>NW_026294617.1:42062578-42670607 GCF_007827085.1 Peromyscus californicus insignis
TGTGTGAGCAGGTGCCCACAGAGGCCAGAAGAGGGTGCCAGATCTAACCCTGGAGACACAGGTGGATGCGAGCTGCTCAACATGGGATCTTAACTCAGGTCCTCTGGAAGCAGAGCAAGTGCCATCTCTCAAGCCCCATTACCATCATCTTTATTATTTTTTCGGGTCATGCTACTTTTGCTACAAACTGAGACAAAAAGGAAATAGCTCTGGGTTGATTTGTAGGTGACTTTCAAACCACGTAAATGTACCATTTCTTTCTAAGCTTTCCCTTGTAGAAAATATATTACTATGTGCCAGTCCCTTATATTTCTGAGTTTTCCTTAATATATGAGTTTTCATTTTAAAGTGATTTTTGGATTGAATTGCAGGGGAGGGGGATGATCTTTACACTGTGTTAAAGTGGGATTCAGACTCCTTTGAACCATTCTGAGCCGACAAGGTTACTTTGCCTAGAAATCTCTTGAAGACCCTGGGATCTCACCAAGGTTGACTTTCCCAGGACTCCACTCTCTCCAGTTACATTTGATCATCCTAGCCTAAAGAACTGTGGTGCCCCAGGCTGGCATCAGCCCGGCACAAGAAAGCCATCTCTTAAATCTGAATTTTTAAAAAAAAGTGGCACTCAGACTGTTGCAATTCAGATTCATAATATCTAATTCAATCTGCACTTACAAAAATGTGTGATGTTCAGGACACTTGAACATGGCCTCAAGGAATTCCACAAGTCAAAATATGGCAGCATCTCAGAGGAACCAAGGTGTCATGTCCTTTCTTTTTTGTCTGTAGAAAAAGGAGCTGGGAAAGTTACACTTAATTTTGGTTTTGAGACTTGCAAGTTAGGTCTTCATGGATCTTCATGTCCATGAGAGGAAGTACAGAAGATTAAAAACAAGTAACAGCAGCACACCTTTCATGTTATCAAGAGTGAAAATTTTAGGACCTTTACTGTAGTCTTACTTGTTACACTTATTACACTGTGCCACTGCTGTTAATCTCTACTTAGAAACTGAAACACATGTCTTTCCCTTTGTGTTTTGTTTTGCTTTTTTTTTTTTTTTTTTTTTTTAACTTGCAGAGCCTGCAAATACGGTAAAACTAAAATGCGTTGGGTAGTTACTCCACAGCAGCCACTGTACTAGGAATTACTGTGTTTTTGTGGTTCTGGTTAAGGATTGTGATGGCTGGGCTTGGCATTCCAAGTTGGTGATGGGAAAACAGAGAATGCTCATTCTTTCAGGTTCTCCAAAAGGACCTTGTTTATCTCAAGCACATTCCCAGAACTTTAAGCACACCCATCCTGACACTTAAAGGTAAATGTTGATGGATTCTGCAGTAAGTAGCTCAGGGATACTTCCTAAATTCAATTATCTGTGTTCCATGAAACCATACTGGAGTATAAGGATAAAGGGAAAAACAAATTGTAGGTCTTTATACACTTTACAATATACCTTCGCATATCTGGAACCAAGTTGGGAAAACTAATAAAAGCTGGGAAAAAAATGATGCCCATACACATTGTCAGCTCTCACAGACCCTCCTGGCACGGTCCAGAGGGCTGTACTGGCTGAGAACCGCAAACTAATTAGAAACAACTGTTCACGTTGCACAATAATGTAGGGCCGTAAAGCAAATGAGCAACAGCCTGGCTTTACTTAAGGGTTTGTTATTTGGTCCTCATGAATTTTTGGAATTAGTTAGATTTTTAAATTGCGTTAAAATGTTATGACTTTCAGGAGGGCCCTTACACTTATTCTCAGGTGAGCGATGCTAACCTCAGCCCAGCTTTTTCTCTTTTTAAGGCTGAATTTAATTTTACTATTTCTTTTTTGAATGGCAGTTCAGTGAACCAAGCCTCTGAGGCCCTTCTCAGGGACCAAGGTTAGGGAGTTAAAAAGTGAGACAACGGATGAGACAGAAGTCTGAAAACGGAGCACAGACATTGGGACAGCAAACCCCGGCAACACAGAAACAGATGGGAGAGCTGACTATTGTTCCTTCATAATGTTTCCTGCAGTATTTTTAAAATGTTTGAGCATTTCCTCAACATTTTAAAAGTTGCTACTAGTAGTGGTATAACTCATATTTTCAACACATTTTACAGCCACTTTTCGTTGTAAAGCCCAGCTGAGAGTATTAGATTCCCTATTAGAGATTTAGAAAATACGACTCTAAAAGGAACAAAAACAACAACAAAGAGGAGTTGCTGTTGGACCTCCTACCCCAGATTCCTCTGCTCTGAGTAGCCAGCCTTACCAGAGGATGTTTCCCTTGGAATCAGTCTCGGTGCAGCTCTGTCAGTCCTGGAAGGGATGATTCATATCTAAACACATAGTACTGAAACCCTGGCACTTGAGGGGTAAGCTGCCGTGGATTTCTCTGGGACACTTTCTGTACAACCACTCAGAGCACCCTCTCCCAGCTGCAACTTGGCCCTCCTGTCGGAGTTCTAGAAACCCCTTGGAGATTTTGCTCAGTTGCTAGAATTTCGGTGGCCACTCTCTTTTTCTTGGCTCTATGCCCTACTCCTGACCCCTCTTTCATGGGCTTCTACTCTTACTAGAGTTTGTGCCCCTCCTCTCTTCACCCTGGAAAATCTCTATCTCTAAACACCCAAGGCAGAAGCTGGATCTTGCCCATCATTTGCTCACTAACTCTAAACAACTGCTGGCTATGACTCTCTCCTTGTGCATAAGTATCCATGGCTTTTCCAGCCCCTCTGCTAACATAGACATAATCACAAGCTTTTGTAAATTAGTCCTGTCTGGTCAGAGATACAGCAAAAAAACTAGCCTATCATATCTCAAAAACCAGACAGCAAGCATCAGAGTTATGGCCTGGCTCAGACCTGTTGTCATCCCCCTAAAAACCGTTTGCTTCTAGCCCAGTTTATTCATTCAGAACACCGTTCAGCATGTCACACATATGTACATAGATAGCATCCTCTTGAAATATGAATGCAGAGACAAGAACCACCAATGCAAACACACCAACTAACATGGGATGAAGAGGTCAGGGGGCTTGACTTTAAGTCTTCCAGTTAGCCATGGACACACCATTTTAAAAATTTCCTCCGTTTTCATTAAATGGTACAATTACCCCCAAACCAGCCTAAATTTCTGTCACTGTCCCTCTACTGATCCATGATTCTGGATGGCCATAAGAGATGTTCATGGATGGCCTGATGTTCTCATAACTCTTTATCACTCCTAGAAAAGGCCAATCTCAGGACCAAAGGGAAACTTGTAAGTCCTACAACACCCTTCTTCTGTCCTATAACACCCAGTTTTCCTGGTGAGCACGCTGGGACTTCCCTCATTGCTGACCTGCTGGGCTATATTAATGAAAAAAAGAAAGAGAGAGAGAGAGAGAGAGAGAGAGAGAGAGAGAGAGAGAGAGAGAGAGAGAGAAGCTAGTTTTTGTTCAGTCTGCCGACTTCTAAAGTGCGTCTCTTGCCTGTGGATGCCTTCAGCCAAATCTCTTCCTTTTCCAGCCACCCCCTGGCTTCCCCTGTTGTCTTGTAATGCAGTTTTCAGCCAAGCTACAAACAATAACATATTTTTCCAGTGGGGAAAAGAGTTATGCAGACCAAACTGACTCCAAGCGCACCTCCCTTATACTGTGAAACTCTTGCCAAAGGCTCATAGATATTAAATATTTATTTGCCCAGATATTAAAGTTTTACACCATCCTTTGAGGTACTACAGGTGTTTGTCATGTGTGTTCATGAATACATTGTGCTACATGTATGTAAATTGTCTATATGTATCGTAAGACATGTGGCCACTGTTACGACTACAGAGTTGCTATGCACTTGATTTTAAGGCGTGTGCATGTCTATGGGTGCATATAGATGAGTGTGTATACATAAACATTTTAAGGTGATTTAGTTTTGTTTTGTTTTTTTAGAGACAGGATCTCTCCGTAGCCTTGGCTGTTCTAGAACTTGTTCTGTAGACCAGGCTGACCTCGAATTCACAGAGATCTGCTTGCCTCTACCCCTGAGTGCTGGGATTAAAGCTGTGTGCCACTGCCCAGTAGTGATTTAAGTTTTTAAAACTGTATATACAGTTCTCTTTTTCAGTATATTGAAAATGATCTCCCTGTCCTGCCTCTACTCAAGCTTATTAAGTATCTGGAATATAGCATTCATGTTCTCTGTGTTTCAAATAAGATTTATTAAATTTTCATTTTAAATATGAATTCTATAAACAACTACATTGCTAATTTTAAAGGATATAAAATGTATATACTTGATTAATAAGTTAAAGAAAGAAAAGATTTTTGTTATGTAAAAATTTATAAAGAATGACTATAGTTCAGTTCTCACTTAATTGATTATAACCCTTAAAGTTAAAATTCTGTTAAATCCAAATAAAACTGGAGTCTGATTCTCTGTTTACAACAGAGTTTTCTTAATATTGGTCTGTTTTTACCAACATTTATGAGGTCTTAGTAGAATTTATAAAAGCTGGCTTGTAGAAACTAAGATTTTGTTTCAACCTTTTTCTGTTTGGTATTTACAACCTGTGATTAGATTTCCCCAAATACTCTTTCTGAGTTTCCCATTGGCTATGTTACATAGTGACCATAGATCTGATTTTACCAGTCAAAAACTGAAATCTAAATTTGGTCCATTACACGCAATCTCATCATGCCTACCATCTTCAGTCCTCTAGATGAATAATCAAGTAAAGAACTGCCTCTAGTAAATTGTGACTCCCTACTTCTGCATCAACCTTAAGTCCTGTGTATTTACAAGCTATTTAACACCTTGCTGTGTTGTTCCTTAGTGATGAAAAGGACTAACCATAGACCTGAGAAGACTACAGGCGAGGACAACAATGGGTCCTTCCGGCATCACTGTTCACCTGGACCCCTACCTTAGATCAGCATCTTGGGGGTCCCTACACTTAGCCTCTTCTATTCTGAATTAGATCATCTTTTGCCTTCACTTTAATATTAAATATAAAACTCCAATGGCAAAAGTGAAGAGTTAAAATGTTACAGGTCCAATGCCAAAATTATCCTGAACTCATATAGCCTTTTTAATAGCCAGTCTCTCATCTTTCGATGGATGTGACAACATCTTAGTGAGCAAAACCCCGAATCTATTTCACTGGATTAACTTTTCAGGATCATAACAAGCCTATTAAGACCTCTTTACTCTCTGATCCTTTCTCGACAACCTCCTCTAAAATAAAATCAGTTCAGATCTGAAGGACACTCGTTCTTCTGGTACCTGCTTTTTCGTTAACTCTTCTTCCCCCCGCCCCCCCCCCCCCCCCCCCAGAGCTGCTCAGGTCAAACTGGTCTACTGCTGCCTCTCTCTTCTGCTGTCTTTGCTCTTAGCAACCCTACATTCTGTTGGGGGTCTGGTGGGTCCTCATGCATTTTGCACTATGATTGGGATTCTGGTGGCCCTTCCTCTTTACTGACATCTTTTCCCTTGCCTTTTAGTCACTGTTCTGTTGCTGTCAAGAGACATCCTGACCAGGGCAACTACTATAAGAGAGAGCATTTAATTGGGGGCTCCCTTGCAGTTTCAGAAGCTTAGTCCATTATCATTATGACAGGGAGCATGGCAGCAGACATGGCAGGCATGGTGCTGGAGAAGCAGTTGAGAGCTACAACCTGCAGGCAGAGAGAGAGAAGGAGTCTGGGCCTGGCATGTGCATTTGAAACCTCAAAGCCCAACCCCAGTGATACACTCTCTCCAACAAGGCCACATCTCCTAATCCTTCTGATCTTATCAGATTCTGAGACTATGTGGGCTATCTTATTCAAACAACCACACCCTACTCCTCAGATTCTGGCTCCTCCCTTCCTGGGTGTCTGCCCTTATCAGAACTTTAGATCCTCAGTCCCTTCACCCTGATAAACTTCAAAGTCCCACCAGACTCCTGTTTATATCTATGAGTTCATCTGTTTCCAAAACTAAAGCTCACATAGGCATTTGTATCCTCTCTCTCCTTTCTGGACCAACTTAACTTACCAAACAACTGTTTCTTCTCCAGTGGGTACCACCGAATCTTGAAGCATCCAGGGATTACTCTTTGGGCTGTCACATTCTACACAGATGTAAGGTTTGTTTCAGTGCACTTTGTCTGAATTTTAAAGAGAAGTAATTCATAAAAAACACCTGGCTAAATGATTTTTTTCTAAACCCTTTCTGTCTCAATTGTTTGAGATTGTAAACTGTATGATGCCTGAACAATAAACCAAGAAAACTCATGTTATGTATTTATGTCCCATGACTCCTGTAGAATCATAATTTGAGTCTGATTTACTAAAAGTTTGAAACACTGCTTTTTAAGGTAACAAGTTCCAAAACGTTCTTTTGAATCAGCAGACCCAACATTTGAGTTTTTAATTTCCTTTTCTGCTTCAAGCACATCACCCCTTGCTTGTCTTCCTAAGAATCAAGCTATCACTTTTGGTTCTCTCTGGCATATGTAACACACCATCAAACCCGCGTCTCAGTACCACAATTAACATTTGGTTTTGCTCTCATAGAGTTAGCTTTCCCCACTTTCCTATTTTTTTTTTCAAGGAGACTAGGTGCCCTCTTCACCTTCACACATTTAGTGAGTCATTGTTAATAGTGGCCTTCCAAGAAAACATTTCAAGAATGTCTTTATTCCCTAGTAAACTAGCTTAACTAGCCCTGGATCTGGAACTCATCTGAACCCCAAATCCAACAAGATGCCTAGTGACCATAGCTCAGGGAATCATACCACATCCCTGTCCTCTTTTCTCATCAGCTTTAGGTAAGTAGTAGCACTGACCTCAGAGTGGAGTTGTAGGTTTTAAAGCAGTAACACAGCTCATATACCTAGATATACTGCCAGCAACAACAACTGCTTCAAAGAGATAGAAAGGGCTTCACAGCTCCTGACTTCCACCTTTCCCTGGGAAAAGACTGTTAGGAATGGACTTTAGGAACTATTGACTGGCCCAGGGGAAATGCAGTGTCTCTGCAAAGCCCATGGAACACCAGTGCAGGACCTGACATTTGCGGTTACCCAACATGATCTATTCTTCTGCTTTTATTGCCAGCACCTGTTAGTTTTGGTAGAAAAGCAGCTAGAAATTAGCTCTGCTACATGTTTTATAGAACTGTCTTAGAGGGATATGAAATTATTCACTTTTTCTTTGTATGGTCTTGTTCCGTTCTCTAAGAGTCATATTTGTTGAAGTTTGCACTTTTTTTCTCCTGGGACAGCACAACAAGAAACCTTAATTTCTTAAATACTGAGTATTTTGTTGTGTCTATCACAAGTTTTATGACCCTTGACAAGAAAAGACATTTTAGAAAAGACCACAGGGACCAGAGGATGATATTGCTTGGAAATGACACTATTTCTAAAAAGGCAATTGAAGAAAACCCTGTAAAATCACTAACTTTATCATGCCTAAGTTCCCACGACACAGATAACTGGAAAAGTTTCATTTTTGTTTCAACTTCTAGACAGCCCTTTTTGCTTTCTGTAAGAAAAACTAACTTTCTTCTTCTTTACCTATTCCCAGCAGAGCAAATCTGTACTCCATCACTGCAACCTTTCAGTTCTCAGCCTCCGGCAAAGCTGTTGATGGGAGCTCTGAGTCTGGACCCCAAATATGGAGAGAAAATACAAGGATGAGAATGTATACCAGGCCATGAAATTCAATGTCTTTAACCTTAGTTTCACTATCCATAATGTTCAAGTTGAGGAATAAAAAGATACCAACATTTCAACAAAGTGCTTGTTATCCTTGTAAGCTTTATTATTAATTTATTTAGAAAGATGGTTGGCAAGGATAGAGGAAAACACACCATAGAAACTTGAACTAGGGTTACAGATGCATTCTGGGTTTTATTTCAAGGACATCATGTAACATTTTGCACATGTTTGTTTTCAGGAATTGTTTCTCAACCCCTCTTAGTCAGGTTTCACTCTTGTGGATGTCATGTTGTTAGAATTCAGAATGTTATTTTGATACTCTGAAAACTGGCCTTTTGAATAAAAGCAGAACTGGCAGAATGCTGCTGAGATGAGTCTGCTGCACCAATTCTTATAAATAAGCTTTAATAACAAGCAATCTATTAGGTAAATCTCTACTCTTTTATGCTTAAAACTCAGAAGTGACAATCATTAAGTTTGAATTAGCAAAATTTGTATTCATATTGGTTATATTTTGTTTAAACTTTAACTGGAAAAGATTTGGAGGGATGACCATTTTCAGTATCCCAAAAAGAAATTTTCCTGTGACCTTTTAGAGGGGGTTTCTAGCTACCCCAAATGTCAGTAACTGTGTATGAATCAGTGGCAATGACTTTTCTTTCCTCCTTTCTTTATGCATCTCTTATCTCTTTATTTTCTTAAGTTTAATAAACATTGCTATTTTAGAAAGATAAAAATATTTTAATCAAATAACATAGAAACTAGATGTTGTTTAGGACAATATTCTTCAAAGACTCTAAATGGAGGCCATATTGTCGATTTGAAGGAAATAAAGGAAATGATTAATGACCAGAAAACAAACCTAGGTAGCAAGTTTTTGACAAGGGAGTAAGGTTGTCTGGTTCAACCTTATAGCACATTAGAAAATGCTTAAATTTAAAGAAAATACATGCACTGTAATTTTTATAAGAAAGTTGGTATAAGATCATGTTTTTATTTAATTACACTCACAGCAAAATTTATACAAGCTAAACACCTTGTCAATAAATACTCTATTAAACTAAATGTTGATGACTGCTCTGCCATATTTATTGGCTTTCATATTATTTTGTTTATAATTCACAGTAAGAAATATATTTTATTAGGCAACCCTGTGCATACAAGTATAGAAATGTGCACACATACACACACACATAAGCACTCATATCATACACCAATACCTAGGTGTGCTGGCTAGTTTTATGTTAACTTGACAAAAGCTAGAGTCATCAGCAAGGAGCCTTACTTGAGAAAATGCCTCCATAAGATCTGGATGTGATGGGCTGGGGAGATGGCTCAGCAGTTAAGAGCACTGGCTGTTCTTCCAGAGGTCCTGAGTTCAATTCCCAGCAACCATGTGGTGGCTCACAACCATCTGTAATGGGATCTGATGCCCTCTTCTGGTATATATAAAAATAAAGCATTCATAATCATAAAATAAATAAATTAAAAAAAAAAGATCTGGCTGTGAAGCATATTCTTAATTAGTGATCAGTGGGGGAGGGCCTAATTCCTTGTGGACTGGTGGCCTTGGGTTCTATGAGGAAGCAGGCTGGCCAAGCCACGGAGAGGAAAGCAGTAACCACCCTTCATGGCTTCTGCATCAACTCCTGACTCCAGGTTCCTGCCCTCACTGCTTTTGATAATGAAGTGTTATATGGAACTGTGAGAGAAATAAGGCCTTTCTACTGCGAGTTGCTTTGGTCATGGTGTTTAATCACAGCAATAGTAACTCTAACTAAGACACTAGGTCAAGATCAGTGCACATATCTAAGGTCTGGTGATGTAGCTCAGTGGTAGAATACTTGTCTAGCACATAAACGTTTCTGGACTTGATACCTACAAAATAAAAATCCATATTATTGTACTATGGCACATATAAGTGAGTATGTACCATATTTATTTTTCTGGGTTTGGGTTACCTCACTCATGTTGATTTTTTTCTAGTTCCATTCATTTCTCTGCAAATTTCATGATGTCTTTTTTTTTTTAAACAAATCAGTAATACTTCATTGTGTGAATGTACCACATTTTCGTTTGTTCATTCTTCTCTTGAGGGATGTCTAGGTTGTTTCCAGTTTCTAACTATTATGAATAGAGCAACAATGGGCATGGTTGAGCAAATATCCTGTGGTAGGATGGAAGATCCTTTGGGTATATGTCTCAAAGTACTATAGATAGAACTTGACGCAGATTAATTCTCAGCTCTCTGAGGAAGCACCACACTGATTTCCATAGTAGCTGTACAAGTGTGGACTCCTGGCACTAGTGGATCAATGTTCCTCTTATTCTAAATCCTCACCAGTATGAGCTGTCACTTGTGATATTGATCTTATCCATTCTGAGAAGTGTAAGATGGAATCTCAGAATCATTTTGATTTGAATTTCCCTGATGGCTAAGGATGGTGAACACTTCTTTAAGTGTTTCTTGTCCATTCGAGAGTTATCTGTTGAGAATTCTCTGTTTAGATCGGTACCACATTTTAAATTGGATTATTTGATTTGTTGATGTCTAGTTTCTTGAGTTCTTTATATTTTTGGATATTAGTCCTCTGTCAGGTGTAGAGTTGATGAAAATCTTTTCTCATTCTGTGGGTTGCAGCTTTGTCTGATTACCAGTGTCCTTTGCATTTCCAGAAGCTTTTCAGTTTCATGAGGTGCCATTTATTGATTAACAATCCTAGGGCCTGCACTATGGGTGTTCTGTTCAGGAAGTCTTATTTTGTGCCAGTGAGTTCAGGGATATTACCCCCTTTTGCTTCTATCAAGTTCATTGTGTCTGGTTTTATGTTGAGGTTTTTGATCCACTTGGGCTTGTGTTTTGTACAGGGTGATGACTATAGATCTATTTGCATTCTTCTCCATGCAAATATCCACTTTGACAAGCACCATTTGTTGAAGATGCTGTCTTTTGTCCAGGGTATAGTTCTGGTTCCTTTATCAAAGGTGTCCATAGGTGTATGGATTTATGTCTGGGTCTTCCACTGAGCATCATTTCTGCATTTGTGCCAAATACCACAAAGCTTTATTCTATAGCTCTGTAGTACAACTTAAAATATGAGAGGTGAGCCCTCCAGAAGTTCTTTTATTGTTCAGGATTGTTTTGCCTATCCTGGGGTTTTTTTTCCACATGAAATTGATAATTGTCCTTTCAAGGTCTGTGAAGAATTGTGTTGTAATTTTGATGGGGATCACACTGAATCTGTAGATTTCTTTTGGTAAAATGGCCATTTTACTATGTTAATCCTACTGATCCATGAGCATGGGAGATCTTTCCATCTTCTGATATCGTTTTCAATTACTTTTTTCAAAGACTTGAAGTTTTTACACACAAGTCTTTCATTTGCTTGGTTAGAGTTACCTCAAGATATTTTATATTATTTGAGACTATTGTAAAGGATGTTGTTTCCCTGATTTCTTTCTTTCTCAGTCTGTTTATCCTTTGTATATAGAAGGACTACTGTTTATTTTTTTTTATTTTAAGATAATTTTGTATCCAGTCACTTCACTAAAGGTGTTTACCATCTATAAGAATTCTCTGGTAGAATTTTTAGGGTCATTTTTGCATACTATGATATCATCTACAATAGCAATACTTTGACTTCTTCCTTTCCAATTTGTATTCCTTTGATCTCCTTGAGTTGTCTTATTGCTCTAGCTAATACTTGAAGTGCTATATTAAATAAATATGGAGACAATGGACATTCTTGTCTTGTTTCTGATTTTAGTGGAATTGCTTTGAGTTTCTCTCCATTAAATTCGATGTTGGCTATAGCCTTACTGTAAACTGCATTTTTATGTTTAGGAATGTCTCTTATATTCCTAATCTCTCTAGTTCTTCTATCATGAAAGGATGTTGGGTTTTGTCAAAGGTCTTTTCCATCAATTTGTTTATGTAGTAGGTTATACTTTTTGATTTTTGTATGTTGAAACACCCCTACATCTCTGGGATAATGCCAACTTGATCATGGTGAGTGATCTTTTTGAAGTGTTCTTGGATTCAGTTTGCACGTATTTTATTGAGTAGCTTTATATTTATGATCATAATAGAAGTTGATATACAATTCTGTTTCTTTTTAAGGCCTTTCTATGGTTCCAGGGTAACTGCAGCCTCATAAAGTGAATTGGACAATATTCCTTCTGTTTCTATTTTGTAGAATAGAGAACTATTGGTGTTAACTTTTCTTTGAAAGTCTGTTAGAACTCTGCACTAAAACCATCCAGTTATGGTCCCGTTTTGGTTGGAAGACTTTTAATGACTGCTTCTACTTCATTATGGGTTTTGTTCATTCAAACTGCTTAAATGATGCTGATTTAAGTTATATAAGTGGTAACTATCAAGAAATTATTAATGGTGAAGTGCAGGTTTTTAAAGTATGCCTTTATGATTCTTTGTATTTCATCAGTGTCTGTTGTTATTTCCTCTTTTTTGTTTCTGATTTTGTTAGTATAGATATTCTCTGCTCTTTTAGTTAGGTTAGATAAAGGATTCTCTATCCAACTGATTTTTTCAAAGAATCAACTCTTTGTTTTTTTGATTCTTTGTATTTATCTCTTTGTTTCTAATTCATGGGTTTCACCTCTAAGTTTGATTATCTATTGCCATCTACTCCTCTTGGGTATGGTTACTTCTTTTTGTTCTAGAGCTTTCAGGTGTGCTGTGAAGTTGTTAGTATGAATTCTCTCCAGTTTTTTTATGTAGAAATATATCATTATGAGCTTTCCCCTTAGCACCACTTTCATTGCATTCCATAAGTCTGGGTATATTGTATGTTCATTTTCATTGGATTCTATAAAGTCTCCAAATTCTCTATTTCTGTCTTAACCTATTTTTTCATGCAGTAGAGAGTTGTTCAGTTTCCATGAGTTTGTAAGCTTTCTGTTGTTGATATCTTGCTTTAATCCATGATAGTCTGATAGGATACAGGCCATTATTTCAATTTTCTTCTATCTGTTGAGACTTGTTTTGGTCCAAGTATGTAGTCAATTTTGGAGAAAGATCTAGGAGGTTCAGAGAAGAAAATACATTCTCTTTTCTTTAGGTGAATGTTCTGTAAATATATTAGGTCCATTTGGCTTATAACATCTGTTAGGTCCAGTATTTCTCTTTCTCTATTTAATTTTGGCTTGGATGATCTGTCTGTTGGTGACATTGGGGTATAGAAGATTCCCATTAATGGTATATGAGGGTGAATGTGTGATCTGAGCTGTAGCAGTGATTCTTTTACAAACTTGGATGGCATTGTGCTTGGGATATATATATAAAGATTTTTTCCTTTGGTGAGTATGTAGTGTCCTTCCTATCTCTTCTTTTAATTTTGATTTTAAGCCTCTGTTGTTAGATATGAAAATGTATATAGATGGAGGAAACAAAAAATACCATGATAAAGTCAAATTTTAAAATATCTACCCACAAATCTTGCTCTATAGAAGTTTCTAGGAGGAAAATACCAATCTAAGGAGGTTAACTATACCCAGGAAACCACAAGGAATAAATAATCACACACCAGCAAAATCAAAAGAAGAAAAGTACACATACACACCACCACTAATACCAACAACAACAAAATAACAGGGATCAGCAATCATTGGTCATAGATGTCTCTCAGTATCATGGTCTCAGTTCCATAATAAAATGAAACAGACTAGCAGAATGAATGGGAAAACAGGATCCATTCTTCTGCTGTATTAAAAAGCCACATGCCTCCATACCTAGGGCAGATACTACCTCAGAGTTAAGGATTGGGAAAAGATATCCCAAGCAAATGGACCTAAGATGCAAGCTACTGTAGCCATTTTCATATCTAACAACACAGACTTCAAATTAAAGCTAAACAAAAGAAATAGAGGATACTACATACCCATCAAAGGGAAAAAATCTGAATATTTATACAAAGAAAAAAAACTGAGTTTCTTCCTCAGCTTTTCAGTCCATAAATTACAGTATAACTACAGGCAAGATATTCCTCTTGCTGACAATATTGAGAATGTGACAGTGACACAAAATGAAGTCAACTTGAGTTTTTTAATTTATATTAAAAACTCATATGCAAAATAGAACTCAAAGTTGATGAGGACACTTTGGAAGTACCTCTTTGGAAGTAAAATCAGCCTTTCTTAGGCAAGACCAGGGCAAAACATCCAGTCATAGTTATGTCTTGTAAAAAACAGTGGTTTTTTTTTAATATAATGCTAAAAGCACCTTCCATTCAAGAAATTATTAATAAACTGAACTTCTTTAAAAGTTAAAACTTGTGCTCTGTGGAGGACAAAATTAAAGAATTAGGAGATGAGCCATAGACTTGGAGAAAATATTTGCATCTTTGTATGTCATCCAAGACATACAAAGAATTCTTGCAAACCAACAATAAGAAACCTTACCATTTGCTTATAAAATATGAATGGCCTTCCATAAAAAGAGATACAGACTGCAAATGAATATATTTAAAAAAATCTGCACCAAATGCTATTGGGGAATTCAAAATTAAAGCAATAACAAAATAGCATCACATGCTCATTTTAATGACTGCAATCCGAAACACTGGCACACTGAGACAAGGAAGCTGGCCCACAAAATTCTCTTTCATGCTGGTTGAAAAGCAAATGATAGGATCATATAGGTTACAGTTTGGTGGTTTGAACAAAGCTAAACACATTCCTATCACAGGAACTAACTATTGAATGCCTTGGTGTTTGCCCAAAAGACTTGACATTTTGTGTCCACTCAAAGGCCTATACATGGATGTTCATATCTGTTCATAGCAGTTTTAGACATAATTGTCAAAAGTTCCAGTAACCAAGATAGTCTTCTGTTCTTAAACAGATTAATAAGCTTTAGTACTTTCAGATGTTGAAATAGTATTTATTCCCACGAAGGAAAGGTTTACCACACAATGAAAAGAAATGGAGGAAACTTAAGCATATAGCAAACAGACTAGAAGACAGCAATCCAGAAAAGGTGTATGCATTAGTTTTCCTGTTCACCATGGGATTCATCAAGGGAGAGAAGAGTAGGAGAACAGAGAAGTTACATGGTGAAGAAACTGTCCTGTGTGGTTCTCTACTAGTAGCTTTAAAGCTACACTACTTTAAAGCTATAAATGTGCAATACTTGAACAAAGTCTAACCTAACTATGAACTGTGGGTAATTATATTATGAAAATGTGGGTTCATTGATTGTTTGAGAATGATAAAAAGAATAACAACTTATTTATGGGTAATTTTTATGATGCTTTCTTATTTTCTTGTAAATTTAAATCTACTAAAAAGATACAGATAAGGAAGAGTAGCTCTTAATCACTATTATTAACATTTCTCCCAAGCCCAACTGAACAATACATATGACCACGAAGCTGGCATTACTTACAGTCATCCTAAATGTATCAGAGCTTTACGCTGCTTAAAGGTGTTTAGTAGAGAAAGAGAGTGTCAGGTGTTTTAAAACAAGCAATTGTTTAAAATTCTCTGAATCTAGATAAAGCTAGAAATATTGTTGAATTCATAAAATAGTGTCAAGTACCATAAGTATTTTAGGATACCAGTCTGGAAAAAATCATATATCTCTTCAGAGAGTTCCAGAACACACATTGAAAAATAATTTTCATATAAATGTAAGGCTCTTGACATTACTTGAAGAAAAGTAACTTACTAATCAAGGAGGAGCAGGATTGGGCAGGGGCATCTTAAGGACAGGTTTTGTCATTCTTTCTGAAGACAAAGAAAAGGAACATAAAGTGTCTAGGAACCACCAGGATTCACTTAGAAATTTTAAAAAATAAACTTGTATTTTGAGATATTTTGAGTTTACATGAAAAAATTCAATGAGTCATGAAAAACTGTTGTCCTCTTACACAGAATTTTGGTATGTCTGTGCATTCCAGTGAATTAATGACATGTCACTTAGTCAGAAGTGGTCTGTACTATATAACCAGAAGAACTCTACATTCCACTTCTTAACAGCAAAAGTGAGCTACACAAACCTTGAGGTTTTTAGATTTACCAGCTATTACTGACAAGGCCATTTTCTCAAAATTCAAAAGCAGATCTCTATCCTGGACCCTGGAATGTATGGCTACATTTACAGTGAGAATTTTAATAAAACTGGGGCAAAATATATACCATATGTAGCAACTGTACACAAAAGCCTTTCATGTCTAAATACAGAATTTGAAAAGAATTCTAAATTGATACTGTCTTGAGAAGGATTAACTTCCTCCCACTTCCTCCTTTGCCTTAGGCCTTCATTCCAGAAAAATCTGGAGATAAATATCCACCACCCAATGCTGGTATGTTGTGCTAACACTAAACAAGGAGACTGGGAAGATTTCAGCCAGAGAATTATTAACTAAACCACAGGGTGTGGGGGGGTCTGAATGAGAATGGTCTCCATCGGCATATGTGTTTGAATACTTGATTCCCAGTTGATGGAACTGTTTGGGAAGGATTAAGGGTGTGGCTTTGTTGGAGGCGGTGAAGAGTCACTGGAGAGGGGTAGGCTTTAATATTTCAAATGGCTAGTGACATTCCCAATGTGCTCTCTGACCTGCTGCTTGAGCTGACCCTGTTCCCATGCTTTTGCTCTGCCATCATAGAGGCTAACCCTTGGAAACTGTATTAATCCCCAAAAGCCCAACTGAACATTTTCTTTTATGAGTTGTCTTGGTCACGGTGTTTTGTAACAGCAATAGAAAAGCAAGTAAGTCACCTGTATTTCTTTCCCTTTTTGATTTAATAAGCACATTTGCAGCTCCTTAGGTGAATTCCTACAACTTCCTGCAGCTTTACAGCTTCATCCATGGTCAAGCACCATCATCCCAAGTGCTGCCTGTGGTTTCTCAGCTGGGGCTTGCAAGAGAAGAAAAGCAACAGTTCCATGCCATCCATGTCTTGTGACTGGGGTGGGCAAGACTCAGTCAAATGCTACCTGTGACTCAACTAGGAGCCCTGCCATCAGGCGGTCAGGTACCATTATGGTGAGCAAGTACAGAGTGGGGAAATGAAAGAGATAGAGGCAGAATGGTTCATGGGCTGGGGAAAGAGGGGGATCTGAAGAGGTGAGGATGGTGAGCCACAGGCTGAAATGAATGGCCTGCTAGCCACCCAAGTCCAAGATGGTGTCTGTGCCTGGGTTATTGCCAAGGGCTAGGTCTTGGTCTGAGGCCCTGAAGCAGCCGAGAGCTGAGGAGGTCCTGTGTTGATGTCTGAGGCTCCTGTTGACACTGAGGCCTGTAGTCTGGGCCACCACTTGGGGCCATGTTCACATCCGAGGCTATACGGCTGTGGGGACCATGCCAATCTGAGTGGCCTGTACTGCCACCTGGGGCCATGGTGACATCCAGGCCTAGGCTGCTGCCTCGAGCCATGTCTGGGTTTATGGTCCTACCACAGCCAGGGTCTGTGCTGATGTCCCTGGCCCACAGATGGACACTCAGGGTCTAGGCCACAACCTGTGACCATGTTGGTGTCCAAGGCCTGTGCTACTGCCAGAGCCTAGCTGATCTGAGCGGCCAGCACTGTTACCTGGAGTCATAGTATCATCCAAGCCAGGGGTGCTGCCGAGGTTCACGTCTGGGTCCATTGCCTTAGGTCTATGTTGATGTCAGTAGCTCCTGATGCCATCGAAGGCCATGCTGATGCCTGGGGTCTGCTCAGCCACCTGAGACCATGCCTGTGGTGTCTGAGGACCATGCTGGTTCCAGAGCCTTACTCATCTGGGTGGCCTGTGCTGCCACTGGGGCCATGGTGACTTCCAGGCCTCAGCTGCTGTTGAGGGCCATGTCTGGGTCCATGGTCCTGCTGCAGCTGGCATCTGTGATGGTGTCTATGGTCTGTGGGTTCACACATGTTAGGGATCGGGGGGGCAGTCATTAGAACCATGCTGTGCTGAGCCAACCCTGCCCTTCACAGTCCCTGGGATAGCTGGCTCTGCTCCTCACTGGATACTGTAGAAGGAGAGCTGTCCCCACCCCTCAGGAGAGAGCTGTCCCCTACACTGGGGAAAGTCCCCCCCCACTCCTCACCACAGGCATGCACCTTACCTGGGAAGCACACTAGAGCTGACCCTGTGGTTGGTGACATAGGTGGGCCAACCCTGAGGGTGTGAGAGCAGCAAACCTGACCCTGCCCAGCCCGCTTGTCTGCCATGTGGCAGCATGGGGGAGAAAGATGCCCTCCTCCCCTCATCCATTACCACCTGCAGCAGGTGAGAGAACTAACCCTGCCCCTCACCAGATGCAGCATGTGGGATCGATCCCTACATCCCACCTGAGCAGTACACTAGAGCTGACCCTGTTGTCAGGGCACAGGTGAGCAAGCCCTAAGGGTGTGAGAGCAAGAGAGATGACCCCTGCCCCATATGACCCCTACAGCAATCGGGAGAGAGGGCCCTGCATGATGCCTGGACAAAACAGTAGAGCTGGCCTTGGTGTTGTGAGTGTGGGTGAGCCGCATCTGAGGACCAGAGAGCAGAGCTGGCCCCACTCATTGCTGCAGGCTGTACCCAGTGAGTTAGCCAAGGCAGTGCTGGAGATCTTGCCTGGGGAGTTGATGGTGAAGGAAAGCTGATGGGCTGACCTGCTCAGCTACCACCCAGGCCAACCAGAGCTATGAGTTACCTACTGCACCATCCACCTCATTCATGAACTGTTGGAGCATGTGAAGGGGACAAACCTACAGATCCCAAACAGCAGGATCTCCATAGCACAGAGCAACAGGATATCCGAGAGGAGCCCCAATGAAAGCCCATTATTGGTAGTACAGCAGAAGCCAGAGGCCTTGAGCCAGACCAATGGCTCATGGCAATGAACACTTGCAAGTAAAGATGAATGGACTAAAGGGTAAATTGTGTGACTCAATAGGCCACACTGCAGCTTCCATGAAGAGATTTTTCCCCTTTATTTATTTATTTATTTATTTGGTTGGTTTTTTTTTGTTTGTTTGTTTGTTTGTTTTTTGGGGGGGTGGGTTGGTTGATTTGATTTTTGATTTTTCTTTTAAATTTTGTTTTGTTTTGGGGATGGCAAATCAAGGGTAGAGGGTGGGTTCGAGGGAGTGGGGATATAAGTGGGATCAGAAGTGATGATGTGAAATCCACAAAGAATCAATAAAAGTTAAAAGAAAAAAAATAAAAGAATAAATTTTCAAGAAAAAAGAAGAAGTAAAAGTATTTAATTTTGAGAGTAGAGAGGTCACACCTAGTTCCTCAATTTCCCTGGTTCTACACGATTACCTCTTTGTTCTGGACTTATGGACCTCAGGCAAGGCTGAAACATCATGGTACAATGTTCTGACAGAAGAAAACTGCTTACATCATGGTAGCCAGGAAGCAGATAGCAAGAGACAACATTATACCATTCAAAGCAAGACCAGTGACCCACTTCCTCCAACCAGATCCCACTTAATAGCACATCCATTCATAAATTACCAGTGAATTAATTTATTGATAGAATTGGTGCCTTTATAATCAAATCACCCCTGCTCACAAACCAGACCTCAATAAATGTATGCTTCTGGGGAAATACTTCATGTCTAAACCATCACATTTCAACCCTGGTCCCCAAAACTCTTTTCCATTTCAAAATGCAAAATGCATATAGTCAGTCTCCAAAGGTCCTCTCAGTGCCATCATTTCTTCAAAGTTTGTTTAAGTCTCTGAGACTCAGGCGGTGACTTCCTTTAAAAATAAAATTAAAAAGAAAAACAAACAAAAAGTAAATTTCATGTTGGAGAGGCACAGGGCAAACACTCTACACCAAAGGGGAGATAGAGAGAATATTAGCAGATGATGGGACCAAAGCAGGAAATGAAACCCAATAGGTCAACATTAAATCCTATATCTTCATGTCCAGCATCTTGGGTATGTGGTTGGATGATGTGAGCTCTAAATTCACGGGAAAGCTCCATAGCCCTTCTATCCACAGCCAGCATAACCACTCATTTGAACTGCTTCAGATTTTCTATCTGCAGCTTTCCCTGGCACATATTCTAGCTTCTTAGTGTCTCTAATTTTGTAGGTTCTCCTTTATATCTTTGGCTTCATGCTCATAGTTTCATGCGTTACCCTCCCAGGAACTGCCTACATGGATTATGACCCTATGATGCATTTCATGTCAGGCCTCCAGGAATTCCTTTGAAATTTAAATCAAAGCCTACAAGGTCCTATAATGCTCAAGTTTGGTATGCTTGGAAAATCAGTATCATGTGGATTATGCCAAGACCTACAGTAGTTAGGCATGGAGAAGCATGACAATGATGCTCTCTCTAAGTGTCTTGGTAATTCAAGCTGGAGAAACTACTTTCTAGATGGCTCTGTGCAAGTGGAGCATTGAGTGCCACCGTACTCTAAACAGAAAGTGTTTTAAATGAGTTTAAATGTTTCTACCCTTGAGCCTTTGGTGGATTGGTGGAATCTTGTTGATTCCTAAAATGCCTTTATTCATCTTTCCTATTGACCCCCAGTACATCCTTTAAAATAGCATTAATTTCTTCAACAACCAAACTGCCAAAAAATATCATATACATTTCTTTAGAGGCCAGACTACATGTTTTTCAAATATTTCTACTCTGTCATTTGCTATAACTCTAGCTGAAAGCAGTTAGCTATACCCATGCCATAACTTGAATACTGTGTTACCCTGAACTCCCCTTGACCATGTTAGCCAGCTAGTACATCACTTTTCATTCTGACCTTGAAAAATTTCAGTATGGACAAAATGTAGAACATTTTTTTTGTCTTGATGTTACAAAAGTAGCCTCTGGTTCAATGCCCAATAAAGTACTTGTTTCCATCTGAAACCAAAGCACCACAGCTTTACTACCTAAATTTGTGTCATCATTCTTCCAAGCTCCTATCATAATTGATCATTAATGTTACCTGTATCTTCAAACCTATCAAAGCTCTTCCTACAAGCCAGTTAGAAGGCTTCTGAGCCATATCCTAAA
Organism: Peromyscus californicus insignis; assembly: GCF_007827085.1. NCBI lineage: Eukaryota > Metazoa > Chordata > Mammalia > Rodentia > Cricetidae > Peromyscus > Peromyscus californicus. The sequence goes on from NW_026294617.1 coordinate 42,083,221, forward strand.
AATTAATCACAACAATAGCCCCATTCCTGGGCCCATGTTTTCAGTGTTAGTCTTTTTTTTTTTAACTATGACAAAACACAACATAAAGGAAAATAATTTATCTAGGCTCATGATAAGTGGTAAGCTTTTCTACAGTAAAGAAGAGATAAATGGACGAATATATTCATGGTAGTTTTAAGCTCATTTTCTCCACTGTTATAGGGTTCTGGATCCCTTGCTGAGGGAACAGTACTACCACAATGTTGGAACCTGGAGTCGTGTGAGAATTCTGAGTGCTTGTGAGAAAACTCTAAGAGAACAAGACAAGAGTTTTGTGACCTCAGTTTCTTCAAAACATAGAATTGTTCTTGGAATGTCTTTTTATGTTTCTCCAAGGTGTAGCAAACAGGAGTGCATTTACTTCATATCACTCATTGTTGCTTGTTGTTACTCAATTGTGCCTTCATGAAAAAAAAAAAAAAAAAAACATGTTTTGTCATGTGTGGCTTGTCCTTGTGATTGTATGCAGCCTGAACTCATGAGAACTTTGCTAATGTTATTCTTCTTGACCCTCAGAGTATAAATTGTCTGGTGCTCTGAATAAACCTGGCTATTGCATAAGACTTTAGTCTGCATTTTTAGGCTTCATTCTCTCAGATCCCATGGCCTTTAGAGCAGTAAACATGAAGAGTAAGCAGGTCTTACAACTTCAGCTAACCTAATCAGCATAATCCCCATAGACATGCTCAGAGGTCCATTTACCAAGGGATTCTTGATTTTGTAAATTGAGGATTAACACTAACCATCATAAGACTGTGGTAAGAATAAAACATCTTATCAAAGAGCATGGCAAAGAAAAGCTATTCACCTCACAAAGGAAGTGGATGGTATAAGAGAGGAATGTCTGGGAACTTCATTCAAAGATATGTCTATGGTGGTGCATTTCCTCCAACCAGATAGTATCTTCTAATAATCCATTCAGCATGATCTAGTCACTGCTCAAACATGACACCAATTGGGACATAGCATTTATCAGTGCCCTTGGAGAATATTGCATTTCTGAACCAGAATATGGCTTGCATCTTCAGGTTGCTTATGACTGAGACATGGACATGCATCTCAGGACCTAACACATTGCCTGGCAAATAGAGGCCTTTCATAAACATATTTGAATGACTACTATAATCAAGGAATGTTGGTTACCATCAGTGCCTTATGTGGCAGGAATCTTAGAGAGTCTTATTAATAAAATCAAACCTGAGGCCAGTTATTGGGGTGAATGCTGGATCAGAGAATCAGAACAAGCCTCAGCTACCTCACCTCGCCAGTTCCTCAGCTGGTCCTTTTTCCTCAGACTGGAAGCCTCTGAATCCTCATCCAGAATGAATCTCAGCTGAACTGCTGCTAGAAGCCTGAAAGCTTAACCAGCCAAATGCTTAACCAGGCCAAATGCTTAACCAGTCAAATGCTTGACCAGGCCAAATGCTTCTAGTTTTTGGTCCTCACGCCTTATATATCTTTCTGCGTTCTACCATCATTCCCTGGGATTAAAGGCATGAGTCACCATGCTTGGCTATATGCTTGAACACATGGATTTCTGTCTCTGGAATGCTAGGATTAAAGGCATGTGCTATCACTGCCTATCCTCTATGTTTAATATTGTGCCTGTTCTGTCTCTGACCCCAATAAGTTTATTAGGGTACACAGTATTTTGGGAAACACAATACCACCACAGCCTTATGTGATCAATGCCTTATATGACAATGATCACCTTATATCACAGATGGTCCTGTGGTGGCTCTATGGAAGGATAGCAAGGAATTTGATTAACAAGTCATAGTTTTCCTTACTATAGTGCTTTATAGAGAACAGGTGTTTCATAAATGCTGAAGGAAAACATGAAATCTCATATATTGTGTTTCAACTGGGAAAATCTTCATTAATTCATTTATGTACAACCTCTATAGCTGTTTATAGTATTTTGATCTCCCTCCCTAAAATTCATGCTTTGAAACATAATATTAGCGTTAATGTGTAAGTGTTAATATTTGAGTTCTTTGAGACCTTGCTAAGTGATTAAGGTTCTGCTTTCATTGATTATACAAGAATTCTTAGAAAGGAGGCCTGATTGAGGTGATTCATCTCCCCAGCAACATGAGAATACAGAAACAAGGCACCATCCTTGCAGCTCAGAATATGCTTTCATCAGTCACTGTATCGGCCCATGCCTTGATTTGAGGCTTCCTACCTTCAGGAACTGTGAACAATAAAAGTGTGCTCTTCATAAAAATTAGTCTGTGATTTCTTATAGCAACCCTAGCAGAGTAAGATAAAATTTTAAGATCTGTTATACTGTACAAGAGGAGTTAATGTAGAGGGGGATGTCAAATCCTGCCAAATTTGAAGGTCTTAGTCTCTCTGTTTTCCACTATTGCCATCGAGTAATATCATTATCCCCTGAAAGCTGCAAAGCTGAGGTCCCTCTCAACTAGATCTGAAGGAAAAGGAAAAAAAAACACAGCTCTGTTCTCTTTTAGTGCCAGAGCTAGAAACAGGAAACTCTGGTACAAATAACCATGAGAAAATTGTTAATTTGACCCCTCGCCGAAGAGTGTTGACATTTGACAAGTTTGTGTTTTCAGAATCTGACACTAAGGGTGCTATAAGGGTACAGGATTTTTGAATTAAAAACAAGGTTTGAAGGTTTTTTTTTTTTTTTTTTAATGAAAATCAACATGGACTCCGGGAACTGGAAACATTTATTGGGCCTATGTAGATTTAGAGTACTTAGAACAATACATTTTTATTTATTTAGCCCATAAAATTCAAGGTCTTTGCTTCTGGGCCTAAAATAACACCTTTTTCTTTTTTGATCCCAAAGTTGAAGGACTGAGAAAACTGTGTATTTATGGAAAATATAATAAGAAAAGCCATAATATTTTCATAGCTGCCTCTTCAGGACGATGCAAATAGAAGAAACTAGAGCCCCAACTTCAAGCACCAAATGCGTTTCACTGGACTTTCTTTTCTACTGACAAACCTGAGCCTTAAAAGCATTAACAAATAGTGAGTCACCCAAACTAAAACGTTTAAAAACTTGGGAGGTACTTTAATGTAAATAAAGTTAAATTCAGCTCCAAGTTTTTGTTTCACGTGAAGCAAATCATATCCTAGAATTGAATAGATGTTGTCCTAGTCTGGTTTCTCTGTTACCATGTATCTTAGTCACTGTTTTGTTGCTGTGAAGAGACACCATGATCAAGGCAACTTATAAAAGAAAGCATTTAATTGGGAGCTTGCTTACAGTTTCAGAGGTTAGTCACCATGGAGGGAAGCAAGGCAGCAGGTAGGCAGGCAAGGTGCTTGAGTAGTAGCTGTGAGCTTACATCCTGATCTAAGGGCTGAAAGCTGAGAGAACAAGACTGGGAATGGTATGGGCTTTTGAAACCTGATGTCCCACCACCACTCACACACTTCCCCCAACAAGGCCATACCTCTTAATCCTTCTCAAACAGTACCATGAATTATGAACCAAGCATTCATATATATGAGCCCATGAGGACCAGTCTCATTCAAACCACCATACCATGATAAAACACTGAACAAAGATAATTTGGAGAAGAAAAATTTTTTTGCAGTCCATCATGGAGGGAAGCTAGGGTAGGAACTCTAGGCAAGACCCTAAAGGCAGGAAATGAAGCAGAAACCACCATGAAAATAATACTACTTACTGACTTGCTTCCAGGCATACGTTCATAGCATACATGTTATGACATAGCTCAGACCCACCTTTCCAGGCTATCACCTACAGTAGTCTGTGCCCCCCTGCATTAATTATCAGTCAAGAAAATGCCCCCATGGACACGCCCATGGGCCAATACAATAGAGGTAATTCCTCAACTGAGAGTGTCCTTTCCTGTGTATGTCTAGGTTTGTATGAAGCTGACATAAACTAATTAGCACAAATGTAGCTGGTAAGATGTCAGAATATTTTAAGTTTATGTCACTTATTTGGCTGCTAGCTTGGAAGATCATGTGATTTTTGAATTTGGCTTCTTCGGTTGTAAATTTTAAAAGCTAATTGTGTTGTCATGAATTTGAATGTTAGAATTAAAAGCAATGTGAGAGTTAAAACAGCAAGTCCAGGAACAAAGAGGAAGGTAAATAAGAGAGCTTCAGCTGGGTATAAGACAGCCCAAGCTGATCAATAAGAAACACAAGACTCTGGTGCAAACAAAACAGTCTCGGAAAGCTCTAGCTGACTTCCAGGAAGCTTCAAGCCACCTCCCCAATGTACAGAGATAATTTTTCCTGTTCATATTCTCGTATCTAATGCAATTAATTGCAACAACTAAATTGTGGATAAGCATGGCTTGTAGAAGTCCTCCACCTGTTTCTAGAAGAAGATCATCTGCACTACCCCATAGACCAGGAGCTAAAAATGAAGTAACCAAGAAAAACCGCAGCTGCAGCTGCATCTGGGCAGCTGTGATAAATGTCAGCTCCCTGTAGGTGGTAAAGAAAAAGATCCATGATAAACTATAAACTGGTCATGTAATCATGAGAATGAAGACATCATGGTTTGAATAACAACTAACAGAGCCCGTCAAGGTCAAGTGGATCCCACCAAGGTCAAGCAGCTAGCAAATCAAGCTAGCCATGATCAAGAAAGAAAATGAGCAATGATAATATGATAATGAGTATCATATTACTATGATACATGACTACTCTTGGTCCAGCAAGCAGAACCTGATCACCTCCCAACTTGGGCCCAGAGAACATTCACAGACCATGTGAGCACCACCCCATTGGCTGAGCCCACAATGTGCCCAGAGAACTAACTGTAGAATTCACACAAGCTTTTATCCGTTTTCTGCCACAAGTCCTATAAAAAGTACCATATAACACAGCTCTGTGGGATTCCTTCCCGTACTTGGGAGTTTCATTTTTCTTTACTTTTTCCTCGGTCTTTTCTCTGTGTCTTGAATCCTCATCAAATGAGACATTTGAGACAATGAGCTAATGTCTCATGTTGACTTCTGGTGACATTGGTTTCTGATAAAGTAGTTCATGGGTCAAGCACATCAGTGCTGGGAAAGGCTTTATCTCTCTCAAAGATCTGAACTGGTAGTCATTTTAAAATAATTTTTTGTGAAGTTTAAAGGGAAGAAAGTATCCTGCCCAGTGTTAGACCCTAACTATCAAAAGAAAAAGCTCTTTGAAGCAAAGATACCTTCACAAATAAAGGAAATAATTCAGTTCACACTAAAGTACTGAGAGAGGACCTAACATATTTGTTGACAATCTCTACTGCACTTTCTGTTGCCAAAAGGACATAAAAATCATTAAATTCCTATTCAGAGACATGGAAAAGCCTGTTGATAGTGTGTGGAGAAAATGTCCAACATGGTTTTCTCAAAAACAAAAGAAACAAAAAACGGAATCAAATCTTCTCCTTGTATAATATTAATTTAATTTTTATTATCTGCCTCCTTCCATTAAAGAATCTCATTTGGTACCAACAAGATCAAATCAAATCAATTGTAAAAGCTTGCTGTACAGAGAGGCTAAGATGCTACTATATGGAGCTGCTACTTATTAGAAGAAAATCTTGAGAGAAATCAATTTCTTTTTAAAAAATATTTATTTATTTGTGTGTTCATTGGCATTTTACCTGCATGCATGTCTGTATGAGGGTGTCAGACCCCTTGGAACTAAAGTTACGGACAGTTGTGATCTGCCATATGGGTTCTGAGAATTAAACCTGGTCTCTGGAAGAACAGCAAGTGTTCTTAAGCACTGATCCATCTCTCTAGCTTCAAGAAATTCATTTCAAAAAGATATAATAGAAGAAACTTCATTTGGAATCTTAATATTTTGTTTTCAGCTAATGCCTCTGGGCTTGGTAGGGAGAGCTGGGTGTGAGAGTCAACAGAAAAAAAAAAAACGATCTGGTTTAGAGGATGTATGGGGATTAGACAATAGGAGAGTCTGTCAAGATGAAAGTTTATCCACATATTTGTACATGCACTAGGAAAGAGGACTGTTTCCTAGAGTTACACCTCTAGCACTGAACATACTTCCTGGCATATAAAAATCCTAACAGTGGAAGCAGGGATTGTCTCTGACTCTGTTGTCTACTTTTGGAACCCTTTCCTCTTACTGGGTTGCCTTGTCCAGGCTTAAGAGGAGAGGAGGTGCCCAATCCCACTGTACCTTTAAACAAGGTCCTCAAGACTGGCTATCTTCACAATCTCAGGAAGAGGGCATGGGGTATGTGTTAGTTTGAATGTAATTGGCCCACATAATCTCATAGGGAATGGCACTATTGGGAGGTGTGACTTTTTTGGAGTGCCTATGTAACCTCTTAAACAAGCTTCCCATTGTTCAAATAACTTTCAGCATCACTGTCTTCCATGTTCCTACTAGTATGTCCCATTAAGCCCTACTTAAAGCATTCCACGGCTTTTCAAACCCAAAGTACCAAAGTCCAAATTCCTCCAAATAAACACATGGTTAGGTCTATTACAACAATAACCCAGGTCTGGTATCAGCTTTTATCTTAGGTTTCCTTTGCTGTGAAGAAACACCATGGCCACTGCAACTCTTATCTTACAGTGAGCCTTGTTAGAGGAAGTGTGTCATGGTGGGGGTGGGCTTTGAGGTTTCCTATGCTCAGAAAACTGCCTAGTGATTCAGTCAACTTCCTGCTGCCTTCTGGTCAAGATGTTACCAGCACCATGTCTGCCTTCATGCCTCCATGCTCCCTGCCATGATGATAATGGACTGGACCTCTGAAACTGTAAGTGAGCCCCCTCAAGTAAATGTTTTCCTTATAAGAGTTGCAGTGGCCATGGTGTTTCTTCACAGCAAAGGAAACCTAAGATAGAAGCTGATATTAGACCTGGGTTATCGTTGTAATAGACCTAACCATGTGTTTATTTGGAGGAATTTGGACTTTGGTACTTTGGGTTTGAAAAACTGTGGAATGCTTTAAGTAGGGCTTAATGGGACATACTCGTAGGAACATGGAAGACAGCGATGCTGAAAGTTATTTGAACAATGGGAAGCTTGTTTAAGAGGTTACAGAGGAGAAGAGTGATAGTATGTGGCTTAGAGACTGGTCTTGTGACATTTTGGTGGCTGCTTTTTGCCTTTGTCTGAAGAGTCTGCTGAGGCTAAAGTGAAGAGTTTTGAATTAATTCCACTGGCAGAAGAAATCTCAAAACAGTTTAGTATAGACTCTGTCATATGGACAGTAGTGTTAACTCTAATGAAGATTTATAATGAAAAGGTGCAAACTAAATAGGGTGAATTACAAAAAGTAAATTTTGAGGAGAAAAAGTGTACCAGGAAGTAGAAAAGAGCTAAAGTCTGTGTTCAAGCAGATAACTGGATTAAGAAGTGGAATAAAGAAGTGGTGACCTCAGGGCAAGATCCCACTCAGCTACTTTCAACTTGTGGAAAGAAACTAAAGAAAAGCTTAGAGACAGGTGTCACACCTTTTATCCCAGCACTTGGAAGGCAGAGGCTGGCCTGGTCTACACAGCAAGTTTAAGGACAGCCAAGCTTAAGCAGTGAAACAAAGAAATCCGGTGAAAATATAATTGAACTAAGGGGCCATGTTCTAGCCCCAGCAAGGAGCAGAACTTGACAGCTTTGGCCACATGGTTCTGGCTTTAGAGTTAAGAACAGAAGAAAGGGGTTATGGAATAAAGCCACTGTGGCCAGGCTGTGTCAGGGGTGTCCCTGACCTAGTATAAAGGTCATTGCATGAAGCTGTGAAGTTGAATCCTGGATTTCCTTGGAGAACCCAAGATGTTAGAGATACCAGAGTCATGAGATACTTACTGAGGAGAGCTGCTATGAAGGAGTGGAACCAACCCAAGAGAAAGAAGAATATTGCAGTCAACAAAGCTAAATGGAGTTGGAGATATGGAGAACTTTTTGACATCAGATGTAGAGATGCAGAGTTTGGAGTTTGCCCAGCTTGTTTTCAGTCTTGCTTTAATCCAGTATTTCCTTGCTATGCTTCCTTCCCTGTGTTTTGGTATGATAATGTATATCCTGTGCCATTATATGTTAGAAGTATGTTATCTGCTATTTTACTTTGATTCTTAAAGGAGATTACAGTTAAGAGATTTCATGAATCTCAAAAGAGACTTTGAACTTTTGACTTTAAAATATTGAGACTGTGATAGACTATGGGGACATTTGAAGTTGGACTAAATGAATTTTGCATTATGATATTGTTACAAGCTTACAGGAACAAGGAGTACAATGTGGTAGTTTGAACATAATTGGCTCCCATAATTGCATAGGAAGTGGTACTATTAGAAGGTGTGACTGTGAGAGTGGGTATGGCCTTGTTACAGGAAGTGTGTCACCATGGGGCTAGGCTTTGATGCTTCCTATGCTTGAATACCACCCAAAGATTCAGTCTACTTCCTGCTGCCTTCTGGTCAAGATGTTACCAGCACTGTGTCTGCCTGCATGACACCATCCTCTCACCCATGATAATAATAGACTGAACCTCTGAAACTGTAATTGAACCCCCTCAATTAATGTTTTCCTTATAAGTGTTGCTGTGGTCATGGTGTCTCATCATAGCAATAAAATTCTAAGATAGGATGCTCACAAGGTCCTTCTCATGGGGGACATTTAAGCCTTAAATAATGCTGGACTAGGACACTCCTTAGAGTTGTCTGTAAACATCATCTGAGAATCTTGAGGTTTCCCAGATAGTAAAGATGACATGCTACTTCCCAATGAACTTGTTCATTTACTAAGATGGACTGGGACTGGATCATTTTTTGGTTGACCTTTATTCTATCTGAGTTATATTAAAAAAAGATTCCCCAGAAAAGGCATACAACAAATGTGTATCTTTATACCAAGAGACTTGACCTGTAGAAAAAAGTGAGTAAAAGTTGAAATAGTGAACAGATTGGAAGAAATGGGATTTAAATAAAAGAGATGTTTTTCGATTTTAGAGATATGAGAGAAAATGTGCCAGAATTTGTTGTGTCTCTAAAAACTAAAGGTCAACAGAATCTACTTCCCTGACCTGGAATCTAACATGTTTACAGAAATGTTTTGCTTGTGTATATAAGTTCAGATATTTTAAACAAAAATATGATCAAATTTTTTTATTTAGAAGATTTTTAGCACATGGTTTAGCATGTATGAGCACTTACTCATCATACTACCTGGTTTCTATTGCAGCATCAATGTGGTAGCTCAAAATGATTACTCCAGGAGATCTGACACCCTCTTCTGGCCTCTCTGGGCACTAAGAACAGTTATGACACACACACATACACATGCAGGCAAGACATCCATACACTTAAAATAAAATAAAATTTTAAAATATTTTTGAATAATTAACATGTAGATGAGTAATTAACATAGAGTATGGGACTTTGACAGCAAGAATGTGTTTTCTTGATCTTCATTCTGGCATTTATTCGTAACTTCTTTGCATTCCTTGAACATATTTATAATTGTTACTTTCAGTTCATTGTCTTGTCTGTCATCTAAGTTGCTTTCCTTAGGGAAAATTACTATGAGATTATTAATTTTTTAGGGCACACATTGTCTTGGTTTTCTGTGTTTGTGTTTTTGTGATGGGATCTGGACACCTGGAGTTAGGTCGTTGGTTATATCTCTTGGGATGGGTATCTGTGTTACCTTTGTTGAGCAGCTTTTTGGGTCTCCATTTGCTGTTACCCCATCTTGGCAGGTTTGAGATAAGCTCGGTATACTTCAGTCCTGGGTCCACTCAACACTGATGCGGGATTGGATATCTGAAGTAGTCTTAGCCTAACTGGGACAAGGTATAGCTTCTGAACACATAAATGAACCCTCTCTAGACTAAGCAGATTCTCACTGCATTTCTCAGAAGTTAAGGTTGGCATTCCAGAGAGAGATATGAAATTGAGTTTTATGAGTGTGGCACACAGGGGCTCAACATAAAGCTGACATTGATAGAGTCCCAGTGGTTAAGGGAAAGGGGATGCTTAAAGTACTCTGGGGCTCAGGTAAACATCGTCAGATGGTAGGAGCTTGGAGTGTTCAGGGGGTAGAGCAGTGTTACTAGCAGCAAGAATGTTAAGATAGGTGTCAAGGGAAATAATTAGTGGGATAGTAGAGGGGGTAATACTGGGTATTAAAGTATGATTGAAAAGAGGGCATGGGGGAGAGGGAGTAAGGTGGGTTGACCAAACCTAAAAATGTATGAAAAACCCACTAATTAGTAAGATAATTTCAAAATGTAACTAAGGAAAAAAAAAAGTCTGAGTTGATTATCCTGCATGGGCGGACAATGTCACTCCTGGACTACATGGATTATTAAATGAAAATTACAGTGCAATGCAGAGGCTCCCTCTTTATGAATTACTGTTCAGAGAGGCCCCAGAAGTCTCCAAAACAACATAGGCTATCATCACTGCCCTTAGTTACCCTCTACAAGTACATGGTAAGACCTTATTGCTAAAGACATTTCCTATGTTGCCTACAGGACATAGAGAAATCTGTCACAAAACTAGAAACAAACTCTCCAATGGTGGGAAGCTTTCACAATCTTAGGAAGATGTTATGTGGACTTATAGGGGAGAAAACACACCAATGATCTCACCCAGAGGTGGATCATGCATGCCGCAGTACTGTCCTGCCAAGACCACTGGTGCCCAAGTGGAAAGACTGTTAGGGGGTAGCTAACCACTTTCTGATTGCATTGGAGGCCTGGTCCACAGGAGGGAATTTCATGACTGATACCATAATCTTAGTCAAAAATCCATCTAGGAAAGACACAGTCTGTAGCATTGAACTTACCTTTATTGTTTTTTCTAAAAACTCATAATGTCAAAGTGCATTCTAAATATTTATGTTTATTATCACAAACCTGAGTTGCTCTCAGCTTTCTTTAGAGAAGCTTGTTTTGCTTTAGGCAGCAGTTAAGGGAGAGGGGTGTATAATGGGTCAAAGTGCCGAGTGTAAGAGACTGAATGCACAGCCCTAAACAGGACATCTGTATTAAATGCCCCACCCCAGATGTTGCTCAAGCAACAGCTTAGAGGAGGGGCCAGAAAAAAGCAACGTAAGAGCCAGAGAAGCAGGAATAATGCTATGAAATACTATCTTGTGCACATGAGATGACAATTCCAGTCATGAATTCATAGCAGCTGGAGCTACCTGGAACAAGAAATGTACAAAATCAAGACATTCAAAATTCTGGTACAGCTAGGGTAGAAGACCCCTGGATTCCATTCCTTACTGAGGATCTATTACCAGTTATCAGTTGTTGGGAACAAGAGAATCATGTCATTTTAAAGATGTGGCCACCACTAGGATCCCATGCCTCAGTGGGTAGCCCTACACCCACAAACATGTGGGCAACACTAACTGGACTCAATGGGGTATTAAAAATAAAATATTCATAACAAAGAAGAGATGAAGTTGAGTCGAGGATGTGTTGAGAGGAATATGAGGGGAGCTGTGGGAGTTAATATGATCATATTCTGTTGTATACATGGTGCATGGAAATCTCAAAAAGAGAGAAAATTTGAGAGATAAAAGGGGATAAAGACCGAATAATAAAGAAAAGATATATATATATATATATATATATATATATATATATATATATATATATATGCAATTTGTACAATTTAAAAATAACACATTATGTGTTAAATTTGTTTGATTTTTGTTCAATATTTTATATTCTTTGTAGTTAGAAATTTTGCCTCCATGCTATCTTTGACCATGGATCATAGTATGGTACCATGTTTTATAAATCTTAAGTGACATTAAACATGGCAAAATGATAAGATTTATTTTCCAAATGAATCTACTTAACTTTCAATCAATTCAAAGTTAACTTGAATACATTTAACAATATTACGTTAAGTGTCTGTCCTTCTGATTCTGGGATAAATATTCAGGAATTTGCGGTTTGGGGGCAATGTTAAATGATGGCTGAAAACAAAGTTCTGGATTCCTGTCTCATTTCAGACAGTTGCTGGCCATATAATGTCGGGCTAAGTTAGCTGAGCTTCAAAGTTCTTCTTAGGCAATAGGGATAATTATATCTACATAATAGGATTGCCATAAATTACAAAGAACATCGCATATGTAAACACTAGAGTGGTTGGTACTTCATGGGCAGCAAATAGTAGTTGCTACTGACCCCAGTTCAACTTTCTAGAGTTTACAAAATGGGTCATAACTATTACAAGAACAGGATTCCTCAGGAGACTCTGAAACTTCCTGACTAGGAGCAGGCCAGAAATTCCCTGGGAATTGATCATTTTCTTCCAGATCTGATGAGTTCCAGGGCTTGTGAAAAAATGCAGAAGAGAAAATCATTAAGTCCCATCTGCAGAAATCATCATATATCAACAGTGAAACTAGACATTTGTACTCTTTGTATCCCAGACGTATTCCTGTTCTTAGGAAGGGTTTCTACACTGGTCTGCTTCTGCTTCAAGGCTTTCCTCACATCTTCTGTTGACTGAGTGGACTGTATGCAGACTCATGAACAAACTTATTTTGCTAGGCTGTGGATGTAGGATGAAGACTTCATTGTAAAGTGAGAATTAGGAAAAAAATTATTTGACTTGTACACTATAAAAAAACGTGATTCTGAAATGAATTCCTTCTCCCACTTCTTTGGTTAGTGAAGAACGGAGAAAATTCTGTCTCTGTTTTTTCCCCTTTGGGCCTATGCATCATTCTTTCAACTCCCAAATAAATAAATGCAAGTGAAACTCAAAACATAAAATATGTTCTAGCAAGTTCTCAATGCCCAATATTGTAAGACCATGAAGCCACTGAGCAGAATTCATGAGAAACTTTCTCCACTTAATAGTAGAAAAAGCAAAGCCTAAATGGATACATATGTGACCCTTTGAAGTCTAAGACTGGGTTGAATACTTTCCATATATGAAGGTCACATTTAGTTTTACTACTGAATTGATGTGTGTGTGTGTGTGTGTGTGTGTGTGTGTGTGTGTGTGTGTGTGCGCGCGCGTGTGCGTGTGTGTGTGTGTGTGTGTGTGTGTGTGTGTGTGTGTGAGAGAGAGAGAGAGAGAGAGAGAGAGAGAGAGAGAGAGAGAGAGAGAGAGAGAGAGAGAGAGATTTAAATTAGGCAAGAAGACCAGGAAGACATGGGAAAACATTATCAGCCTCCTTTCTTGGAGTACAAATTAACTTTGTATTACTGGCCACAATTCTTGTTCATGATTTTATCAGCTAAAATAATAACAAAAATATTTTAATGGGATTTATAAAGCACTGGCCAGCAGCTTTTAAAAAGTGAAATAAACTGTAAAAAAAATTCTAACACACAAAAAGTCAAGAAAGACACTACATGAGAAATGTAAGTGAAGGTAAAGTTATAAAAGAAGTATATCAATAGGAAAAATAGACTAATTCAATTATGTAGATTGAAGTAAAGACAAAGGTAGGTTTTAATGATCAATCTGGAAGCTAAGAGATTTGAAGTTAGTAATAATGTAGAGTGTGTATGTGCTGTGTTACCAAGATACTATCCATTCTAAGTATCATGGGGATGGGAAGCCAATCATTGTTTTCAAAATGAAAAGCCACAAAGCCCAGAATCCTGACCCATTTCTGCACCTTTGGACATGTTATTGCTTCATGGATCATGTAAAGTGAAAATCGAGTGGCTGACAGAGGAACCCGAGCCTCTCTGTACCTCTCTTAGCAACTCCTGTCACTCTTCTGCGCAGTGAAACACATTGTGCCTAAGAAAATAACCTCGGAGAATTAGAGACCAAGGCTGTGTGCCACTGTTTCAGCCCATGCAGTGGGACAGCCACATCCTCAGGTGTGACGTGTGTGTGTGTGTGTGTGTGTGTGTGTGTGTGTGTGTGTGTGTGTATGGGGGGGTAGATAGATAGACCATGCATATGATATAAATATAGCTGCATGTTCCCTCATACAAAGAATTTAGAACCCGGTTAGCATTTACTGATAAGAATTTCTATATTAAAACTAGGTTCAGTATGACTTTCTACTACACATTAAAGTAGAAATTGGTATCAAATAATATGTTTCTAATTAATAAGATAAGAAGATTGTCACTGACAGTTTTATAGTCTATTTGATTACTGTAATTACTTTTAGCTTCATCAAAAAATTGACTCCATCTTCACATTCTTCGTCTTGAAATGTCTCATTACATTACAACTAATCCTAGAACATTGTTCTTTAATCTTCTTGTCCTTTTATAATTTTTACTGTTTCTTATTTCTAACAAACTGACCTAAACAGAAACATTATTTTCTAATTATTTATTTTTGAGATTATAACATAACTACATCATTATCCCTTTCCCTTTCTTCTCTTAAAACCGTCCCATATAGACCTCCTTGCTCTCTTTCAAAATCGTGGCCTCCTTTTTCATTAGTTGTTATTACATGAACATATATGTGTGTTAATACACACACACACACACACACACACACACACACACACACATATATATATATATATATACATACATACATACATACATACATACATATATACCTAAATGTAACCTGCTCAGTCTGTATGATGTTTCTTGTATGTATGTTTTCAGGGCTGACCATTTGATGTTGGATTATCAAATGTATTCTTCCACAGGGAAGACTATATCTTCTGCTCTCAGCAATCCTTAGTTGGCTGTAGTTCAGAAGCTACATCCATCAAGTCTCACCAACATGACTGCCTGAGCATGAGCTGAAGAGGGACAGCATCAATACAGATACATTAATTTTTAAACATTGAATTACACGCCACTTGGTTGTTGTGCTTTCTTTATCAGTGCTTTAGCATTCCTTCCACATCTGAAATACCTCATCTTAAAATGCCTGTCTGGACAGCTCCCAATCCCGCATACTCTGTGGTATAATCAGGCATGAGGGAGGATGCCTCCCTGCCTTTTTATTTTCTCCTCGATATTGCAATTTCACTCTGCCTCCCTTTAAATTACTGCAAAGTCTGATTCCAGTCAAAGCTGTCTCACTTTTGGCTTTCACTGGAAAAGTTTGTCAGCACTTTGGCAATAATGCCCCTGGCTATTTCACATCTTGGCAGTGGCATGCCATTCAAAACAGAGTTCAGTAATGGAATTGAGCCCCCTCCAAGTATTCCTTGTTTTTTTTTTTTAAATAAACCTATTTTTATGCTCAAAACTTTTTTCCTTAAACATTGTCCTCAGTTCAAAACTGATGCCCAGAGATGCCCAGAAAAGAGCTTTTATATGCAAATGTTTTGAAAAGTACTCAATGGTATGCCAAAAGCATTTCAGCATCTCACAGAGACCTGAATCAGCTGACTTGTCACCACTGATAAACCTGTAGAAACCACTGGAATGCAGTTTTGCAGCAAATTGCAGCCAGTTATCAACCCCTGAGCATGAGCAGGACTAACTTTATTCAGAGACAAGAGAGGTAGAAACCATAACAACCACAAGCTTCAGAGTTTGGTTCATGTTCCTAGTTTAAGTTGTTTTCTCCAATGCTTGTCTAGGTGATAAAAATCGGCCGACATAAGGGTGAGTGCTCAAACTGTATAGCCGCTATAGAAATCAGTGTGTAGGTTCCTCAAAAAGCTAAAAAGAGATCTATCACATCATCCAGCTACACTACTCCTGGGCGTATTCCCCGAGGACTGTCCTACTATGGAGGATACTTGCTCCTCCATGCTTACTGCTCTCTATCTACAACATCTAGGAGGACTGCATGATGAAAATGTGGTTCATATGAACAATGGGATATTATTTAGAAGTAAAAAAATATAATTCGCTTTGATAATTATGTGGAGATAATCACTTTGAGTTAAATAACTAAGTCCCAGAAAGACGAATGCCACATCTTCTCTCTTATATGTGGATGCCAGCTCTGAATCTTAGATCTATGTTTAAACTGGAGCGCCTATAGAAGGCAGAAAGCTAGCAAGTGGACATAGGAGAAAGATTATAGGACAGTTGTTGTTGGAGCTCACAGATACATTGTAAGTAGGACACAATGCTTATAGTATAAAGGGAGAAAGGGGCCTAATGGAACAGGAAGAGCTAGATGAGGTGGGTGATGAGAGAGAAGAGGTGAGGAGGAAGTATACAAAAGGGTGATTGACACTGAAGACCTGTGAAAATGCCGCATGCAGGACAGAGGGCTAGAGAAGCTGCTCAGTGGTTAGGACACTTGTTGCCCTTGCAGAGGACCTGGGTTTGATTTCCAGTACCAACATGGTGATTCACCAACATCTATAACTCCAGTTCCAGGGGATCCATCTTCTTCTGACTTCTGCAGGTGCTGAGTATGGTACACAGACATACATGCTGGCCAAATATTCATATGTAAAATAAAATATTTTTAAATAAATTCCATATGAAAGCTTACTACTGTAGAATCTTCCCAAAATATATACATATGCATACATATATATGTACATACATAAAAGGAGTTTAAATGTTGTTGCCCTATAGCAGGAGGTACGCAATGTTTCTCCCCGACTCCACAGGCCACCAAATAAAAAGTCCAGTGCCAAATATGTTACCTCTTTTTGAGTTGATTGTCAGTGGTGTCTCATAGAGTTCCCTAAACATTATAGTACCAGCCTGGAAGCTTTATCCCTACCAGTTAGCTTTCAGAGTGCTGGAATGTTATATACATGATATGGGAGGAGAAAAGTCACCCACAGTTTTACCCACCTGTGAATCTTGTGAGATATAATAACAACTGTTCTGGAAAGATATACCCACTAGTCCAATAGTGGTGTAAATATTTTGGTTAATAACCAACTACTTTCTGGTTGAATTTAAATCCCATTCAACAAGATAGAATCTATGTTTTATTCTCTTAACTGGTGCCAAACCCTGTGGCTTCGTCATCGACTGTAGAGGAGAACCTCTTATTATTTTTCTGCTAAATGGGCCCAGTAATAAACTGCCCTCTGAGCTCTTATCTTCATACCCATAGATTAGTACATCTCTCAGTCCTTCTCAGAGAGAGAAGTATCTTTTTATAGTATATAGAAATTAACACAGAGACCCACAACCAGTCAATATGCAGAGAGTAAGAGACTGTGGTGTGTTCAGCTGTAAATGTGACATCTATATCAGACTGTCTGCTCCCAAGGCTCGGGGATCATTGTGAAAAAGAGGATAGAGATAGCGTAAGGGCCAGAGGGAAGAGACATCTGCAGCAAAACAGTATTTGCTGGACCTGATAGCACACTTAAACATGTGACATCACAACAGCTGGGATGCATACCTAAGACTTGCCCAAGATTAAGCCAGTCAAAATCCCAGCATGGCTGTGGGAGGGGCTAATGAGGTTCCACTCTAACTGTGAAGCTATTGATAGCTGATGACTGATGGAAAAGGGAGTATTAGTTAGGAATATGCTGGACCCTGAGAGACTCTCCATGCTCCAGCAGATAATCTCACCCATACACATACAGGCAGCACTAAGTGGACACCATTGCTGAGAGAAAGAAAATAATGTTAAGAAAGAAAAGGGGTACAGGGTAGAGGAAGAAATAGAGGTCAGGGAATGAGAGATGGATTTTATCAAAACACACTGTATGTATCTATAAATCTTAAGTAAAATATTGTTAAAAAGAAACATGTATAGACATGCTCATATCTTTCCATAATGTCAGAATTTATTGGTTACCAATAAGTTTGTGAGATGTATTTGGTGTGCTGGCTGTAATTTGCCAAGTAGTCCTGATTTCTCCAGTTAGCTGGCTGTTTGCAAACCACAGTTCTTTTATTCCTATCTTAACAACAAACATCTCTCAAATTATATGTTATACATTGCATAGTAATTTCCTTGTCTCTCTCCTCTCCCTCCCTCCCTCCTTCCCTCCATATGTATGTGTGAGTGTGTGTATTTGTGTGTGTGTGTGTGTGTGTGTGTGTGTGTGTGTGTGTGTGTTACAGAATGGCTAACAAAAAGTTAAAGAGGCTTCACTACAAAACAAGGAGTTCAGAGAGGCCCTACTGAAGGCAAAGGCCCGAGTTGAGAGAGACATTAACAGAGGTCTCAGGTTTTAGATAGCAGACCTGTTGGAGAGCTGCTGGATATAGTACCTCCGTAGAGCTAAGCCCTGAGCTGAATCTTGGATTTAAATCAAGCTGCAGACAGTGCAGGACAGTGCCGGCCACAAAGGTGAGGTGTAGGGCAGGGTCTATATAGATGAACAGGTACACCAGTTAATGGCAATTCAAGTAGGCCAGGCTAAGTGGAAGGCCCTGTGAAGTCAGGAGTGCTCTGTTTGTCAGGCTCTTGTCACACATGCCAGGTCACCTGGTAACAGGTAGGTGGGGCCATTGCTATTGCAGTGATAGGTGCCTTTTTTATGAGGTACTGGTAGGGGTATTTACCCCTTTCTTAGTCTTGTGTATTTGACGAGTCCTTGAGCCTGATTTTTCTGTATGGTTTTAAACACCCATGTGCTCCTATGGACCCCATCTACTCAGACAAGTCTGTATGGTGGTACCTTTTTACTTTGAGGAATAAGTTGTCAGTCTGCACTGGTGTTTATGTGCACAGCAAGGTGCAGAGTCATCTGCCTCTTTATCTGCATTCAAAACAGTCAACTCCTGCTCACGAAATGGAGTCTCCTACAGCACCCCCCATCCCCAGCAATTTTGACTCTGCTTTCATTTTATAAATGCATACAGGTTGTTGAAGTTTCATTGTATATGTTAATTATACATGCTACTGTCTTACATAATGACATTTTCCCATTCTGTATTGAACATATCCCCTCCAAACCTCCCTGAGGTCACACCCCCTTCTCATCCATCTACCTGTTAGCTCTCTTTGTTCTAGCTAGACAATTTCATCTCACTTTCATGTCTATGTACATGGACAATTTTTATGTATCAGTATAATACAATGCAGACCATAAACAAGAGAAAACATGATATTTTGTCTTTCTGAAATTGGCTTTATCTACTCAATGTGATCATCTCTATTGTTCTTTGTGAAAAAATTTCAATTGTGTATATACACCACATTTTCTTTATCCATTCTATTGGTTTTGGACACTTGACTGGGTTCCATAATGCAGCTGTCATAAACAGTAACACAACAAACACTGATATGCCAAATAATAAGAAAACCAGTCGTTGGAAGAACTGCCTTACAATCAGTGAAAGAAAGAAACTCAACAGTAAGAAGAACAATCTAGACTGACCAGAAGTCTGGATCGCATAAAGGAAGCCCTCAAAGGATGAAGAAATGAAAGGAAAATAAAAGATTTCATTTGTCTTATTTTTTCTTTGACCTAGGACATAATAGTTTCTGAAAAATAGAAATCCAGCAACATGTTTGATTATTTTGTACATATATGCATAAAATGTACATGTATATGTAAATGTGTGTGTGTGCGTGTCTGTGCGTGTGTCTGTGTCTGTGTGTCTGTAAACCTACATACAAGGAGAGAATGACAATAGTGATTTAAGGTAAATAAATTTAAGAGGAAGGACTTTGTTTTTATGAAATATACAGTCAACTGTGAAGTGGAATTTTTATTTGGAAGCAGACTTAGATTAATTGTGAATGTGTACTGCAACCTCTACAATAACCACTAAACAGATAAGTAAAAATGAGGATTGGCATACTAAGAAAGAATCGGAAATAGAATCATATAAAAGTCTTGGCACAAGTGCCCTAAATAGTGTGGCATATAAATATGGAATGAAGAAGAGCATTCAATAAAAAAAACAGCAGCAAATGGAACAACTATAGCAATAACTACAATAAAGGTCAATAATCTAAATGCACCCATTAAAAGAGAGGCAGTGTCAAACTGAAGCAAACCTAAGAACAAACTCTGTGTTGTCTATAAGACCAGACATTGACTTGAGAATGCATATGGACTGGAAGATAACAGAACCCCAAGAACAAAACCTTTCTTAACAAAGAAAGATTAAAATCTGCCTGGTGCTCAATCCTTCCATAAACCAACATAGGACCAAATTACATTTTCACTGAAGTGTCTGAGAGTGCTGGAGTACAATGGAAAATGATGAAAACATGGAAGTTCAGGTTGGTAAATAAAGTAAGAGAGTAGAATCATTCATCCTGTCTGGGTTATCCCAATTCTGACCAACCTCAAGAGGAATTCTTTTCTGTGAGGAAAGTGTAATGAAAAGGCTTCCAGAGTCATCTCTACCCCGCTTTAACCACCATGAACATTCTTAGTCTCTCCAGGTCCTCATCTCAATGTAGTAAGTTGTCTGCAGGTCACTTGGCTCTGTGAATCCAGGGAGGGAATCCACATTGTGCTTCACCCACACTACGGCACAAGCTGCAACTGTTCTGCACCATCTTGAAGCTCAAGGCAATACTAGAGTCTCCTCTGCTTTAGGGGTCAGTAGACATTAAGGTTTGCTACCCCTGAGGCTCTGCCATCATTGCACCAGGTTTATACATGGTGATGATTGCCCACCTGATGTTCTCCAACTCCCTAACCCTGGGAAACTCTCACTCACCCCTCTCCAGTGGCTCTGGTGTTCCACTGCCATGTCCTCATAGTGGTTAGTAAAATGGCAGGGGCTAGAGTAGTGGTTCTCAATGCTGTGACCTTTTAATACGGTTCTTCGAGTTGTGATGACCCCAACCATAAAATTATTTTCATTGCTACTTCATAACTGCAATTTTCTACTGTTATGAATCATAATGTAAATAAATGTGTTTTCTGATGGTCTGAGGCAACCCTTGTGAAAAGGTCATTTGACACCCCCCCAAGGGGGTCACGACCCACATATTAAGAACCACTGGTCTAGAGCATCCATGCCCACATAACACTCTTTCCCCACAAAATTAGTTGACCTAGCCAATGAAAATCCTGTCCCCAATCCAGGCAGGCAGCCACAGACATCTTTCAGTCTTTGCTCAAAGCAGCGGGGTCGTTAAACCAGTGTAGCCCCTGTCAGAGAAGCTACACCTAAGTTAGTAGAGCAACCATATATAAATCCAGAACCCTACCCTTCTGGGTAGTGGGCCATTGAATCTGTGGAGCAGCTAGACCCTGGTGCTCCAGTCACGTATCAGACACAGCACGAAGAGGGATTACTGTAGCCGAGTCTCCCTACTGTGGAGTATAAAGACCACCACCAACTAAACACAAAACCCAAATCATCCTATCAATGAAAAACAAAAGAAAAAGAAGGAACTCTAAAAGGAGGATGAAAAGAGTGTCAAGTCACCTTCAGGTGAGTTCCTGTGAGGGATGGGTGGGTTTCTCAATAACATCATTTTATACACAAAGAGAGAATGGAATGATACACTCAGGGTCCAGAAAAAAGAGTCCTGCCAGAAGTCACACCTTTATAGAAAACTGACTCTCCATCTCCCTGCAGCTACTAACTTTTAACAGCTCCTGGCCTAGGAATGCATCTTCATGTCTGCCTCTCCCCTCTGTGCTGGGATTTTGTCTGGCTCGTACATGTTATTACAGCCTCTGTGAGTTCATATACACAACTGCCCTGTCGTATCCAGAAAACGCTATTTGGTTGTTGTCCTCTCCTCAAATGCGGAACGTGAACTACCTGAACAGAAATGAGTCAAAGAAGAAGTCAACAGACAAATTGGTAAACACCTTGAGATGAACAAAAAATGGAAACACAAAGTATCAAAATGTATGAGACACGGCCAAAGCTATTCTGAGAGAAGTTGATAGCAACAAATGCCTTCATTAGACAACATTTAAAAAAAAGGTACAAAGTAGAAGAAAGAAAAAAGTCTCCAAAGTGAAAAAATAATAATGACCACAATAGAAATTGGTTTTGAAAGATAACAGAAAGACCAGAAGAAAAACAGAAGTAATCAATCAATCATTCAAACAAGCAATCAATCAATCTGAGGCAAATTTTGAAAAACATAAACAAAATAGACAAACTCAATGAAGAAAGAAGAGATTGAAATGCACAAATCATAAATGTAAGTGGAGACAGCATGACCACTGCCTCAGGAAACAAGCAGGGAGCAAGGTATTACCCTGAACCCGGAACAAGCATTAGCCAGTCAGCTGGACAGCTTCCAGGAAATGTTAAAACCTGCGAACACATGGAATTAAATGAGAACAAGTCAAGAAAGATATTTTAGCAATCCCAAATATTTGAGAATTAAATAATAAACTTTTAAATAACTTATAAGTCAAATAAATTAAAACATGTAAAATATATTAAAATACATTGAACTGAATATAAATGAGGAATTCAGCTGTACTTAGTGGGAAATAATAATGATGAGATTTAAAAAAAGAAAACCTTTCAAATGAATAACCTTTGCTTCTGTATTAGCAAAATAATAACAATAAAAATACCTCATTAAATTTGAATTAAACAAAAGCTGTATTTGAACAAGGATGTGCCAGGGTGCTAAATTCAGACAAAAGTGGGTGAAATCATTGAATGTGGATCACTCCATATCCAGGAAATAAGATGACAGTAGCAAGCTTGGTTTTAAAACCCAACTCTTAACCTTCTGCACACACACAGAGTCAGACCCAAATAACTTCTTTGTGGAATTCCACTAAAAAAATCTGAGGGAAGTTTCTGGGCTGTAAACAAAGTGAGAGAACTGAAAGCGTGTTCTCCCAGCTGTCTGTGATGGTGATGCTGATGCTGGGCACGCCACGGAGCACCCATCCTGCGCCTGCACCTGCGCCTGCGCCTGTGGCTGAAGCCTGCTGTATCCTGGTTTGAAAGTAAGTACACACCCATGCGCCCATCTGCTCTTTTTAGTCACAGTGTATTTATATGCCAATTAAGCGTTGTTTTTGTTTTCAGAATATAGTCATGTATTTCCTGAATTTGAAGCCATGTTCAGTTAACTTGTTAGTGAAGTTTCATCAATGTAGAGAAAGGTTCGTTTTTCTGAAGCCGGGATCAAGAAGCTGTTTCACAGAGCCATATAGCCAGAGCCGGAACAGGACATAGAACACTAGCCAGCATCCTTGCCCCTCTGTGTAGTTCTCAGTAACTACCTACGATACAACCCAAGCCTGTGGGTACAGTCTCTCTCCCAGTTTCACCGAAGCTAAGTGGACATCATATTTGTCCACTGCTACCCAGAGTCGTCTCCCTTTTCATCCAAACCCCAAACTGAGGCCTACAGGCAGAGTAAGCATCCACTATCACACTGCGCACTGACTCATTCTTCTTCCAGATGTTCCTTATCTAGGAGTGACCTTGGGACCTTTTAAACACTTGCTTCAGCCAGAAATACAAAAAAAAAAAAAAAAAAAAAAAAAAAAAAAAAGCATCTCTACCCCCTATCCTTCTATACTCTTTCATAAGGGCCCTTAAAGAACAGACTGCTGTTCCTGCGCAGGCCCAAGCTTGCCTTCAGACCCCTCGTCCTTACCTCTCTGTCTTGCTCTAATAAACTCTGCTTGCAGAAGGATCCATCTCCGGCTTTCTTTAAAACTCCATTCCTCCTCCAGACCTAACACCTATCTCTTTGATAACCACAAATTTCACTTCCAACTTGTTAGAAACTGAATATAATCACGTTTTATCACGGGTCAAACACCCTGTTATGTTTCACGGATTGTATTTCTTAGAACTGTCTCCAAAACTCTAAGATCCATTCACATCTGGCCGACAGGCATGATGCGCTCTGTGTGTCAGGTAAACAAGAATCTGATAGGACACATCTGGTTCAGACAATTCGGTTTCATGTTTGCTGGTTTTCATGCTGAAAAATAGCTGGCACCAGCAGCATGCTCGGTGATTCAGTTTCACCCTTGTATATACAATAGCAGAGAAATCGCCTGGCCCACAGCTAAAGTTTATGCTGCGCTCCTCAAGTTTCATTGTAATAGTTTTGTTTGGCATCTAAAGTCTCTGCGAGTCCCAGTTTAGACTCCCCCTCGGCTGGGTAATTACTACTCACCACATTTCCACAGTGCTTGCCAGTCCTTTCCTTTCAAGGGTACTGGAAAGTAGTTCTTGTTCTGATGATGTTCGCTTGCCAAGGGCATTTATTACGAAGATTTGCTGAAGGTTCTGAGGGGGCCACGTTTTCTTCAGCTGGTTCCACTCATGCCTAAGACCTTACCTAGCCCACTCGGATTTGCTTGTTTTAATTCGGACTTGTTGGTTTTTCCCCCCCTGTAACATGCTTTCATGACCTGGAAAGTTTTAGCAGATTATTTTTCTAATCAACTATGAGATCTTCTGAAAACCAGAAGTGTAGCCAAAATAACATCACTGACTGAGAAGCAGAATGGCACATGGTAAAAGCTCAGACTTTACACCGTTGGGCTAGACATACGGGTTTGCTTCCTATCTCACAGCGTACTATGCTTTCTGTGTTCCTGTTCCCTAATCTTCCAAATGAGAAAACTGAAAAGACCTTAATCCAAAAATGTTTGTGTAAGGAATGACTGACACTCAACAACTTCAGAACATGTACTACCGAGTGTGATGTAAACTGTCCTGTGAGTAAACACTTCAGCAGCTTAAATAACTTAGATAGTTAGTAAAGTCTTTGATGGGATAGTTGAAGTAGTCAATGAGTTGTTACAATTTCTGTACAGACAGACAATTCCTTTCAATTCAGTGGATTTAAGTGTAGATGCTCTAAGGAGGCCAAGTGCTTCTCCTAGGAATAAACATTAATCATGGACCCAAAGAGCTCAAATTACTCAGGTAAAATGCAAGCCCACTCTAAAAGATTGATATAGTTCATTAACTTAAATGTACTTTTTCTTTATAATCTAACATCTCTGATACGGGGATACATTTTAGAAACTCTAGTTGCCATCACAATCAGCCAGGCGTTGCCAAAGCACTGGCAAACTCAGCCATAGTTCTCATATTTTCCTCTTTGGTTGAGTGAAATGCCTGTGTAATATTATGTGTGTTGAGTTAAGTCACGTTTGACTGTGTCTTTAAAAGATTATAGTATTACTGAGCACTGAAAGGAAAAGGTTATTGCATTGACAGGAAAATGTGGAGGAGGACAGGGCCTCATTTACCCTAGGCTGGGCTCAAACTTATTTCATGCCGAGAATGACGTTGAACTCTTGATTGCCTCTGACTCTACTTCCTAGTGTTGGGATTAAAGCCAAGGCTTCACACATGGGCTGCAAATATTGTAACAAATGAGCAAGATCCTCAGTTTATAAGACCTTCTATTAAAATTGTAAAAGTTTATAAAATATTTCATTTCTCCCAGATATTATGTAAAGCATATGGAAAATCAAGTTTAAAGACATAAAAGTTGCTAATTCTTTTAATAATTGTGTGCACATGTAAAATTACTTTGTCAAATCCCTCTGTGTTGGAGCCCTCTGTGGTCACTCTTACTTTATCTTGCCTCAGACCTATAAGAAGAGTTCATGGACCTATTTGTGTACTAATCTCTAATTAACAGTGACCTCTGCTACTACAGAAGTGATTTAATCACTAAATTTTCAGATATTCTCAGGAATGGTTGCAAGTCAGACAAAAAGATTGACCTAAGGTATTTTTTTTTCTTATACACAGGAACATGATCTCTTGTACTTATTGTTCATTTGATTTTTTTCCATTTTATTTTATGAGTATGGGATTTTTGTCTGTATGCATTACATGCACCATGTGAATGCAGTGTCTGCTGAGGCCAGGAGAGAGCATCAGGTCCCCTGGGACTAGAGTTTGAAATGATTGTGAGTCACCATGTGGGTGCTACTAATAAACCCACCCTCACCCCCTTGTTCTCTGGAAGCATAGTCAGTTTAACCACTGAACCACCTCTCCAGCCCCAATATTTACTGTTTTATTTGCAGTTATATTAAAGACTGTAAAATACTTGTTCCAATAAAGCCTTCCAGTCAAGTTGGCTACATAAACTCAGGCTTTGATAGACACTCCACCTGAAATACATAGAGAACAGTTTGGAACATTGGTTTAGAGAGGTCAAAAAGGCATCACCCAATTCAGAAGCAAGATCACCATTTTTTTTCTTGTATAAAAACACAAAATAAAGAGCAGAAACAAATCCGGAAGAACTAGCAGCCAAGAATTTAGCCCTTGTTGGGTAAAGAAAGCAGGCAGTGCTCCTTAAAACACAACAGAAATGTTTCTAAAAGCCAGAAACTGGACTCAGGCTCCTGCCTGCATGACTCTGGGTACAGAAGAAATTGTGAATGTGTAGAGGCAAGAATCTGAAAGCAGCATTTCTGCCAGGGGTTAGATCATGCTTGTCTCTCCCATCAGTTCTGAATGGAATGCTAGTCTTGTCAGCTACTAAGATGGTTTTATATCTCCTCAGCTATTTAGATGGTTGGCCCAGTGTACCTTTCCACTGTCTTCCTGAGAAACTCCCATTATACTGATGAGGTTATCTATCATCATTCAGCAGTCAGTCATCAAAATCAGAACTGACACCTAGCTTGTTCTTCCCCAACTGGCTCTTCCTCATCTTCCACCTCATTTCTCTAGTACTTCCTTCTAGCCCTTTAATCTAGTTCTTCCTCCATCTCAGTTCATTCTTCCTCAGTTCTTACCCATCTAGTTCTTCCATTCTCTTTTCTCTTCTCCGTCTAGTCCTTCTCTGAAAAAAAAAAAAAAACTGCCCTTTTATCCCTTTGACCCTTCTCTCTCCAAGCTGTCTCTGCTCCTGCCATTTCTGGCAAGTGTGCTTGGTCGCTAGGCAACTTGGCTAGGCAACTTCCATCACAGCTAGATGTACCTGTAAGTTGGAACCCTTTATTTCTGAGTTAATTGTTAAGGGTGGATCTAAAACTAGAGAAAAGACTTTGGAAAGGAGAAAGTTAAGCTTAATTAGCACATCTGCCAGGCTTCTCAAACAGATAGTCTGGATGCTTAAGTCTGTTCTCAGAGAGTACAGAGGTATCTCTGATAAGATACTTTCGTCTATTCGGGAATGGTCCTGGCCAGATGCTGCTAATGACAATAATTACAGAAAGTCCTGAAATTAGGGATCCTGGCTGTGTTACTGCTCAGAAGGTTATCTAAATTTTCCTTTAGTAGAGAGGAAATTTTGCCCAAATAATGACAAAAAAAGCTACAATACCACACGAGAAATTCATAGTAGGAAATGGCTAATAATCAAAAGCCAGTATCACCAAGACTCCTTGAGCCTCAGCTTGATCTCTGGAAGGCCCTGGGCTTCTTCCAGGTGTCAGCTTGTCATAATCAACTGAAATCCTACTTCATATTCTTTTGCAGCTTGCAGTGCTATCTCAGTTCAAAGAACCAGGTAAAAGTGAAAAAGCTGAGGGATCAGCAATCCAATTGTTTCCTTGCTCTGACTTTAATTATATGCATGAACTCAGAAAGTTACGTGCCATTTCTGTACTTCATTATTTTCCTTTGCAAAATGGAACTAACAGCATGTAGCCTGCTACCTCCCAGGGATAAAGTGTGGGTCAAATAGCATAATATATACAAAGGACCATTGTATCTTGTAAAGATGTCAGTAAAAGTTACTTATTGTTATCATGTTAATGCGGTAATTCGAGTTTCCCTAGGCATCCTCAGGCTGTGGAAGGTCTAATGACATAGGAATGACATTAATTTAAGATAAAATAGACAGTCCTTGTTCCTGCTTGCTCGTCGGGATCACAGCCCCAGCAGCATTCTCTTGAGCACTGACCAAAGCTCATAAAGCGGTCCCAACTTTGCCCTCTACTTGGCATCACTGGCACCAATGGCACAGCTGCTGCTTTCCTAATTCCAAGGAACACCTTCCCAGAGCCCTGCAGCAACCTCTGAACAAACAGATTGCCGTTTCCATCTTTGTCCCTCCTGCAGCTGGGCCCTCTACCACTTCCTGCTGGAATCTTCCAGCAATGTCCAAACAAGGGTCTAGCAAAGTGAATCTGAGTCCCAACTAACAGCAACTTCTCTTAGGCAGATCTTTTAAAATACCAGTGCCTAGACACTAGCACACTCATACCAAGGCCCTGGGTTGGAGAAATGACTGATTCTGCTGTGTAGTGAGGGCTGAGGTCTATCTTGTGGCACGAGGGACCACCTCACATTTCTCTGCCAAGCTTCTTCAGGTAGGAGGCTCAAACACGACATTTCATGAGCCTTTGGAGAAACTCTCCAGAAACCTAAAAACCATACAATAAAGAAAATGGCTGCAGTGAATTTCTCTTGGTTTTCAGTCTGTGGTTATTATGCACATTTTAAAATGTGTGTTTTTTTCATGTAATTTTGTTATTTATGTGTGTATCTTATAATGTGATATACAAAGAAATGAATAAGTATATATTAATTGTATTTTCTCAAAATATTTTACCCATAAGGATATGAGGTTAAATGTCATGAAGATGACTATTTTTCTTCTGGTATTAATGACATTTTATGTTTTGTTTTGTTTTGTTTTTTTACTATAAAACTGACAACCCCCCAAAGTGTATTTTCATTTTTTTTCAGCTAAACTGCTATTCTCAGAATCTAAGATTAAGAGTATTTTAAAAGCATACTTAGCTATCACATATTTAAATACTAAACATCCATAGGCATATAGAAAAGAAATTTGTCTGTGCAATAAAAATAACTTTAACATTATGGAATGGATTTTCTCAGATGTTTCCAATCTGATAGTAAAACTCAAATCTGTGTTTTAGCCAAGAAGAAGTCCTCAGCCATAACACAGTTTTCTTTGCAGAGTAATTTTGTAAACAGCATGCTCCTTAATTAAACAACATCAAAATGCACAATCTAAGTGACTCATTGCTGCATTTCTCCAGGCTTGAGAAAGGACTGTAATTACTAGTAGGAGTTCCCCATGAATAGGAGTTGCATGTGCACTCATACACACACACACACACACACACACACACACACACACACACACACAAAAAAAAAAAAAAAAAAAAACCTTTTCATGCCACATTGTAAATGACTTACCCTATGTACAACATAAATTATCAATTCAAAAGCAAAACCCTGAGTGATCACATTATACAAACTCTGTATTTTATTGAAAGGTGGGAAAACATTTCCTGTGATTCTCAAATCAAAACTCCCTTGGGCCTCATCACCAAGCATTTCAAACACAGCCCTTGGCACTCAGACAAAAAATTTGCCACATTAGAAGCTCAGCTCTGCTTTGTTTAGGACGTGTTGACTGATGTTCAATTCACTGGCTCACAAGGAAGTGCTGTACCACCTTGGTTCTCCTGTGAATTTCCTTAATAAGCTCCACAGTCTCAGTTCAAAGACGTGGAGACCCGGCAGCATTCTGGAAACATTTCAAAAACTATGTTAAGGAGAACTTAAGCACCCTTCGATTACAAGCTGTAAGAATCCCAGGTATTTTCCCTTAAGTCTGATTTTCTTCTAGCATACACTATAGCAAATAATCTCTAGTAAAATATACTCATTGATTTACATTTACCTAAAGAAACTCAATGAAAGCTATGTAAACTCTTCAAGAAGTTGATTCAATTAGAATGCCAAGTTCCTATCTAAATTTAGATCCTGAATGTAAACTTTGTTTCAATTGCAGACAATTGTGTAGTCAAATCCAGCTACCTTTATTCTAACCTAAGTTACATTCTTCTCTTTCATTTTCCCTTGTCCTCTTACGAGCTCTCAAGAGTTAATCTGTGACTGAAAAGGACAGCCTGGGAAATGCTATGTCTACTCACCGGACCCATTTTCTTTTGTTTTGCTTTGTTTTGTTTTGGGTTTTTTTTTGGTTTTTTTTGTTTTTGTTTTTGTTTTTTGAGACAAGAGCATATAATCCAGGTACTTGAACTTGCTTTGTAGCCAACACTGACTGGTAGAATCTTAAAAATGAGTTCAAGGCCAGTCTTGGCTACAAAGTAAGTGTAAGCATGTGTGGTTCACATTTCCATCCCCCCCCCCTTAAAACACACACATGCACATAATTAAAAATAAAATAAACCTTTTAAAAATGTGAACCTATTAGAAAATAAGGAACAGATAGGAGTTACAGGCATATTGCCAAGACACGATGAAGCCAAATATTAAACCATGCTCCAGAGAAGACAAAAAAAATAGAGAGATATATCTTACAGCATTTTTCCAGACAACATGATAGTCCAAAGTATGGAATGAAAAACAAAATAACAAGTGTTGACTATCACCTCTTACTTCTCGTTGGGCTAATTTGTGTACCAAAAAAGTACTGTAAGCTGTTATTGCAGATTTTTACTGATCATTTTCTCATATTGAGAACATGGGAACACATGATGTAACAATATACAACCTTGAAGTCACATAGAAATGTTATATACATTTAAAACAATAATTCAAAGCAAATATTAATTGTATTAGAAATACCAATTAGTGGTCTGGAGAGATGTCTCAGCAGGTGTTTCTGACTGCTCTTCTCAAGGACCCAAGTTCAGTTATGAGCACCCACATGAGGTGGTTCAGGATCATCTGTAACTCCAATTCCAGGGGATCCGACACCCTCTTCTGGCCTCCTTGGGCACTAGGCACACATGTGATGCACTGACATACATGCAGGCAAAACACATAAAATAAAGTAAAACTTAAACAAAGAAAATACTAAATGCATTTGAAAATTGTGAGCGATACCAAAAACCATTTATAAAATGAGTTAGCGACCAACAAAATTGCGGCAGTCGGCCAAGAAAGCTGAGACATTAGTAACTTGCATCAGTTTTTTTTTTTTTTTACAAAAGTAGGAAGTTGCCATTAATGAGAACTTAAACATGAAATACAGAAGACATATAATAATTTGCTTCACCAGGTCATTGAATATCAACAAGAAAAAAATACACAAAATCAGGGCTTACTTGGGGCAATAAAGAAAAGTTTAAATTTGGTCTGTTGTGTTGGGTTAGGCTTCGTGGGGGGCTGACTTTTGGCTTAGCTTCTGCTCTACTCTGTTAGCTCAGTTCAATCTTAAAGTAATTTTGCAAGATAACAGTAATTATCTCCATTTAACAGTAAAGAAGCTTAGCTCCACCCTCGTAACACAAATCTTAAAAGGTCTTATAATAAAAATCCCAGAATCAAATATTGGGGTGAAAGCTGAAAGATCAGAGAAACAGAACAACCAACCACTAGCTTACCTCTATGAAATCCTCAGCTTCAAGAGAGCGAGTACCTGTTTCCTCACTCCTTATATACCCCAGTCCAATCTCTTATGTACTTCATGAAGGAAAGGGATATTTCCTTATCAAAAGATTTTTTTTGCTTTAATATTTTGAGAGGAAGTTTCTCAACTGGAATTCTCATTTCACGCAAGATTTATAGCTTAGAACTTGATGCTAAAGTGGACAGCAGTATTGTAAGGGAAAAACAGGAGCATCCAAGATTCTGGACATCATGGCTATTCAGACATTAGTATGCAGTACAGAAGGCTTAGGAAGGCTTTTTGGTATAGTATTCCCAGGATTTTAGCCAACCAGAAGGAAGCAAACTATTCCACTATATTTATGGACTCCCCTTTTCCTTATCCTGTAATCATGAAGGAAAAAATAGTGTATCTCAGAGAAATGTGCTTTTCCCCAGAATTTAAAAAAAAAAATTTAAATCCTTACATCTTGAATTTTCAAAATCACAAAACCCTCAGTGCTGCCCCGTGGCCAGTGAAACCATCAAGGTGCAAACTGTTCTAATATGACACTTTCCTCATCTACCGCTGACCCAACACTCCACCCTGCTTCGCTCTGCTGGCTGCTTTCATTGGTCACTGTTGGGCCACTCACCTCAAGTCAAAGAGAAAAAGTAGAAGAAAGAGGCTTTCTTTAAACTCCTGTCAATGTGCAGATGTAACCTCTCTGGAATTTCAAAACCTACAGGCAGCCGCACTCCAAAAGTCATAAATGTAATCACAGTGTGCTAGCATGAGGACCAGCCCTAAGAGGATTTTGTTAGAATACAGGACACAATTTATGCCAGAGGTAGAAAACGTTAGGGGCAAATAAGAGCCATGTCATTCTCACGTCTGACCCCATTTACTTCTATCTACTCAGGGTGGAGGATGTTGGACATCAAAGTCAAAATCACGACTATTGCTTAAGAGCTACTTTAGAAATGTAAAGGCTGAATAACAGAAAGTATTCACTCAACCTTGGGGTCAAAATTTATCTTCTCCCTTTGTGTTACGAGAAGATATAAAACAGACCAAGATATTAAAAACATTTGTTGGGTGTGTGAAATGAAAAGACTTTAAATGCTGAAAAGACATATGGTAGATATGGGCAGGTTTTTTCCATTTAAACTTTTAGGAATGGAGTTTCAGATGGTTAGAACTGTTGAAGACATTTCCAAACCTTTGATAGGTTTTTTGGGTAGCCAAAGAGGTAATAAGAAAGGCAAAACAATTGTGTATGCATTTAACAGTGCCAGAGGGGTCAAGTTGGAGATGTTAGACCTCAGAAAGGCAATAAGACTTAAGTTTTTCTTCATGTGCATCCAGCATCTCATGTCTCCCAGGAACCTAAAAAAAAAAATCTAGTAGAATCTTATAATCAGAAGAAGAAAATTTGTAATAGTGTCTCTGCTTGTGTATGTGAGTATAAACTTGAAATGGCATCTAATATAACAATCTCTAAACTACCTAATGACTCACCTTTGGCATAATCTGATAAAGTTTGTTAGTACCTAGCGCACCCAAGGAGTTTTACATACATATATACACATATATATGTAAATTATATACATATATGTGTGTATACATATATATGTATGTGTCTGTGTGCACATATATAGTATATTAGTTAGATTTCTATTGTTTTGATAAAATACATTGACCCAAAGCAACTTATAGATGAAAGCATTTATTTTGGCTTATGGTACCAGAGGAAAAGGAGTCCATCATGGTGGTGAGGCATGACAGCAAGTGGCAGGCATGGTAGCATGAGCAGGAAGTTGAGAGGCCACATTTCCAATCACATGCTCACATAAAACAGAGGAAGGGAACTGGAAGGGCATGAGGCCATAAACTTCCATAGCCCACCCTCAATGATGTACTTACTTCAGCAAAGCTCTACCTCCAAAGGTTCCATAACCTCCCCAGCTACCACCAGCCAATACTACCAACATTGACCCAATGTTCAAGTATCTGAGCCTGTGGAGACATTTCCCATTCAAACCACACAGAGAGACAAAGCATGGTATATATATATATATATGATTTATATATATGGTTTATATATATAAATGATTTATATATATATATATATATATATATATATATATATATATATATGGATACCAGAATGTGGTAAGATATATATTTTTTTCTCCTACATAATATATAATAAATCATCATTTATATAGAATGGTTTAGGAAAATACACAGTGAATTGGTCAAGAGTAGATAAGAAATAACTACAAATTAATTTGAGTTTATGTTTTATAGTAAATGATAAGAGGACTAAATAAAGAGTTTTACAATGGCAGATCCAGCTATTAAAATCATTAATAAGTTACTATTTCTTCTCAACATGATCACAGAGAATTTGTCAATTGTATTTTAAAAGTTGACCGGAGGAAGGTCTATATCATTCTGAATGAATGTCAATAATGTCTTTCCGAATTCTTAAGAAAATGATCATTAGTCCAAAGTGTTCAAGGGAAAGCAACAGATCCCAAACACCAATAATCAGATTTGGTCCTTACGCACTGACCTAAACAACCAGAGCCATAACACGTGCCAAGCTTCTGCCACACCATAGTCAGGACCTAGACATGCTGATGCTGGAACCTCGGGTTTATTAATTTTGTGACTCTCATGTTGGTTTTTTTTTTCAACTCTTACTCTCTGGGGGCCCACAACCCAGCTCCCAAATGAATACACAGAGACTTATTCTTACTTATGAATGCCCAACCTTAGCTTGGCTTATTTCTAGCCAGTTTTTCTTAGCTTAAATTATCCTGTCTACCTTTTGCCTCTGGGTTTTTTACCTTTCTTTATTCTATATACCGTTTTCTAACTTCTTATTCCATAACTGGCAATGTGGCTGAGTGGCAGCCCCTGGAATCCTCCTCTCCTCCTTTTCTCACTCCTCTTTCTTCTCTTTTTATTCTCCTTTTATTTATTCTGTCTGCCTGGCAGTCCTGCCTATCCCTCTCCTGCCTAGCTATTGGCAATCCAGCTCTTTATTAAACTAATCAGATGTTTTAGGCAGGCAAAGTAACACAGCTTCACAGAGTTAAACAAATGCAACATAAAAGAATCCAACATATCTTTGCATCGTTAAACAAATGCTCCACAGCATAAAAGAGTTGTAATGTATCTTTAACTAATATTCCACAACACTCTCCATCTTTTCTTTGAACCAGGAGTAGAGTTGAATGAATTTACATTTAGAACATTACTTCAGAGAAACATGAAATAATTTAGATAGTAACAGATGCTTTATCAATGCCCCTAATGTCATGAAAGACACATCAGATATTGTTAGCTATTATTATTTTACTCATGCTTTAATTCTTTGCAACAGTGAGAATAACTAATTAGACAGAGAGAACAACTGGGGTTGTTTACAAGTGATCTAGGCTCACAGACACTGGCAGAGCAGCCTGCACAAGAAAGCAATGCATCAGGAGGTAAAATAGGGTGTGGGAATAACCAGGCCACCCTAAGATGAGAAAGGTCAGTCCTTAAGGATTTGTGTCATTCAGTTCAAGGAGAAGCACCTTGGAGGTGATGCTGATTAGCCTACTTTTAATCAGGCTTCCATCCCTTAGCTAGGGAAGGTCAAAATGCTTTATTAATAGATCTATTAATCTTGCACAGTGTGAAGAAGTGCTTATTTTTTAAAAAAATGTACTTTTCAAACAAAAGTAAATGAAGGCAAAACAGCATACTGAATGCTCAAGAAAATAAGAGTCACGGTGTATTAGGACCTATTCCTAAAAAGTTTTTGATTTCACAAAATGTTTTACAGAAGCACACACAAACTTCCTCGACAGGCTTGTGGTGGAAGCTAGATAATAAGAATCCTCTTGTGCAGGCAGTTTGGAATCTTGCTGAGTAAGCAATGAGATGCCACTGATGTGTACTTAGCATGAGACAATATGATCAGATTTCTGTTGTATTTATGTTTAACCACTGATGGAAGTGTGTGGGATGGGTTGAAAGAGTAGGCCACAGGAAGTAGGAAACTTAGATAAGCATTTGGCAGCAATTTAGTTCAGAAAAAGTTATAAAAACTAAAACAACAGTAATATAACTAGTGATATTCAACCATTGGAGGAAAGGGCAGTGTTTCACAATGTCAAATGACATTTTGGTTGTTACAACTTAGGTTGTGGTGCTACATTCATCAAGTGATTAAGCCCCCCCAAATGCTTCTAAATATATCAAAGTACCCTACCCAGTGATTCAAGATCATTCTGTCCAAATAGCAACCATACTAAAGAAACTCCAATTAACTTAAGATTCTGTGGGCCATCAATGTGGTTTGGCCCTCACTGTGACTTTGCTGATCTGGCCCAGTCTCAGCTGAGTTTTACCTACTGGTACATCTATTTGCAGCCAGCTGGCTCTCTAATCTAAGGTGACTAAGCTGGCACAACACCTTGCCAATCTCTGTGGTTTCTCATCTTCTGGCAGGCTGACCAGGAGTTATTAATATGGGAGAGTTATTAATATTGTAGGGCTGTAAGAGACGAACATGCAATGTGCAAGGCCTCTTTATACTACCTTACAAGCCACACACTGTCATACCAACATCATTCTGTGAGCCAAATCAAGTCCTGAAGTCTGCCCAGATTAAAAAGAGTAGAGAAATAGATGATATTTCTTCATGCAAGACTAATTAAATTGTGGTCATTTTTGTAATCTACCACAGAAACAGATTTCTTGAAGTACTAGGATGTAGAGTCAAATAGTAGATGGGAGCTAGGGGGGAAAGAGAGAGAGAGAGAGAGAGAGAGAGAGAGAGAGAGAGAGAGAGAGAGAGAGAGAGAGAGGATGATGCTAAAACAGTATTAAACAAGCTAACAATTGTAATCAACTTACATGTATGGTATAATAATAATACAATAGACTATTATTCATCTATGAAAAACAATGGAATTCTGTCTTTGTAGCATCATTGAAGGACCTAGGTGATATTACGCTGTTTAGGCTTCACAGTCTGTCATTGAAAGAAGTCAAGTCAGGAAGTCAAGACAGGATTGCTTGATATTCCACACAGAATTACTTCTAACCATAGAACTCATTCCTAGCTAAGGAAGTACAGCAGAAACCATGTTTGATGGCCTAGGATCACCTGTCCAGAAAATGATAGAACCCATAGTGGGTCAGCCACTCCTATATCAATTAAGGTAATCAAGACAATATCTCATAGTCCAATCTGATAAAGATAATTACTAAATTGAGACTCATTTTTCAGATGATTCTAGGCTATGTCAGGATAGTATTTTAGGACATAGGTTAAATGAATTAAATATATCAAGCACCAGAAGACAAATACCACTTATTCTCACTTCTATGTTGAAGTTGAAAAACTGACATTTGTGATGGTGAGTTTAACAGTACAGACGTGGGCCCCTTCCCAGACTTGGGGAACAAGCCTCTTTGATCACAGCACCAGGGATCTGAAGATTTATCAAGCATGTTTGCAAGTTAGTATTTTCAATTTTAAGAACTTTTGGCTTATACTTGAATCAGTGCAGGTAGGAGAATTAATTGCATTTCTTCCATCTGAAATTTTGACAAGTGATGAGGGTTATACAAATTTGTTCTTATTTATTAAGTTTATATTGAAAGTGTAAGAAAAGATGGCTAACACACATGTTGGGAGTCTAAATGACATTTGTAATCATTTAACATATTTATTGAATCACTTTTCTAGATAAAGCATTGGATTAGGCTATGGAGAAATGCTGATGAGCAAGAGAGCCTTGTTGACAAGGGATTTGCAGTACATAAAGAAGGCGAAGTATCCACACAGCATGGTGGCAGCCATGTTGCTTCCTCCACACAGAACTGAGATAAGAGCTCTAAGCTGTTCTGTCTTCCCAGCATTCAGATCAGCATTCATGGATCATGTGACAGAATACATAGATCTAAGATTCTCAGTTCAATGAGGTCCCATATATGTACACACCTCTTACAACCATTATGTGATCTTTGCTCAGCACTGTGACTCTGACCTCTATCACTGTAGATTATTTGGGGTGTTTTTTTTTTTAGCTTCATGTAAATTTAATTATGCAGTAGGTATTCCGTTAAACCAGGCTCTCAGAATGGATTATTCAATAAGATTTTATTAGTTTTATCCCACATTGCAGCTCCTTCTTCATTGTTCTGAAGCCTTCCATTATGTGACAGTGTAAGCTCTGATGGTCCATAGAATAAAAACACAAGGTTAGATACTTGTCCAACTTCCGTATTGGGTCCTTGTTTGTTTCCTTAAATTTGGAGGATACACCTCACTGGAAATCATTTTAGGATTTTCTACCTGAAAAATCTTTTTAGGTT
Source organism: Peromyscus californicus insignis (assembly GCF_007827085.1). Lineage (NCBI taxonomy): Eukaryota > Metazoa > Chordata > Mammalia > Rodentia > Cricetidae > Peromyscus > Peromyscus californicus. The sequence continues at coordinate 42,120,639 of NW_026294617.1, forward strand.
TCCTGAATTTGATTTGATGCAAATGGGACATAACCCAGGATCAAAATAAATTATTTGAACAGAAAAATAGGAAAAATTTCAAGATTCACCCAAGAAGAGACCTCCACAGTTGTAGGCTGTCTGCTCAAAGGCAAGGGTGTCTGGAAGTTCTTACAATAGAGGGATTTTCTGAAAAACTCTGTTAGGTGAAACCTGTGAATTGGATTCTATGGGGAGTTGTTGTTACTATTTTATTTTCTTCTATTTATTTGTTTATTTTAAATCAGGAGGCCCATAGTATCTAAGGGAATAGTTGTCAGGGATGAGAATTTGGTTCTGAGGTAATGTTATACTGTCAGGCTCTGTAAAGTTCAATAAATTATTATATTTAAAAAATAATAATTTCAGAGAAAATTCTTGTCAATTCCTCTAGAAAGAGATATTTTTCCCCATGCCAAACTCTACCCAGCTGTATTAAAGATACTTTTCATAAACAGGCATGTTATTTCAGGCAAGACACGGAAAACTAACCATTAATAGTGTACAAGACTTCCAGCCTTTTTTCCTGTAGGGACCACCAAGATCAGAAAAGCTGCCCCAGAATCCACTGAAGTCTTCATTTGCTGCTTTGACACAGGGGAGTTCAGAGCAAGCATTGGCATTTCATGTTAAAGATGTTCTTTAAAAGCTTTTCATAAGCCAAACCTGACTTTCAGAGAATGAAATGAACATGGTAGAATTACCAACTGAAGAGCCACAATCTTTTAGAAAAAGAACCACTGCTCCTTTGAGGACACTCAATGATATCACTGCAAAGTCTAGATCACTCAATAATCTGGCAAAACCAAACTTAGGAGGTCAGGTCCCAACGGGTTTCTGATTTTAAGGGGGTTAAGTCTATGTCATGGGGAAGAGGATATAAAAACAAATTTATAGTTTTCCCGTAGCCCAAAGCATTTTGCACCCTGGTGGCCACATATGTCCTGGTGTCCACACCAAGACATCCCTCCTGGAAGCCAAGAGGAGTCTTCCAAAATCAGCAGGGAAAGTTGTTTTCCCCTCATCAATGCAGCATGAAAGATACTTTGTTTGTGATTTTTGTTCCTTCTCCCCAAAACAATAAAATGTACTGTGTGTTAACAACATAGCATTAAAAAAAAAGTAAAACAAAATTTTGCATTTTTATAAAACTTGTTAAAAAGTAGTATTTCAATCCTTCAGTCACCAGAGGACACAGTTGTCAATAATGCACACACTTCAATTGGCCTTTCTAGTGCCTTCAGCTTTCTGTCCTGGGTCTGTTTAGGTGTCTCCATATTCTTCAGGATTATTCACATCCTTCCAGCATCAGCTTTCCCTTTTTCCCCCTTGGGCACCTTCTCCCCCTTCTTTGCACAAGCCTTTTTGGGCTTGGGCTCTGGCTTTGGAGGAGCGGTTTAGCAGACAACCTTGGAAATCTACTCCATGGCTGATCCTTCACCTTAGCTTTATTGCCTTTAGCACCCCCTGGACTTCAGCTTTCCTTTTGTCTGTGACTGTGGAGGTGTGGAGATGAAGAGACTGAAGACAGGGATGCAGCAGTGTGAGGCTTTGGTCTGCCCTGGAGTCTTTTCTCACTGCTTCTTCCTTGATAGATGTCTTAAGACCGTAACCCAAAGTGAAAAGATGTTAAACACTCTAAATCAAGACTGGTACTATATCCTCAATTGCCTTATCAGATTAGACTCTTTCTTTATGATAAATTGTCTCTATCAGGAAAACTGTACTCTTAGGGAGAAAATATTATAAACCAATATAGGAAAAAAAAAAGAATAGAAGAATGGCATATTACTTTCTTCATTGATGGGACAAAGGACATGAAAAAAATACAAGTTAAGAACAGAAATGTTGGGCTGCAGGGATGGCTCAGGAGTTAACACTTTCTTCTCTTTCAGAGGACCCAGGTTCAATTCCCAGCACCCACATGGCAGCTCACAACCATCTGTAATCCCAGTTCCAAAGGATCCCATGCCCTCTTCTGGTACCCATAGGTACTAGTTATATGCATGGTGCACAGACATATAAGCAGGCAAACCATCCACACACATGAAATAAAAACAATTCTTTAAAGCAGTGTTTCTCAACCTTCCTAAATGCCACGGCCCTTTAATATAGTTCCTCATGTTGTAGGGACCCCCACCATAAAATTATTTGTTACTTCATAACTGTAATTTTGCTACTGTTGTGAATTATAATGTAAATATCTGTGTTTTCCCACAGTCTTGGGTGGGGGGAGTCATGACACACAGATTGAGAACTGATGCTTTAAAGAAAGAAAGGGTTTATTGTGGCTCATAGTTGAAGGGCACAGTCCATCATGGCAATAGTGAAGGGCACAGTCCATTATGGCAACAGTTGATGGACACAGTCCATCATGGCAACAGATGATGAGCACAGTCCATCATAGCAACAACTGAAGGGCACAGTCCATCATGGCAAGAGTTGAAGAAGGGCAATGTCCGTCTTGGTAACAGTTGAAGAAGGGCACAGTCCATCATGGCATGGAAGTCACAGTGGCATGAGCTTGAGGCAGCTGGTCTTACTACATCAACAGTCAAGAAGCAGAAGGAAATGAATACTGACTCTCAGCTTGATTTCTCCTTTTTTTATTTGGTGTATGGACCCTAGTCTACCTCAGTTAACTTAATCTGGAAACTTTTTCATAGACATACCCAAATTTTTGTTGTTGCTGTGATTCTAAATTTCATCAAGTTTACAATAAAAGTTAACTATAATCGTAAGTAGTTACCAGTTTCTGGGAAGGGCAGGGTATGTGAGGAAAGAGGATGATTAGAGGTGTGAGTAGAGTCAGAAAGACTCTCTGATATACTACAGTGTGTCTTATATTTAATGTGACACATTCATCTCATAGGCCTGTGTGTTTGAACACTTGGAACTCAGTGGTTGGTGCAGTTTGGGGAGGCTGTGGAATTTGTAGGAGGTAGGATCTAGCTAGACATAGTGGATCCCTATCAGTGGCCTCATAAGTTATAGCCCAGCCTTTTTCTAGCCCAAGCTTTCTCTTCTTCCTGGCATACCACCATGTCAACATACCCCTACCTCCATGAACCCTGCCATGCCTTCCTTGCCATAATGGACGATACATTGGAAGCCATGAGCCAACATAAGACCTTCCTTCTCTAAGTTTTATCATCCTGGTATTTTGTTATTCAATGAGAAAGCCAACCAAGTAACATAGGATAACTGTGGTTGACAAAAGCCCAGATACATTTGCAAAAGCAAGTAGAATATGGGTGAGTTTGAAGTCAACCTGGTCAACATATCTGGTTCCATACCAGCCAGGGCTACCTGGTGATATTCTGTCTAAAGCAAAACAAAAGAAAACAAAAACAACAGAACAAAGTAGAAAAAGTTGTGAATATTCTGATAACAAAAGGAATGTTTAAGGTAATGGATCTGATCATTAGACATAATATATATGCATTGAAATATAGTATACCCTATAAATGTATACACTATGTGTTAATTAAAAATAAAAAATAAAAAATGGGCTATACAGAGAAACTCTGTCTCCAAAAGAAGTCAAAATAAGTGCTTGCTGAAAAAGCATGAAAACCTTGATTAAATCTCAAGTTAAAAGAAAAAAACAATGCTAAATGTAATGGCACATACCTATTATCCCTACGTTGGACAGGCAGAAAGAGGAGAATCCTTCAGGCTTACTACCAGCTAGTCCAGGTAAATAGGTGTGCCTCAGATTCAGTGAGAGATCCTTTCTAAAATAAATAAATTAATAAATAAGGTATCAAGCATTTGAAGAAGATACCCAAAGTCAACCTCTACCTTCCACATGTACATACCTACATATATGCAAATGCACCTGCACACACACACACACACACACACACGAACATGTACAGGAATGTCCACACAAAATAAATAAAATTTTAGTTTATTTAAAGATTATGTTGACCAATGAGTCATAGTTAATTGAATACCAGCTTTATACCTCCAACTCCCCACATAACTCCAAAAGTAAAACCTATACACAGTAATCAAATCAAGACCAAATGGCTTCTCCCATTCTTGCCTAGAGATTTTTGAGTCAAAAACTGGTAGGGAGATCTTATAAAATATCTATTTCCAAGAAAAGTTCCTTTTGCTAAGCAAATTAGGTCTTCAAAGTCTTGTGAGCTGTCTGGAGGGTCAAGCAGGAGAGTGAAGCTATCACTACGCCCTTGCCTGAAGAAGCAGGAAGGTTATTTTCTTCACCTGACTGAGACTTGGAAAACCCCAACATTTACTCAGCTAGTGGAGGAAAGGAGCCTTAATATACTGGCTAGAAATTTAAAATAGAGTACTGTGGAGAAAATAAAATATTGTAGCTATTTAAAGAGAAGTGATCCAGGAATGTTCAACTTCCTATGTAGGAAGTAAGCGAAGGACATAAGAACAACACTGCAATGCCCATGCTATACATGTGTTGAGTCCCATGCCAGACCTTTAAGGAAGAGTAAAGGACTGTTGGGCTTTGGTATTGAAGAGTGAATACACCAGTAAGAAACATTGTAAGGGAGACTAACCATAATAGTGATGGAAGTGAGAAAGCACTTAACTGATCAAAGAGGGGAGCACAGCAATCAAAGCCAGAAGATGAGGTCGGAAATAGGGAGCACTTTAGCTGAGGCTTGAAGACCAGAAGAAGTCATGAATCTGGGATCCGGTCAGAAAGGACATCCTGAGAAAAGCACTGTGGAGAGCTGTAGGAAGAATCAGTCCAGCCTGGGACATCAAAAGCACTTATCCTTCTATCGGTGACTTAAATAAGAGTGTCTGCCTCTATTTATTGCTGGGGGTAGACACCAGAGAAGACAGTTCAGACATGGCTTTAAACCAACGGAAAGTCTTTATTAGCAGGCCCATGACTACTGGTGTTCAGGATCCCAGTGTAGCCCTGATCCTTTCTCAGGGTGAGCTTTTAAGCACAAAAAAGCATGCCCTGGGTTGACATTCTTCAGTTAACAAGAACAGTTAGCCAGAAGCAGAACTACAGAAGCCAAAAAGCAAGGCAAGTACATTTAGAGACTTTCCCAGCACTGTGGACTTGAATGGACTAGGCCTTTGTTACAGTTTTGGCAGGTGGTGCTGTCTACATGCTGAGTTTTACAGTCTGAATGGTGCTTTCATCATGGTGTCAGTTGTGCTAAGATCTCAGGGCCTACTAAGGTCTGGGGCCCTGTTATATTCCCCACTGATCTTAGTGAATGAGTAAAATTGTGGACTCATCCTGCTCTAAAGAGGTGTAGTTGGTCTTAAGGACCATTAAGTTTACTGAGTTGATACATAATTGGTTGTATACTTTAAGATGCCAAGGCCCACCATTAATCCAATAAGGATGAAAATTAAAGACGCAGTCAGTGCTGATAGAGTAGTTAGCTAGGAGTGAGGGATGGGGGGTGACAAGAGAACAGAGACAGGTTTATCAGGACTTAGATGTATTAAACAACAGATTCCCTTGCAGAAACGATGCTACAAAATGGAAAGTCCCTTATAAGTCCTCTAACATTAATTTGAGATGCCCCCAGTCACAGTGAGTTTTGTCAGTCAATGGGCTGACAGTCTGGTTAGTTCCCATTTCTATGTAGTACAGGGGCAAGATGTCTAAGTGTAATGAGCAATACTGGCTGACTTTTGCCTGAGAATGATTAACTCTACCTAAGGGTCCCTTCCTGTGGCATAAAGTCTGATTTCCTAGATTTTTCCTCTTTCTCAGAGGCCAGAAGCCACAGTTTAATAACTCTGATTTTTTGCGATGAAAACTCCCCTGTTTCTGGGAACCAGAAGGCCCAGTCACAGGGCATGCAAAGAACTGTAAATTCTGTATTCCCGTCTCAAAAGATAAATTCCCATATCTTTCCTTTTCTCCATACAACTAGACACTAAAAGTGGACTTCAGTAAGTAAAGATCAAGATAGAATGTGGGTTGCTGCTCTGCAGTCACACTAGCTAATACCGTCCCTGTATCTATCTTCTTCAGTTTCCAGTTCAGGCCTGAGGCTAGCAGGGGTTGAACCGTGACCCTGTATTTATACCCACAGTGCAAAATAAAAGACTCAGGAGGAGGTAGAAGGGCAGGGAGTGAAAGGGCCTGGGGCACAACGAAACCTTAATTTCAAAGGGTCCATAGTCTGGAGACATTCCTTAGGCAGCAGCGTCTAAGGCTTCCATTTTCTTGACCTAGGTGTGTGGTAGATCCCTGGTGTATCGGCAGCTGCCTTCACAGCTGTGGGAGAGGAGAGAATCACCATGTATAGTGTCCTCCACGTTCATGCCAGTGCCGCTTTGGCTACTCACTTGACCCAGACAGTATCACTGGGCTCAAACAAGGGGAAACTGGTGGTAGACTCAGAGGTCAGCTGGCTCTCTCAGACAGTTCAATGAAGAGCCTGTGTGGAGAACTGGAGGACCTCCAGGGACTTGTGAAAGGAATGGTTAGAAGGTTCTAGCAACTGCTGGTCTCTCAGCCCAGGAAGCAATTGGTGGTGTGGTGGTGGCACCAATCTCACAGGAGGCAAAGCAAAGGAAGGAGGACTGTCTCTCCTTTGCTGGAGGAGCATATCTTCTGCTGGACTCTAATAAGTTTTGGCAGTTTCTTTTAAAAAGTTCCTGTTTATTATTTTTACCTGGCCAGAACTCTGAGGTCTATATGCACAGTGAAGTTTTCAATCTATATCTAAAGCTTTTTGCTATTAATTGAGAGGTTTTGGTTATGAAGCCCGGGCCACTGTCAGACCTCATTGCTAGGGGAAAGCCAAATCAGGGACCAGTTCCGGAGCAGCTTTTCATCTACAGTTTGAGCCGGTAAAGTCAAGGTGTGGAACGCTTCTACTCATTAGGAAAAGGTATCTGTAAAAACTAGCAAGTACTTTTATCCTCCCCCTGGAGTTTAGATCTTGGTGAAGTCAGTTTTCTCAGAGTTCTCTGGGGTGTTGGTCCCTCATTGGGAACCCTCTCTGGGTAAAGGCTCCCTAGTTTGGATTCGCTTGAGTACAAACCTGGCATCTGGCTGAGATTTCCAACAGTAGGCTGTCCAGTCTAGTTATAACATATTTTGGTCCGAGCAACTTAGAAAGTTTTGCAGACCCCAGATGAGTAGCCTGGTGAATGTTGGTTACAAAGTCCTGCCAATTGTTTCTGGGAGAACGATCTTTCCCTCTGGTGTCCTCCATCAACCTGTGGGTTTGAGCTGTCCATTTCTTCTTTACCATGGAGTCCCAGGCAGCATGGGGTCTGGTATGTCATCAGAACATCAATAGGCCCCACTGGTCTTAGGCTGATTGTCAGGCATCCAGGTCAGCAGCCCAGCAGTAGAGGACAGTCATTTGTAGGGAAAGCCAAATAGTCTCTAAGAGAGTCAAGATTGTTTTTTTAATGTCCTTTTTCCCAGTGTTGAGAAGCCCCTTTTCTCTATAGATCATACTGTGGACATGCTTGGTAGTAAAAGCGTACAAACTGACTGTCTGTATGTATGTTGATGGACTTTCCTTTTCCCCATCTGAGAGCCTGGGTCACATCAATCAGTTCTGCTCTCTGGGCTGAAGTAGCTGGCTTGAGCCAAATTGTTTCAGTTAAAGTATCTACCACAGCTCCCACGTACCTGGTTTCATCTTTCATCTCGTGATAGTCATGGGCAAACACCTGTGCCATCAGGCAAGAGGGCAGACAAATTGGTGGCAGTGAGTTTCTTAAACCAGACTCAAGGGTGGCCGTGAGTAGGGCCTGATACTGGGTCACACAGTCATTTGCCAGCCAGTGCTCTGGTACTCCTTGCAGGAGGGCCTCAACTGTGTAGTTGGGTGTTGTGAATATAAGATCTTGACCTGAGTTAACTTGTTTACTTTCTTTCATTAAACTAGCAGTAACCACCACAGTTCTTAGAGAGGTGGGTCATCCTGTAACTACAGGTTCCAATCATGTGGACAGGTATGTGACAGGGCATTTCCATGGCCTCAAAGTTTGGGTTAAACCCCTGTTATCTTTTGTTTCATGAACAAACAGATGAAAAGGTTTAGAGACACCTGGAAGTTCTAGGGCTGGAGGCAAAGGCAGAGCCATGTTAAAAGCTTCAGATGCCTTTTATTTAGTTTCCATCCATATTACAGGCTTCTTGCTCCCTTTTGTGCTGGTGTATAGCAGTCTTGCTATCTCCACAAACTCTGGTATCCAGAGGCAGCAATATCCAGCGGCACCTAGGAACTCTAGAACCTGTATCTTAGTCTTTAGAATTGGGATCTGAAGGATGGCAGCAGTCTTACTCTGAGACAGGATCCTTTTGCCTCCCTTCAGCTGTTAGCCAAGATAGATACCTTTCTATAAAGTTGGCCTTTCTTAGCCAACACACATTCTGTAGCACAAGGTCTTTAACTCTTGCAGCAGTCCCTCGGTGGCTCTTTTATAATCTATTTCCCCAGGAAATCTCTATCAGAGAGCAGAAAGTCTGCATTTATTGTCTTTAAATACTGGAGCAACCAGGTCCAGGTATGTTGGCCTCTGTAACTTCCCACTGGGTCTGCCCATTTGAAGGCAAAAATGGGTTGACTCACCCCCTGCCAATGGGAGGCTGAAGAATGCACCTTTTGGGTTCAAGGTCGTGTGCACCTGTTTCTCTGGAAAAATCAGACTCATGAGAATCAGAGGTCCCAGGTTTCTCCATAGGCAGGAGAAGTGTATTCCAGGGTGACTGGCATGGCACCAGGATGTCTGTCTCCTTAAGCCAGGCAATATGAACTGCAATCTCCCCTTTTGTTTCCAGGGTCATTGGGTATTGTTTGATCTGGAAGGAAACAACTGAACTGGTTAGCTTAACAATTATAGGAGTTGGGTCAGTCATGGAGGTTTGTTTCTTGTGAGAGAAGGTAAGACCCCAAATTGTTGCTGGGTATCTGTAAGTCTAATTGTGTTTCCTCGCCAGGGAGGGTGATGGCAACTTTCAGTTTATGCGAAAGGCCTTGTCCCAATCAGTTCTCTGTTGTTAAATACCTTTTGAGCTACCTCCAATAACTGGGACCTACTTATACCTTTACATTTTCGTAACATTTTACATTTTTTGTAACATTTTTTATGTTTTGTACATTTTTCTAATATCTGGGACCAACTGGGTGGCAAAGAAAATCTTAGCAGCTGTCTTTCAACTTTTTAAAAAGTACCTCATGAAAATTGTTTAAGTTTCCTCGGTCAGTGTTGGACAGAGGGAAAATCCATTCTGGCCAGGCTGTCTTGCCTGGCAGCAATCCCCTACCTGCCCCAGGGGTAGTTTGTCTACTTTTTTTGGCCGGGGGCGGGGGGGAATGGTAGGTTTCACGGATCATTGGTTGAAAAGAAGACATAAGTCATGGATGAGAAAGGAGTAGAACTTTCTCTTTTCCTTTGAAAATCAGAGCCCACAACAACTTTTTCCCTTCCCCTGGGGCTCCTTAGAACAAGAAGGGAACAGAGGGAATGCTCACCTGGGGACACCATTTCCCCCTCAAAGTGTCCACATTCCACTTGGATGGCAGGGGGCCCTGGATGAGAGGCCCAGCCTCTCCCAACCTCCACACAGGTACCAGCCCTGATCATGAACACAAGGCAAGCAATACAACAAGCACTCCAGCTTTTGAAGTGAGCAGGTAGAGGGTTTTGCTGTTGTTGTTTGTTGTTTTGTGGTTTTGTGTTTATTTCCCTGTGTGACCTGACAGAGCCAAAAGGATTCAGGTCCTCAACAGGAGAGGGCACAGGTCTTAAGCCAGGGGATTCTTACATGCACAGAAAGCCACTGGTCAATACGGGGAAACAGAACTGCATAGGAAGACACTCACATAGAGAAAGACACAGTAAAGACAATGCGGGAGTGGAGGGGGAGGGCACCACACATCCATACACCTGAACAGAGGAATCCTGTCATGTTTCACATGGATCCTGGACGTTGGATCAGCAGTTGTATCCGACCTCTCTTATGTGTCCAAACAGAAGTGTCCTTAACCAGACTTACCTCTGGAGGTGACAACCCAGACAAATTTTTGATTTGTTTCCTTTTGGGACGGAGCTGTCAGATCCTTCTGAAGCATTAGGCAGCAACTGATCAATGGGAGTCCTGGTGACCTGGAACATTTTGAATTACCATCCTCTAGGAGTCCCCTGACCGCCACACTTTTTCTCACTCGAAGGAGTTCTGAGACCCCTGAGGTCTTGGAGTCTGATCTCTGGGGATCTCCGTGGGACCTCCAGAAATGTGAGATATCCACCAGAGTGCTGGATATTGGTTTAAGCCAGCAGAAAGTCTTTATTACCCAGCCCATGACTACACAGGGTGTTCAGTGTCCCAGTGTAGCACTGAGCCTTTCTCAGGGTGAGCTTTTAAGTACAAAAATTATGTCCTGTTTTGACACACTTCAGCTAATAAGAACAGTTAGCCAAAAGCAGAACTGTAGAAGCCAAAAAGAAAGGTTAATAGATTTAGATATTTTCCCAGAAATATAGACTGTAATGGATTAGGCCTTTGTTTTCATTTTGACAGGTGGTACTGCTTACATGCTGTTTTACAGCCTGACTGGTACTTCCATCACGGAGTCAGTTGTGCTAAGATTTGGTGGCCTACTATGCTTTGGGGCCCTGTTACACTTATGGATCAAGCCTCTGTTGCCACATAAAGCTCCACAGTCCTTCACGCATACTCTGTAAAGTAACTAGGGCAAGGAGACCAGGAATTTCCCTTCTCCACTATTTTCATAAATACTTTGCAATATTTCCCCCTACTCCCAAGTTCTTGCTAGGTAATGGAAGCACATCTCCAAAGAGCCATAAATGAACCATGGCTTTGCAGTCAATCTCTTATTCAGGTATTTGCATTCTGGTCTCATACTTCTCAACACAAAGCCTTTCTAATAGAGAAATTTTAGGCCCCAGGGAAGAAGAAAGGGAAAGGTAAATGAAAAAGAGTGTCTCTCAGCATTTCTCCCCAATCATATGTCACATTTATTTAGTCTGCTTATATGTTAATGCTTGCCCTGAATAACTGAAAAGGTTGCATTATGTCTTGGATTTTAGAAAGTAACATAATATAAAAACATCTCACCACATTAATTCAGGTGTAACCTTGGACAGATTGTTTTGAACAATTGCAGCCACTAAGCAGGATAAACAAGGAAAATGCTCCACTCTGCATGAGGGGAGCCTCTGGGAAACAGTAAATTTGGAATGTCAAAAGTGACACAGTTATGTATAGAAAAGACAGAACAAGTAACAGGTTTTTCTAATATTGATGAGAAGTGTTATCTGAGTGCCAATTAATGTACTATTATTCTAGTCTTCCTATTAAAAGTTAAAGCATGAAAGAAAATATTACATACTTTCCTCACCTGTGCTTACATGCAAGGATGTAATTTATTTTTTAAAGTGCATAAACAGAACTGGAATTCTTAAAGATGCTGAGCTTTGAAATTCTCTTACTTAAAAGTAAGGTTTTTGTCAGGAAAAGGAACTGGATGCAAAGAAGAATAGGCTAATGGATTTTAAATAATTACAAAACCTATTCATCAAGTCCCCACCCCTGTTCGTCAGGGGCAGCAACTCACAACATTAGCTTTATTATTAGTTCTACTTAGAATGTCAACTCAAGTGGGATTTTAAAGTTTATGGTTGTTTTTCTTACAATATGAAGAAATTCCCAGTGTTTTAGATGTTTTCCACTCACTGGTACTAAATAAGTTCCTTTCCATTTCCATTTTACCCATGGAGATTCAGATGTGCAAAGGATCTAAAACCAGGAACAACAAGACCCATAAGACAACCTGCAAGAATACCTGACCATTCATGCCTTTAAAATGTAAGTGTCTCTCTGAATTGGCATCTCTCTCTATCAGCATCATTCTCTCTCTTATCACACACACACACACACACACACACACACACACACACACACACTGGCTTTTAAGTCCACTGTGTATTAATCTTTTTTTATATTTTGAATGTTAATTTTATCAAATTATTTCCATCCACAAAGTATCCTTTGCCATATCAGGAAGATAACGCAGTTCAAAATTATTTTTTTCCTAAACATTTTCATTAAAAAGAAAAAGCGTACAGTATACATAAATCAAAATGTTTTAATACGACATGGAAGAAAAAAGAAGAACATGATTCTGGAAAAAGCTTTTTGGCATGAATAGTGATTTCCTGAATGAGAGCATGACTTCATGAAACCCTGATTGACTCAGTCTTGACTAAGTTTGGATTCATGATTACTCAGACAAGATTATCAAACTCTAGCTAAATGTGTAAAAATATTAGGAAGCCGTTTCTCTAAATATACAAACGCCTTTTGAACATTGTCATCTATGAGAATGGATAACATGAAGTGGAACCGTCCTTCCTCCCACCCCCTCCTCCCAGTTCTTAGAAGTACCTTGTGGGAAAGATCACAGTTTCCTGCTTTTAAAGATTCTGCAAAAGCCTCTCTGGAAAGCCACACCCTCTGCCTCACCTTTGCACCGACCACGTACATGCTCATGTTCCCGAAAAGGAACATTTTCTTATCTCCCATTGCTTATCTCTCTCCTTGTCAGTCTCGGGCCACAGGACCTTCTGTCCCTGGGGTAGGTGGTGTTTTCCCTGAACTCAGCACCTCTCACTATCAATTCTTTCTACCTGGAATGTTTTTCCCCAGTGGCTCAGCTGATCCTTGTCACCGTGTCACCTGTCACTTAGTGCAGAGCCCTCCTCTCACCGCTCTGTCTGTCCCACTACTCTTATTTTTAGTAGTTTCCACAGATGCTGTTTTTGTTTATTTTTGAGATTATATTCTAATGACAACATTTCTGCCTACCCTTTCCTCCTCAAACTCTCCCATGTACTCTTCCCCTCTCTCCTCTGAACTCATGGTCTCTTTTGTCAATAATTGTCATCACACTCATTTATGTATTTGTATATACATATATATTCCTAAATACGACCCATTGTTTCTCTCTCCCCGCCAACTCCACTATAACCTCCCACCTATTGCTACTAAATGTGATCTCCTCTGGGCTTACAACAATGGCTGAGGCACGATAGCAACTCAATACATTGTCCTTGTAATAAATGACTGGACGGAGAATGCTGATCTCCCCTGTTAGATAATGAACTCATGCAAAGCAGGTACTGTGCTGCATTCATTTTTCTGACTCTTATATTTGACATTGTGGTAACAAAGGAATATAGCAGGGATTTAATAAACTCTTGGTAAGTAAATAACCCATCAGTAAATGACTAAAAGATACTCATATTTTTTATTACACACACAGGGAAATGTCAAGCTTGTAAACATTTATGCATGGTTAGAGTTGGTAAATCAGATTCAGAAAGAAATAGAAAAGTAAAAGCAGAGGAGTCTCTGAGACTTCGAGCTTGGGAACTAGGACTGGATCTTTTAAGCCTTCATAGTCTATTTTAAATTGAAAGAGGTTAGGTAGCTTACCAGTTGTGTTTAATGCTAATGTAATTGTACTTGTTTAAGACAAATTTTACTTAATTCTAAATTTTCAAGTTACTAAAACAGCCATATCTGTCTGGATAATGTTTGAAACATCTTCAGTACCCACCAGTATTGTCTTTACAATCTTTAAGCCCAAGGAAGAATTTTTGTAAATGTGCATTGAATGTACTAACTCATCTGGCATCTGGCAAAACATTATCACGTCAATATGATGTTTGATCCTGGGTCTCTGGATTGAGAAATTTCCCTGTGGAGGCACAGCAATCATTACTGAAGGGAGGAATGTAATGGAAGCTGTTACCATGGATAAGTTTTGTGGACAAAGGATGCTCAAGAAGAAAGGCATCATTTCCAGATACAGTAGTCGTCAGCCATCATGCTTTGTGGTTTTGCCTCCACCCAAAGACATTGTCAGGAAAGCCTAGACATTTCTGCCCTTTGTGGCTTTGGGCTTCACTTAGCAGATGATGGAAAATTTTAAACTTACCCAAATGCATTTAAACTTTTTTCTACTTTGAAATGTTTCCCCCTCATTGGCAAGGTAGGTGTGAATACCAAAAAACACTTAAAATGAGCACAATACATATAATATTGTCTTCTACAAGTGTAGCCTCACCTGGATAAAAAGCTTCAATATATCTTATGAAGAATGTTGAAATACTTGTAGTCATGAAATTAATTTACTCAGAAATTTGTTTCTAGAACTATATACCAGAGTATTCTGAGATGAACATACTGACGTAATTACAGGAACATTTATTTTAGCACAGATTTATGGAAACAAACAAATGTCCACAGCTCCCTGGAGTAAGCAGAGGAACCAACCAACCAGAAACATCGCTGCAGTGAGAAACTGTATATTCCAGGCAATCTCCTTTTGGTTTCAAACTAATGACAAGGTTAATAGTTAAGACAAGAGCTGTCAAAATACCAGACTCAATGGTTTGAATAACAGTTTTTTGTTTGTTTGTGCTTTTTTGTTTTGTTTTGTTTGTTTGTTTTTTCTCAGAGTTACAGAGGCTGTGAGTCCAAGATTAATATATTAACAGGTATGGTTTCTTCTGAGACCTCTTTTCTTGTAGACACCTTATTCTTGCTACATCCTTACATGACCTTCTTGGTGCACATCCCACTACCATTGCTTTTAATAAAGACACTAGTTATTTTTTATCAGAGTATCACCCCAATGACCACTTTTAACTTAATCAAATTTAAAAGCTCTTATCTCCAAATAGGGTCACAGTTGGAAGTCCCGGTGGTGAGAGTTTTGATGTAAGAATTTCAGGGATACAGTTTAACCCACCACAACCAATATCTCTAACAGAGTGGCGATAATGCGTAGGAATGTTTGATAAGCAGCTCAGAAGTATCTAATAGTTTCCAGATTGGTACAGTGTATTGGGAAGCAGTCACTGATTATTGCAACAGGCTTAGGCTATGTACGTGTACATAAGGAGTGTACGTGCTGTAACAAGCTTTAGGGCTTTGATTAAAACCTTCAACATCTCCATGGTTGATGACTAAGGCTCAGAAAGTGGGCCCTGAGACCATCTTTTAAACTGGCAAAAATATATGCCCTGGTTAAGAATACAAGATTTAGAATCAGAGTTTGCACTTCTGTTTGCCTCTTATAATATTAAAATAATAGCATCTGTCTCCAGGATTATTCTAAGCAATAAGATAATAGAACCAAATTCTCTAGATACTCCAAATAAGAGTTCTAAGATGAACTATGTGCACACACAAGCCTCTGAGCTGTTCTCAACACCCTCTAACAGTACTCCATCTCTGTAGTTGATCTTAAATGATTCATAACAAGAGGCATGATATGTTTAGATTTCTTACTGTCAATAAAGCACAGACCATACTTTCTAGCCCTGTGGGAGTTCTATCTTGTCCAGTCACTAAACTAGACTAGTTCTTCCATATTCATCAGCAAAACATTGTAACTGCTATTAGACTGTTTTTTCCTAGTGTTATCAACATTACAAAATTTTCCAGTTTTATATATTACTATCAGATGCAGTGATACATAATCATTAAAGTAATGGAACACAGATTTAACGTAGCAGCATGGAATAACTTTGATTATTCTCAAGGTGTTTTTTTTTTTTTTTTTCACTGACAATAGCAAAATGTACAGAGATACCGGTAACATGTTTCCATATGTTAAAATATATTGTGTTATTTACATTTTACCAACTGCGTGCCTTGCCTTTAGAAAAAAACATAGATGCAATTTTTCATCATAAATTATAACAGGGCAGAACAGATGCCCGGAATTTCGTTTTCAAACAGAAACCTGGATCAACAGACCAGCGGCAGCTGCTGTGCTGTTTATCTTCGCTTGATAAGAGCAAAGCAGCAGATAGAGAAGAAAAATAAGGCAAATGAAAAGACAGCTACAAAGACCAAACTCCAGGACAGTCTTACCTAGCAGCATCCCTGTAAGTCTGAGAATAGTTTCTCCATGCTGAGCAATGCCGTGACTTAGTGAACGTACTAAGACGGGTTGCAATTCTCATCTTCCCACCATCCACACTGACAAACAACACGAGCTTTGGAGCCACATTTTTACCTCCGGTGTGACTCAGAATGCCTGTCTTGAGGGTGCTCTTGAGGCTTCAGTGGAAGTGCATACGTATAAGCCCAAAACAGCCAGTGTAGACCATGTGTGGTCCCCTCTCAACTCCTTTAGGAATTTGTCCTCAGCAAGTCTTGTGGGAGACACACGAGCCTCGGTGGTTTAGTTAACAATGACAAATGGACTCTTGCAAACATTGGCCTTAAACAGAAGGTAAAAGAGATGCATATTTTGTCCTCTTGACGTGCAAACTACGGAAGGGAATCAAAGGAAGATTCAACATGAACCAATAATACATGGCAACAAATATGTGGATTGCAGGGTACCCTGAGGTATAAGGTTGGTTCTTGGAGGGAGTCTTCCCCAAGATCAGGCCTGATAGAAGTTCACAAAACGATATCCACTGGATGGACTGAGTCCTGGAAGGTGAAATCTGACTGGCGTGCAGTGTGAGTCCAGAGCTCTTCACTTAATGTGTCACATCTGATCTTCGCCAATCCTCTGGGGAATGAAGATGTCAGAAACAGATAATCTGTAAAAACTGCAGCATGCGGAAAAGAGGTCTATGCAAGATCACATTGGTACTGAGTTAGCAAACAATATTCTGAATATCCCTTACTTCTGACATTTTTCTAAAAGATCAATGGAATGTTTCATTGTTGTTTTTATTTTTCTATCACTACACATGTATGCATGGAATTTGTCTCATAGTATTGAAATTCTAACTCAGACCTAGTCAGGTATTGGATCTTGGGCACAGATAACAACACTTAGGAACAGTGCCTACCACAACATAAATCTTCAATAAATATATTGGAGCAAATTAGTAAATCCCAAGTTTAAAAGGATTTTTAATCTGTTCTTTTGTTTTTTGTTTGTTTGTTTTCTTTTGTTTTTCAATAATCTGAGTTAACTAATGTCCAAATCCTTGAATTGAAATTTAGACACATTAAAGACCAGAGCTTCAGAATCCAGGGTGTTTCAAAACTGGGTTTGGTTTTCTTTCTACAAAGTGCTAAAGAGGCATATGGCCCGTAGAATCGGCTCCACTACCAGGCACATGTGGTCTCTTGAATGCTCTGAAGAGAGTCATCTCACAATGATATAACCGATACCTATAGAGAACGAGACTGAAGAATCAGAAATGTGTGTAAGAATTCAAAACCGAACTCAGAACGTGGCTCCCCAGTGTGATGCCAGCCCACTGGATCATTGAGAGCTCGCAGAAATGTACGAAGAAGTTTTTTAAAAAGGAAAATGACCAGGTTTTCCTCTCACGTGTACATCTGATTTTTATACTCACCAACCCCAACAGTGTGATATAGTCAAGACTGCTCCTGGGGATGTAAAATGGAACCCACATTAATTTTCTCCCTTTTTCTTTACCTGACTTTGAGGTGTAAGGTTCTGGAGAAACTAAAGTTTTAGTTCATTAAACAAATCTTGGCATTTTCTGGGAGACTCTGGTCTTGTGGAGTTACTATGTAGCTTTTAAAGGCAGCCTTGCCATCACACTTGCTCTGTTTTCAGTCTGAGTAATCTAATCCTGAAGGTAAATTAGACCCTTTTAGTGGTCTATTAACTTTCTCTCACCCCAAGGGGACATGTGTTCAATTCTCTTTATGTGTTCCAAGAAAGAAAATTTGAAACTGACCAGCAAGCTTCTAAGAGCCTAATGGTGACCGGGGAAGTTTTCACCAATTTTTAATGTTGGTTTAATTCATTCCAAATGTAGACTTAAGCCATCAGCTAGTTCTCTCTCTCCAAATGTGGACAGGAGCACTACCTAGTCTCTCTCTCTCTCTCTCTCTCTCTCTCTCTCTCTCTCTCTCTCTCTCTCTCTCTCTCTTTCTCTCTCTCTCCCCTCCCTCCCTCCCTCCCTCCCTCCCTCCCTCCCTTCCTCTCTACCTCCTCCTTTTGGCTTCCTTCATACAAACAGAAGAACCCACTGTCCTTTACTCTCTCTCAGCACACAAGCAAGCTTGAGTAATTTCCTTTCATTTTCAGATCTACCTTAATGTTTTGCCTGCATGTGTGTCTCTGTGAGGGTAGAGGGTGTCAGATCCCCTGGATCTGGAATTACAGAAAATTGTCAGTTGCCATGTGTGTGCTGGAAATTTAACCAGAGTCCTCAGGAAGAGCGACCAGTCCTCTTAACCACTGAGCCATCTCTCCATTCCCAAGCTAATTATACTTAATAGCATGCTTTTATTAACGATTGATAATTAATTTATAAGAAGTATAATTAACTATCATGTGAAAGATTAGACAGATGACATTTATCCCTATGTCTCTGCAACTGCATATTATAATATTCATTTCACAGAATCAAAATGGAGACACACATTTCTAACTTCTAGTTGAAACAGAACCACAATAAAATGTGTAGCTAACCAAAGGGTATAGCAACCAAAAGAAAATTCAAAACTTGGAACTGGCACACAAAGACTACCTTTATTGGGAGTGCCCTAAAACATAACAGGGGAGTATAACACATAATGATGTAGGTCTCAGTGCCAGTTTGGAAAGCCACAACTTCTTTTAACTCTGCTGCTTTCCCAAGATCACGCAGCAAAGCTCCCAGGAGGCCATCAGTCGTTGGGAGCTAAGTCAGCCTGTGGTTTACCTCCCAAGGTCTCACTCTAGTGTCTGTTATCACTGGCAACAGAAGCAGAGTTAGAACGCCACTGTGAAATCGAGAATTCACACAATCTGAAACTGCTTGTGTCAGCTCTTTCTTCAGGGTGAAAATAATATTCAATGACTTTCAGCATGTGTTTACCACATCTGCACCCATTTTGGGTCAATCAGAAAAAAAAAAAGAACTGCTGGAAAGAAATGTGCTATCCATTCAAAAGTAAAAGCAGGGGAAGGCAGCTGCATGCCAACCCTGAGAATTGCACTGATGAGATCTGTGAAAGAGCTGCTTCAGGAAAAGAAGCTCAAACTTCTGAGCATGGAGCGGCTGAGAATGGGTATGGGACACAAGTACCAGTCCCCCAACAAAGGCACTTCCTAGGAATCCAGCAAGGGCATTTTTATTCTGGCTCCGAGATATTCACAAACGAGTACTTCTTTGCCATGAGTGTGTGTTGGTGGGTTAACGTGACTGCTGCCATTTCTTTATTTTTATTATGGAAGAAAATAGAGGCATTTGAAGAGAAAATCGCTCACTTCTGTTCTGTTTCCACGGACGGTTAAAACCCCCCGTCTGTAACTTCTCCCCACAGCCATCTTTTACACTTTCTTCCAAAGTATTTATATCAGTTATTTCTACAACAAAATAGTTGTTAGACATACTGAGAATGAAGTTTAATGAAGCAAGACAAGACCCAAGAGAGAATCTAGAATATTCCATAGCATCTTCAAATGGTTTAATGGATTGAGTTTTCTCTATCTGCACAAGTGGATTGAGGTATAATTGTGCCAGAAAAAGACCAAGTCTCAGGGCTTGTGTAGGTCCCAGGACACCCATCTCTCAGAGCTGTGAGGAAGGTAGGTAAATCCCAAGATTCAAGGGTACAAATGACAAACTACACCGTGTCTACAGTGGACTGCCTTCTCTGCTCTTTGCTCATGAATTCAGTCAGAATTCCAGGTTTGTTCTAGCATGGGCCAGTTACTTTTCTCTTTCCCAGAGGTCACAAGGAGAATAGCTGCCTGATTACTTCCTTTGGATTGTGTCCTTATTAATGAGGAGAATGAGAAGGTTATCCAGATGCATTGGTAAAAGATAATGACAGAAAAAATGGCCACTCCTGCTTTCAATTCAGGCACCTTAAATACATGTGTTTATGTAGTTTAAAAAAAACTCTATAGATTGTCATTATTAGATGAGAAGAGGATATGTAAGACTAATAACTAACCCAGGCTTACACTGTTAGCAGCATGACAAAAATCAGGATTCAATACTCCAGAATCTATATGTTTCTAGTGCTTTGTTGGGAAGAATAACCCTTAAATATGCCCCTTAGAACCTAAATAAAGAAAAATATTTTCACCTATAAATAAATACATACATAATTATGCACATAAATGTACATATACACATATAAGCCCATATATGTATATGTGTGTGTGTGTGTTATAAATGTATATGTGTTACAGTATCTGCAAAATTCTTAAGGCCTTCTAATAAAAAGTAGTAAAAATTCCTGGATAAATTTAGTAAAGTATATAGATCTTATTATCTGTATGTTTTTGTGTGAAATTAACAACTCTACTCTCAAAAGTTTAAGTGAAGACTGAGTAATAAATATGGTTATGATTTACAAACCATCAGGCACTGTAAATATAGAGAACATTCTCTTTGAGGAATCCTCAAAGGCACAGTTTAACACAAAGCTTGACAAACACACATTGATAATGAGGTTCAAAAGCATGTATAATTCCTGTAAACAATGTAGTGAACAGCCTTTCCAAATATCCTTTAAGTTACTCAATCTACAACTAGTTACTGAACCTAAGGGCTTGTGACCACGTGTCTAGCAGATACCTGTCCTGGAGCTCATTTGGGGTACTCAGTCACTTGTCTCTAAGTCATTTGTCTCCAACTCTACTGGTAATAGAAGTGGGCATGTCCTACAACCTGAGCTATCCTTGGTCAGTAACTGTGCTCAGCATCTGCCCAAACCACTCTGCACTGGGTAAGAGGGAGATTGCTTCCTGTGTTCTTCTCTCTGCACCTCTGGTTTTGTAGAGGGAGAGCAGATGTACCTAGCCTGTCAACAAGTCTACTTAGTTAGCAGTATGTAGTGGACAAATAGGTTGAAAACTAGCCATACCTGACTTCTATCGGTGGTGCTAGGAAGCTTGTAGTTGAAAATCTTAACTCTAAAGGGCTCAGCTTTATAAGGGCCAACTGGCATTTTCTTAAGTCAATTTAACAAGATATGTACTAACCCTGTGGAACTGTTGGGAAAATGACAAGAAATTAACTTGGTGGCATGGCTTTGAAAAAAAATGATTTATTTTTTAAAAATAGAAATGAATAGGCCTAGGAAGATAGTTCAGTTAGTAAATGTTTCCATTATGAGAATAAAGACCTTAGTTCACTCAGAACCCACATTTAAAAACCAGACATGAGCCAGGGAATGGCTCGGCAGGTAAGGGTGTTTGCTGTCTAGCTTGATGACCTGAGTTTGATTGTTGGAGCACACATAGTAGAAGGAAAGAAACTATTCCCAGAAGTTGTTCTCTGACCATACTCCCACCCCACGTCCTACACCACGTCTGTTGCAAACCCACTGGTCCTCACACACAAATTAAGTAGCTAATTAATTACTGCTGTGTAGCAATTTTCTCTGACATCGAAACATTCCATCCTTCAGGGGGAAGCTCCTTAAATAGGAAAGTAAACAATTCTAAACAGCTTCAGGAAGTCCCTAAAACTGACCAGATTCTCTAGGTCTCTGCCTTCCAGAGTAAGCAATAAAGATGGCTGAGTCACTCTCAGACAAGACAACCTGCAAAGAAGACTCTTAGGCTAGACCAGCTGCCTGGAAGAAGCAGAAATCAGCCAGCCTGCCTGCAAGAGATTTAGACCAACTGAGTCACTTGTAAGGGACACTTTCCAATCTGTTTTCCTGCTTGCAGGCTGTGCAGTGTGCTCAAGGTTCCCAGCTTTTGTGAGCTATCACACATGTTGGGTGAGCCTTTATGATGCAGATGCCTTTGAGTCATTTCTGCTCCTCTAAGTAACCTCTCACCCATAATCCTATAAGTAACCACACTAAAACTCATGGTTAGACTTTGGTAGTATCCATACTCTGGTCTGTCATGAACTCTCTAACTGGGATGAGCAGATGTGAGTGTTGTGTCTCCCCAGGAAAAATTTTTTCCATACAACAATTACCCAAGTATGGTATGAACTTGTAATCCCAGTACTGGGAAGGTGGAGACAGGTCTCTAGAGTTTCCTGGCCAGCCTACATGTTGAGGACATTTCTTATACAGTGCTAGTGGGTATCTTTAGGTGTTGAGGCCCACAAAGGTTTCCTAGTGAGATCTGAGCTTGCTTTACCCAGCAGGCTGCATTAGAGGATTGCTTGACCACATGTGTGGTTACCAGGTGATTGGAAGGGTCTGTGCTTGGCTGTGGTAGGGGGAGGTCTTTTACTTCATCCCTTGGCATTTCTATAAAAGGCCCTTTAGAAGAGACAGGAAGGGCTGGTAGATATTGATCCAGGCCCTCCAGAGGATATCCTGTGTTTCTATCTATTTCTCTCTCCTCTTTCTACCTAATATCTCTTATCCCTCTCTCCTCAAGAGTCCTCTGGGGAAAAAGTAGGGGTGGGTTCCCCCACATTTAATGAAACAGGAGTGGATCTCATTGAAAACTCTGGATCTATTATAACAACCTGGGCCAGAAAAGATATCCTGAGAACTATGGCTGCAGCAGGGGGACCCAAGCCAGGGTCGAGTTCCTTTTAGCGTTACATTAGATGGGAATCCATGTCTAGCTGGATGGTATGTGGTAAGCAAGTTAGGATACACTCCTTCAGATGGTTGCTGTGTGTGTGTATGTTTGACATATTTGTTATACTTCTCTCTGCATTTTTTACTCATTAGAATCAAAGCTCTGATGTGGGGATCACAGTGTTATAGTCACATTTTCAGTAAAAGGAATAGAATGATCTCCCTCTGGCTTTGGAAACAAGCCTTTTAAATCTCTATTTCACAAAAGATGCCATTTTTGCTTTGACCATATAATATTCGTTACTTTGAGGGTGACCTTTGACAAATGCTAATCTGACAAATAAAATAATTCACCTAGACAACCAGTTAAATCATTAGCTTAAATTTCAAGAAGACAGACCCCCATGCCAAAGACACTGTATCCCCTCAGACATCTGTATTGCTTTGGGGGGACATTTTTTTATTTACTTGAAAAATTAAAGGCATGCTCTTTAATACACATGACTTTCTAACTTTGAAAAATCTTCCTGATTGTCACACAAAGACCAAGTACAGCAAACTGACAGGAAGTCTTCCACAAATTCAGTTTCAGGAAACTGCTGTAATCCTGAATGTCTTTACGACCCTCTGAGTAAAGGAGACATTCCAAAGAATGAGCCTTCCACTGATGTTCCTTGTCCCTTTGATGTGGATTTTAATAAAACTGAAAGTCAAGACAGGTTGCCCAGAGATGAGTTGGTTTTTTTTTTTTTTTTTTTTTAAAAAAAAAAAAAGGCAAAGAGGTTCGTTTTAAGTAGAATTAGCCCAAGAAGGTCCTGATAATCCTCTCTTCTGACAAGGAAGCCGGGAAGCCTTCTTCAACACACTTGGCAACCAGAATGCTGGGACCCAGAATCCTCAAGAACAACTCTGTAATATAACTGGATCATAGCAATCTCCATGGCAGTCAATTAAGTACTGAGTTTTTAGAGTCAAAAAAGATGGCTGGCCATGAGGGTATTTAAAATTGGCATTTATTCTTGAGAATTCCATCCAAGTGTAAGATGAAATATATGGCTACCTCTCATTTACCCCCTCCAATTCTCTCTGTATTTTCCCCCAACCTGTCCCCCTTTCCAATTTCATGTCTTTTTTTTAATCACCAGTCCAGTCAGTGTTACTCACATGTGCATGGAGGTAGGGTCATCCACCGGTGCATGGGATACCAATCAGTGGCCATATCATCCAAAAAAAAAAAAAAAAAAAAAAAAAAGATTTTTGTCAACTGCCATTGGTTCCTCAGAAAGAGATGGGGCCTTGAGATCATCTACCCCATCTATGTAACATCTTGGTTGGCTTGATCATGTGCAAGTAACCACGACTGCTTTAAGTGCATGAGTGCAATAACTATGTCACATCCAGAAGACAACCGTTCATTGCACTGCTCCCCATCCTCTGGCTCCTCACATTCTTTCTGCATCTTCTTCTACAGTGATGCTCCCTGAACTTCAAGGCAGGCGCTTTGATACAGCTGCACCGTTTAAGGCTGAGCACTCATCTTCATCTCTCGACACTTTGTCTAGGTCCTGCATCTCTCCACTGACCACTTCCCACCACAAAAAGAAGCTTTTTCAACCAGGGCTGAGAGCAGGCCAGGTATATGGGCATAAACAGAAATATTTAAACGTCCATTTGGCAATGTGACCATTTAGCAAAATAACAATAACAGGTTCCATCACAGGGCTTCTGACCTCCCCAGCTATGGGCTTTTGACTGGAATTATAGTACTCATCATAGAATTCCCTCTTGTGGAGCAGACCTAGCTTCAAATCCTTTGTTTTGTGTGTTTAACTTGGAGCACAAGCAGAGACCAGCAAACCAAAAAGGAGCCTTCAGTTAAAGAAGACATTTGAAGGAGGGAGGACAGTAGATTATGGGTAAAATGAAATGAAGGATGTGGAGTACTGGGTGTAGAAAGGCTTATGTGGGGAGATGTATGGGAGTATGCAGGATATTAGGGAGTGAGAGGAGAGCTAACCCAGTGAAAAAACACATGGAAAGCTACTCTCTCACAACCCAATTAGAAAATATTTGGTGGAATGGTAGAACACACATGAAATGAAAAGAGGAGTTAAAACATTAAGCGGGGATGGGGGCAGAAGGATAGAGAAGAGGAGCTAGTTAACCTAAAACTACAGATCTATGAAAAAGCTTTATGGAAACCGACTAGTTAGTAAGCAAACTTCACAATACAACTTAAAGCAAAGTTTAAATGGAATTACCCTGCATGAGTGGACAGTTTCTCTCTTACAAGAAATGGACTATTAAGTAAAAATCATAGTGTAAAACATGGGATACCTCCTTGGGAGTGATTGATCAGGAAGATCCCAGAAGTATTCAAAACAACTTGGGCCATTGCCATTGCCCTTAGATGCCCAATTAGATGGTAAGACACTATTGCGAAAGTTACCTCGCAGTTTAACTAAGGGACATGAAACTAATCTCAAACCTAAAGGGTAATTTCCTCCCTTTTTTTTGGTAGTTTTCATAGTGCCAAACAGTGCTATGGAGGCTACCGGGGGAGGGAGGGAAACCATCAGTGAGCTTACCTAGCACTGGAGACTTTAGATTGCATTATCAACTGACCCCCACTTGTACAGATGTGACATAACTGTTATTGGGTAACTAATGACTTTCTGATGAGATCATTTAGTTTTTAATTTACAGCTTCTAAATAAGAATAGATGCTGTCTTTAGATGGACAGGTTTTAAGATATGTGGACAATTATCCACCTTAAAATCCTTGCTAACATCCCTCATTCTTTTGGTCTTTAACAAACTTCATAACTTATATAAACTATTTGTTCCCTTGACAGTGAGTGGACTTGACTTAACATTCTCAATAATTTTCCTCCAGATTTTCTTTTGAAAACAGATTTTTGGTCTGCTTACCTTACCATTACTGCACTCCCCACCAAAAGATTCAGAATCCTTTGAAGATGGACTCATGAATATTTTTAGGGCAAAAATAAACACTATTAATGATTCCACAGGAACAGTGTATATAACCCATTTCAGGAAGAGTAGTTATATTACTTGAAAGGACCTGGTGATCAGGACCCTGTCTGGGCCTCCAGATCCATCTTCCTGTCCATTTATTTAAAAGCAACACTATATGGACGCATTCCTTCACACACGTAATAATTTCAGAATTGAACAAACTTCTTTGAAAATCAGGCTATGATAACTGATTCCTACGAGGCCACTTTTCCACCAAAAGCCACATGAGTTAAAAGGAAACTACTTTGTTAAATTAGCTTACTACTACAATCTAATATTCCTAGTAGAGGATGAAAGATAGGGTTTAAGAAGCATCCCCCTAGGCTTGTTCCAGAAAATATTGCTATCAGGATACCTAAAAAGATTCAAAAACTCAAATGAAATGATGCTGAAGGAAGGTTCCCACTTTCATAGAACCTCTGACTGAGTCTCCAAGACAGACCCAGTGTGTTATAGTTACCAGAGAGACAGGTGCCTCTCCTCTTCCATAGGAGGGGAGATGTTTTAGGGGGCTTCTTAAGAGGAACAACACTTCCTCTGTTCCTTAGAGGCCAACACATGTGCTCACTTGTTTTTGTCCACAGTTGATGCTTCAATATTTCTTTACAACCTTTCAGTAGCAGTTGAATTGAGGGTGGTTACTTTCTTCATCAGTTTACAACTAGCCCCAATTCTGTTGTGATTAATTTTGAGCAAATAGATAAATGCAGCCACAATACTTGGAGTGTGTTTGTGGGTTTCCCTGGCTCCACATGCAGCTTTCTAAGGACTGAAGGAAGCATCTATAGCATCCACTCTCTCTTCTGTTACCATATGTCTCTTTCTTTTTAACAACATATTGTAAAGGAATTGAAGCCAATCTGCATGTTTCCTTTCTGGGCAGTTGGAAGACAGGCCAGGTTTTCTCTTAGTTCAACAACACTATGAAAAATAAAACTTGACAGAATTATTGAGATAAATCGTCAAATGAAACTCAGCTAAAAGCACTGGAACACTCGCTAACCATATCATTTTAAGGCAAGAAAAGATAATTTAAAAGTATCCAATGAAATTTTGAGGATCAATCATTCAAGTCAATTTTTAAAAATGGAAATGTAGGAACATTATCTTCCAGAGAATGGCTTTTCTGAAAAAGACATAATTTAAACATGAATTTCTTTTTGATAAGTGGGTAAGTTGTCTCACTCAGCTTTAGAATTTTACAATAATGCTGCAGATGTCATTTGATAAAACATCTGAACCTGAAAGGGCTTCATAAGATCTGTTACTGGCAAGTTTATTGATTTGCTTTTGTTCCATCTTCCCCCAGTGTGACAAACATCTTTACTGTGATTAACTGGAGGTTATAATTATTGTACAGTGAGTTTCAGAAACAGAAGAAAAATTGTAAGAAAGGTAAAATGAAATGGATGAAGAAAGGCAGAAAGGGAGAGGAAGAAAAAAATGAACCCCAGATATCAAAGACACTCAAATAATGTTTTTAAAAACATCTCATCTTTAAGTCTTGCAGTGGAGAATAAGTATATTCTTATTTATTTCTGGAAAAGTGCATATTCTTGTCACCAAGACCTCAGACTTTAAAATAAAATTGGTCCATATTTAAATCCTAGCTCTGTCATGCAATACTGTGGCATTCAGTGAACTTCCAAAGTTCCCTGTGTCTCATCTAAATTTACTGAACTTTTGTGAATATTTAATGAACAAAATGCAGAAAGGCTTGGGAACATGTTCTAGCACTTGGTAAATATTTATAAATGTCAACTATTGACATTTAGTACGTATAAATGTTTTAGTCGTGCATAGATTCCCTTAAAGATGGCAGAGATGACTAAGAAGTATGAAATCTTTAGGCTCCTAGTTCTTCAACACATAGTTAGCACATCTACTTTAATGTATTGTTTGTAGAGTCACACTACATTTAGAATCAAGTATCTACTAGCTTTCTTACTAATCATTCACTCTTTTATACATTATGAGACAGATATTCTAAAGAAACAAAGCAATACCTGTTCCTATTGAAAGAAAATATAAAGTAAACAAAAGGCCGAATAGCATGGTATCAGAGCATGCCCAGCAGTGTTGTGGGGATCAGCTTGTTTCCCACCTCATCACCATTCCCTCCCATGCAAACTACCACTGCCATAGGCCCTTATGCTAAAACGTGTTTTCTCAGGATTCTGGAGATCAGAAGTCAAAGACCAAGGTATCATCAGGGCTGCTTTCTAGTGCAGGGCTCTCCCTGTCTTGTGGAGAGCTACCTCCTCATTGTATCTTTTCGTGGCTTTCCTCCTGGAAATGTAGTGGGGGATGGAGGGGAGTGTACACATCAGTTATCACTTCCACATCCTCTCCACTCTATCAGATGAAAAGCCTACCACTTGTGTCTCTTAAACTACAAACACTGATTTTTCATAAATCTAGAGGTTGAGTTCCTCTGGAAATGGCCTGCTTCTGGATTGCAGACTATCACATTGTTGCTTCACACTAACACACGTGAAATAGAAACCCAACTAGCTCTCTGGTCTCTTCTTATAAGAGCCCTAGGCTCTTTTTCGGGGTTTCATTCTCATGTCCTAATAAAAGGCAGCCCTCCATATTTATGAGCTCCATGGATTAAACATACAGAGCTAACACATTTTTCCAAAACACTGCAGTTCAACATCTATTTGCATGAAGGTGGCATTGTATTAGATGTCGCACATCAACTTAGATGGTTTAAAGTATGTAGGGGATTGCATAGATGATATATAAATGCTATGGTGTTTTCTATAAGGAAATTTTAACATATTCAGATTTTGGTACTCATCAGAGTTCCTGGAATCAGTCCCACAAAGACATTAAGAAACATCTGTAACTCCCAATGATCTTGCATTCAAAGGCCATCACCTTGGGATGAGGGTCTGAACATGTGGATGTTTGAGGAGTCACACTTCAGTCTGTAGTACTTCCTATTGAGTGACAGTACTTCTTTGTTGCACTCAGGGCTTTCGCAACCTCTTGCTCTACATATTTGCATAAAAATCTCATTCTTCTTTCCAAAGAGTCTCTCCAGTGAGTCTTAGGTGAGATGTATGTGCAGTTATTTCTTTTTATAATTAATAATTTTTTATTCAGTTTACATATCAATCACAGATCCCCCTCTTCCTTCCTCCCGCCCATCCAGCCTCCCCCCCTCAACCCACCTCCCACTGCATCCTACAAGAAGGTAAGGCCTCGCATGGGGAGTCAGCAGAGCTTGTTACTTTCAGTAACGTGCAGTTACTTCATTCCTCAGAGCCATTAACTGTACTGTCTTTGGAAAGTACTCTTCCATTGACTCAGTGTAGTTCGGTCCAGTGCCTGCCATGTGGTTGTCCATTAGAATCTTCTATTTTACTATTAGTAGATTTTAGTATTAGTAGAACTTACTACCAGAAATCTATTAGATTTCTAGTAAATAAATCTAGTAAACAAATCATGAAGTAATTAAAACAGTTTGAAAACTAAAAATACAGTAGTGCTCTGGCCCAAACTTTAGACGTTTGTAAAGTATATTTAAAATTTATTATCACTATTGCCATGCACTTCAGCATATATATTACCCAGAAACACTTTCATTTTCATTCCACACCACACAAAATTTCATTTCTGCAAGTAAAATTTCTTAATACTATTTTTCACAATGAAGGAAGATTTAACTTCAAATTGCCTAGCACCCAGCCTTTCCCAAAGTATGGTTACTAGAAGATTTTGCATTTGTAAGTGGCTGGCATTATATCTTCACCGTACAGGCCTGGTGAAAGCTCCTTGCAGGTACAGGTTAGGTTATTTTGCCTGAACTGCAGTGCACTAAGGCATAGTCATTATAATCTGCTAAGGTCTTTAAGCTTTATTTAACAGGCACACTTGGCTTCTCAAAAGCTTATTTTCAGAAAAAATAATGGGAATATCTGACGCAATGTGAACACTGTTTTTATGTTTTAACACTGATTTAAAAACCATTTGTTGAATCTTAAAATCCAGAATATAACAAAGTGGTCCAAATGTTATTACATGAGTTCTTAACAGTTAGTTCCTTGAACAGTTCACAATTGTGGTCCGAAAAGATACAAATTGTTGTGGGTGTTTAGGTTTCTATGTACCACATGTAACAGAAATTGGGGGTGGGGGTGTTGGTTAGGTTGACAAAGTGCCTGCCATGTGGGCAAGCATGAGAACACAAGTTTGAATCCCTACAACCCCATAAAAAGCTGTGTACAGCAGATCACGGTGCTGGAAAGCAGAGGAATCACAGGAGGACCCCTGCAGCTCAGTGGCTAGCCAGCCTAACTGAATTCATGAGTTTCACCTTCAAGAGACCCTTTCCCCCA
Source organism: Peromyscus californicus insignis (assembly GCF_007827085.1). Classification (NCBI taxonomy): domain Eukaryota; kingdom Metazoa; phylum Chordata; class Mammalia; order Rodentia; family Cricetidae; genus Peromyscus; species Peromyscus californicus. The sequence goes on from NW_026294617.1 coordinate 42,150,516, forward strand.
AATAGTACACACACACACACACACACACACACACACACACACACACACACACACACACAGGAGAGGAGAGAGTTTGTATGTTTCTTGTTTCTGTTTTTATATCTAAGTTATAGACTATGTCTTTTGTAATAATCTTCTCTAAAGAAACTAAGGCTTGGAGTCTTGTCGCATCATTGTATTTGAGGAATAAGAATATTCAAGTGGGAAGATTACTCAGTGGATAGTTTCCAAGTATGCAAGCCCAAGAACCCGAATTTGCAACCCTAGCAATGTAAAAACCATGTGCATCTTAAGATCAAAGCAGGAGGACTCTGGGACCTAGCTGGCCCACCAACCTAGGCTAAGCAGCGAGCATGAGGTTCTGTGAGAAACTGTGTCTTAAAAAAGTTAAAATAAAAATAAGATGGAGATGCCAGAGAGGTGTCTCAGCAAGTAAGAGCACTTCCTGCTCTTGCAAAGCTCTGGAGCTCAGTTGCCAGCACCCACATCAAGCAGCCTGCTCCAGCTGCAGGGGGTTGGATACCCTGGTCTCTGCGGGCTCCAGCCTTCACAAATGTACTTACCAACACCCTTCCACATGCATACACACAATTAAAAGTAAAATAAATCTTAACACCTGGCATTGACCTCTTACACATACCCACAACACACATACACACACATGCAAATTAACACAGTGTGTGCACACACACACACACACACAGAATGGTGACATAGCAAGGGATGTCACTTTCATAAGCTGAATGTTGGCATCTTATCCATGGCATCGGCATCTTAGATTGGCATCTTAAGAATGATATAAGCACTTGGAGAGGGACAAAATTAGATTTTTCCATGTTTGTTCCTTAGAGATGGTGACCTTCAAAACTCATCTATTTACTAAATACATTTTTAAAATGTGGGATAGATTTTTATCAACTTCTGATATCAACTCTCTGAAAACAACCACCATCACTTAACCTCAATCATGAGATAAGTAGCTTACATTAAGCAGGTCACAGCACATTTTCATGTTGAAGTCAGAAGCCACTTTTATGCTCTTATCACTGAGAATTCCAATTAAATGCACTGATAGAGAGGCATTTCTAAGGAGTGGGTGACTGTGTCTGTAGTGGCATCTCTTTTCTTTCATCTGAAAATGTCTGAATGAGAAGATGCCTTGTGAGGTTTAAAATAGAAGTTAAATCAGAGGGGTGTGTGAAGAAAGGGATTCTACTGAGGCATGGGCCATTTCAACACAGAGAGATCATCAGAACACAGCAGAAAAGGAGGCATACTCGTTACCTTAAAAAGGGAAAGAGGAAGCACGCATTTGCAGAAATGAGCTCTTTAACCTCAGACAGCTGTGAGCCATTTGTTACCTCTTCTAATGTATAGCAGTGTCAACCCTGTGTGTCAGCCCTATAGGCTTCCATGAAGTTGAATGCACAAAGGGATGTTTCTGTCCCAAGGACATTGTGCATGTTATGATCTCCTGGAAATCCAAACAGCAGAAAGGCAATTCTTACAAACTCAACAGATAGACTAATCAGCATGCGAAGGACAAGAAAAAAAGACTGCCAAAACAATAACAACAACAAAACAGTACTTACTTGGCATGGTAGGAGACCCACACCCATATGGCATAGGTCTGAATCTTAGGTCCACAATTTAACTTGTTCCCTTAGATAGTTCATTTACCTTCTACGACCTCAGTTTTTCATATATAATGAAAGTGACACATCTGGTAGTCTGAGAAGCCATACTACTTCCAGCTTTTGGAGCATAACAGGTCTTAATGTATACTATTTTTCCATAAAGAAGGGTTAACCATAGCAATAAATAGATTGATGAATTTAGAAAGATGATTTTGTTATCTTCTTGCTCTTACAGTCTTTGTGTGATTTGTACTGACCAAAATATTATAACACAGAGACTTTCTGGGTTCCTACTTTGTAACCATGTTCCCTTCAAGCCAATAAACAAGACCCAGGGCTGACTGAACAACTAGGAGTTACTATGTAGTGTCTGAGTTACAATCCTTCCACCATGTACCTCCCTTGGTCTGCAGACTCTGGTTTCACTGCAGTCACCTACAGTGAAAAGGAACTATTGCCCCACTTTCACCGTCCTCTTCTTCTTCTCTAAGTATCTAATCATTCTGTGCCCATGGAGAGTTCTTCACATGACCTCACTGTCAGTAACATGGTAGAGTTCCCACTGAATTCCAACCTCCTGCTGGAGATTCAAGAGCAGAATGTAGATTCAGGTAATGTCTGTGACTCTCAAATGCTGAACTCTACCTGCTCACTACCTCCAGTGTCAGCTCTCCTTCAATCCCAGGGCTCATCCTAACTCTTCAAGCCACATATTCATTCAGTGCTACCAAGAACAGCCAGCCTCAGAAATGAAGCTCCAGAACACATAATGAGGCATATACTTCATCTTCCATGTAATTCCAAGCTTAAAGTTGACTGGATCTTGTGGAATTGGAGAGATATAAAAAATTTATAGACTTTGCAAAGGAAATGTATGAGGGCAACAGTAGGATTATATCTGAGATATTTCATTAAGGCAACTGAAAAGGTTATTTGGGGTAAACAACTGTGCTGGCTAGTCTTATGTCCACTTGACACAAGCCAGAGTTATCCCAAAGGAGGGAACCTCAATTGAGAAAATGCCGATATAAGATCCAGCTGTAAAGGCATTTTCTTAATTAGTGATTGATGGGGCTAGCCCAGGCTAAGGTGGGTCATGCCAGCCCTGGGCTGGTGGTCCTGCCTGGGTTCTATAAGAAAGATTGAGCAAACCATGAGGAGCAAGCCAGTAAGCAGCACTCTTCCATGGCCTCTGCCTCAGCTTCTGCCTCCAGGTCTATGCCCTACTTGGGCATATGAACAGCAATATGGAATTGTGTGACAAATAAACCCTTTGCTCCCTAATTTGCTTTTTGGTCATGGTGTTTTGTTGCAACAATAGAAACTCTAAGACAATAGGCATAGAATTATTTCCCACTTTCGTTCTTGGTCCTCACTCCTAATTGCACCTAGCTTTCCCTTTGTGTCAACCTGTAGTATTCACTTGGATTTTTTTCCATGTGATGTAAGCCCCAAAGGTGGGAGTTCATCTCTTTGAGTGCAGAAACAGAAAAAATAGAGCATCTTCTTTTTATAGGTCTGGGTTACATATCTAATAAATTTTCCTGTGGTGAATAATGAGTTTGTGACTAAGTTCCAAAGATACACATCTAATAGGATCTAGTGACATAGTACAAAAGCATCATTGTTGCTAATTTATTCAATATCTTTTCTCATTTTGGCCAGAAGAGATAGTCTTACCATATTCTGAACTTTCCCCATGCTGACATAATTCTCATGATCCTCCTTTGAAAATGTCAGCAGAACACAATAAATCCTTTGCTACACAGAATTTTGCAGAAATGGGGTATTCTCATTAATCTAAAATTTAGTAGGCATTTTGGCACAGATGTTACATATGTACACACATATACGTGACAAACTGAAAACAAATTATTTTGAAGAAAACTGTCTGTGATTGTAGCAGCCTCAAAGATACATAGTTGGGATTAATGGCTATCATTGTCCTATTGGCAGATGAAAGTATCTGTGGACAGAGACCTCACATTGCCAGAATGTCAGACCTTCTGTCCTTTCCCAGTACTCCTAATCCTCCCAATTGTCAGCTGCTCATTCTTTGTCCACCAACCTCAGAAGCACTCTAATGGAGGTTTCCCACCTCCTTCCAGTTCTTCACCTTCACACTCCTGAGTGGACCTCAGCCTTCTTCCCCTCCCACTCTGCCTTTGTGAAAGGCTATGCTTGCTGATCAGGGCCAGGAATCCATCTCCCTCACCTTTGTGAGAATTCTCATCCTCCATATACACCTCCCTGCCATGGGCCAGCTTCCCTTCTACCAGCTTATTCCATTCAGCCTAGAAACACATGCCATTGCCTCCTTGGAAAAACCAAAACCTAAAGAATTCCTTTAACTGCCTTCAGATCCTCCTTATCCCTATCTTCCTCTCTTCTGACAATAAAAGATCATGAGATGACAGTGGAGTACCATTCTCCCCCATCCTTTCTCTCCTCTTTCAGATCGCTCTTTTGTGTTTCCTTCATTCTATATGACATCATTACCTCACAGAACCCAATCAGCTGGTACAGGTTCCCCCACTCCCTGTACAACTATATCCATTACAAAATACATGGCTTTCACTTTACTTCCTCATTACTGATAGGGCCACTCAACACAAAGAACTTCCTGGCCTTTCTTCTTCTTGTGTTGGGCTTTGTAAGTTGTTTAAATTAGCGTTGCATTATTTTCTCTCACAGTTCTGCAGATCACGGGAAGTTCTTGTTTAATAGGCCTCATAACCTGTGACTAGAGACACCCAAATGTCTCTTTACTCAGATGTCTGCTGAACGGGCCAGAAAGTAAGAGAGATTTGGGGGCTGATGTAACATCTTTCTCCCTCCCCATCCCCTCTGTCCTGTTTTCTTCCTCCTTTTCTTCTCCCCTAATACTTCCCCATCACCGAGCTTCTCAGTAAGGCTGTCTTGGGCTTCCTCATACTTCTTGTTACTTCCAGATAATGCAGCTTCTTAAATGGTAGTTGACTGCCCCATGGAAACTTTCAAAGTTGCCTGAATGGAAACTGCAAACTATTGATAAATTCAATGAGACTCCAAAGCCTCAGAATGTAAATCAGTGCCATCCTATTGGGTATGCCAGTCCTTGGGGCCAATAGAAGTGGAATTAGACCTCAGTTTCTAATGAGAAGAGTCTTAATCGCCAGGGAATCTCATGCCTCCTACCTCCCTGGTGATGCTCTGCCCTCCAGGTATCAGTGGGTTTCACTTCTTACGGTTTGACATCTACCTGCCTGGTTCTCCTCATACCACTTTGCTGCTTCCTCCTCCTCCTCTTCCTCCTCCTCCTTCTCCTCTTCTTTTCTTCCTTCTTCATCAATGCTGTTTATCCTCTGCTCATTGCTTATCATTGGCTCCTCCTTTGTCCATGCCCTCAGGAACTTTTGCTCACATTTAATATTAAAATAATTGGTAATATTTGTGCCACACAGCAGCTGTCAAAATATGTTTGTTGAATGAAACGTTCCAGATGCATATCTAAGCATGTTGCATGAATGAAGTCATAATACCCTCATAAAGTGCTTACTAAGGCTAAGGTGGTCATTATTGACATTGAAAACGGGAGGTGAGAGAGACAGGTGAGAGGAGGTCTGTTTGTTTTTTAAGGACAGATCCAGGATTCAGACTGAAGCAGTTGAACATGAATCTTCAAGTTCTTTCCCATTTTGAAAAAGATCTAGAACTCAAGGGTCTCTGGTTGTCGCTGTCTTACTTGCCATCCTCCACACTCTTCCTCAAAACAACGTACTTCCAGGCCTTACTTTGTGACCTCTCTGTGTTTCCATCCACTTCCTTGTTGAGCCCATGAGTTTCCAAGAAAATATTGACAAATCCTACTCTTTATCTTCCACAGTGACATCTCTTGGGCACCTCATGTTTATTGTGTACCTAACCATCTACTTATCACACATGACTGAAATCTCCACCCAAGTCCAAAAAACATGTTCCTTAATCTTTTTCACCTCAATAAATAGTTCACCTACCAGGTCATCTTCAAGCCACATCTCCAGAGGCCATCTTGATGTCTTCATGCCTGCCACTTTCTCCCACATATTCAAATCACTGAACCATGATTATTTTGTCCCCCATATAGCCTTCATGCCTCTTTCTATCCCTTCAGGATCAGCTGAGTTCAGGTCATCTTCATTATGTGCTCACATTACTACACAGTTCTCAACTCTATTTCTTTGTTTGATTGTAGGGGTGTGTGTGTGCGAGGGTGTGTGTGTGTATGTGTGTGTGTGTGTGTGTGTGTGTGTGTGTGTGTGTGTGTGCGCGCGCGCGCGCTTCTGTCAGGGGAAGGTAGGTTGTAGCCATACCTGGGTTTGAATGCATGGTAAACTGAGGTTCATGTCATTTGTGTGTGTGTGTGTGTGTGTGTGTGTGTGTGTGTGTGTGTGTGTGTGTGTGAGTGTTTCTGTCAAGGGAAGGTAGATTGTAGCCATACCTGGGTTTGAATGCATAGTAAACTGAGGTTCACATCAGTTATCTTCTTCAATTGCTTTCCATGCTGGTTTCTTGCTTGTTTGATTGTTTTACTTTGAGACAAGGTTTCTCACTAAACCCGGAACCTGCTGATTAAGCTAGTCTGGTTGACCAGAAAGCCCAAAGCATCCTCCTCTCTCCATCTTCCCTGCTTTAGAATTACAGACATATGTTGCCATGTCCAGTGCTTACATAAGTACTAGAGATCAAACTTAGGTCTTCATACTTACTCAGTGAGCAATGTTACAGATGAATTCATGTCTCCATGTCCTCTAGGTTTCTTGTTTGTGTACACATGTGTTTTTGTTTGTTTTAACCACAGTAAAAATCAAGTAGAGAAAAGGTTTCTTTCGTAACTCGTTACTCTTCAGCGTGGAAGTTTTCCATGACACCAGGATTGGTGGTACACATCTGTAATATCAGCAGTGGAGATGCTAAGAGAAGAGGAGGAACTGTTCAAGGACAGCCTGGAGAAATTAAAAACTAGCCTTCCACAGGCATAAAGTCTAAACCTTACACCCTCAGTTTTTGCTTCACAGGGACTATTAAGATTGCAAATTATTTATTTTAGTTTTCCTCCTGTTTGCTTTCTTAGAGTTCAACAAAAATATAAGCCTCAAGAGAGAAAAAGCAAAATGTTTTCTTCTCCTCTGAATGCCCAGGACCTGTCCTATCCCCTGTTTGTAGTGGGGGTTCAAGGAGCAGATACTTAAGGAATTCAAAGCTTTAGAGTACTATAATGAGATAACAAGCAGACACTTTGCATTTGAATTCAAAAGCTTTTATTGCATTTTTTGTTTACTGGAGCTATTGGCTCCACTGTTGATGTGGTTTAACTAGAACACACAGGGTATATGTGGACTAATGCGACTGGAGTAGTCAGTATGGAACGTGGCCTATGATGCTTTCTTCTGCCCAAATCAAAAACATTTATTTATATGATATAATGACATATGTATTTTGATTTTCAATTATAGCTTCTGGCTCATAACTCTTTCCTAAAGATAGAACACAGAAATTAGACTTTCTCTTCCTCACAATTTGTCATAGAAATTCTAATCATCTTCCCTTACTCTCTGTCCTCAACTGACCACATGGAAATTGTCTGACATAACTTTGTCTTACACTAAGTTATAAGATCCTCCCCATTCCAGAGGTCTGCCCCATACCCTGGAGGAGAGAATGTTGTAGAGAGGCCACAGAGAATCTAAAATTAACAACACTTTCTGTTTCCCAATGATATCACCATATAAGCACAAAGGACAGATGTCAGAACTTCAGGACAGCTGGACACACTCTGAATAGTGCTTTGCCTGCATAGGGTTTGGGAGGTCTTCAATCTTTCTCTCATACGTTTCCTAGAGTATCTCTCCACTGTACTCTGAGCTGTATCCTTTATAATAAGCAAGTTAACAGAGTAAGTGTTTCATTGACTTCAATGTACCACTTGAGCAAGTCAATGGAATACCAGGGAGGGAATAACCTGATTTATAATCAGTCACAAGAAGAACAGCCTGAGGCTTGCGACTGGCATCCAAAGTGAGGTAGCCTCAGCTATGGTGTCCTCATCCTGCCAGGCCCAACACTGTCTCCAGACAGCTAATATCAAAACTCATCTAAATCCAAGGAAACATTGATAGCAAATTTATTGCTTACTAGAGATTCCTATATCACTTTTGAGGTTATAGAATTTATTTATTTTAAAACAAAAAGTAGGAAAAACTGAATTTTTTTCTGTATATCTTATTTTTCAACCAACTACTAACTAGTAGTCTTATGAAAATATTAACTATCAGAGTAATGTCTGTTCTCCTGCCAACTTTTATGTATTTCATATCAGTGAAAAGTCACAAATGTCTTTTAAAATCCAAATCAGATATGCATGTTCATACAGACAGCAAAATATGAAGAAATATGAATGCACACTTGTATTAGGATGCATTTAGATGTGCACACAAAATTAAGAAAAGTTTTATTTGAACTAAACTTACAATGCTAGGTGAAAGTAAGGGATTTAGATAAGATCCTGGGATTCTGAGGGCAAAAGCATAATTCTAGAAAACAATGTGATTCTCAAATTGGGATTCCATCACTTCCCAGAAATGCTAAGTATACAAGCAGATGGCATGCACAGTGCAGTTTTCTTGTATACACATTGCATGGCAATATGAGAAATAACATCATTGGCCACCAAGACAATGGAATCTCTGTAAACTTACAGGTGAATGAGGTTGGATCCCTCATAATACATTCAACTTTTGTTTCTTGATGATGATCCAAAGTCACTGAAGCTTGGTTAGTTTACGTTGTTTTCATTTTAAGGCCCACACGATGAAGTAGAATAAAGTTTCCTTTTGTTGTCAGTGGTAATTTCCACTGAGTTCCAGCTCTGTGAACTGGTCTGGACTGACATACAATGGCCGCAGTCTGAAGCAGCCTGACAAGAGCAGCCATTATGTCTGTGTTCTCTGTCCCACGGTGGGTTCTAATTCTCATTTCTTATTTGCTTACAAGTTACTTCTGACAAAAGCTATGTTTAGCTGAACTATGTGATTATATTTGCCAATCCCTCGCCCCCACATACATATATTTAAAAAGTTGTCTCAAACAAAGGTTCACATTCATCCCTTCATAAGGAAAGCAAAAGGTATAAGAAAAGGAGCAGGGCTGTGTGTGCTTCTGCAACAAGCTTTTACTTTTCAAAGTTCGTTAATAAGAATGGCTAAGTAAATTCCCGCAGGAAAAATAGTGTTTCTATCATCTGGCCTACATGTTAGATTATCTATTTGGCAATCCAAACAGACAAAACACTTTAGAAAACCAAAACTGCCTTCCCTGGGGTGAGACACTTTGCTAGAATTTGACGCTTTTTTTGTTGTTGTCTTAGGGGAAAGTGATTCCAAATGACTGGCATAAGCCAAATACAACTTTGAAGATCAGTTCAGACTAGAGAGAAGCTGCTTGTCACGGAAGAGCTGAACCTTAGTCGGGAGATAGAATTAGAGGTATGGTGTGACAGGGTTGGCCCTGGTTCTTCCCTTTGATTGCTGAGTGACATTGAACAAATTGCCTCACTTCTCTGAGTCTCCTTTGTAAAACTTGTGTATCACACTTAAGGATGTTCACACTGTGTGGCTAAGTTCAACATCCAGAACTCACAGTAGAGAGAACTGACTCCTGAAAGTTGTGCTCTGACCACACACACACACACACACACACACACACACACACACACACACGGCCCTAGGTTGGTGCTGTTCTCAGCCTTCACCAGTAAAGCTTCTTACTGCAGCAGGCAGCAGGTAATACAGAGACTTAACTGGCCAGAGTACCTAGAAGAAGTGACAGCAGAGTGCTTGGACAGAATTGGAATATCTATATTATGCTATTCAAAGCTCAGGAAATATCATAGAAGTGTCAGGAGCCATACAGCCTAGTCTTAGATCAGTGTATGAATGACTATCCAAAGGATCTCCAAGAGGAAAGGCCCATGGAGATGGTCTCTCACTTGATAAGAACCAGTGGACCGCAGAGCAGTGCAGGACTTTGCTGAATTCATGCAGCTTGCAAACTTTTTTCTCTCTCATCATATTGTTGATTCCTTTGGCAGTTTTTTGTTTCACTTTGTCAATCACGCATGCAACAGCTGTAATTTCCCCCTGGGAATCCTGTTTTTTCTCGAATATTTTCTCCTTAGAATCAGCAGGGGGCTAATGCTTCTCAAATTTCTCATCTGGAATTACTAACTGCAACTCTTGATCCTGGAAACTTTTCTGACTCAACAGAGGCAGTTAAAATTAATGGGTCTTGCTTTCATAATTGTTGTAAGGAAAAGGTAGATAGAACCACCTTGTGGAGAAAAAGACTCATAGAACAATAGTGGCAGGAAGTAATAGGTACATATGAGAAAACAACACTTGGAACATTAACCATATCTCACAAATTCTGGGAAGGAGAGTAAAGCATGCATACACGGAATAAGGAAAAAGTCTCAGGAATGCATATAGTGGCAACTCTTGAGAGTAAGTTTCCTGTACACCAATCATATAGAATCAATGGTAGGATCTGGTAGGATCCAATGGGAAAAAATGCAGTGTAAAATGTGGGATGGAGAGATCCATCTTTACCATACACAAGCTTATATTGGTGGAAGAAGTATGGTATAGTGAGATGGGAAAAGAGTGCCTTATCCAGGCCGGGCGGTGGTGGCGCACGCCTTTAATCCCAGCACTCGGGAGGCAGAGCCAGGCGGATCTCTGTGAGTTCGAGGCCAGCCTGGACTACCAAGTGAGTTCCAGGAAAGGCGCAAAGCTACACAGAGAAACCCTGTCTCAAAAAATCAAAAAAAAAAAAAAAGAGTGCCTTATCCAAATTTGCCTTTCACAGAGAGATTGAGACACAGGATCCTCTTGTAGAAGAAGAAACTGTATAGAATCATATCTTACAGACATGAAAGAATTGTTTGGGTTTAAATATTGTTGTCCTTAAAGCATTGTGCCCATGTCTATTACTTTTTAACTTTGTCACCACAAGTGAGTGCCAGTTGACATAAGTGCTGCGAGAGCAGGGTGTGTCTGGCTCGATATTTAGTTAAACCTGCAGAAATGCTGAACTCTATGTCTAGAATAAGGTTATGCAGGGGCTGGGAATGTGTAGTTGGGAAAGCATAAAGGGGAATAATGGGGGCTTTAATGATGATTATGATGTATTCCTTAAAATATGGTGCATTTCTTTAAAGTAAAAAATAGGAGCCAACAATAAAACTGTTCATGTAAGCCTGGTAGAAAAAACTCGGTTAAAATATAAATAAAGATGGCTCGAGCTATTTAGGGCCACTTGAGTGCAATCCACCTGGTGGTCAGACTTTTTCCTTGCACTAATGACCCTTCTCCATCTCAGGACCTGAACCCAGACTGAGGCTGGACCACCGGCATAGAAGAAAAGACAAAAAGAATATAAAAGCCGGAGAATGGGAAGGTGTGCAGCAAGGTGTCTTCTTGGCATGACATGGTCATTGCACTCAGTAACTTATTAGAACTGTGGTTGCCTGCACATGCTCAGGGGCTCCTGAGCCCCCACACCTCCCTAAAGGACTATTGGCAGTTAGTGGCTCCTGAAGGAAGCATTGTTACTTTCTTCAGTGGTATAGCCACGAAATTATCTGTGCTCCAATAAATAGCTCCCACTCATCCTCACACAAACAACCTTAATTAAACCCAGTGGCTCTGTGTGTGTGTGAGTGTGTGTGTGTGTCAAATAATTTAAAAGACATTTAAAATAAATAACTTTTCTCTTTACATATCAGTTTGTGATTGGACACTGGATTTCAAGATGAATATATTTACTTATCAGAACAAGCGAATATGGCCTGGACTGTGTCTTTTTTTTTTTTCATTCTCATTTGACGTGATAGACACATAATGTCCTTCAAATACATGTTTGCTTCATTTCAGTATATTGTTTGGGTTTGGTAGGGTGGCCACAACAAGTACCACAAGCTGCTGGGTGGCTTAAACATCAGGAACTGACTTTCTTGCCGCTCTAGTGACTGTAAGTTCAAGGTCACGGCATCCCCAGGTTTCTATCCAGATTGCTGCCTCCTCACTGTGTCCTCGCATAGCCTTTCTTCTGTTGTTTTCAGCCCTGATGTCTCTTCAGTGAAGGATGCCAGTCACATGATGTTAGGGGCCATCTAGGTAACCTCTTCTTACCTTAGTTACCTGGAGGTTACACCTCCAAGAATAGTCACTACCTAAGATACTAGAGTTAGGTCTCCAATATCTGAATTTTGAGAAGATACAATCATCATATATAACTGATAGTCTCTCTTAAACAAGCATCAGAATTACTCCGATCAACTCTGATATAGAATCAGTGGCTCTCATGGAGGCCTAATAAACACTTATTAGATTAATAATTTGTTTTTATATAGGAAAGAAACTAAGGCAAAAATTCCAGAGATTAGGAACTAGGAATCAAGCTGCAATTTGTTACAGGAGTCACAGCAACAATTGTCAGAATTCCATAAATGTGAGGATCCTGTGGCTGGTACATGCTCTTCTCATCAGATTCTGTGGCCAGTACAAGCTCTTCTCATCAACCAAAGAACAATTAAGAACTTCACTACCTTGATGTGGCCTTTCACCTGACCATATGCACCATGTTCCCATCAGGGCAAATTATGAGGGTGAAGACAGAACTGTGAAGGCTACTTGCATCCAAGCAGCATCACAGTGGAATCTCCTAATAGGCCTGGGTTTTCTCTTTGGAGTTTTCCTGGCCTTTCAGAGATTTGGGAAACTTGGCCATAATTGTCTAACCTACTGCTGTAGGGACTCAATCACACTTGCTATTGATGATCTTAATGGGGTGACTATTGTTGTAATAAAATACTATGACCAAAGCAAGTTGTGGACAAAAGGGTTAATTTGGCCTAGGCTTCCACATCACTGTTCATCATCACAGGAAGTCAGGGTAGAAACTCAAACGGGTCATGGACCTGGAGGCAGAAGATGATGCAGAGGGCATGGAGGGGTGCTGCTTGCTGGCTTGCTCCCCATGGCTTGCTCAGCCTGCTTTCTTATAGAACCCAGGACAACCAGCCAAGAAATGGCACCATGCACAATAGGCTGGGCCCTTCCCCCATCAATCACTGATTAAGTAATTCCCTACAAACTTGTCTACAGCCCAATATTATGGAAGCAATTTCTCAAGTGAGAAATCTCCACTCTGATGATTCTAGTTTGTGTCAAGTTGACATACAACTAGCCAGCACACTAACAAAGATAAAAGCCTGAGCAAGCCCCACTTATTGGTGTTAAAATCAAATGGGGCAGGTTCTGGAGTTCTACACATAAGAGGACATTAAGGAAAACTGTTAACTGGTCAGGTGCTGTGGTGGCTCATATCTGTAACCATGACACATTGCAGACTGATCAGGGGCTTGCCGTGATTTCCAACCTAGCCCTTGTTGAAGAGAGATACTTGCCTGGAAAGAAAGGATGGGGAGAGGAAGAGAAGGGGTAGGTAGAAAGTGAGGAGAGAGGAAAACTCCAACTAGACACAGAATGCTCAAGAAATTTGGCAATTCCAAAACAGACTTTTAGTTGCGTTTGGCACAGAGTGACAGTGATCGTGCACTGAGAATTTTACAAAACTCAGGAGGGCACTTCCCCAGCTTACTTCCTCTTCCCACAGTACTGCATTCTATGGAAGATGAGAGGTCTTTCTCCATCCTGCAGGCAGAGTAAATTCAAAGTCACAAATTTAAATTTAAATTTGTAGTCACATAAATGGTGAGACAGCAAAACTAACTCCCATGCCCTGTACAGTGAGAGGTTCTCTAAGCCATGCTTGCTTCTCCAAGTGTTAAAGTGAGAACTTGATTTAGCTTGCCAATTAATAAGTCATCTTCTTACGACCATGTATTAGGCAACTTTCTTTTTCTGGGGTGATATTATACAAACTTTAAAGACTCCACCTTGTTCAGTGATGTTAAGCTTCCATCCTCAGGTGTCAGGAAATTACATTGCCTAAGAGAGGTGTATAGACTCTTTTTTTCTTTTCCAAAGCAGTTGAATATTTCCAAGTACTTCTTCCTTAAAAAAGAATAGAAAAAAAAATCTCAGTTCTTCCCTGGAATTAAGAGTAAGTAGATAAAGAACTACAGAGCTGCTTACTGATGCCGCACACTGTATATGGGCTGGTACCTAGAAGAAAAATCTTGATGTGGAGAAAAACTAATGAAAAATTGACTAATCACTGACCCCAGTTTCTGAGACACAGGTAGAGGTCTTCAGAGTACTGGTCATGAGTTTGGGAACTTGTCTGAAAGAATAGCTTTGTAACTAGACTTCTCAATCCACCCTTATTCTGCTGTGGTCTATCAAAACCACCAGCCAAGTAATTGTATAAATCAGTTGTCATGATCAGAACTCTTCAGTGACCCCCCAGCCTCATTCAAAGAAAACAGGGCCCTTGTAACAGTTCTTAAGCCTCTGCAAGACTGAACTTTCTGTCTTTTCAAACTCATCTTATGTCAGTACTGTTTATATTCCCCTCTGACAACTCTGCCTTCTTGTCCTTTTAAGTGTTAGACATGTAGTTTCTTTGGACTTTAGTTCCTAAGCTTGTTCACAGCTTGGAGTGCTTCTTCCTCGGATATGGCCCCCATCACCTTCCTCAAGGACTACAATTTATAGCTGAAATAATCTCTCATATATACTCTCTATTCGCCTTCTATAATTTACCATTCCTTGTAATACTTACAACTTTATAATCGATAACTTATCTTTCTCACTGTGAAGTTTGTCCCACTCGGAGACCTTTGCCCAAGGGCAGGACTCTTTGACTGTTTGCATGTTTTCAAGTGCCTATAACACAAGCAAATACTTGTCAAAAGAAGCAAAGTGGAATGTTCTGAATTTAGTAGCTTTTGAAGAATGTGAAAGGAAGATGAAAGATCAGTTAATAAAGAGATGGAAGAAAACTGATGCTTTTAAAAGAAGCTGGAGAGAACTTTAAAGTAAAACAGTGGCTTTATGGAATATGAAAGGAAGAGAGTAAGAGAGAGAATAAAAAGGAGAGAAAGGTGGAAAAAGGCAGGGAGGACAGGCAGAAGAAGGAAGTCTTTATATTAGCTTTAAAAGGTGTTTGTGGATGTATCCCTCTTCGAGTACGCTTCCCAAGGTGTCTCAGTCACATGGACTACTCTAATGCTGTGCTGAAGATGGCAAGTTTAAACCAGTTACATTTCTTCCTTTCAGTTCTGAAAGTCGAATAAGATCTAGGCCACGATGCCAGTATTGCTCAGATTGTTGACTGCTATATTCTCTTTATATGCTCACATGGAAGTCAGGAGAAAGAAAGAAAATGGTGGTCAATATTGATTATCAGCTTGTCAGGATCTAGACTCGGGAGACAAATCTCTGGGCATAGATGTAGGAGAATTTCTAGATTAGGTTAACTGGGGTGGGAAGACCTAAACGTGAGCAGCATCCCTCCGTGGGCCAGGGGCCTGGACAACAAGAGGAGAAAGTGGGCTGAGTTTGAGCATTCATCTCTCTGTGCTTCCTGACTGTTGATGCAAAGTGACCAACTTTCTCATGACCCTGTCACAGTGACCTCTCCACCCTGATGGACTATACTTCAAACTCAGAACAAAATAAAGCATTTTTTTTCCTGAAGTTACTTTTGTGGATCTAATGGTTTACTCTAATTATTAACTTGATTGGATCTAAAATCACTTAGGAAGCTAATAGGTAGGGAAGTATCTAGATTAGTTTATTGTCTGGGCATGCCTGTGAGGGATTGCCTAGATTAGATTAAGTGAGGAGGGAGATACCGTAAATGTGGGAAAAATCATTCCACAGGCTGGGGCTCTGGACTGAATAAGAAGAAAGCTAGCTAAGCTTAAGCTTTCTTCGTGACCAACCACCCCAAGCTTCTGCCACCACACCTTCCTTGCCATGATGGACTGTAAACTCTTCCTTTCCTAAGTTGCATTTGCCAGGTATTTTGTTCCAGCATTAGGACAAGTGACTAACACAGTCAGGTATTTTGTCATAGAAACAAGAAAAATAACTCAGAAGCTCTCTTGGATCTTTTCTTATAAAGTCCATCCATTTGGGCTGCTATAACAGAACACAAACATTTCTCAGAATGGGGGCCAAGTTCCAGCCCTGAGGACTCCAGTCTATAGATACCAAGCTCTATGGATGATTAGTTCTCTCATAAAAAATAGTGTAGAACTCACTTATGTCCATCCACATTCTCTTCTGTATATTTTAAGTCATCTTAAAATATTGGTATCTTAATATCCTCCTGTGTATTTTAAGTCATCTCTATGACTTTTAATGCATGATCAGATATAAATGTTATGTAAATAATTGTTCTATCATTTAGAGAGTGATAGCAAGAAAAAGAATCTATATGTATTCACAACACAGTCTGTATTCTTTCAAATACTTTTCAATCTCCAGTTAGTTTAATCCAGGAATGTAGAACCCATAAATGAGGCAAATCAACCATACTTTAAGTTGGATAATTTGTGAACAAAAGAAGTTTTTTTCTTTATTTTTAGAAGTTGCAAAGTCCAAAGTCAAGGGGCTGGTCATCTGGCAATGTAGTAAAGAACACCTTCTAGGTTCATGTGTGCTGCCCAGACCAGTTCTCTGGGATCTCTTTTGAAAGATCACTAAATTCAATGAGTGCCTAAGCTCTCATGACCCAATCCCCTCTCAAAGGCCCCTGGTAAGCTTGGAGACTAGCATTCTGTATGATGAATTTAATATCAGAAATAAACATTCAGACTATAGCAGGCACTAATAATTTTCATGATGTCTCCATAATAAACTAGTACTTTCTCAAAGAACCCATATCATAATGACATTACTTTAAAGGAACACTAATTTTTCAGCCCAGAGCACAATGTCTATTTTACACAACTTTACAGATCATGGGAAAAGTCAAACACAGACTTTAGTACTCCACATCCATATCTGCCTCTTAGCTGTATTTTGAATTTATGGATAATATTTGAAAATCTTCAAAAAGTATAATAAGGTGAAGCAATGGCTGTACAGTACATTATACTGGAAAACTTTTGAGAGAAATTTGTTGGGGAGTGCTGACAGAGAAGGCAGGATCCTGAACATGAAATATCTGTGCCCTCTCTCAGCAACCAGCCAGAACAGACTGGAGCTAAGGCAGAAAAAGGAACACATTGGTCTTCAAGGAAATATATAAATGACCTTAGCATCAAGATAGCCTGGAGGACAGGCAGGGACAGGGAGTCCCAACAAAGTAAAAACATCTCCTCCAAAGACATGACAGCCCTTTCTTCGTGGGAGTGAAAATGCCGGGCACGGAATTTACAACTTCAGAACTCACTGAAATAAGAACACAGAGGCATTCTTGGAGCCAGGGTTCAGAAGACCAGAGTCGGAGCTGTGTGGAATGTGGCTGTGATACAAAAGTCTGTGGGATTCTGCTTTGGAACAGTGGTGTAGCCCCCTCACCAGGAATGAATGCTGGCTGTTGATTGTCATCTCTTGAGGTTGAGGAGTGGGATTCCCTTGTTCAACAGGAACTCCTGTCTACACTGGTCAGAGGTGTACTGGGATGGATTTGTGACTTGCTGCTGGGAAACGCTGTCATGCATTTATAGTGCCTGAGTTTGGGGGCGCTCATAGTATACCAACTTTTGACTGTAAGTAGTTCAGTTTCATCTGTAAAAATATCATTCCCTGCTTACATTTGCTTGAAGTCTGAGAATCTGATCTTTGGTGCTAGAACTGGTAGTTTTCATCCATTCTCTCACCCACTTTCACATTTAATTTTGTATGTGTAATGATTTATGTTGTTTTTACAAGAATATCTAAGGTTAGACATCTAAGAAGAAAACAATAAGTTGTAAACAAAGGAAGATATAAATATCATTGAATTCACTTACATGCATAAATAATATTTCACTTTTCTCTGTTATAGGATTACTCATATTGTTGATATGTGACTATTTTTTTGGTATTACCCTGAGAGTAGTTTTGGTTAATCAATTTAGGAATTTGGGCATGACATAGAATAAGGAATATTTGTCAAAGGGATACATTTCTTACAAAGGTACACATTGATATGTATATATTCTATAAATACAGAGAATGTTATAACATTATATATAATTATTATATATAATGATGGATAAAATGGTCATATTTGTGGTAAAGTTATTATTGTGGGAAATTGAGGGGAACTGCAATCTTTGAAAGAACAGGAGAGACCATTAAGCAACTCAAAACCATGATATGTGAGAAACAGCCAGAAAAGTGGGATTTTTCAGCTGGCAGAAAGTAGATCTACTGACCATGATAGCTGTCTCCACATATTTGAGGTTGTCTTATAGGAAGAAACTCAGGTCTCAGACAAAACCTCAGGAAAAGATAATGAACAATTTAGCTTTTTGAGAGATGGAGCAGAGTATCAGTGACACATATCTTCCACAAAGTAAAAATGTTACTCAATGTGGAAACCACCATGGCTACCATATGCCATGGAAAGGTCATGTGATGTATCTCCTAGGCCAACTGTGCCTCCATGATGGTCAAAGATAAACTTTAATGGGCTTGTCATTTGATTTTCTTCTTTTTTCTTCCTATCCCACTCTATACCCCCAGAATCTTACTATAGGGCCCCAGCTGGCCTTGGACTTATGTTCCTTCTTACTTAGCCTCCCAAGTGCAGTGATTACAGGAGTATGATACCATGCCAACGTTCTGGGTTGTTTGTTCTAAACTTGACAGCAGAGAATATAACAATTGAATTCTGGAGAACTAGTGAAACTTTGTATGAAAAGAAGACTCCTTGAAAATTTCAAGAGTATCCAATTTTTGTATAAAATAATAATGAGTGTCAGGATCTTGGCATTGAGTCTGGGGCTTAGTTAAGAAGTGTAGTCACCTAGTATGTGCAAGGCCCTGGGTTCAAACCCCCAGGGATAGGGAGGGAAGAGAATGGAGGGAGGGAGGGAAAAAGAAGGGAGAGAGAGAGAGAGAGAGAGAGAGAGAGAGAGAGAGAGAGAGAGAGAATATAAAAAAATAATGAATAAATTCTGGAGCCAGGTGATATGGCTTACGTCTGATCTTCATCCATGAGTGACTGGGCGATTTGGACAACTGACCTATAACAACAGTACCTACTTCATAAAGTGAGGGCTAAATAGTTAATTCATTGGAAAGAGCTCATACCAATGTCTGGCCACAATCAGCAATTAATAAGTGATTCTTATTTGAGTATCAAATTACTTTGTTAACATTGGCCCTAAAAGTTCAAGGCTGAGTCACATTTTTATGAAGAATGAACCTCTTAAGATTAGATGACCTAATCTAGTTATCTTGGTATCTAGATGGGATTTTCAGTAAATAAATTTAGGGAAGCACGGATTTCCAGGGCCCATTGTTGATATTTCTTATCTCATTTTTGTGCATAGCTGCAAGCAACAAAGATTTATAATAGACCCACTGCACAACCATTAGGATAGTAATTATAATTTTAACAGCATTGTTTCAAAGATTAAAGCACCAGAAGATTTACCAACCTGGGCCAGCGAGATAGCTCAGCAGGTAAAGGGGGTTGCTGGCAAGCTTGACCACCTGAATTCAATCCCTGGGACTCACATGGTGGAGGGGGAGAACCAAAGCCTGCAAGTTTCCCTGTGACCTCCACTTGAGCACCTACTCATACACGTGTGTGTAAACACACACAGAGAGAGACAGACAGACAGACACACACACGCACCCACACACAAATACACACACACACACACAAAGGATTCATCAGTCTGGATGTTTTACAAGCTCAGCGTCACCCAAACTGAAGTCTTGGTCCTCTCCTTCCAATCCTGACAATAAATGTTCTTAGTCGTTTCCAGAATCACCTTTTGAGTAGGCAATTCTACCCCTACTTAATTTCCTCCAAACACATCTCCTCCTTTGTAAAAACTACACAAGTCTCTTTAGAGCTTCCTGGTTTCTTGCTGGATTGCTGTGTTCCTCTCTCAAGGCTTCTTGGGTCTCTCCTCTCTCCTACACAGTCATGAAGAAGGCCTTTCTACACTCCAGAGAGGACCTATTTATACTCCCAGCTACCTACAGCCAAAGCCCTAAGACCAGGACTAGACACTTACAGGTCTTTATGGTTGAGTTTACCTTGCCAGCCTTGACTTCTCCCATTCTTGTTTAGCCTTGAAGTATCTTGGTGATTCTGCCTACTACCTATTCTCTCACAACACAGAGTACCAGGACTTCTGGGCTCTGTTCTCATGACTTGCCTTTCCTGCAAGACATTCTTTCTCCATCCTGAAAGCCTCCATTCCATCTTTATGGCTGAACTCTAATATCACCACCATCAAGTTCTCTGCCTTAGGCTTACCTCCACAGAATCCTGAACTTATGTAGCCTTTTAATAGCCATTAAGGTTATAGCTGACTTGACAGCAGCAGAGTAAATGTATAAATGTCTTTCTGTGCTGATGCAATAAGACAGGTTTTAAAACAGATGAACTCTATTTTTTTACATCTTAACTTCAACTGGTAGCCCAAACCTTAGCATATAGTGAGTACTCAAAGAGGTTGATGAGTGACTACATGAAAATTTTTATCTTGGATATATATATATTACTTTTCTTTTAACAGCATACAAAAGAGATGCACCTCTCTGCTTCATTAGAATTTATCTGTTACTATTAATGATTTCTATCCCTTTATTTGTGCAAGAAAATGCCTACCTGGAAAGATTATTTTTCCCTCCTCATGAGATGTCAGTGAATGCAGCTAAAAAAAGAGAGGTCCACCATCCAGTCATTCATTTGATACCGACCAAGGTCAGTCTCTGGAATCTTCCAATCCAAAAATATAAAGCAGGAAAAACACCCACAGTGAAAAGGTAAAACAGGTAGCTGTGTCCAGGAATAACAGCTAAGAAGACTGGAAAATGTGCTAATGTAGGATACTGATTGATGAGGGTTGCCCATCTCTGTAGAAGGGTGGGCACCTCCATGGTGAGATGAGAACTGGATGATGGAAGGAAACAGCCATGAAAAGATATGGGGTGGTGAGGACAGTGAGGGCAGGCTGAGCAGCAAGGAACAAAGACAGTGAGTGCCATCTGTAGCACTAGCCAGGCGGCATACGATTTCATCCTCAAAAGAAGGCTAGCCACTTTCAGAGACAAAGAGACCAACCACCGGGGCATGAAATGATTTCTCAGAGCCCTATTTTTGAAAGCTAAAGGAGTAATTATTATAAGTGAATTCTGACTGTCTCAAGAATGCAGATTCAAAATTTCAGGCTAAAGTGAAATGATTTAAGACGATGTTAACTCTGTATTATGTATTAGCATACCATTATAAATATGACAAGGAAATACACTGAAGCCCTTAATACGTTAGTGATGTTAGAATGGATATTCAAGCCACTGCTTTTAAATTCTATTTTTATTTATTGAAGGGACATGCATGTGCCTTGACATGCACGTGGATGTTAGAGGAGAGCAGCTGCAGGGTTTGACTCACCCCTTCCTCCCACCATGTGGGTCCTCAAGGATCACTGGGGTCTTGCAGCTTGGTGTGAGCACCTTTCCACTGAGCCACTTCACTCACCCTTCTAACCATCTTTAAGGTTAAAAATCTATTGTGTTGTTTTTCCTCACTTGCAAATTATAGTCTTCAAAACCTTTTTGTCCACTCGGAACAATGACAGAATTATCTAACAAATTTCACTATAATGAAATTGTAATAGATCACACTACCTATACAAATTTAAGTAAAACTAAAACTCAGATATGTGGGGATATAAACTTTTAAGATTTTTTTTAAAGTTTAACAATCCAAACAAGTGACAATTTAATGTTCTGAGACAACATTTGTCAATTGAGCATTGTTTCCTGCTGGGTGCTGAAACAGTCTGTCAATTCTTCAAGGATTCAGTAGAAGATTAAACGAATCAGAAAGTGTAACTGTGAAGCCGTTGAGAATCCTTCAAAAAGACCAGAGCAAACACAGTGGACAGTGAACAGATGCACCCTTGTTCCATCTAACAAATTATTCCATCGGGGTCAGCAACCACCAAAAGACTAATTAAAATGTTAATGGATAGCCCATTAACTTTCTCCCTTGTGCCAGAGTCAACTTGAGGTGACATGGAATTTAATTACAGTTATAGTAGGAGACATTTCTTAATACTAAGATACCCAAAGAATCCACATGAAGGTACTACCTCAATTAATGCACATAACAAATATGCCTGTTACCTTCAAGTCCCAGACTGCAGATATATTAAATCTGAATAAGGAAATGTCCTTCCCAAGAAGCTCAACTTTCTCCTTACTCGATGGCAAGATTCAAGTTGTGAAGGCCAGTTCTTGGCAGAGGAGTTAAACTAGAAACCATCCCCATATCTAGCACTGTAACCAGAAATCAGAAAGAGAATTTGGGTTGGTGAATTCCCTCATCATCAAAGAAGCTTATCACGAGGAAATTCTTGAGTCCCGACACATGGCAGGATTTTCACTGGTCATCTAAGATTTCTAAGATTTATTTTCCACTACAGTTACGCTTTCCCTGCCCAAGTGGCAATAATAAACATCTTACATTTGCCCAAAGACCTCAGGAGAACTATGGACTCTAGTTATCAATTCAGCAAGAGATTGGAAGGAACATGTCCCTGGCTGGCACTGCCAGCCTCACTTTAGAAGAGGTGCAGAGCTCGGCTCACAAAAGGCTCTCATTACTAAGAAAGAAGCAAACAATTTGTAGTGTGTTTGTGCCTCTGAGATCTGTGATTGATTAGACCTCAGGATTCTAAGAAGGAATACGGCCCAATTAAGTTGGGGGTTTATAAAACACATATGAGGGAGAACGGAGGGTTTCATTTTTAAACCGCCCCCCTGTGGTTTTAATAAAATATGTCACTGGCATTAGTTGGCACAGTGTGCCTTCTTTGCTCCTTCCTAACAAAGCTGGACAAGCTTTAAAGGGCATGGGATGTCTGTCTTACCCCATGGACCCATGTCTGTTGGTCAGTTTTGGAAATTAAGCCTCAAACAATAACCAAAGAACATTTACATTTACATCCAGGATAATGAACAGGTTTCAGGTTCCCTGCTAAGTCCACTCAATTAGTCGTGGCTGCCTGGAGTTCTGTGTGGAACAGAAAAGCAAGGTGGGCTGGGAGAGAGCACGGCCGTTGATTTACATCTACTGTAGATGAGGGAAGAAAGGGGCTGTCCCTTATACCATGCACTTACTGACATTTGGAGGGTCCTTGGAAAACAACTGAGACACAAGGATTGTTCCAGGGAATCATGATAAAGAATCAAATTTCCATACCAAACAGGAAGAAATTGCAAAATGTACCTGTGTGTGTTACTTTTAATTTCTTCTTAGTAAAGCTTTGCATTTATGCATTCACCCATTCAATGTATATTCATTGGTTGTTTATATATACTATTTTAATCCACAAATAAAAACCATGTATATTTTGACACAGGCACTTAAGTCAAGCTATTTTACTTATCTATTACCCAAACACTGTTTATGTGATGAGAACACTTAAAATCCATTGCCATGCAGTTTTCAAGTGTGAACAATAGTCACCATGGTTATGTTAGCCCTGAATGTCTTCTCTCTAACTGAAATAAAGTCCTTTGGTCAGCGTTTTCCCAGCCTCCTACTCACCCTAGCCTCTGATAACCAACATTTTTCTCTGTGTTTCTATGAGTTCGACTTTTTGAGATTCCACACAAGTGTTAGTCAGATTTTTATAGCTGAGACAGATACCCAAGAACAACGATTTAAAAGGAGGAAAGATGTATTTTAGGCCCTCCTTTTCTTCCAGGCTTGCTTGTCTCTGTTGCTTCTCTGCACTGTGCATAGTGAGGCAAAGCATCATGGGAGAAAGGCTGAGGTAGGACAAAGCCCACAGGAAGCAGAATGATGAATGGGGTCAGACAGGGACCAGCAGCCAGGAAGAACCTTCAAAGGCATGCTGTCAGGGTCATTCTTCCTCCAGCTAGGCCTTACCTTCTTCGGCACATGAGTCTGTGGAGAATACTTCAGACTCAAATCATGCAGCATGCCAGTGACATCATAAAGTATAAATCTTTCTGTGTCTGGATTATTTTGATTAATATGTCTCTGGATTCATCTGTGTTGTTTCAAATGACAAAACTATCCTTTTTAAAAAAACAATAGTATACCATTGTGTAAATTTACTCTTTTTTTCATCTATTTTTGAGCATTCAGGTTAATTGTGTCCTTCTACTAATTATAATAATATAATTTATATATGGTTTATATGTACATGTAGTACTTATATATAGCACATATAAACAGAAGTTATAAATAGCATGCTGTGTTTAAGTAAAAGAGATACTTATTGAATACATTATTTCAGGAGCTTGGACACAAAACAGGAAACAAATCACCCACACTTACACTCTACGTGAGGAAAAATAAAAATATATTTAAAAATTTTGCATATGTGGATATTCTAAGGGCTGAGAATAAATATAAAGCAAAGAGAAATTATCATTATTATTAAGGCCTTTCATATAGAAACAGGGAAGGAAAGCTCCCATGAAGGTAACATTTGAGGAGAGCCTAAATGGTGTGATGAAGGGGCAGGCTCTTGTGGAGGAGCAAGACCTCAACAAAGGAGAGCCCTCAGTATGACTGGGGGACAGCAAGGGGTTTCATGCCCCTACCTAATGGGCCATATCATTGCAGAGAATGTCAGTGTGGTGGTTTGAATAGGAATGCCCCCATAGACGCATGTGTTTGAGTGCTTGGCCCTAGAGAGTGATACTATTAGCAAGTGTGGCCTTGTTAGAGAACATGTGTCACTGTGAGAGCAGGCTTGGATGTTTCATATGCTCTAGCTATGCCTAGTGTAGCACATAGTTTCCTTCTGCTACCTGCAGATCAAGATGTGGGACTCTCAGCTCCTTCTCCAGCACACAGGCTGTGCTTCCAGCCATGACAATAATGGATTAAACCTCTGGAACTGTAAACCAGCCCCAATTAATTGTTTCCTTAGTAAGAGTTGCTGTGATCATAGTGTCTCTTCACAGCAATCCAAACCCTAACTAAGACAGTCAGAAATAACGAAGAGAGGGCAGAGCAGCCAATGAAGATTCTGTCTTATAGAACATTGAGAGGTACTATCCTTTGTTGTGAAGCAGAAAGTCATCAGTCAAGAGTTCTGAGGACTGTGGAAAACTGTACACCAAAGTGATGGGCAGAGGTTTACAGACTACAGAGAATGCTATGGTGATCATCATAAGAGATGGCAGCATAGACCACGTTAGTTGTGGTGGATATGGGAACCCATCACATTCAGGGCATATTTGGGAGGTGATGATGATAGAGGAGAAGTGAGGTCTCAGAGAAAGGGTTGGGGCCAGGAAGATGTCACTGTTCATGAACTAAGCATTTAAGAACATACATTTTTCCTGTGTTAAGATGGGCATGGTTATAGAGTAGCCATTTTAGGAAAAACAAATTCATCATTGACATGCTAGGGTCTTCTTAATCATTAGAATGAACTTCATTCAGGAAATTCATAAGTCAACCAAGTCCAATAAGTCAACTTTAGAAACAAAATGTTCATCTAACTAGTGTCAGGTTTATGAAGCTTTAACAGATGCACACGTTTGTGAAACCCCGATTGCAATCAAAATACAGAATGTTTTTAGGATTTTTAAAAGTGTGTGTGTGTGTGTGTGTGTGTGTGTGTGTGTGTGTGTGTGTGTGTGTGTGTGTGTGTGTATACTCTCTCACTCAATAGCTTCATTGTCACGGCAGGCATGTCGAGGTCAGGAGAAAACTTGTGCAGTCAGTTCTCTCCTTCCATCACGTGGACCCTGGGGACTGAACTCAGGCAGCAAGTGCCTTTACCTGCTGAGCCGTCTCAGCAACACTAGACACAGAATTTTTTTTTTTTAAACAAACCTCTGAAGTTTTCTTTGTCCTAGTCAGGCTCCCAGCTGCCACAGACCTCAGACAATGGGTCTGCTCTGTCCTTTTGCTTATGTTTCCCTCATAACCTCGGTTTAAATGTGGTCACATAGATGGAAATCTCTTGGACTGACTTAGACTAAAAGCAATGTTTTCATGATTTCTCCTGTATGTACATCAGCATTTGATTTCTTTTGTTGATGTATATTGCTTACTTGCCAATTGCTGAGTTGTAAGAGCTCTTTCTACAGCCTGGATAGTACTACCTAGACACATAGAACAATTACAGTCCCCCAGTCTGTGCCTTACCTTCTCTTTTGAAAGTACAAACCGAGGACCAAAACTTTAATTTTTAATTTTCTTAAAGGTTCATTTATTGAACTTCTTATTTTAATTTTTTATTTCCAAAAAACAAGTTTCTATCTCAAGATTCTAGAAAATTGCTACATTGAATTATCCTGACACCTTTATAAACTTCAACTGACCATAGCGATGATGGCTTGTTTCTGGACTCCATTGTGCAGAGCTGATCGATGTGGGGCCAGCCCCACACCATCTTGTGTGCTATGGTAGCAGTTCTTGATTTACCTTTCCAAACACTAGAAGAAGGTTGTTGTTACTGATATCTGGGATTTCTCACCATTCCTTGGTGGCTTCTCAGCCCTTTTGCCTGTGATCGAATGTGTGTGCCTGTCTGTCTGATTGTATGTAGTATGTGTGTGGTTTATGCACATGTGTGTGTGCTGGTGCTCCACATTCTTGGCTCACCGAGGAGGCCAGAGGAAGCCATCGGTGTCCTGGTCCATGACTCTACACTTACTCCTTTGAGAAAGGGTCTCTTACTGAACCTGGAGTTAGGCTGGCAGCCAACAAGCCACAACATTTCTCCAGTTTCCATGCCCCATCCCCACGCCACCCCCAAACACACGCATACACAGTGATAGGGTTATAATTGGGCACAAGGTCACAACTCACTTTTTACACGGGTGCTAAGGATTCAAATTCAGGTCCTCATGCTGGTACAGCAGGTACTCTCACCTTCTGAGCAAGCCTTGGCTCTTTAATATTTAAATATATTAAGTTGTTTGTGTTCTAGATTTGAAGTAATTTATGTTTTGAGTTAAATCTGATTAATATACATTCTTACAAAATTAGTAAGTAGGTACAATAATGTCCTCATTTCATAGAGGAAGAAACTGAGCAGCCTGTCCATATTTAAGGAGCTAGTAAGTGGTATAGACTAGATCCAAAGCCACCAGTCTGGCTCCAGAGCTTTTTTGTTTATATTCTGCTGTGCTGCTGATAAGCATCAAGTATACATAGTGTTCAAACCTTTAAACCTGAGCAAGATCATGGAGCCACGTGAGAAGATGTCAGGGCATGTGCCCAGGACAACTCTAGTGTTGAGAATCAAGAACAATGAAATGAGGCCAACAAAGGAAACTATAAGGAAGCAGTGGATAAAACAGGAAAACCAGGAGAAAGACATAAAACCATAGGAAGAACTTGTTCCAAAGAGGGAAAGGAAAATTGTGATAGATACTTCTGAAAGGTCATGTGCAGGGAGTCTTGGAAAACCAGCCTTGGATTTGATCACACAGTTCACTTAAGACCTTGAAAAAAAGAACAGCTTTGGTAGAGATATGGGGAAAGTTCAGCTTTGGGTGTGTTCATAGGATGAGAAGAATGTGCTTGCATGTGTGGAGGGGTGGTGTACAAGTGCATGTTGGGGCAATGGGCAGTAGCTGAGGATAGGGTGGAAGGACATAAATTCATGTTTGTGAAATAAATAAATCAGATGATCTACTGAAGAAAGACTATGAGTGATGGAGAGGAAGGAAGAAGAAAACTCATACTTTGTAGCTTTCATATAGTTCCAAACACATATACTTTGCCATATGAGGGACATGCATCTTCCTGTGAGAACACGGGCTGTAACCCCCTTTCCACAAGAATGTTAAATAACACCTTCTCAGGTCTGATGTATGAGGTGTTTGCCTAAAGTACTGAACTCTAAATCTCATATGAAGTCCAGATTTTATAGCTATGTGGCAGGGACACTCTGACAGCCTTTGAACTAGTTCCCGGAGTCTTGATAGTCAATACCCAGAAGGACTGCTTGAACACTTCCAAGGACTTTGCCCGTTGTCTCAGATCTACTGTGTCAGTCAAATCATGTCTTTAGAGAACTAAATGAAATTAGAACTTAATGGATAACACACCCCATCTACCACTTGGCTGTATTCCCTGTGAGACTTGTTCTTGCTACTTATCTAGGCAAGTATGGGTTCCCACTGCTATCTTTCTGTATGGAAATAAGCCCTGTGATTCATAAAAATGTACTCTATTCATTTTACTTTAACCATTCACAATACCACAGGAATCACATTCTTAAGGATGCCATTGAGGACAGGGTTGAAACCAGTGCCAAAAAGAAGAGTCAAGTGAAAGGAGTAATACAAATTGCTAAATGGTCTTATTATAGAAAAAACAAAACAAAACAAAACAAAAAACCCACAGCCGGATATTGGAGTGAAAGCTAAGAGATCTGAGAAGCAGAGCAGCAAGCCACTAGTTCTTACTGCTAGGAAATCTTCAGCTGAAAGAGAGAGCTACTTCCTGTATACTGACGCCTCCATACCTCTCTGTGCCCTGCCATCTTACTTCCTCTCTGCCCAGCTCTATCACTTCCTGTCTGTCTGTCCAGACCTCCAGACCTCTATGGTTAACTAGTGCTGGGATTAAAGACATGTGCCACCATGCCTGGCTCTGTTCCCAGTGTGACCTTGAACTCACAGAGATCCGGATGAATCTCTGCCTCCCAAGGGCTAGGATTAAAAGGTGTGTGCTACCACTGCCTGACCTCTATAGTTAATATAGTAGCTTTTCTCTCTGATCCCCAAGCAAGCTTTATTTGTTAGAGCACAAATAAAACATGACGACAGAAAGGAAAGAAAATTATCCCATATCTAAGAGAACAATAGAGCAGGGAATAGGTGTGCCAGGTGGTGTAACAGTTGGTGGCTTCTGTTTTCCATGTGGGGAAAGAAAAGAGCCCATCAGCTCAGAGTGAGGCAAGGCAAGGAAGTTGTGAAGGCATAAGTAAAATACAAAAGGTGTGAACTAAAAGAGAATGAATTAAATAGATTAGAAAAACACAGAATTCTCTGCGGGTAGCCATAAGGACCTGCTTGAGATAAGGCTCATGAATTCCAGATGAGGTTCTGTCAGATGACATAGAATGAGTACCTCTCCTTTCCTAAGTGGCCATTGTCATTCTGGTAGCATTATTAGCTGGTAAAAGAGATCTTTAATTTTTTTAATTGACCCCAGGAATCTCTATAAGATTTGGCAATTAAAGTATTATATCAAAAATAACTTTTTGGCTTAGATAATTTTATAGTGGCCGTTTAAAGAAATGCTTTCTGTGAAATCTTCTAGGGCTGCCAAGATGGCTCCCCATGCAAAGGATGAAAGGAGAGAACTGAGTTCCACAAGTTTCCCCTGCCGTGCACACAATCCCCACCCTCCACAAAATAAATAAATGGAATGAAAATGTTCACAGTGAAGTATTTGGAGGGAAGGGGGCATCACATGTGCACTTTTCTCTTCAATGGTTTTGAAAAACTTTTTTAAAAGTACTTGTAAGTACAAAAGGAAATGCACATGGTGGCGTGTTTCAAGGTATCACTAACAAACACGTTATTTTATGATGTAAAACCATGTCCTCCATGAGACCAGAAACCACAAACCCTGTCACACTAAGGAGAAGCTAGAGCAAACAGAAGGAAACAACAATCAGTATTAAATCAAGAAGGGTGAGCACTGTGGGGTTCCTCTCAGGCCACACCGGCAACACACGTAGAAGGTTCGTCCGTGTAGGATCTGCATTGGGCTGGGGAAGTCCACCAAAGTAATGCAAGATTCTGCTTTGTTTTGTTTTGTTTTACTTCAGCATTGACCTTTATTTGTTCTAAAGGTTTGATGTGTGTGTCCACCCTCTCTGGCCTTCATTTGTTCGATGCCAGTAGCAACTTTCATCAAATGATAGTGGTCAAACATGTGCCTAGACTAAACATTTCTGGGAAAAAAATATTACTTCATGATAAGAACAAGCATCCCTGTAATTCCTGTAATTTACATGTGTGCAGCTTTTAAAACAGTGAAAAAATATATAAAATTATACATATTCTTAAAAAGCATTGTAGTGATGGTAAAATTAATAATGAATCACAGACATAAAAATACCACCCAGTTCCACTTAATCGGTCATCAAAGTAGAATTTGTGGAATTAAGAGTGGGATGGGAGTCAGTAGGGTCAGCATGGAGAAACAGACATAGTAAGTATCCTTATTACAATAAAATGAAAACAGTTTTAAAAGAAGGATGTATTGCATTTATTATAATGCAAAGCTGGTTTTGAACATTAAAAATCTGTAAAATAAAAGTAATATTTTAAAGAAGACTTTTTTCATAAATATAAATAAAACTGACAAGGAAGGGCAACCAAGACAAGTTTCTGTTACTTTGCTCTTTGAGGGCATGATGTAGATCACCTTGCAGTGTATTTAAAGCACACCCATCAATGTAACCCTGTTGGCAAGCCAGTAAAACTTCAGGGTTTCTGTTTAAGCCAGTGGGTCTCAACCTTCGTAATGCTGAGACCCCATTAATATAGTCCCTTATGAGCCCCAACCATAAAATTATTTTCATTGCTACTTTATAATTGTAATTTTGCTACAGTTATGAATCGTAATGTAAATATCTGATATGCAGGATATCTGACATGCTACACTTGTGGAAGGGAACTTTGACACCCAAGGGGGTTGGTACCCACAAGTTGAGAGACATTGGTCTAAACAAGAGTACTGCAAACTGGAGTATGAATGAAAACAAAATGGAGTTCAATTGAAAGAGGAGACAGAGAACTTTAGATGAAAAGAAAGAAGAGTATGAAATACCAATGAGCCAAGTCTCATGCAGTTGACTTGGTTTGTAGAAAATATGGGACTCCGGTGACTAAGGAAAACTATTGTCAATACTATAATATCTACAGTCTGTGGTGAAAACTCTAAATGTTCCTAAATTTTTACTGAATCAATTTGTCAATTTTCTTGAAACTGGATTCTGTCACTTTATAGGAACTCTATTTAACTCTGAAATTATTTTTAAAAATGAGTATTTTAATTTAGGGTCTAGAGGAATTTATTCACGGAGTCTTCGTTTTTTCTTCATAGCTGTCTCTCCCCTCATTCCCTTCCTCAATTTGATGTCCACTCCTTCTCCCCACTTGATTGTCCCATTTCTCCACCTCACCCCAGTACATTCATAAAATCTATTTCTCTCTCCAAGGGAGATAAATGTGTCCTCCCTAGTCTCTTTCCCTATACCTAACCTCTATGGGTCTACAGATTGTAGCTTTAATGGGTAATGTCCAGATATAAGCAAATAGATAACATATTTTTATTTCTGGGTCTGGGTTACCTCACTCAGGATAATTTTTTTTTTAGTTCCATTCATTTGCTTGCAAATTTCATAATGCCATCTTTTCTAAGAACTGAGTAATACTCCATCGTGTAAATGTACCACATTTTCTTTATTGATTCTTCTCTAAAGGAACATCTAGACTGTTTCCCATTTCTGGCTATTATGAATACAGCAACCATGAACATGGTTGAGCAGGTGTCCCTTGGTAGGATGAAGCATTCTTTGGGTATATACCCAAAAGTGGTACAGATGGATGTTAAGATAGATGGATCCCCATCTTTCTGAGGAACCATCATACTGATTTTCATAATGGCTGTACAAGTTTGTACTACCACCACCAAGGAGGTGTGTTTCCCCTTGCCCAATGCCCATTGCCAGCATGAGCTGTCACTTGTGTTATTGATCTTAGCTATTCTGACAGGTGTAACATGAAATCTCAAAGTAGTTTTGATTTGCATTCCCCTAATGGCTAAGGATGTTGAACATTTCCTTAAGTGTTTCTCAGCCATTGGAAATTCTTCTATTGAGAATTCTCTGTGTAGATCTGTTCATCATTTTTAAATTGGATTATTTGAGTTTTTATGTCTAGTTTCTTGCATTCTTTATATATTTTGGATATTAGTCCTCTATCACATGTAAAGTTGGTAAAGATCTTTTCCATGCTAGAGGTTGCTGCCTTGTCTGATAGAGTGTCCTTTGCCTGACAGAAGCTTTTCAGTTTCATGAGGTCCTATTTGTTGATTATTGATCTTAGTGCCTGTGCTATGGGTGTTCTGTTCAAAAAGTCTTCACTAGTACCAATGCATTCAATGCTATTCACCACTTTCTCTTCTATCAGGTTCATTGTATCTGGTTTTACATTGAGGTCATTGATTCATTTGGGGTTGGGTTTTGCGCAGGGTGATAAATATGGATCTTTTTGGATTCTTCTACATGCAGAAATCCAGTTTGACCAGCACCATTTGCTGAAGATGCTTTTTTTTTCCAGTGTGTATTTCTGACTTCTTTATAAAAGATCAGGTTTTCACATGGTGTGGACTTATGTCTGGGTAGATTCCATTGATAATCATGTCTGTTTTTATGCCAATACCATGCTGTTTGTATTACCAGAGCTCTGCAGTACAACATGAGATTGGGAATGGTGGGGCCTCCAGCAATTCTTTTATTGTTAAGGGTTGTTTTAGCAGTTTGGGTTTTTTGTGTTTCCATGTGAAGTTGAGAATTGTCCTTTCAAGGTCTGTAAAGAATTGTGTTGGAATTTTCATGGGGATTGCATTGAATCTGTAGATGCTTTTGAAAGGATGGCCATTTTTACTATGTTAATCTTACTGATCCATGAGCATGGGAGATCTTTCCATCTTCTGATATCTTTTTAAATTTCTTTCCTCAAAGACTTGAAGTTTTAATTTTAAAAAGTTATCTAATTGTTTAGTTAGAGCTATCCAAGTTAATTTCTATGTCCCTTCCCTGATGTCTTTCTCTGTGTGTTTGTTATATGTATATCAGAGGATTACTGATTTTTGTGGGTTAATTTTATATCCAGCTACTTTGCTGAAGCTGTTTATCAGCTATAGGAGTTTATAAGTTTAATTTTTAGGGTCACTGATGTATACTATAATATCATCTGCAAATAAAGATATTTCAACTTCTTCCTTTCCAGTTTGTATCTCTATGATCTCCTTCAATTGTCTTATTGCTCTAGCTAAGACTTCAAGTTCTTTATCGAATAGGTATGGAGAGATCGGGCAACATTGTCTTGTTCCTGGTATTAATAGAATTGCTTTGCATTTCTCTCCATTTAATTTGACATTGGCTATAAGCTTACTGTAAACTGCCTGTTTTGTGTTTAGTTATGTCCCTTGTATCCTTAATCTCTCCAATACTTCTATCATGAAGTGGTGTTGGATTTTGTCAAAGGCCTTTTCTGCATCTAAGGAGATGATTATATGATTTTTTTTTAATTTGCTTATGTAGTGGATTACATTTCTTGACATTTGCATATTGAAACATGCATCTCTGGGATGAAATCAACTTGATTGTGGCAAATGCTCTTTTTGATGTGTTCTTCAATTAAGTTTGCAAGTATTTTATTATTTTTGCATCTATGTTCAAAAAGGAAATTAGTCTGTAATTTTCTTCCTTTTTTTGTATCTTTGTGTGATTTGGGTATCAGGGTAACTGCAGCCTTATAGAATGAATTAGACAATGTTCCTTCTGTTTCTATTTTGTGAAATAATGTAAGTAGTGCTGGTGTTAACTCATCTTTGAAGGGCTGCACTAAAACCTGCACTAAAATTCTGCACTAAAACCATCTTGCCCTTGGCTTTCTTTGGTTGGGAAACTTTTAATGACTGCTTATATTTCACTTCAGGTGGTAGGTCTGTTTAAGTTATTTACCTGATCTTGATTTAACTTTCATAAGTGATATCTATCTAGTAAATTATTCATTTCATTTAGATTTTTCCAATTTGGTAGAGTACAGGTTTTTACAGTATGTCCTTATGATTCTCTGGATTTCTTCAGTGTCTGTTGTTATGTCTTCCTTTTTATTTCTGATTTTCTTAATTTTGGTCTTCTCCCTGTGTTTTTTGGTATTTCTATAAGGGTTTGTTGATCTTACTGATTTTCTCAAGAAACCAACTCTTCGTTTCATTAATTCTTTGTATTGTTCTCTTCTTTTTCTATTTTATTGATTTCAACCCTGAGTTTGGTTATTTCTTGTAGTCTACTCCTCCTGGGTGTGATTACTTCTTTTTGTTCTTGAACGTCTAGGTGCTCTATTAAGTTGCTAGTATGAGATCTCTCTGATTTTCTTCCTTCCTTCCTTCTTCCTTCCTTTACTTCTTTCTTTCTTCCTTTTATGTAGGCACTTAGTGCTATAAACTTGTCTCTTAGAACAACTTTCATTGTGTCCCATAAGTTTGGGTATGCTGTGTTCATTTTCATTGCATTTTAGGAAGCTTTTAATTTCTTTTTTTATTTTTGTCTTGACCCATTTTTCATTCAGTAGAGAGTTGTTCGGTTTCCATGAGTTTGTAAGGTTTCTATTGTTGTTGCTATCCAGCTTTAATCTGTGCTAGTCTAATAGGATGCAGGGAGTGGTTTCAATTTTCTTGTATCTGTTGAGACATGCTCTGTATGTGGTTAATTTTGGAGAAAGTTCTATGAAGTACAGAGAAGAAGGTATATTCTTTTGTGTTCAGGTGATATGTTCTGTATCTGTTAGGTCCATTTGGTTTATAATATCTGTTAGCTATACCATTTCTCAGTTCAGTTTTTATCTAGATGACCTGTCTGTTGGTGAGAGTGGGGTATGAAGTCTCCCAGTATCGGTGTGTGAGGGTAAGTATGTGATTTAAGCTGTAGTAGTGTTTCTTTTACAAACTTGGGTGCCCTTGTGTTTGGGGCATAGATGTTAAGAATTGAAATGTCATCTTGGTAGATTTTTTTCCCTTTTTTGAGTATGTAGTTTCCTTCCCTATCTCTTTTGTTAGATATTAAAATGGCTACACTGATCAGGGTTTTTTTAGACCATTTGCTTTAAATATCCTTTTCAAGGTAGTTGATCTTTGATGTTGAGGTGTGTTTCTTGGAAACATCCATTCTGGCAGCCTGTGTCTTTTTATTGGCAAGTTGAGGCCATTGATATTGACAGATATCAATGATCAATGACTGTTGATTCCTGTTACTTTGTTGTTGTTGTGGGTCTGGAATTATTTATTCCCTGTGTTTTTGTGGTTATAAGTAACTTCCTTAGGTTGGAGGTTTTCCTGCTAGTTACCCTCTGTAGGTCTGAATTTGTAGATAAATATTGCTTAAATTTGGTTTCCTTATGGAATACCTTATTTTCTCCATTTATTTTGATTGAGAGTCTTACTGGGTATAGTAGTGTGGGGTGGCATCTATGGTTTCTAGAGTCTTCAGGAGATTGTTCCAGGACCTTCTGGCTTTTAGAGTATCCATTGAGAAGTCAAGTGTAATTCTAATAGGCCTACATTTGTGTGTTACTTTGTCTTTTCCCTTGCAGCTTTTAATATTCTTTCTTTGCTCTGTACCTTTAGTGTTTTGAGCACAGTGTGGGGATTTTCTTTTCTGATCCAATCTATTTGGTGTTCTGTATGCTTCTTTTACCTTTATAGGCATCTCCTTCTTTAGTTTAGAAATTTTTTCTTCTATGATTTTGATAGAAATATTTTCTGGGTCTTTGAGCTGGGTTTCTTCTCTGTCTTCGATTCCCTTTATTCTTAGATTTGGTCTTGGTTTTTCATAGAGTCCTAGATGTTATCTGTGAGGAAATTCCTTAAATTTAACATTTTCTTTGGCTGATGCATCCACTTTTTTATATCATATCTTCAACACTCAGAGATAAAAACATATATGTTTTTAGAGACAGAGTTTTCTCTGTGAAGTTTTGGTGCCTGTCCCAGATCTTACTCTGTAGACCAGGCTGGCCTTGAACTCATAGAGATCCACCTAGCTCTGCCTCCCAAGTACTGGGATTAAAGGTGTGCACCACCACCACCACCACCACCACCACCACCACCACCACCACCACGCAGCTCATCTCTTGTATTCTATTAGTGAAGCCTGACTCTGTAGATCCTGTTCAAATTCACAAATTTTAATTCCCAGCATCCCCTCAGTTTGTGTTTTCTTCACCCATTCTACTTCCATTTTCACATGTTAAACAGTTTTATTCATTTCCTTGCACTATTTGTGTTTTCCTGGATTTCTTTAAGGGATTTATTTGTTTCCTCTGTAAAGACCTCTATCATCTTCACACTGACTGTTTTTTTATGTATTTTTCTTGGGGATTCATCTATGTTGGAATTATCAGTGGCTGCTGTGGTAGGGTTACTGGGTTTTAGTGAATATATACCGCGCCCTGGCTGTTGTTATTGATTGTGTTTTTTAGGATGGCTCCTTGGCATCCAGGAGACAATTATAGGTCTGGGTGATTATATCTGACTTTGTCTATGTTGGATGAGTGTTCTGTTCCTTGGCCTGCCTCCTTCCTGCACTTTAGGAGAGTGTATGGTGGCTGTGTGCTGCCTGATAGAAAATTTTCTGTGGACCTGTTTCCCTGTCCTGCTCAATTGGTGTGTTCCCAGGTTATATCTGCTGTTGTTGGAGGCCAAGATAATGAGATGAGTTGGGGGCAAGGAAAGTTTGGGAAGAAAATTCCTTTGGGGCTGGGGGTCAGAAAGCAAAGGGAGACTATAGCAGGTTTTCTGTTACAGAGCTGTGGGTAAGACTGGATGGATTGGATCTGGGGAAGAAGGAGAGGTGTAGATCTGACATTAGCCTACTTGCTTCTACTGCAGGATGGGCCTTAGGTGAGCAGGGGGTGCCTTCTGTTTGAGGGGATTGGGACAAAGCAAAGAGTCGGGGGAGGGAGGGTAGAAGGGTAGATCTGTGGGATCCACAGGAAGTGGAGCAGGGAGCAGAGGAGGCTGCCACATGTGTTGCTGCAGAGCTGGGGATGAGACTCAGGGATTGGATCTGGGGAAACAGAGCAGAGTTAACTGTCTTAAGGACTGTGCTGGCTTCAATCTTCTCTCAGTTAATGTGATTGAGCACTGAGTGCTCCGCCTAGCTCCTCTTTCAACCTGCCATGAAACTTTAGAACAACCCAAGTAGTTTCTAAGAATTTTGGTAATAGAATTCTATCAGTATGATCCATTTGCACACACAAGTGTGTGTGTGTTACCAATTATTTTTTGTATGAAATGATATGAACCTAAGATTGACAAAATTTATAGAACAAAAATATAAAATGAAAACACAATTTCTTTCTTCCTAACTCATGACCAGTCTTTTGACCCAAAGATAAGCTATTTAGATTATTTTTATGTATTCATTAGCGACTAAGCACATGTGTGTGTATACATTTGCATAACACATTACATAAATTGAATTAAATAGCAAGGACTGTGAGAATTTTTATATTGAAATAACCTGTTGACAAATTACGTTTCGAGAGTTTATATACTTTATTTTCCCATCAGTAGAATATGCGTGTGTTTGTTTTTTTATGTGGCCCCAACAATGAATTTTCTTAGTGGGGAAAGAGGTGCAGAGGATTGAACTCAGGGGTTCCCACAGTAGGCAAGTTTTCTACACTGAGATGTCTTCAGCCCCAAACTAGATTTTTAATCATATGGACATAGTAGGAAACAAAGGCTCACCAGTTTTGCTCTTATCAGCTTTATTTATTTATGGAGTATAGTCAATATATTTTCTCACTGAGACTATTGATATTAACTTTTCTGTTAAGAGTTTATCAACTTGCTTTTTCCTACTACATTTTATTTTGTGTGGTTAAAGTGAAAACCCTCTGTAAATTTGAGAAAAGTCACCATCTAAAGTTATATGTATTTATGTATTTCAAATATTTTTCAAAGTTAGCAGAGTGTGTGTGTGTGTGTGTGTGTGTGTGTGTGTGTGTGTGTGTGTGTGTGTGTTGTTTCCATGTGGGTGTTCTCTCACATGCATACATGTGTGGTAGCCAGAAGTCAACATCTGGTGTCTAACATTATTGCAATCTAATTTTTTTTTGAGACTGAACCTGCAATGTGTCGATTTTCTTACCCCTCTCTTTCCCATCCCCACCTCAGCTCAAGTACTACTGTGCCTCCAAACCTGACTTTTCATGCTAGTTAGGCTGCCATTTTTGTTGTTGTTCATTTACAAAACTATGGTTAAAGTCTTTCCAAAACAGATTATTTTTCTGTGTATAGGTGTTTTCTTGCATGGAAATATAAATACGAACCTTGTGCATGCTCAATGCCTCACAGTTCAGAAAAGGAGGTTAGATCCCTACATTAGAGTTAGAGATATTTGTGAGCTACCGTGTGGATGCTGGGAACTGAACCCAGGTCCTCTGCAAGAGAAGCAATCACTCTTAACCCCTGAGCAATCTCTCCTGTCCCTTAGTCTTTTTAAAACATCATTTGAATGTGACTTTTCAACTTTGGTGTTTTGTATCCTTCCAATAAAGCCATGTTATATCAAAACTGTATATGAATTCACAATGTTTTGTCTAGTAATTTCATGATATTACTTTTAAATCTTTGTTATACTTCAAAGTTATTTTAAATTAATATTATGATTGAAATCTACTTTGTTTTTCCAATGGTTATCAAGATTATCCAATATTATTTTTGATTTTGCTCTTTTTCCTCTGATCTGGCATTCATAATGAACTAATTCACCAGAAATATTTGTATCAATTACTGGGCCATTAATCATGTCTCCTGATTTATATTTTTTAATGACCTAAAACTCTTAGTATCTGTGTATGATTAAACATTTTACTATACAACAAACTAGTGTTCTTTTACCACTTTTCTTTTCCACATTGTCCTTGATACGCTTGCATGTTTACTTTTATAAATGTACTGTGTCAATATTATACTAACAAAGGATTTGGAGCATTTTAATAAGAGTGGCTAAAGAAGCATTAATTGATTGCTTTACAATGTTGGTTCTGCCCTATACACGAAAGAGGTATTGTTTTCTTTATCAAGGTTAATGCCATTCTTAAAAATGTAAGGATTTCTGTCTGTATAAGTTTTACAAATGCAATCTTCTATCCATTTTCTCCAACACACACTTGCTTCCTACTGAGACTATTTCTTTTTGTTTATTAAGATTTTTTTTTATTCATTTTACATACCAACCACAGATTCCCATCTCTTCCCTCTTTCTGCCCCCCCCCCACAACCTTCCCTCCCCCAAACAACCCCCATTTCCTCTTCTAAAAGGTAAGGCCTCACATGGGGAGTCAGTAAAAGCCTGGTACATTCAGTTGAGGCAGGTCCAAGACCCTCCCCTCTTCATCAAAGCTATGCAAGGTGTCCTACCATAGGTATGGGCTCTAAAAGGCCAGCTCATGCACCAGGGATGGATCTAAACCAAGCTAGTGGGAATTCATGAACTTTAGACCAACAGCTGTGGAGCCTCCATGGGACTGGCCTAAGCCCTCTACGTAAGTAAGACAGTTGTATAGCTTGATCTTCATAAGGGAGCATGGGACTGTTTCTTATAGCCAGGAGGAGTTACGTGTTCACTTCACAGCCAGTGTTCTAGCTACTATTTACCCTACTGAGTCTCAGAGGGATTATTTTTCCTTTTTAAAAATTTTAAAATATTTTCTAAGGATATAATCATTTTTACTTGTAAATGCTGATAGTTTTGTCCCTACTTTCTATTTCTTCCAGTATCTATT
The DNA here is from genome assembly GCF_007827085.1 of Peromyscus californicus insignis. Taxonomy (NCBI): domain Eukaryota; kingdom Metazoa; phylum Chordata; class Mammalia; order Rodentia; family Cricetidae; genus Peromyscus; species Peromyscus californicus. The sequence continues at coordinate 42,189,874 of NW_026294617.1, forward strand.
CCTTTCCTCTTACAAAAGAAAATGGTTTGGCAGACTATGATAGCTGGGAGCCCCCCCAAAGAAGCCAAGGAGCTTACCTCATTGTAACCAAGAAGCAGAAAGGGAGAGGAAAGGACCAGAGTCTGATAGACATCCCCTCCAAGGACATATACCAGTGACCTCACTTTCCAATAAACTCCACCCTCTGAAAGTTCAGCAAGCTGTAGCCTCTCTCAGGAACCACGGAGTCATCATTTACACTACAGCATGATCTGCGGGGTCATTCAAAAGCCAACATATGACTCTTGTTTGTTTCTCTTTCAACATTTACATTGTTCTTCTTGAACACTATTAAATAAGACTAACATTGAACATGATTTTCTCTTGTACTATTTGCTTAAGTTGGAATAGTAGGCACTGATTTTTATGTTTTTCAAATATAAGCGTTTAAAGTATATATTTACCTCTGTTTATAGTTTTAATTTTATCTCATAATTGTGATACATTATCTGCTTGTTATAATTCACTTCTAAGTACTTTCTAAGTCTCTCTATCAGAAGCCTATAGACAGAGGAAGTTGGAAATGACCTTCCTACATATCTAGTTTCTCATAGAACTTTTTGTCTTTAAGGTTCAGCAAATTCTTCAGGGTATCTTTTGTTTCTGTATCAGTTCTTTCAAGAACATGGAGGACCTTTTAATATATAGCTGATTTTTTCTTTCTTATAAAACTATTCTATCATTGAATATATTTGCATATACATAAGTTTCTGGGTACTGAAGCTCTTGCTGCGCAATCTTTAGCATGCCCTATTGATGACAAATTGTCTATTGTTCAATCTCTGTCTCTTTCATATCCTCTCATTTATTGTTCCAGTCCTTTTCTTATTTCTTTCCCATGTCTACTGTAGCTTTTAGCAATTCTTTTGTCTTGTAATTTTGTGAATCCAGACCTATTCATGACTAAACAATTTTTCCACATTCTGCTTGTCTTTCTTCCATGTTATTTAAGTCTGTTTTGCATTTTGTTCTAGGGTGAAGTCCTTATTTTTCAAGTCATGCATGAAGGGTAATAGTTGCATGAGCTATAGATAATTGGAGGAGATTGCCTTACTTCTATTATGTCCTCTATAAAATTCATTATGTTGAAAACTGGGCTAAACACTTCAGAGATTAACTCACTAAAAAGGCCTCCAAATCATCCCTACCATGAAAGCAGGCCAAAATCTGATTGACCAGAAGCATACATCAGACCACTTGTCTTAGCAACTGCATGGCGGCATCTATTGATAATATGAAGGAAACATATTCAGGTGTGATGTACCCAGCATTAACAAACTGGAAAGTGCTCGAATATCTCAACTCCAAAATGAAAAACAAAATGCAGGAGACTCACATAGGACACACTGAGGTAGTGTGGATGGATCTTTGCTATATAACTAGTCCCTCCAAATGAAGCATTTCCTAGCAGCCAGAAGAGGGAGTCTCACTGGACTCAGGAAGCTAATGAATATTGCCAGTATCCAGAAGCCAAAGAACTATATAAGAATCAAGAAGCCTCAAAGGTTCCAAAATTCACAATTAAACCATATTAAAGGTGGGATAAGCTATAAACAATTTTTGTCAAACAGGAGACTTTTCAGTGGAGATACCTCTAAGTTGGGCAGGGAATCCAAGGATGTAGTTGCTGTGAGATGTCACCCACGCTGGAGTGGACCTTTCAATTCTGTGGGCTTGGAATCAGTGACCCTCTGATAAGTAACCAATCACCCACTCATGATCTTGTAAAGTGACCCCAAGAAACTTCTTGGCTCACCAAGCTGAACTTCTGTGGAGTCTTAAGTGTGTCCCTGTCCAAAGTAAACAGGTGTTTGTTCGTGTTTTCTGGGGAAAAAATCAGGCAAAAATCTCACAGATAAGAATGTTAAGGCAGATAAAGGCGTGGAGAAGAAACGGAGGGAGAGGGGGGGAAGAGAGATAGAATGAATATTTATTGCATTATTCATCTAGTTATATGAACTACAAAACTGAGCAAAACCTATTCACAGAATTCATAGTTAACATAATGAGTGCCCTTAAGATGAGAAGGGCTGCCAAGGAGATCTCTGGGAGACTAGGAATATTCTGTTTCCTGGTGTGATTATTGGTCTCATAAGTACCATGACCTTGTGAAAATTATTCCACATATTAACCTATGATTTATTTTTTTAAGCATATGTTGCAGGGGATGGGCTTTTTGTTTTGCTGCTGCTTCTCTGTCATTTTTTTTTTTTTAAGCTCAGTGCCCCAATTCATTCCTCCAGATAAGGCCATAGTTTGGTTCTTGTATGTGTATAGGTTTTTACATGAACTACAGGTGGGATGCAACCCATCAATGCCCTTATTACCTTTCTTCAGCTGTCAGTCTCAATCCCTCCACCCAGGCTTTTGTCGTATTCCTTCAACTACAAATCACTGGTTCATAAAAAGTAACTGCATCCACCTGCAGGTCTGCAATCTTCTGCCCCCTCAGCTGATGCTCATTGGCTGTTCTAGCACACTCTGAGCTACCTCTCCACAGAGCTGTGCAGATGTGTTTGCCTGGATGGCGACTCTTTTTTGACAGCCTTTGTCTAGCTCACTTCCCACTAGGTAAGTCCTGGTGGACATGCCCACCTCTGGAACACTGGTAGATAATCCCTAATTGACATGTCTGCTCTTTGTTCTCTGGTAGGAAATGGTTTGTGTTTTTTACTCTCAGAATATCTGCTGTGGTTCCCCCGAGCTAATCACATGTTTCTATATTAATGTACCTTCAAACTGCTAGAAGGTGAGTGGGAGTGAAGAGTATAGAAATCTGTGAGTTCTTTAGGTTTTAATTCATCTTTTCCCATACTGTCTTTGGATGGAGAAAGGAATCTTGATAACTTCTGCTATCTTTTGCTTTTTTCCTGTCTTAGTAATATATATATATATATATATATATATATATATATATATATATATATATATATATATATAAAATGTGTGTACATGTGTGTATAATTTTACATTATTATGTATTATTAAATTATATTTTATTTATACATCATTATATAATGTATTTTAAAAATTTATCTGTGTATTTTCTTGATTCCCATTGCCCTAAATTATTTTTCCGTGCACGCCTGTAGTTGGTGCTATTTTAAAGGTATTTTAAAATTTGTTTTGGAAAAAGAGAAGGATCTCTGACTTTTTTCCACCATCTTGCTCCAGGCAATCATTCCCTAAGGGATGCTACATATTTGAAGATACAATGGGTAGTCAATTTAAAAAGTTACATAAATATCTAGGAATGATAACAAAAACAATAATGATACCCACACACAAGAAGTTTAAATGGCCAAGATATTAATGAAGACCCATGACAGTAACTGCTAGTAGTTTTACAGCAGCTCCCTAGCAGATTCCGACTCCAGGCAACAGAAGAAGCATCACTTCAGCTTTAGGACACATCAGGCGTACATTTCCCCGTGAAAGGATAGGTAGTATCTTATCTACTGTTCACAGTACCACTCTGCCACCAGGGCCCTAGACAATGCTGAACTCAAATCAACATTTTGGAAGAATCAATAAATGAATGAATGAAATGTAACTGTGACAAGTAAGATACAAAGGTAACATGACAGGAGTAAGAAAAGAGAAAGAGAGGACGTTGTCTCTCTACCATTCCTTTGTGGTCACAACACTTGCAAAAGCAAACACTAACACAGTGAGTTAGGAAAATAAAATGTTAGATAACTAATTGAAAGGATGACATCCAAGGAAGAATAAATACATAAATAATGACATGAACAAAACCACACTCCATGAAAATGCCACAAAGGAAACAGGCAAACAAAAAGATCTTAAAGTATTATTAGGGAAAAATGAAAAACTTCATACTGATACATGAGACAAACCTTAATATTTTAGCAACAATAAATGTAATTTCCTAGTAAAATGCTCATTTTCTGAACTCCAGTAGGAAGTGGTCCAGGCAGGGTCCCTCAGAGTCACTGTTACAGATGATTTCATAGCTGATTAATTTTAAATCCTGGCAGAATAAGTCATTTCCTTCCTCTTACATGCTTCTAGATCATAGAAAAATAAGTGTCACTTTCAAGTGTAAATTAGAAGATGTCTACAGTAAAAGTTGGCTTAAATGACATTTAAAATAGAGGATGAATATATCCTCTCTACCCATCCATATGAAGAGAGAACTTTGTCTATACCAAAAATTACTGTCAAGATTCTAGAACTATAAATCTTTTGCTCCTCACAGTATGCTTATGTGATTAAGTACAATCACTCCTTCTCAGATGACAAAGCTTAGGACGTAGAGAGGCTATATAGTATCTGCAAGGTCCTACAAGTTGGAGACCGCGGGACCCAAGTACCAGTACTACCTCGTTTATGAAGGAGACAAACCATTCTCTGAGGTCATTTACTTACATGTCTAATTCAAAAGCCCAAGTAAGAAGAGGAAAAACAAATACATACCACAATTGAAAGACAGGTTAATAGCTTAAAACTACTTATACAATCCTTAAATGTGAGATAAATTTTAAAAATGAGTTAAAAACAGAACAGAAAACTGTATAGAATATCATATGAGAAATATACGGAGCAAATGGATGATCATTCACAAGAAGTATAAACAAGCACAGATTTTAAAAAAATTAAAGAAACAATATGGGAATTCAGTGTAGGCAGAATCAAGTGGATTTGGTAGCTGGGCAATGAGACCCAGAATCTCAAAGTAAACTTTTAACTCCTTGTTCTTTGGAGCAGAAAGTGTAAGTGTGAAGGGTAGCCACAGCTTTACTTGGTGCTCAGAATAAGGTCGGCACACTAGTTCTCAGTTACTGACTCAATGTTTGTTGTTCTACTACCAACTCTTTGGAGGTCTCAGAACAAGACCCAGATCTTACAAGCTTGTAGAAAAAAAAAATACAAAAAAAAGTATGACTTCACAACTACAAGACAGTTTCATTGATCTGCAAATGTCCTTCCTCTGGGTTTGCTGAAAGCTGTAACCTCATTATTAAAGACCTTCCTCTTCATTTGGATGCTTTCGTAATGTGTGGAGTGAAGTATTTATTGCTAAAATGGCTTACTCACATTCACCTGGCATTTTTCCCCTGTGTACAGGTACCTAAGGCAAGTGCATTGGCCTCTTTGGTCCTTAGTTCATTCATTCGTAAACTTAGGAGGTTATTCAGATAATCAAGGATTTCCTCCACATCTGACAATCCATTATTCTTGTCCCTTCTGAAGGAGCATGCCTCTAATGGGATGAGACATGAAAAGGGCACAAGGTAGTAGTCATGATGGGTGTTGGGATAAGATTTGGGGAGGTGTTTCTATCCAGGCTGCTCTAGCACAGTGCATGAAATGCTACTAACTGGGTGCCTGAAAAAGAACGATCTGTTCTGATCATTCTAGAGAACTTCCAGAGACCAGAGTGTCAGTATGGTTACATGTTAGGTGAGGGTGAAGACTCCTTTTCTCATAGGAACACTAATTTCATTATGAGGTCATTATTTTCCTCCATAGAGGATGGCTTCAGCTTGCTTACAATGAGAGCAGTAACAATCTTAAATTCTAAGAGCTAACAATAAGGATGATTGATAGTTAAATTCTTGTGAGGAATGAATGCCTAAAGACAATGGAAAAGCAAGCTTCAAAGTTTCTGAACAGGGGTGGGGATAGTTTCCTTTTCAGTGGCTGCGAGTGTGTGTGTGGTTGGTGAGGTCAGTAGTAGAGATCAGTAGTGATAACTTCCAAAACCCAGTCAAACATAACCAGGTACATAAAAACAGAAAAAAAAGGAACAAGAGAAAATACAAAGGACATGATGAGCAGCCTCCCCCACACATCCTGCATCACCCCCTACTCCTCAGTTAAAGTCTTTCTCCTACTCTGACACGGTTACTAAGTTGTTCATAGAAATGATAGGGTTCTTCCCTTCCTCCATTTCGCTTCCCTTTCTCTCTCCTTCCCTCCCTCTCTCTCTCCCTCCCTCCCTCTCTTCCTTCCTTCACAACTTTGGCCTTTGAAACTATGATTTGAAATCTTTCACAAATTTTAGAAAATTCTTGGACCTTATTTCTGAATATTGCCTCTACAGCATTCTCTCCTCTTTCTGTGACTCTAGGGACAAGTATTTAGACAGACTGGGTGCTGTACCCACTCTACCTTTGGATTCTCAATATTTCATTCTAGCTTCCTGCTTTTCCTGAAAGTCTGTTCTTGTTCAACATTGACTCAGGTCTTTCTCCTTCTCACTGTTAGTTGCATATCAATATTTCCAGCCCTCTATTTAATATTTTAATAATATAATCAGCAGAATTTTTAAATAAGTATTTTTATTTTATAATTAATTTAATTTTGCATATCAGCCACGGATTCATCATAATTTTTAAAAAATACTTTTCTGATCATTCCATCACTTGCTGCTACTTGATCTGCTTCTGTTTTCTATAATTTCTAGAAAGTTCTGTTTCTGTTCTAAGACCTGGCTGTTTTTGATTAAATGCTCAAAACTGTATATAAAAATTATGAAATAGTTCTAAGCCTGGTGTAATATATTCCTCCACAGAAGATTTATGTTACCTTCTCGCTAGTATTAGGAGAGTACGATCTTGAATGATTTTAACCCAATTCAATTTTAGGGATATGTATCTGTTATCTGTGCTGGATTTTTTTTTGTCAACTTGTTACAAGCTGTGGTTATCTGGAACCTCACTTGAGAAAATAACTTCATCAAATTGACCTGTAAACATGTTTATGAAGCATTTTTTTTAACTCACGATTGATGTGGAAAGGCCCAGCCCACCCTGAGAAGGTGGTCCTGAACTGTACTAAAGAGCAGCCTGAGCAAGTGCCATGGAGCAATCCAGTAAGCAACATTCTTTAGTGGTTTCTGTTTAGTTCCTTCCTCCAGCTTCCTCCCTGGGCTTCTCTCAGTGACAGAGTGTGATCTGAGAGTTGTAAGATGAAACAAACCCTTCCCTCCCTGAGTTGGTTTTGGTTAGTGTTTTATTGTAGCTGTAGAAACCTAACTAAGATAATATCTAACCTGCAATTCAGTTCCTAAAGAGAAGCTACCTTTAATGTGTTTTTAAACCTTAAGGTATAGCCCTTTGGTGTTTCATTACAAAGTAAAGGCTGGCCCAGCCCCCCTTTTGATAGACTAGCTGCCCCACTTCAACCTTTCCAGCTCCTGCCTCTTTCTCTTTTTAAGAACTTCAAAGCTATCAAATGTACTGCTAAATTTCAGTCTTTCAGACATCTCTCCAAGAACTGATAGATATCCCTGAAGAAAAAGAAATGCTCTAAGTAGAGTTGTAATCTAGTTTCCCTGCCCTGGTTCTTGGCCCCATAGCTTTTGGCCATTTTATCATACTCACATTCATGTTTTGTTTTTCACAGTGGGAGTTTAGTTCTGAATCATGTAGTCTGTCACTATTGCTAAACATTTCTCTTTCATTCAAGCTTCTAAGTTCTTTTGGTCATTACTATTGATGACTGCATCTCGCCAACATAAGTGGTGGAAACTTAATCCAAAGCAGCAGTGTTGAGAAGTGGGTCGTGATGACTCCACTGTCATGAAAGACTTAATGTTGATTATAAAAAGGTTCAAAATAAAAGTCTGATGTCTGTATTACACACTGCATAAGTGTGTGTGAGTGTGCTCTCTTGCCCTTCTGCCTTTGGATGACACCTTAAGAAGACACTTACCCCATCAGTCTCAGGTTTACCAGCCTCCCTAACATGAGCAAAATGTACTCTTATTATTTATAAATCATCTAGTCTATGGCATTCTATTATAGCAATACAAAGCAACCAAAAGTCATCATCTACCTATATATATTTTAAATTTTTCTCAATCATGAGGTGGCTGAGTAGTTACTGTTGTAGGAGAAAGGTAATTTGTATATTTTATATTAAAAGAGGTCAAAGCATTTTAAATTGCACTTCTAGCTCTCCAAGGTATAAATCAGACAGAAGTGCTTATTTTTTCAATCAGATTAAGGTAATCTTGTGTTCATTATATAACCGATTTTGTTATGCAAATTGATCTTAGCAAATGTTACACTATTTCAGATGTTTCAAGGGATGCAATTATATTTTCAGGCTAAAGAAGCCAAATAAGAAGATAATCTTTAACAGAAAGTTATTTGGAATCAGATCATGATGGTTTTCCTGTTATTGAGAAAGTGAGAATGTGATGGCTAAGGAAAAGCTTCTCTCAACAGTTTCTAGCCCTGTCACTGGAATGAGTGAAGCTCTCTCACTCCTGTTTTCCAGCCACACCACTATAACACAATACCTTTAATGGTGGGGAAGATCTATAAACAATAGAAACATATTCCTCACATTCATGAAGGCTCTGAAGTTCAAGTTTAAAGTGCTGGCAAATTTGGTATGTGGTGAAGGTCTGCTCTTCATTGATAACACCATCCATGATCTTACAGAGTACAAATAAGCTTGCCCCAGTTCCCTTTATAATGGAACAAGTCCTATTCATGAGGCCAGGCCTTTCATGATCTAATGACGTTGCACAGGCCTCACCTCTTAACACTACAGTTCATGCAATCTGGCTCCAAATATGAGTGTTGGGGAAAACACCAACACCCTTATCCTAGCATATTAGTTTCATAATGTGCAATATTTACGAGAGTAATATTTAGAAATATTTTATGGGTAAAGAAGTTATTGCTCAAAAATTCTTTAGCGCTATAGTCAGTATATAGTAAACATTTAACAAAAACATTTCAGCATTAACCATTATGCTAAGCCACAATTTATTTACTTGTCTTTTTTTTTTTTTTTTTTTTTTTTTTGGAGGCAGGGTCTTTCTCCATAGTCCTTAATGTCCTGGAACTCATTATATGGATCAGGCTGGCCTTGAACTCACAGAGATCTGCTTACCTCTGCTTCTTGAGTCCTGGGATTGAAGGCCCGGCTTGGGCCACCATTTCTTAACCTTAGCTCTATTGCTATTTTAGACTGAATAACTCCTTTTTAAAAGAATTTTATTGTACAAGTGTCATAGTTCAAAGGCCTCTTTGCTTGAGCTCAGCAGCATCTCCTCAGTATGGCAGCCAAAAATATCCCCAGTGTAATCAAACATTGCCAAGTGTCACCTAGGAAAGAAAGCTGCCGAGGAGAACCTCTGCACCCCACTGCCAAGTAGGTATAGTCACCACACCCAAGTGGAAATAATGCTAAAATTCGATTTTAGAAAGCTGAGCTAATATATTGAGATTTGTTTCATTATCTCTCCAATCAACTTCAGAAAACAATTTGTCTCTATTTCAGCATATGTCTATATAAATATAAAACACACACACACACACACACACACACACACACACACACACACACACCAAGTATGTGGTATATTTGGTGGTTTGTTTTTTGTTCTGTTTTTACATTTGAAAGGATCATACACGAATAAAGTGGAAACTTTATTTATAGCCAAGGTAAAGAAGATAATAAAAATTACCATGTAGGCCATGGAAGCATAAAACTGACCATCTATAACCTCTTACAGTGAAGTTCAAACTTACCAAGATCTTCACTCTAATCAGTGCCCGGACAGAAATACTACAGAGCCAAAAGTACTCTTCAACATTCATTAGAAAGCTGCTACACTGAAAATCTGCACAAGATCTCTCCGTGACTAAAATATATCCAGTCTTATTACCCCAAACATCCTATACTAGAATAGAGAGCACCATAGACTAGACTGGATCATGTTTAAGGAATTTACTTCGTAGAAATATTTCATAGCTGTACTAGCCTTTGGGTTAGCACAAGAGAAGATGACCTTGCCATGACGGAAACACAGGAGAAGCATGCTTAACGGGAAGAAGTCTGTCTCTTGCTCTTTTGCATGCTGATACACCCACTATATGGATAACGAGGAACCTTACTCCACACACAGGAACACAGCATGGACATGATTTAATGACTTACACATGCCATGTTGATGGGACTCCTCTGAGTGTTCCTCTACTCCTTGGTGACTTTGAACATTCATTTGGGGGAATCTTTACTGTCTATCTATATTGGTGCCTGCTCCAAGATCGCCTCCAGGGTTTCCAAAAAATCCACGAATGTGTCAAGGGCTAGACTTTTCTATCGGAGGGGTAAATAAGGAAACACACTTTCTGATGCAACTTTCTCTTTTACTTCATCTTAAAAAAAAAAATCTCTTTCTGAAAATCTGTCTCCACACAGCTACATCCTTTACATGCAGCTACACATCTCTCCTTACATACATACATCTCTCTCCTGCACAGCCACACATCTCTATACACAGTTACATCTCTTATTTACGTATATCCATATTTCTCTCCACACATCTCTCTTCTATATATATTTCTTCTCTCTACTCTGCTACATTCCTTCACACACTACTACATCATTCACTTACTCTTTACTCACTCACACTCACTCACTCACTCACTCACTCTTCTCTACACATACATTTCTGCCCTATCTCTGTCTCTACAGTAAAAACTTTGGACAAATAGGAGTTACATTTTCAGGGTCACAAAGCATTGCTTGAGTAAATAATAAGAGACAGAGCCATTCTGATACATGTAAGGAATCACACAGTTTCTCTCAGGCTTAGGAGGTCACATTGGCTGGGTGTGGTAAGTAAAGCAGGCACAAAGCTCTGAGTGGTTAGCATTCTCAGACAGAGAGTGCCACTGAAACTCAGGACTTAAACAATAAACATTTGGTTGGCTGGACCTGGACCGTGAGGCTAGGAGTACGTGCAGAAAGTCAGTTGCTGTGGGGAGTTTGTGTCTTAATGTTATCAGCCTGACTTTGGTTCAACAAGCAAACACCTGGGAACTTGCCCTTGTGAAATTTGTCTCTAGGGGCAACTGGTCTGTTTTGAATTTGCTCTGAGGCCTTAGCTAAATGTATGAAAAGCTGTCTTTGTAGCTGAGAATACAGTTATTTTCCTATGTCAGTTTGAGTGTGAAAAGTATCCTAGTATTATTTCTATTCATCAGAATTACACAGCTTAGGCAGAACTCATCTTCCTGACCATCCATAGCTATATGCATGCCCAATAGATGAAACGTATTCATGAGACAAACACACAGGCAGTGGGGAAAATACCCATAGCTGTTTTTAGGGAAGAAATATATGACACAAGAGAGAAATTACAGACAGAAGCAACCGGTTTTCAGAGTCTGTGGTCATGTAAGCCTTGCTGATGAGATTCCTCCATCAGAGAGTTATTCCTCTGGTGGGTTGACACCTGAACTATCAACTGTCATCTGCTGTATATTCTTAATGGCCATCAGCACATCTCCTTAATGAGCTCCTATGTGTCCATTTAGTTTCTAGTGTTGCTGAAACAAGCTGGTGGCTACAGACAACACAAATCTAGTATCTTACCATTGAGGCTAGTTTTTAATAGGGAATGTCCTTTTTGAAATTTGTGCAAGACTTCCTTGACTCACAGCTTATGGTTCTTGTCAGACCCTTGGTGTCCCCCTGGCTTGTAGGTGCATCACCCCAACTGCGTCTGTTGTGTCATGGCCATTTTCTCCCTGTGTGCCAGTGTTCCCATGCATCTTCCTATAAGAACAGCAGTCACATTGCATAAATTAAACCTACTCTAGTATGATCTCTTCTTAGCTAATTATACCTGCAATAATGTGTATTCCGAACATCATTCATGGGGTTCCAGGAATGAATAACACTTTAGGGGAACAATATTCAACAGGTGTTATATTCTTTGATAATTCACTTACCTATAAATCTTGTTTATGAAGTGTGTGTTGTTTTAAAATCACTAGTTTGGGCATTCTTTCATCACAACACATATAAAGCTAGAGCTACAGTTTCACACTCTTGTTTTCTCTCTTCTAGGGTAAGTCCTATATTTCGGTCTTCTGTGACAATTAGCACATAGGTGGGCTTAATAAATGTTTGTGAAATAATATGAATTAATTCAACTTCATCTAGATCCTAAGGACAAATGGATATCTAGCCCTTTAAACTCCAAATAAAGAAAAAGGAAACAGGATACAGTCACAAAAACCTTTCAACAACAACAAAAAATTGGGGTTCCTAGAATCTTACTTTATTATTTTTAACCTGTGACTGCACAACAACAACAGAAATGGCACCACAGAACCTCGCCAAACTCAGACAGGAGGTTTTCTATTGAGGACACAAGGAAAATTCACTTTCTGAGGATTGCCAGTCATCTGACTGAGCAGGCAATGCCGAGGGAAGCCACTTAGGAAAAGAAGCATTCCGTGGTGGCGCAAGCACTCTAGAGGCAGAGGTAGGCAGATCTCAGTGAGTGTCAGGCCAACCTGGTCTACAAAGCAACTTCCAGGCCAGCCAGAGCTACACAGCGTAACCTTCCTTTGTGCTCACAGTATATTTTCCTATTGAAATTATTTCTGGCTATTATTATAACTATTGGAGAGGTAATTATAAATCAACTAAAATTAATTCAAATACCATAATAGAACATTTGTGTGTTTTTGAAATTTACTTAACAAATTTAACTTTTATAATTTATTTTCCTTTTAAAATGCTTCTTGCAAAGACATTTCACAAGCAAGACATGTGAAAACAGGCACATGAAAAGATTCTCAACCTTATTGGTCATTAAGGAAATGCCAATTAAGCCATAATGACATTGCATCACATCTGTTGTAATGCTAAATTTGAAAGACTAGCCGTACCAGGTGTGAGGAACTGAAGGCAGACACTGCTGCTGAGATCTCAGAATGCTACAAGCGCTTCTGAGCAGAGCTTGACAGTTTGTTAAGAGGGGGATTATACTGCCATATTACCTAGCCATTGCATTCCTAGTGATATTACTTGGAAGAAATGAAAGCATACAATCATGTAAGAACTTGAACATGAATTTTTGTAGCAGCTTTATTTGTAATGGCTCCTGAACTAAAAAAGAATAAACACCCATCAATATAAATAACAAACCCTAGTACACAGAAATGATAGAGTAAGTTTTCAACAATAAAAGGAATGGCATGTTTCCACTAGAGATGAACGCTAAGTTAATTACTGACTGAAAAAAAACATGCAGTTTTTTTAAAAGCATAATGCGTAATTGTATCTATAGAAAATGCAAACTAACATATAATAATAGAAGAATAGTGAAGGTCAGGAAGGCAAGATCACTAAGAGACACATGGAAGGTGGAAGAAGAGGATATTGTCTTGATTGTCATGATTCTTTCATGGGTGTATTGACCTGTCACAGCTCATCAAATTGTATACATGAATATATGAAGTTTATTGAGTGGCAGTTATATAATAATATATAAGCTAATGAAGACAAAATAATTCCTCCTGAAACTTAGATATTGAATAGGTTGGTCTGATAGAACAGCATTGATATTATGACTTAATTACATTTCCTTTAGAGTACCCATGCTAACATTCTCTATTGTAACAGGCCTATCACACATTTAGATAGCATGCATTTTACTGAATTTTGTTTAGCACAAGGGAAATTTGAGAATTCAGAATGTTATAGCAGTAGGGAGCTATTTTTAATGTTTTCTTTGTGTCTATTTGTGTATATGGGAAGAGTGGCTCATGTGGGGAGCGGGGCTTGTGTCTGTGCATCCCATGTGGAGGCGAGAGGTTGCTATCAGGCATCTTCCTCAACTATTCATCTTATTTTGAGACAAAGTCTCCAACTGAACGTGGAGCTTGATGTTTCAGTCTGCCTGGCTACCAAACTCCTGGGGTCCTCCTGCCTCTACCTTCTCAATATTGCATGCGTTGATTAATTTGTCAATTTGACACAAACTATATTTAACTGGGGAGAGGGAGCCTCTATTGAGGAGTTATTTCCATCAGACTGATACATCTTTGAGGGCATTTTCTTGATTAGTGAATGATGTGGTGCCCAGCTCACTGCAGACTGTAGCTTTCTGTCTTAGTTTGCCTTCTAGGGCCGGGATAGAACATTCTGATGAAAAGCAACATGGGAAGGAACTTTTGTCTGGCTTACACTTCCATATCACAGTCAATTCTGAGGGAATTTAGAGTAAGAATAGAAGCAGGAAGCTGGAGGAAGGCTGTTTACTGACTTGCTTCCCCCACCCCACCCCTGCCCACTCCACTTTTACAACCCAGGACAATCTGCCCAAATACGGTACCGCCCACAATGGAATGTGCACTCCCACATCAATCACTGATGAAGAAAATGCCTGGAAGATTTAGTGACAGGGCAATCTGATGAAGGGGATTCCTTCCAGTGAGGTTCCCTTTCCCCAGGTGAGTCTAGTATGTGTCAAGATGACAAAAACCAACCAACACACTGGATTATAGATGCACGTGCCCAGCATTTGTATGGTACAGGGAATATTTTTTAACAGCTGAGCATGTAAAAGAAATGTGAGTTTCTACAAATTAGTATGTTCTGAGACAGTCAACCAGGAAGTCAGCATAAACAGCAAATTGAGACGAATTTAAAATTAAATAATGCCTTTGTAAATATAATGTTTAAAATGCTTACAAAATAATCTTGGAAAAATAAGAGAATGGAGTCTGTGATGGCTAATGTTGGCTTTGAGGATGGCATGAGTAAAAGGATTTAAGAGGCTCAGAGAGGTAAAAATTTAGTCAGATTCGTATTTTAATGAAAGTACTAAGTTGTCCAAGGTCACTTGGATGTTCTCAGCCTCGACATATGGAGGCAAAGTTGAGAAGAGGCACACAAGCCCACAGGAGCAGGGGCACGTGAAAGGTCTTGCCAATAGAAGGAAGAGAAGAAACACATTGGACTGTTGGTAGAGTCCAAAGCCGAAAGAAAATAATGAAAATTTCTAGGCACAATCTGGAAGAAAGGGTGGAAAGGAGGGGTGTTGTTTTAGTTAAGAAGGAAAGAGATATAAAAGAGAAAAGAAGAATCAGTGACAGCACAGTGTCGTGGAAACAGAGACCTGAAAGTTTGAGAAATGTGTGCATTAAGTGTTAAGAAGGAAGGCAGGGCAATAAAGGGAGAAACTGAAGAATGGTTTCCGAAGGAAGGGTGAGGGAACTAGGCAGGGGAACAGTGAACAGCTAAGAAGTTTATTGAACCTCAGAAGGTAGGGCACAGAAACAATACATTTGAAGGGTGATGATCCTCAGTGGCAGCTGGAGTGATAACCTGGTCCTTCCTATGGTCCCTTCAGGTAATACCAATCATTCCCTACTAGAACATATTGAAACTACCTGAGAGATTATGAACTTTCTGGAAAGTGTTTTGTCTTTACTTTTATTAACAAATGCTTCAATACATTATTGGAGAAAATAATAAATTCCTCAGCCAAAGGAAGCTCACTGAGTTTTAAAAGAGGCTCCATTACCTTAGGCCACATTAATACCCTGGCACTCACTCACCTTAACCAGCCTGTGATTGAGCCCAACTTTTATCTTTGTGACACCAGTCAACCCAGAAGAAAAACTTCACTGAAAGCTGCCTCCCTACCCAGGTCCAGAAGCAACAGGAAATGGGTGTAACCAGGAGACCAGGGAGAGATTGTGTTCTCTCAGGGATGTATCTTCTGCCTTGACCAATAACCAGTAGAAACCAGAGGTGGGCAACAGGGAGGGTCAGCTCCTCTGTAATAGTAGTGTGATAGGGCAAAAGCAAGAGAGAGCAAAGCATTTGATATTTTGGGCACTGACTCTCAATTATATACAATTATGTACTAGCCAAATGGTTCCTATTAATATTTATAAGTTTTTTTCTGGCCTACCTAGTTTTAAAAGTTATATTAATGTGCATTGGATAAGCCTGTGAGATAAGCATCACTAGATTTGAAAAGACGTTACATTTTAAAGCATTTTGTCACAGTGAAAGATTTACTCTTCCTAGGACTTAGTGTTCTGTTAAGTATCATAAAAGTATAGTCAAACCTCTGTACACTCAGGTCCTACATCCATAAATTCAACCAACAATCACGAAGTCAAAAATGATTGAACAATAAGAAACAATACAAATTAAAAAGTGCAATAACTAAGTGGGGTTTACATTGTAGCAGTTATCATAAATCACAAAAGGATTGTGTAGGTTACACAAAAATATGCCATTTTCTACAGGAGACTTGAGCATCTCTGAATTTGTTATCTGTGGGGGATCCTGGAACCAGTTCCCATGGATTTCAAAGGACAGGCGAATATGCTGAAAGACATATGTACACACGTTTAGATCAGATTGATTTTAAAGAATGTTCTCTTCAATTAGACTTGATAGAGGTAAAAGCAGTGATTTGAACTGGTAAGAATGTTCATTGCAGGAAGGAGTCCTGGATAGATTTAAAATAGGTTAAAGATGGGCTCAAAAAGATCGGTATGTTATAATGCATAAATAAATAAAGCGTAATGCACAAGTCTACAGTCCAGATATACCTTTTCACTTGGCACTTTTCCTGGAAATGTTATGGACTCAAGAGACTCTAGAAATTGATTGTATACAGAATGGGATTATTTTAAGGCAAAGAGCAAACCTTCCAATCCCAGCGTTTCTAAGAAGTCATGTTTCACTATGTTGCTTGTACTGATTGGACTATTTGGGATGAGCATCTCTGCTCAAGTTCAGAGTCAGAAATACCCAGAAATTTAGAGGTTAATGGTACCAAAACTTAATAGCCATCTTCTGGAAAAATCAAACACACAAAAACTTACTATGCGTTTCTTATGGCTGCTGATGTAAAGGACTCAGATCCGTGCTCTTGCTTCCTGGTCAGGGGCAAGACCTCCACAGGGTCTGCATCCAAGAGGTCTACTGGGAGTAAATGAGACGCACATGTGCCTTGGTATGCAGCAATGGGATACCAAGGGCTCAAGATCCGCCTTCCTGCTAAGCTAGAATTGGTTCCAGGTTAGTAACAGAAATGTGCTATGACACCACACTTCCACTCACTTCCCCCGTGCGTTGCCAGTAATGGAACTGGAGTGTGTGGCTGGAATGAGACATGGAACCATCTTGAGACATGAGACAATGTATCACTCCAGGGGAGCTAAGTTGTCCTCATGTGAGGGGAAGTGCAGCCTGTCCCTGTAGGGACTTTCCTGCCTGGTTAATATCAGAGCACATGGAAAAGTTTAGCCAGAGAGCAGGCTCCGGAGATTCCATGTTTTGAAATTTATTTTTCAGTCACTCAGCTACAGTCAACTTGAAAACTGCTTGGCAAGTGGTTGCTTTTAAAAATCCGTTTGGTGACTATTATCTGTTCCTGCACAGTATGTGAGGCTGTGATGCCATACAGTCTGATTTCTCCCCTCATTCAGTTAATCATTGCATCTGGTAGGTAACAAATACCTAGATGTTTTGTAAGATTATCAAAACAAACCTCCCATTGTTGTGTGAAACACAATGTGTTTCACTGTATGTCCAATATCTTAGCCAGACCTCGCCACCACCACCCAACGTCCCTATTTCAGAGAAGTGGCAGAACTACCCACATGCTCACACATCGGGAGTAAAACTAGATTCTTTTTTCCATTTTTACCTTCTACATAAATATATAAATAAAATCACCAGGTCTTCCCTCAAAAACATTCCCACTACTTGCTTTACATCTTTTCTTTATGTTTAAGGAATCTTTCATGGGTATTACTGTACTAGCTTTCTATCCTATCTCCATGGTTTCCCGCTTCTGTCCACCGTTTCAGCTCTCATCATCGGCATTTAGATGAGCATCTCTGATTCATTTGCCACTTTGCACAAGATTCCACTGTGACTTTCAATTGCACGCAATAAAATTGCTTCACGTCCTTGCTTCCTCCTCTGCTGAACTGCACCCTTCTCTCAAGAAACTGCTCCTATCTCTTCTTCCTTAAGGCATCTTTCCCATTCCAGCAATACCTTCCTTGAATAGCTTACCTGAAGGCACCAGGCTATTCTATTGTGTTCTCCACAAGATTCAAAACACAGAATGTCCACTGTGTTTTCTATCTGGAGAGATCTGGCAGAGCCTGGCTATATCTCAGATCTAAGAAATGTGTTGTGTATGTGGGGGTGAGGGCTCAGTTGGTAGAGTGTGCTTGCCTAGCATGCAGGGGCCCCGGTGTTTGAAACTCAGCACCCCATAAACATGGCAGGCTGTGCAAGCCTGACATCTCAAAACTTTGGAGGTAGAGGCAGAGGGGTCAGAACTTCAAGGTCATCATGTGCTACACAGTGAGTTTGAGACCATCCTGGTGTACAAGCTGCAAAAAGTACGTGTCATATGATGAAACTTCCTGATGAGATGGTAACCTAGCATATATTTTAAGTGAATTTTTCACAGAACTCAATTGGAAAATTACCATTTTCTACTTTTTATGACTGTTTGCCCTTCTCCTATCCAGGAAACTATTACATTTTTGATTGTACGGTCATTATATCTTTCTTTGCAATTATATTATCATGCATAGGCTTTGCTCACTTTTTCACACAATATTTTTGCTTAAAACTACACATATCAATATGTTTTACTATTGGTACTTTACATTCTATGTAGTATTCTATTTTAGGTGTATACACAATATTTTGTCACTTCTACCATAAATAAATGTTTGTGTTCACTTGTTAAAAACTTACTACAAACACCGCTGCTATGTCTCCCACAGCATGTGCGTATCTAAAGGTAAAATGTTGGACTTATCTTTCCCATGCTTTCTAGGTAATGAAAATGTTTCCCAACATGGTTTGCTGAAGTGTAACTTTTGAATATTTGATCAGGGTTTTGATGCTGGGGATTGAACCCAGGACCTTCTCCAGCTAAGTAGGAGCCTTACCACTGAGCCCCAGTCCCAGGCCTTCTTACATTTATTTCTAATATTTTTCAGCACTTTTTATAAATACAAAGTTTTGGAAGCTAGAGATGGCTTAGCCATTAAAAGCACTGGTTGATCTTTCAGAAGACTGGGTTTGATTCCCACCACACACAATACAGCTCACAACTGTCTGGAACTTCAGTTCCAGAAGATCCAATACCTTCTTGTGGCCTCTTCAGGTATCACTTGCATGTGATACACAGACATACAGGCAGGCAAAACATGTAAAATAATAAATTATATACATTTATTTTATTATATATATGCTTATTGCATTAGAATTTGTGTGGAACTAAATCTTTTCTCTTTAATGATGTAGGAATGCAACTTTTTTTTTTTCTATTTAGAGAGCAGAGATTATCTGAGGAAATTCAAATCTGGATTTCCAAGAAATAATTTATTAACCAAAACTTGCCAGATTGTCAGAAACAATAAGCCTCCTTTTCTCAACAACAAAATGTTGCTATCTAGTGTCAATTCTGCATATATGAAATACTGGGGTTCATTAAAAGATATTCCCAAGAACCCTCAGAAACAGCTTCAGAAGTAAATGCCCTTTCTGATTTCCTGTGCCTTCCCGTCTCTTGCTCTGCATCCTTTTCCATGTTCAGCCATAAAAACCAGAAGTCCTTTTATTCCAGCCCATTCTGGAAAGGCCTTGCTCCACAGCGAGGAGTGTGGGGAGGAATGTGGGAACTGGCGGCCAGAGAATCTGCACAGACAGGCCTGCTACCTTTCGGCTCTCAGTCTGCTATCATTAGACAGTGACTGTTGTGTTCGATCAGTTTCCTCAAGACTCCCTCTGCTTTGCAAAACCTGAGCATAAAAACAGGGAAGTCACGTGGCTGAGATGGCTCAGCTGGTAAGGACTTTTGCTGCCAACCTGAAGACTTGAGTTCAATTCCCAGAACCCACATAGGCGAAGGAGAGAACTGACTCCCACGAGTTGCCTACTGACAACAAAACATCCAATTTGTGTATACCACCCACACACCCCCAAATAGTATTTTTTAAAAAAGGGTAGGTCACCTTGAGTCTTTGTATTTCTGTACATGCTCAAGAATTTCATATGAGGCTGGCTGTTAAAATTTGCTTGATTATCTCTCCTTTTGTGGTGGATGTCTGCCATGACCCCCTTGAATAGGCAGGAGGGACAATAGTTTTTCTTGTAGATATCTGTCTATTATTTGAATCCTTATTGTGTTTTACTAGCCCATTTTTCCTGAATCAATTAAGTATTTCTAACTAGTAAATTATGGTATTACTATTAATAATATTGTTTTAAAATAAAATTTTGCTGTCAGGTAGAGGCTTTCTAAGCTTGACTTCAGGATTACCCTGGCTATAATTTTCTCTTTGTTCTTCCAAACTTTTCATAATCTTCCTGTTATATTTCTAAGACAATTTTATTGAGCATGTGACTGATACATAATTTAGTTTTTAGATCAATTTGAAGAAAATTTGCATTTTTATTGCATTGAAGTCCTTGTATTAAATATGCAGTTTCAACTGCCTGGCTTGTCTTTCAATTACATGGTCATCAGTATCTTTCTCAGAAGACTTTTAACTTGCCAGAAAGAATCTACATTTGTATTTATATCACTATGTATAAAGACACTTTTACGATTTTGTCATTATTTAGCTTTGTTACTATTCTTTCTGCCTTCCTGTTTTTTCCTCCTCCATCCTCTTTCTCCTCTTTTCTCTTCTCTGAGGTACTACCTAGATACTCTAGCAGGATGCTTAATGTAAACAATTGTATTTCTAGAGATTTTAGAGTCATTTTTTTTATATACTAGGTCATTTCACTTGCCTTTTTAGAGCTTACTCTCTTTTATTAGCATACATTACAAATAATTTTCATTATGGCACTTTTCAAAGAAAATTTTTTGCTGTTTCTTTTCTTTTTCCATCTTCTCCTCCATTCTCCCTCCTGTAGTTATGTTGTTGTTGTTTTGTTTTTTTTTTTTCTCTCTGGGGACCCAACACCCAGCTCCCAAATAAATACACAGAAACTTAGAGACTTACTCTTATGAATGCCCAGCCTTAGCTTGACTTGTTTCTAGCCAGCTTTTCTAACTTAAATTAACCTGTTTCTCTTTAACTAGGTTTTGCCTCTGGGCTTTTTACCTTTCTTTATTCTATGTATCTTTCTTTCCTTCTTACTCCATGGCTGGCTGTGTGGTTGTGTGCCTGGCCCCTGGCATCCTCCTCTCCTTCTCCCTTTCCTGCTCCTCACTCTTCTCTTCGCCCTCAAGATTAGATTTCTTCTATTTTTTTATCTCTGCCTTCCAGCCCTGTCTATCCTTTCTCTGCCAAGCTATTAGCCATTCAGTTCTTTATTAGGTCAATCAGGTGTCTTAGGCAGGCAAAGTAAACACAGCTTTGCAGAGTTAAACAAATGCAATATAAAAGAATGTAGCACATCTTTGCATCATTAAACCAATATTCTACAGTGTAAATGAACGGAACACATCTTACACTAATATTCCACAACACCCTCCCATCCTTATCTCCATTCATACCCTCTGTAGCCTCCTTTTCATTTTCATATCACATGGCCCATTTGTCCCTACCCACCTTTCTCAACAACTTTTGTCCCCCTCTTTTATCTTCTTTCATAACCTATACCTTCTCTGATATCCCCTTATTAAAAGTGTCTGCATATGGCAGAGACCACCTGAGTTTTGTCTGGGTCTGGGTCACTTAATTTAGTACTTTCCATAGCCATCCATTTTTCTGGAAATTTCATTTTTTTCTTTTTAGCTGAGTAAAATGTGTTGTGTTTATATGTGACATTTTTGTTATCTGTTCTTTTGTTGATGACCATTAAGATGGTTTTCACTCCCATGGTGTTGTGATGAATAATGCGGATGCAAGGATAGCTATGCACATATCTAAGTGGTAAGACAGATGCACAGGAGTGATATAGCTTTGTCATGTGGTAGTTCTATTTTTAATTTTGTGAGAAAATAATGGCTGTACTAGTTTGCAACCGTACCAGCATATGTTGTCATGTGTTTGTTTATCTTTTGTTTGTTTGTTTATTTTTGTTGTTGTTATTTTTGAGACAGAGTCGCACTATGTAGCCCTCACTTGCTTGGAACTCGATAAATAGACCAAACTGGCCTCAAACTCAAAGAGGTCCTCCTACCTCTGCCTCCCAAGTGCTGGGATTATCACTTATTTCTTGACTACAGCCATTCTAACTGGGGTAAAATGAAATCTCAAAGTTGTTTTAATTTTCATCTTCCTGAGAGTTAAGGATTGTAAACACTTTAAAAAGTATTACTAGTCATGTGTCTCTTCTTCTGAGAACTGTCCACTTCATTACCTTATTTATTGATTGGCAATTTTCCTTTATAATGTTTAATTTTTTTAGTTCTTTATATATTATAGACATGAACCTTCTGTCTGGGGTATAACTGGCAAGGATTTGTTCTCATTCTGTAGGTTGCTTATTCACTCTGTTAATGAAAGTGTGTGTGTGTGTGTTGGGGGCGGGTGTTTTGTCTTTTGCTGTACAGAAACATTTTAATCTCATGTAGCCCCATTGGTTGGCTCTGTTTTCTGTCCTGTTCAGAAAGTTCTTGCTCATACCAATAACTTAAGTACATTCCCTGTGTTTTCCTCTAGAGCTTTCAGCATTTCAGATTGAGGTTGAGGTCTATGACCCATTTTGAATAATTTCTGTATAAAGTTGGAAGTGATTTTATTATTCTGCCAGACGATTTCAGTTTTTACTAGCACCGTTGGTTGAACAGGCTTCCCCCCAACCCAAGTGTATGTATTTGTCAAAAATTAGGTGGCCATAACTATGTGTGCTTCTTCCTGGGTCCTCTATTCCATCCTATGGGTCTACGTGTCTGTTTTGTGGCAGTACCATGCTGTCCTGGTCACTCTAGCTCTGGAGTACAGTTTGAGATCAGGGATTATGGTACTTCAGCAACATTCTTTCTGCTTAGGAGTACTTTATTTTTATTCTTTTGTGTCTCCATATAAAGTACTGGATCCCCTCCCTCCCCCCAGTTCTTTGAAGAATGTCATTGGAATTTTGGTGGGGGTTGCATAGATTATACAGATATCCTTTCATTGTCTAGTCAGTTTCTCAATATTTGTTCTGTCAGTCTAGAAGCATGGCTGTTCTCTCCATCATCTAGCATCTTTTTTAATTCCTATTTTTCACTATCTTAAATGTTTATTGTACTTCCTTTAGTGGGTTTGTTTCTAAGTACTTTATCCTGGAGGTGCTATTGTGAATAGGACACAGTCCCTACATTTTCTAAGCAAGTGTATTATCAACATATGTCAAACTACTGATTTTTATATGCTGGCTTAGCATCCTGAACTTTACCGAAAGTATTTATTAAATCTAAGACTTTTCTGGTAGAGTCTGTAGGATAAGAGACCCTGTGGTATAGAATTATGCCATCTGAGAATAGGAATCCTTCTTCATTTCCGATTTTTATCTTTTTCACATCTTTCTCTTGTTTTATTGCCTCAGTAAGACATCAGGCATTATGTGAATAAAAGTGGGTAGGGGCTACACTGTTGCATTATAGATTTTAGATGAAATATTTTCAGTTTTTTCCTATTAATATAAGGGCTGCTATAGGTATGTTTTACATGTTTACAGATAGATAAACTTTTATTATTTTGAGGTATGTTCTTTCTATTCCTAATTTCCTTAGAACTTTTATCTTGAACTTTGTCAAATGCGTCTTCCGCATCTATCAAGATGACTGATTTTTGTCCTTAAGGTTGCTTATATATTGGATCACATTTATTGATTTATGTATATTGAGCCCACCTTTGCCTCCTTGGGACTTGGGATGACACCTATTATAATGTATGGTCTTCTTACTTTACTCTTGAATTCTGTTTGCAAGTATTTTGTTGACAACGTGTCTTTATCTGGCTTTGTTATCAAGACAATATCGGCTTTACAGAATGAATTTGTTGCTGCTTTTACTCTTCCTGTTTTGTGGAAAAAGTTGGGAAGTGTTAGTATTTCATCTTCCTTGAGTGACTTATGGGGAACATATAAGAAGGAGGACAGGAAATGGTGCAGACGATGAGGAAACAGATGCACATACAGGCACATGAGCTGTGGAAGGGGCTATAAAATTCATTGCTTTCCTAGTTTTAAATATGTTTGGTTTTTCATTTGCTATGGTGGATAAGTGCATTGAAATATAATTGATTTTTATTTTTTATTTTTTTAAACTCTTTTATTTATAACAGTTTTATTTTTTTTATTTAACGATTTATTTAGTTATTACATATACAGTGCTCTGTCTGCATGTATGCCTGCAGGCCAGAAGAGGGCACAAGATCTCATTATAGATGGTTGTGAGCCACCATGTGGTTGCTGGGAATTGAACTCAGGACCTCTGGTAGAAGTGAGCCATCTCTCCTACATTGTTCTGTCTGCATATATGCCTGCATGCCAGAAGAGGGCACCAGATCTCATTACAGATGGTTGTGAGCTGGGACTTGAACTCAGGACCTCTGGAATAGCAGCCAGTACTCTTAACCACTGAGCCATCTTTCAAGCCCCTGTAATTGATTTTAAAGTATAAAATCCTGACTGAATCTTCATGGCTTCAGAATGGTCATTCTAACTCCACTGATGTCCACTGAGATGTATGGAGTTTGGGTCTGAGAAGGTGCTTGTTTTAGGGGCTGCATTAATCTAACTACAAACTGTTTTTTTCTTTTTCAAGTTAATTACAATTATGTTATTTTTATAAAAAAAAATTGTTTGATAGAATTCAGTAGTAACTCCATCTGGTCCTAGGTTTTTCTTTGTGGGGAAACTTTTAATTACTGCTTCAATCTCATTGCTCAATACAGGCCTATTTAAATTATTTATATCTCCTGGATTTAATTTAGGTAAGTCATATGTGTTCAGAAATGTATTCATTTGTCTAGGTTTTCTTCATATTATTGTCTAATGACCATCTGGATTTCAATGGAATCTGTTGTTACTTACGTATTTGGGTCTTTTCTCTCTTTATATTCCTAACTTCTTTTCTAATATCTAATTTTCCATGTTTATTTATTTATAGTGCTGGGTATTAAATGGTGAGTCCTGATAAAACTAGGCAAGAGCTCTAACACTGAGCTGTATCCCTAGCTCCTCTTCTTTTCTAATTTCTTAAGTCGTGTTTCAACAAATTTCAGCCTTCCCCATTAAAGCAAAAGCATTTAAGATTTTAATACTTTTTTATATGCCTCAATTGACATACATATTGAGATATAGTTGTGCTGGCTAGTTTTATGTCAACTTGACACAGCTAGAGTCATCGGAGAGAAAGGAGCCTCAATTGAAAAAAATGACTCCATAAGATCAGGCTATAGGAAAGCCTGTAGAGGGTTTTTTAATTAGTCATTGATATGGGCAGGCCCAGCCTATTGTGAGTGGGGATATCCCTGAGCTGGCGGTCCTGGGTTCTATAAAAAAGCAGACTGAGCAAGCTATGAGGGGCAAGCCAGTAAGCAGCACTCCTCCATGGCCTCTGTATCAGCTCCTGCCTCCAGGTTCCCACCCAGTTTGAGATCCCGTCCTGATTTCCTTCAGTGATGGATTATGATGTGGAAGTGTAAGCCAAATAAACCCTTGCCTTGGGGAACCCTCTCATGCTATACAGGAGTTCTGCCTTCTCTGTGTCTCCTTCTAAAGTTCCTACCTAAAAATCTAATAAGCTCAAAAAACAAAACTTTTTAAGTCTACATGTAGTTTTAATTTATCTGTTTTGGATCACTTAAACATTATTTATCATTTATCCTTTTTTTTTTGGTTTTTCCAGACAGGTTTTCTCTGTGTAGCTTTGGAGCCTATTCTGGAACTCACTCTGTAGACCAGGCTGGCCTCAAACTCACAGAGATCCGCCTGCCTCTACCTCCCAAGTGCTGGGATTGAAGGCATGTGCCACCACGCCTGGCCCAATAATACATTATTTATAATGGAAGTCTTAGAAACTCATTGAGGCATCATAGTTTAACATAAACATATGATCAATATTTATAAATATTCTATGGATACTTGAGGAAATGTTCTATATATTTCCACAGGAGAGTCTTTTAATAGTGATTTTTAGATATTCTCTATATCATTACTGCTCTGTGAACCTGGTTCATCAAATATTGAGAAAAGTACATTGAAAATACCCATTATCATCATGAATTATTAATGTCTCTATTTAGTTCTTATGTAATTATAAAAAAATACCTACTTAAAATGTATGCTACTGGATACAGTCTAGAATTGTACAATGCTGCTGAAATAAACACAATCAGGTAAGGGTGAATTTTAGTTTATTTTTGTCTCATTAGAATATCCAATTACAATCCTTAGTTACATATAGTTGATTTATGTATTTCTATCATTTTGCTATAGCTTTATTTTAAAGTATCTCTCCTTTTAATTAATTTTTTTTTTGAGACAGGCTCTCATTATATATCCCTGGCTTCTACGTAGATCAGGTTAGCCTTGAGCTCATAGCGATCTGCCTGCCTCTTAGAGTGCTGAGATCAAAGGTATGAATCATGACTCCCCACAAGGTATAGATCTCTTTTAAGAAAAGACAGCTAAATTTATTTTAGTCTAGTCCTTGTCTTCCAACTGGAAATGTTGTCCAATTATAGTTTTTGTAATTGATGTATTTAAATTATTTTTACCACTTTTCATACACTTTTTGTGCATTCTTCTCTAATATTAAATTTTTTCTCACCATGCTCTTTTAGATTGACTTTTATTTAATTCTAGTTTTCTATTTCTGCAAGGCATTTCATTATGTAGTCATTTTTACCTTTTGATGCTACATTAGTAATCTCTACATGTATAACTAATAAAGTCTAAAATTATCATCATTCTCTTCCATTCCAAGGACATAAGGACTTTAGAATATTGTGTCTCAAACACCATCCCTTCCCTGTCTTGCAACTGTCCTTTTTAACAACCATACTTTTTATAGGTGACTTTAAAATGCTTATACTGATTTATCTCTTTTCTTTTCTCAGCTTTACTGTTCCATCTCATGGATCACATCTTCCATAAGCTATCATTTTGTTTCAGAACAAATTTATTCTAAGCATTTCCTATAGGAAAAATCAAGTGATGGTAATTCAGTCTTTAGCTCCAACAGTCTAGCTGAGATCACTGTATTACAAACTTTTAACTCAGGAGTATTCAGTTTGACCTGATCATAAATAGTCCCTAAAAATTTTGTTGTAAACTACAGTTTTGAAAAAACCCTACACTTTGGCAATTGTTTGAAAAGATTTACATTCTCTGGAAATGTTGAAGAAGTGCATGACTCACAACTCAATTCTGTGCTCAGTGGGGGTGGGGCAGGGAATGGAGTGAGGATTTTGTTTGTAGCTCACCTTTACATTCAGGATGTTTCTTCTCCTATCCAGCTTTATATAGGAATGCTTGATGTGGGGTTTCACCTTGCTCATGATGATGCTCTGGATGAGGCCCTTGGGTCTTGCCAGTCCTGTGAAAACCAAACTCCAGGTCACTTAGGTTTGGCAAGCCTTCTGAGATAGGTAGATAGATAGAGCACCCTTCCAGCACTTACACACGTTTCTGGATTTCTGGCTTCCCTGGATCTTTTGGCTTCTGAAGTTTCCGTTCACTTTCTCATTAGCTTGGTGGTGCAATTAGAGCATCTTCAAATATTGCTTATGAAGTATGTATGCTACATTCAGGGGCTGTTCTCAAGGTTTGTGCTTCGTGTTGCCAAAACTGATACACCACACTACTGATGACTTACAGAAGGCCTCAAGAGCAATACTCTGTCCCTGGCTCTGATAATCCACCAAACTGAGGGACCCTGGACACTTCAGTCAGCCTTTGGATTTTGTTTACTTGCTAGAAGCACCTGAGGGCTCCTTTAAAGACCCTTAAAAGAGAAATGACTTCAAACTTGCGTAACCACCTTAGGGAAAAGATTTAGCATTCTTAACAAAACCTTTAAGTTTCTAATGAACTTAATGAGATTAAGACTTGTATTAAACGAGGTATTGGCCCGTACTGTTGCATGTAAGTTGCAAATCAAAATCTAATAATAACTTCAGGTTATTTCCTTTGAGGTGCATTCTAACTAAATCCATTACTTTTCTAGCAAAAATGTTCTTACCAGTAGCGAATATTTTAATCGAGTCCCCAAAGAATTTTTTTTTTCTTGTAACAAGACTGAAATAAAACTATGACATTGTTCTTAACAAGTCTGAAAAGGCTTCATTAATGACTCCTTAATTAAGAAAAAATCAATTGCCTTTCAATTTTCAGCTCAAAGTTTATAACTGTAATAAATAAGTATAACCTAGTTTCCACTGTTATCAAAACATTCTCCAGGGCTAGGAGAGTTGCTCAATGGCTGCTCAGATACTTACCACGTTAAGGCCCGGAGTTCAAGCACCTCCCATAGGTTAAAAGAGGTATTCCTGAATCTTGGATATGCTAGATAACCTTACAAAAGAATATTATGTTTAAAACTTTAATGCAAATTGAAAAACGAAATCTAACTAGAAACGTTCATCTAGGTTATGACCAAATATATGAGCTTAATTTTCATTTCTAGTTGAAACATGATTTTTTTTGTAATATTCTAACCAAACTTCCTTCTCTACCCAATTCATTACTATGCTAATCAGAAATGAGTTAAACTTTTAATGCTCATGGATCCATATGAAGAAACTGAGAACTAGTGTACTCATTCTCTCTATAGATAGATGATATAGATCTATACATATACATACACTCTCTAAATATATATATATATATATATATATATATATATATATACACACACACACACACACACACACACACACACACACACACACACACACATATTTTCCCAACTTGTTTTAATTCGATGTTATGTAAAATTTAGACGTTTGATAATTTAACTGAATATAATAAAAACTAAGCACAAGGATGCTAGAAAATGTAGATTTCTCCCCAAATGAATTTGATTAAGTCTCTCTTCCATGCATTGATCCTCTACAAAACTAAACAATCTGAATCAAGACAACCTGGGTTCAAATTCCATTTGAGATGCTTCCCAGAGTGTTAGCCAAGCTGCCTGCTTATCTCTGAGAAATTACACATCAGTGTTAGCTGAGCCACGAGGACTAAGTTGTGTAATAGCCTCGGAGAGTGAGGCATGGAGACTTCTGTTTAAAGGCCACACATTGAACTTACTCACATCAACTGAATTACTGAAAGATCTGTTCACCTTTTCTTGAGATGTCTTTTCATAGTATTCCACTTACTATTTATTTCATTAACATGCATTACCTGTTCTTGTTTTTAGCTTTTTTTTTTTATCTTGAAAAAAAAAACATAAAGTTGGTTAGGGAAAAGAGTAAGACATTTTGAAGTTTAAAGATCATTTCAAGTTCAGAAAACGGTGTTTCTGTGTTATTTAAAACTACGGTGCATGTGTGTTATTTAAAATTTGTGATTCCAAAGAGGATCAGTCTTCCAACTATGTATGTACTTGGCGTTGAATAACTAAACTGAAATCTCGGAAGAAAGAAAGAAAGAAAGAAAGAAAGAAAGAAAGAAAGGAAGGAAGGAAGGAAGGAAGGAAGGAAGGAAGGAAGGAAGGAAGGAAGGAAGAAAGAAAGAAAGAAAGAAAGAAAGAAAGAAAGAAAGAAAGAAAGAAAAGAAAGAAAGAAAAACCGGAAAAGTTTAGCATCTCTGAGCTTTTGGTTTTAATAGCTGCTACAGGCAGTTTCCATAAAATATTTGCTTCTGCCAAAGTTAGTCTTTCTTTGATAAATAAACTTCAAGAAGGATTTCAATGTCTTAAGTGAATAAAAAGCACAGACACACAGACCACACAGACAACAGACGAGAGAGACAGAGACAGAGAGAGACAGAGAGAGAGACAGAGAGACAGGGAGACAGAGAGAAACACAAACACACACACACACACACACACACACACACACGTGGGGGGGCGGTGAGGGAGGGAGGGGAGGAGAGAGGTGAGGAGAGAGGAGAGGAGAGAAGGAAAGAGAGAAAATAAGACATTGAAAAGGAAGAAAGGAATGAAGGAAGGAGAAAGAAGTAAGAGGGAAAACATAGAAAGAGCAAGAGTGTGTGTGAGAGAGAAGCCCCATGGTCTTGGTCGGTTGGAGAATGAGAGTCTGCATCAGCTCTCAGACCCAGAGAGACAGTGTATTGTTGTCTTGAAAGCCACAAAGCTAAACAATTCCAAGAATGTCTGGCAAAGCCCTTTTGGGAAGGGCAAGGTGGGGGACTAACTGGGAGGGGGAGCCCCCTCCGCCCCTTTACACGGTGTGATAGGATTTGGGAGACCTGGCGGAAACCTTCAGGTCACCCAAGGAACTGCTCTCGCGGCTGGTCCTGTGCGGCGAGGCGGGGGGTGAGCGCGAGGCGCGCGGGGCGCGGAGATGTGCAAGTGGCGAAGCTGGACCGAGTGCAGGCGTAAGCTGCAGAGCGGCCACGGCGAGGGGTGAGTCTCGGGGTGAGGGTCCGAGGGATGCGGGCTTCCCCGGCGCCCTCCCTCCCCGAGCCCTAGCGGGGCCTGGAACCTCCCGTGACTCCGGCCTCCGCTCCTCTGCGCGCGCGGCGCTCCGGCGCACCCTGGGGACGCACCGAGCGGTGGGTGCTCTCCCGGGCTGGGGGCCAGCCTGCCCACCGCCGCCCCGGCCGGCGCTCTCATTGGTCGGGATGTGTCTGCTCAGCAGCCTCCAACTTCTCCCCAATCCCACTGGTGAGTCACCGGAGAGCGAGCAACCCGGCACCGGGGTCCCCAGGGCGCCGGGAGCCCGTGGGACGGGCAACAGGAGGACGGAGCGGGTGGGGGCCAGGGCGCGCGGGGCAGGGACCGAGGCCGAGGTCCCGCGCGCGAGCGGACGCCCGGAGCCGGGCCGCCGCGGGCGGAGGAGGCGTGTCCTGGGCGGGAGCCGCCACTGGGACCTGAGAATGTGGGGAGGGGAAGGGACCGAGAGGGCGACCTGGAGGAGGGCCCTGCGAGTGATGTCAGGTCACCTCCAGGTTCATTTTCATAGCTCCCTGCAGCCTCCGCCTGGGAGTTATGTTTGGTGACCGAGAGCAGCGCTACCAAATTGCACCGGGGTTGATTTGGGGGCTGGGAATTGGCCATTCCGCTGTACAGACACTGATTTTTTTAAAAGCAAGGTTTGTTTTCATTTTAGTTTCTATCGGATTCTCTCCTCAATTAACTCACTTTTCTAGTTTTCAATTTTCTTAACCT
Organism: Peromyscus californicus insignis; assembly: GCF_007827085.1. Classification (NCBI taxonomy): domain Eukaryota; kingdom Metazoa; phylum Chordata; class Mammalia; order Rodentia; family Cricetidae; genus Peromyscus; species Peromyscus californicus. Next base: position 42,220,955 of record NW_026294617.1, read on the forward strand.
AAATGTCTGTTCACGATCCCATCTCTTCATCGCGCTTTGAACCTTGGCTTCCTATTATATAATTCATGCTTAAATCTCCCAGAAGGTTGGCTGGCGCGGGGTGGGGGGTGTTGTTTTGTAGATGGAAGTTTTTAAAGACCCCTTCTTACTTAACCTATCCCGAGCTATTTATAGTCTTTAAAAATAAGAGTAACTCTAACCGGGTATTCCTCTGAGCCTCTCGGTCAAGTCTATTCCTTGTCCATAAGCGGTTCACATGGATTTTATTAAACTGAAAACTAGTAACTGACTTGCGGTGTCAGTGTTGTGAAGCTGCCTATCGGCGGCAGACTGGCCATGAGGGAATGTAGTTGCACTCCCTTGGATTGTTTTTTCTTTCTTTCTTTTTCTTTCTTTCTTTCTTTCTTTCTTTCTTTCTTTCTTTCTTTCTTTCTTTCTTTCTTCCTTCCTTCCTTCCTTCCTTCCTTCCTTCCTTTCTTTCTTTCTTTCTTTCTTTCAGGTTCTCAGAAATGTGTGGCTATATTTTGGACTCGATGTTGTGTGTCTTCGGTTGTAGGGCTACACTGTACAGGAGAGCATTGTGGATGGGACTTTTCATAACTCACTTAAGGCCGGGGAAACACCTCCTAGTTAATGTCCTGGGAAACACACTTTCTTCTGAATACTCCTTTGGTCTTCAGCTTCCACAGATGCAAGCTAAACATGAAACCAGCTTCTTCTTACTCGGCCTCAGTTTCCATTAACGCAAACTGTAATTCCAACGCACCATCACAGGGACTTACAAACATAAGTATTGTAATGGTATCACAATATGCCCTGAGGATGAAAATTACTTCGCTCCACCTTTCTCTTTAACCGGTCATTTATGTTTCATGATTTGATGGTTTGTTGATGCTTTGAAATGCATCTCATACTCGAGCAAAAATAATATTGTATTCTTTTGCCGATGTTGCCACGCTGAAATTTGTGGGGTTTCTGTTGAGTCTGAACTCCGGATTCTCTGTTCTCTTTTTGTCTGTGCTGGTATTTGCTTTTTAATTTAAGGGCTTTAATGTAATTCCAGTTCAGGTGAAATATTTTAAGGACCTAGGCATGCTTTTGCATATTCTACTGCAAGCATTGACTTTGCACTGTGTTTGTGTTCTGGTCTGCCTGCCTCCCTGTCTCCCTATCTTTCAAAGGTGTTTGGGTGTGGTTAGATTGGATCTTTAGGTAACTGAAGATTTGTGATGCATTCCACCTTGAGGTATTCTGGCCCACGTTTTCCTTAAAAAAGATAGTAAGTCATCGAGAATTAATTGGAAATGGATGACAAAGTTAATTAGAAGGTTAAAGTTGCGGCATTTTTGCTTTTGACCAACGTTGAAAAGCACTACTAAGAGACAAAAACGGGACTTCTCTGAAGAATTTGCAAAATATTTACATCAACCTCTCTGGTTGATCAAAGTTTAATTCCAAGATAGTTTTCCCTTGATGCAGGTAAAAGGACTAAATAGCTTGTGTACATTACACTATTAATTTCCCTGCAAATATTCCTGTAGCCTTGGGTGCCTAGCTCTTCAGCACCCAGCTACCTTTTTACCCTGGTCTAGGGTAAGAGGGGGGGCCAGAGAGCAGTAACCCAGAACTGTGAAAGAAATGCCCGCCTCCTGGCTTTCCCTCACCAGGAAGCTTGGTGGTGCCAGAGAGCACTTTGACTGTAACCAAGTGCTTGCCGGGCTCCGAGCTGGACTTTAATAACTCACTGGCGCTGATTGAGGCTTCTAGAAAGGACAAAAACAAAAATAAACAACAGCAATAACAACAAAAAAGACAGCAAGAAAATTTTAAAAGGCAGTTTTTTTTTGTCAACAGAACATTTAAGGGCAGTGGAGATATGTTTAAGAGAAATCCGCAAACAGATGTGATTAGTATTCAAATGTTCTAGGGGTTCAGGGGAAGCTGCTCTTCATGTTTACTTCTCTGTTCAGAGTCAAAGTATTAAATTTGTACCTGTCTTTTCTTTGCCCAGCCACCACTACTATTAAAATAGTGATACGATCAATGCAATTCTATATCATCACTCCAGGAGCCTCGAGGCTAAGCTAACATGAGTTACATAACCATTAAATAAGACATTTCAACACTCAGGTACCTTACATTCCACTTTTATTGAACAGACAAGGTTTTCATTGTCCAGTAAAGTATTTTTATTTCATAGTCCTTGCTTATAACGCCATGTAACCAGGAGGACAAACTGCTCAAGACTTTGTATCCAGTCTCTTAATGTCCATGTGTGGTATATTATTGATAAGTCACTCAAGAGAACACATCCCTACTTGTCTGCTGAGTCTCCTCAGTGACACCACAGATTTAGAGTCACTTGCTCCCTGTGTCACTCTACTTTGAGTGCCTCAGTTTCTAGAAAATGCACGCCTGAGGATTTGTATCTATTCACATAAAGTCTTTACTGATCAGAAAGTCTCTGAGCAATTATTTCCTCTAAGAGCCACATTCTATGGTTAGTTTGTATTGAGCCATGAACAGCTAGCCTGTTGTTTAAAGCATTCTTTCCTGAAGTCACACAGGAAGGTTGACTCTATTGAAAGCTTTGCTCAGTGTTTTTTGTTTTTGATTTTGTTTTTGTTTTTGTTTTTTTAAAGAATCACCAAGTCTCTAAAGAAACCAGGGAATCTAACACTTGGCCTTACATACCCTTAGTTTTTCACCATAAACAATGTCTAAAGTAGCTTCTACTTTAAATGGCACTATTACATTTGAAGCAGTGGCCAGATGTTGATGTAGAACATTGATTAGCTGTGTCAGCTTGAGCGAGTTATCTGACTTCTCTGTATCCTAGCTTCCTGAAGTGGGAGACCTGGAGTACTAACATCCACTCTGTGGGGATTAACAAAGGAAATGAATAAGACACTAAGAATTGTACCTAACACCTGGAAAAAACTCCAGAAACCCCACCTATAGTTAGAAGTGCTGATATTTTTAACTTAATTACAAGTTAACTATATATTTAACAAGTGATACCCTGACCTACAAAGGAGAATTTATTTAATCATGTTTGTTTTTTCTCTTTCAGTTGTACAAAAAAAAAATACTGATAGGATAATTATCTTTCTTCCTGAAATGTAAGCCACTTTTTTATCCATTGAGTGACCATTTTCAGAATTCCATCTAGCCAGTTAATAGACACCCTTATCTGCAGGGGAAGATATTTTGAACTTTAAAAATACAAGTTGTTTTCAAAGTAAAATAAACTACTCCGAGTGCTTATTCCTTTTGATTTTAGCTGTATTTGCACTTTTATATTACTGGTTAGTCAAAACCTCAAGGTATTAGTCATTGGTTTGTTTGTTTGGTTTTTTTTAACTTATAAAAGAAACCATTGGAGAAAGATACGGAGTTAACCTTTGACAGGCTAAAGTTCACAAGGATGACTTTAAAGCTTTCTTAATTATGATACAGCAATTATTTGCTCACAAACCTCAGAAGTAATGTAAGTATTTAATCAACTCTCTTTCTTGGATCTTCAGTAATAGATACATATGTACATTCTTTTTTTTTAAAGGCATATGTAGGTGCCTGTGTGTGTGTGTATGTGTGTGTGTGTGTGTGTGTGTGTGTGTGTGTGTGTGTGTGTGTGTGTGTAAAAAGAAAAGAATATAAAAAAATTGGTTGGGTTTGGGACCAGATTCATATGTATGTATATTCTTTATATTTCTTTGCTTTCAGCTTTAATATGACTTTCAGAAAACAGATTTTTTTCTAATCTAAAATAAGTTGACCTTTTACTTTTATTTAGCCACATTAACTATACACATACACATACACACACACACACACACACACACACACACACACACACACACATACATACATATGCTTTTTCTTTGTATCTGCTTATGGTGCTTTTGTATCTATATATATATTTTACAGATTTTAGGTGATGGGAAGATCAGAAAGTCAGATGGATATAACTGATATCAATACTCCAAAGCCAAAGAAGAAACAGCGATGGACTCCTCTGGAGATCAGCCTCTCCGTCCTTGTCTTGCTCCTGACTATCATAGCTGTGACAATGATCGCTCTCTATGCAACCTATGATGGTGAGTGTCTCCCCCAGCTCCACGGAAACCAATGCAAAAGGGAAGGAAGCCTTCCTCATATGCTTTCACCGTTTACCTAGATACACTTGGATGATGCACAGATTCACTTAGAAGATACAGCACTCGGATGTCAATGAACTTAGAGTAAAGTACAGTGTCCTTATGTTTGAGCTAAGTTATTAATTGCCAAGCACATCTAGTATTTTCGTGTGTTTGAGACCTGAATAATTTTATTTAATTAAGATATACACAATTTTATGTCAAACTTCAGTAATAGCCATTAATCAATTTCTGTTGTGTCATTGAAATTCCAAAAGGCTTCACAGGAGTCTAAGAAGTCTAATTTGAGTCTTGGAAGTTTTTCACAATAGGGATTAGTAATGATTGGCTCTTTAATGGAAAAAACATGGTTACAGAATGATGAATGAAGCATTCAACTATTTTAATTTAGTATTCCCAGAGTTTAGTTGGTGAATATGGTATAATAGCACACTCTTTCTTTGTAATCACCCTTAAATTTAGCATTTTCCTTTTATTCTTCCATTAGTTTTTAGCTAGTAAAAATAGTATATAATACTTAATGGTCCATCTATTTAATTGGCAGAATTTTTTAATAACAAAAGGTAAACATAAACTGGAATATTTTATTACCAATGTTTATATATCTATCTCCTTTTTCTAGATGGTATTTGCAAATCATCAGACTGCATAAAGTCAGGTAACAAACTGTCTTTTCATTTACTAGTTTACAGTTAATATATAACATTTAAAACCAAATGTTATGGAGATGTATACTTTTGCTCTGCTCATGTGCATGCTCATTAAACTTACCTTAACAAAGTCCAAATGTATTTAGTAGTTAATTAGTCAACTGAAATACTTTGAGAAAAACCATCACTACTCTAAGATGATACCAAATTATATGTTTTTATGGGGTGTACTAGGTAGTTAAAGAAAGACAATGAACACATTAATGGTGTGCTTTGAGTAAGTATAAATCATTAGCAGGGTGTGAAAACGAAAGAATGACATGTCATTCACGTGCACGTGTGTGTGTGTCTGTGTGTGTGTGTGTGTGTGTGTGTGTGTGAGAGAGAGAGAGAGAGAGAGAGAGAGAGAGAGAGAGAGAGAGAGGGAGAGAGAGAGAGGCAGAGAGACAGAAAGAGAGAGAGAGAGGCAGAGAGACAGAAAGAGAGAGAGAGAGAGAGAGAGAGAGAGAGAGAGAGAGAGAGAGAGAGAAGTAAAGATGTGAGAAGGACCTTGGAGTGAGTTGGGTTTGGGGGAAAAAAAGTATAGAAGAGGGAAACATGAGCAAGAAGAAAGAAAAAAAGAATAAATCATATGGGATTAACACCTTAAAAATGGAAAGAAAGGAAAAATCATGTTCTTAAAAAGCAGTAAAAAATGTAACATGATAGACAGGAGCACTTTATACACAGCTTTGAAAATCCATGGGTAGTGTTTAGTGGTGATAAAGGAGAAATAAGAACTTCCTTGAACAGTGAAGTGGTTGGGCAACAGTTGAGGGATGATTCTGAATGGATTGAGCGAGAAGCGATCATGTGAGAGGGGAGACCAAGTAAAAGATGCCCCAATAAGACAGGCATGAACTGCAGAATTTTGACCTGTCGTGGAACCCAGTGGTCCTGAGACAACAGTGAGGGTCAACTGGGTGAGGCCAATGAGTTGTTTAATGAAATGAGGGTTATGAATGCATTAACGTGATATCAAGCTGTAAAATCCAAAAAGACTTTGAATTTTTTGAGGAGGATGCTGCCCACTGTCACCGAAGTACAGAAGCAAGGAGATGAATTCTGAGGTGTGCGTTGTAAGCCCGGCATAGCCTCCAGGTGAGGTGGCAGAGAGGGGGCCTAGGAAGCAGGAGTTTGGAACCTCTCAGTTTATAGGTAGCAGTAGAAACCTTGCAACTATTTGAGTTCCCAAAAGAAGAAAAGAAGGAGAATAGAGGCTGGATTTAAGAAGACATAAATAATTAGAGTAGAAGGAAAATAAAAGAGAAAGAGCAGAAACATGCGCAGCCATTGATGTCACAGCAATTATTGTGTTGTGAGAAAACAAGGAGGATTCTTGACCTTTCTACAAGGAGGTAGAGTACAGCAACCTGGAATACGCTCTTTAACCTTTGACAGATGATTTTTTTCCTATCTGATTTTCTGTTATCCTTTAAACCTTGAAGATAATGATGGGAAATTACCTTGGGATTCCAGGCTGTGCTCTAATGTGCTGAGTGTGTGCCCTTTGGCTATCCGCGTGGCTTTTTAAATAGGTATTTTGCTCTGGGTCTCCATTGTGATAGTCATGCACCCTCCATCATGATGCTTTTGATGCAGGGAGTTTAAGGAAGACCTGGTTATAGATTGGATTGTAGCCATTTGCTCTTCAACTTAACAGTGTGTACTTTCCTGGCTAGTGATTTTAATTAGAAACAAAAAGATGTCTTTATTCCCCAGGAAAATGACTATACAGACACACTGGTTAAGTGATATCTAGGGTCACTGCAGTAAAGTTAATATGAGCTGAGGTTGCTGAAGTTACCATTTCCTCTTTCCGGGTCCCCTTACTCCTCTCTCTCTCTCTCTCTCTCTCTCTCTCTCTCTCTCTCTCTCTCTCTCTCTCTCTCTCTGTCTCTCTCTGTCTCTCTCTGTCTCTCTCTGTCTCTCTCTCTCTCTCTCTGCCAAGTTGTCCTGGCATTTGCTCCTGTTTTGAGAAACTTATAATTACACCCTGACCTGTAATGGTTAGTTCCTCTGTCCTCAGCACATTTCACATGTCCTTTAAATCTCTTAATCTCTAGGTTTTCTGTTCTCTCCTATCATTCTTTTTCATGTGTTTTGCTTTTTAAGAAATTGGATTATTTGGGATTCTTTGACTACATAGGCAGATGTTTACAAGCTTGTATAGATGATGTCACCCCAGGGATCTGGCAGATTCCTGTAGTAGTACCCACCACATGGAGTGACATTTGGTGTCTGAAATCTTACATGTGACTTGATATTTAGGAATATGGCTTTTAAATAATGTTTGGCAAGTACCAATTTGCCAAAATTTATTTAACTTTCACTCTTTCATTATAACCTAAAAATCATGGTAAATATAAAGTGTCCCAAGAGCATTACCTTGGTATAGACATGTGTGCAGCAGACACAGCCTCTATGGCACAGCTGGACTTCCCATCACTTGGCTCGGTTGGTCCACAAGCTGTAAGGACACTTTCAGATTCCAAGCTACTATTTTTTCCTGAAAAAAAAAATAGTAAGATGAAGATGGCATGATCCTCACCTCACAGACACGTATGTTTGCACTCTTCTCTCCTATGCTGTTATACATGCACAGACAGACAGACAGACAGACAGACAGACAGACACACACACACACACACACACACACACACACACACACACACACACACACACAGAGGAGAGACAGTCCATGTCGGCTTAGAAATCATTCCTGTCACTGAAAAGACAAATTCCTTTAGAAGTCGTTTCAAATACAGAAAACCTTAGACTGGAGAAAGTAGTACAGAAAGATGAGGAGAGCCGAGTAGGTGGAGAGAGGGAAGATGGGAAGAAATACATTGAAACAAGTAAAGTAACAATTCTGCAGTCACTTTGAATGACCGGGAAAGTTCAGACCTGAGCACAGACTTTCTTGAGAATTGGAGAAGTAGGTATGATGCTTACTTTAATTGAAAGTGGATTCCAACTTCATGCCAGTACACAGGAACTTCCTGGCAAATGTACGTCAAGAAACAGAAGGGAAGCCACACTGAGGCGAAAGCTGATACCTGGCGTCTATGGGTCTTACATATTTTGAGTTTGAGCATCTGTGATTTTATAATACATATAAAGTCATGTTTACAATGCATCCTTTGTCTTGCCTATATCTGATTTCATGGGGTTGGCCAGACCTCAATAAAACAAACATTTATCAACAAGTAACAAGTTAAGGCAAGGCTGGACATTTTAGTATAAAAGTATGTCATTTATCATTTATTAGACATTTAACAGTGTCAAAAACTTAGAGAAAAAGAGCTTGTGTGTGGTTCACTAGACTGCTTATATAATTCTAAATTCTGAAACTGACTTTTTTTTTTGTATTGTAACCTTCCAAACTCAAGAGATTCCTCCAAATCATATGCTTTAAATCAAAGTTTCTCAACCTCATCATTGCTGACATTTTGGGATGGATAACTCTTCACAGAGGATGCTGGCATTATAAAATACTTAGCAGCATCCCCAGTCACTAGATGCTCAGCAGCAAGTTCCACCATCCCATTGCAACAACCAAAAAATGTCTTCATATGTTATCAAATGGCCTTTAAAGGCAGAGTCACTTTGATGGTGTAGCACTGCTTTAAACAACCTGAAGTCACCAGTTTTTTTTCATCTTGTGAGGCAAAATAATGTCCCTCCAAAGATGCCCACACCTGATTCCTTCTACATCACTTTATATGCTAACAGAGCCTTTAAGAAGAGTCGGGTGGTGGAGTTTGAAATGGAAAGATGACACAGTATGATGTGGTTGCTGTTGTGTAGTTGCAAGAGTCCCTATAAGACAAAGGGAGCATCAGAACCACCACGAAAGCAGCAGAAGCAGAGACCTCAGTGTCACAGCCACAGGATGTGCTTCTGGAAGCTGGAAAGCAGAGTGAAGGGTTGTCCTGGGAGCATGCAGAACAAATTTAACTCCTCTGGTCCTTTGTAGACTTCTGTCTGATGTCTAGAGCTCTAAGATAATACATCTGAAGTGTGTACTATTATATCTCCTTCGTACAGGTGAACAGACTTGGGCTAGGACTTCAACCGAGGCAGCATAACCCTTCTCTATGTTGTTTCCAAGGAGATCAGGAGTGTATAACTATGCTTGTATAACAGTTTAAGAGACATAGATGTTTCTTCTCTAATACGGTTGTCTGGATTAGCCTGTTTTGCATCACTATAATGAAATATCTGAGGTTGAGTAAGTTTATAAAGAACAGAAGTTTATTCGTCTCACAGTTCTTGCTGCTCAAGGAGCATCCGCTGATCACCTTCATGCATGCAAAGTACTAAGGCATCTGAGGGGATAAAGGGGGCACATACATGTGTACTCTGGCATCTTTCCTTTTCTTATAAAGCCATCATGGAGGCTTCATCCTCTTGGTCAGATCACATCCCAACCCCTTGCTTATAAAGGTCTCACTTCTAGATGCCAAAATCAATTTAAGGGGATTAAATTTCAGTAATGCAACTCTGGAGGACAAATACAAAGGCCATATCTTGAACAAACAGGCAATATCCAAAGAGGCAATTGTTGGCAGTGTGATCCTAAACTATACAGGTTCTAGAGAATCCAGGTTAAGACATCTGTGCAGTGGAGTTCAGAAGAAAGAACTGTTCTCTTGTACAGGTTATACACTTCTCAGTTGCTAAGGAACCAGGAACAAAAAGCCTGGGGAGCATGAAGACCCAGATGAAACACAAGGAAAGATAGACTATAATCTAGAACTTTCTTTTACTTTATTTTTGTACTTACCAAGCAAATTTTGATGAGTATTTAATTACCAACACTAGGAAAGGGGATATTCTGTCCACTTGAAATATCTAACACAGTGAGATAATGAATTCACATTCTGATTTAATTATCATTTTTGTATGGCTTGACCTATAACCCTGAAGCAAAATGAATCTTCCAGTGTGTGGGCATTTCTATAAATGCCAGATGGTGGTGATGCCCCAGATGAAGTATCTTAGCACCACCTGGCTTTCTGGCAGCAACAGGGCATCTCTGTTCCCTGAAGACCTTAGTCTCTGTCATCTGTCCGTTAACACAATGAAGACTCCATGTAGAGAATTAGAAGGAGTGCATCAATACAGGAAGGACTGCAGGCTGACCCTGAAGATTTGCAAGCCCTGTACCAACTTTTAGGGCAGACAATGAAGCTGTTTTATTATGAATTTGAAAAAGTCCTGCAGGCAGTAAGAGTGCAGAAGTAAGGTATCTTGGAGAAAAACACCCACCAAAGCAAGCCTCTGCTGGTTTCGATGTAGCATGCAGAAACTTACTTCCAGGGATTTCCTTGATACAGTACTGAAGGCAGTTTTGTAGTTAGGATTCCTTAAAATATCTCCAGTCAAAACTAGCATCCATCAATGTAGCATGAATCTTAAATGGTCTTACTAATAAAATCAAACCCAAGACCAGTTATTGGGGTGAATGCTGGAAGATCAGAGAAGCAGAACAAGCCACAGCTACCTCACCTTGCCAATTTCTCAGCTGGTCCTGTTTCCTCAGACTGGATGCCTCTGAGTCCTCATCCAGAATGAATCTCAGCCGAACTGCTGTTCGTAAGCCTGAAAGCTTAACCAGGCAAATGCTTCTACTTTCTGGTCTTCACGTCTTATATATCTTTCTGCCTTCTACTATCACTCCCTGGGATTAAAGGCTCACTTCTTGGGATTAAAGGTGTGTGTCACCATGCCTGGCTGTTTCCAATGTGGCCTTGAACTCACAGAGATCCAGAGGGATTTCTGCCTCTGAAATGCTAGGATGACAGGCGTGTGCTACCACTGCCTATCCTCTATGTTTAATATTGTGGCAGTTCTGTCTCTGACCCCAGATAAGTTTGTTAGCCTGTTAGCCTGTGCAATATTTTGGGGAACACAATACCACCACACATCAATTAACTCCTTTCCAAGAAAGGGAGTAACTTAACCCCCTCCCCCAATCTCTCTCTCTCTCTCTCTCTCTCTCTCTCTCTCTCTCTCTCTCTCTCTCTTTCTCTCTCTCTCTCTCTCTCTCTCTTTCTCTCTCATACACACACACAAAAACCACATATACACACACACATACACACACTTCTTAGCTTCTGTGAAAAAGTTAAACACTAGCGTTCCATAATTTTTTATATGTGATCAAGGATTGGAAAATATAGGTGAGTTAAATTAATCATTTGGTGTGTGAGGGGTAATGGTGCCTAATAGGCTTCTTTAGACTTCAAATGTCAGCTTTAAAGCTGAAAAAATACATATTTGTAAAGATGCTGAATGTAAACTCTAGTCAATAATATTATGAGAGTCCTGGTTTTACAATTGCAGAGAAAGAGTGAGAGACATGGAAAGATCCATATGCTGTGGAAGGAAGGGTCCTACTTTGTCTTGCGTATCAAAAGGTAGTCTGGTGCTCTTTATCAACCATTTTGTCTGATGTGCAACTCAAGGTCATGGAATGAATATATATTATTTGAGAGAAGTTGAAAACAAAGCATTAAAAAGCTGCCCAACTCCTTAAGTCCTGAAAATTGTCATTCTTTAAGACCATTTAGCAAAGGAGAAGAAAGGGGTGCTGGTATTTTTATTCTGTTCTTAGACTGATTGAAATCTGGACTCTCATATTCTCTCTTTTTTAAGATATCCTTTTGCCATACCTGCTAGAAGAATTCTCCAGAAAGAGAATAAATGTTTTTTCCAAATGTGAGAGCAAAATGCATATTTAAGAAGGATTTATTGTGAGAATTGGCTCCCAAGATTAACTACCAAGTTTCCACTACAAAAGGTTCACTAGAAAGTATAGTTGGAGTGACACCCACTGCTTAAAGAGCCGAGTGCAGAATAGTGGTGCTTTGATCAATGATGGAGCACCTATGCAACGTAAGTACATGTCCATGCTATAGGACTTCATTGCTTTGTAACCTCATACCCATCTTAGTTTGTGGGAATATGCTGTACAGTGTCTTCAGAAATCACCTTGGAATAAGTCCATCATTAAGTGTCTGGCTGCATTAGGATTGTATTGACGAGAAGCCTCTGGAAACTCGACTAGAAAGTTAAAATTATTTCAGGGTTGGGTACTGGAAGCATGGGTGCCATCTCCTGAGATTTGACTTACAGAGATATGTGACCATCTGTTCCAGTGACCTGACACACTGGATCCAGCCACCAAAGAGCATTCTCTGAAGATAAAAACATGATTCAAAAGGTCCATTTTCAGCTTGATTGGTAGAAATCAGCCAGATGTGTTTTAACCTGTAATTATAAGTTTCTTTGTATTAACTGGAATCTTTAGTACCTTTCCTATCCTAACTTTTCTTTCTCATCAAGCAAATAGGAATTTATTTCACATATCTCTGAAATGCTACTGTCACGGTTTCTGTCAATTTGATACAAACCTAGATATTCATAGGAAGAAGGAATCTTAGTTGAGGACCTTCCTCCCTCAGATTGGCCTGTGGGCATGGCTGTGGGGTATTTTCTTGATGGCTGATTGCTGTGGGAAGGTCTAGCCCACTGTGGGCAGGTGGGTCTGGGCTGTTGAGGAAAGATAGCTGAGGATGTCCAGGGAAACAAGCCAGCAAACAGCATTCCCTCATAGCATCTGCTTCAGTTCTTGCCTCTAAGTTCCTACTTTGAGCTCCTGTCCTGGCTTCCCTCCATGATGGGCTGTAACCTGGAAGCCAAATAAGCCCTTTCTCCCCCAAGTTAGTTTTGGTCATGGCATTTTAGTACAGCAAGGGAAAGCAAACTGGAACACGCACTTTGATTATTTGCTGATACGTAGTTTAGGAACAATACCGATTAACAATCAAATGAGAAGGATCAATTTCAGTAAGAGATAGGTGCAGGAGAAGTTGAAAATTTCGTTTTAAAAGAGACGTCAGTGTCGTGAATAATTAACGCCCAGTCATTTGAAAGCTTCCTGCCTTCCTTTTCCACTCAGAAACTTCTAGCATCAGAGAGCTGGGATGTAAGTTTTGGCCACATCCTGTGTTATTGTATGTGATCTTAATTAAGTCATTTTAGGCTTGCTGCATTTCATTTTCCTTATCTACAAAACTGAAATTAAAAAGACCTCATTTTACAGCCAAAAAGCAAAGACAAATGACAGCCCATTCCGTACTGCTCGTCTTTCAGGGAGATGAACCATGAATATAAGCTAAGGTGTATTTCATTTAATATTTCATTTCAGAAAAATTACAAATGCAGCATTTAAATATTTTTATTGAAAATCAAACAAAACTATTTTTAAAGAAAAGTTGTGACAGTCGAAACACATACACAGCAACAAACACACATAAAACCACAGAGCAAAACAAGAGAGACTGATTTTGGATATTCTAATATTAAAAATGTTTTATCCTTTCTTGTCATTTTCTTTGGTTGTTGTACCCTATCTTACATAGGGGGGTGACAGTTTAGGCTTTTGACCAGGTTAAAAATGAGTTCAACCAGAAGTGAGCACTTAAATCCACTTCTTGTAAAAGAAAAAAAACAAAATAACAACAACAAAAAAAATCCTCATCAGAATACCTCGATATGCTATTCTGTGCTTGCCCACCTCTGATTAAATTCTAGAAGTAAGAGTCTAGAGGGCTGAGGTGGAAGGAAATGACCATATCCTTTCTTCAGAGTTAGGTGCTTGGACAGGGTACATCGCCATCAGCTGGGAACTTTCAAAAATGCTCATTCCCAGGATCTACCCCAGTCATACTGAATTTGCAGTTGTGATTTTAGCAAATTCCTAGGATGCCAGTCTGTGCAAAGAAATCTGAAAAGCAAAAGGCAATCATGATTTCCAACTATGGCAGCTTTGTGGAATAATTTAAAAAGCCTTTAAAACATGCTGATACACACACACACACACACACACACACACACACACACACACACACACACACAAAGTCTTTTCAGTTTAGTGTTCTTTATATGAGGGAGGAAAGCAACTTAAGTTAATAGTGTGCATAGGAATTGCCTAGACATTTGTATTTTTCAAAGAAGACACATCACAATAAGATGAAGGCAAAGATTTCCCAGAGGAGGGGATAACTTTTCAATGAGCGAGAACTTAGTAAGACCAATGAACTCAAAGGCTATTTGGAGGGGTATCTCACAGAAGAGTGTGAGGGAGAACTTGGCAAGACTGAGACACCGATAGGATACATGTAGGGCTAAGTTATAAAGGATGTGTATGTAGATGTGATATGGGGACAAATGGGAAGTGTTGAATGTTGGCATCGGCTGGTGAATGACCATCAGCTGTACCATGTAGTCCATGTTAACGTATTTGGGACTCTTGTCTACTACGATAGGAAATCAGAGAATGCTAAGTTTTATAGGATACATGTGCCTGGTCTTAGTTTCTGAGGGATCACTGTATATTTTGTTACAAAAGAAGAACAGCTGAGGGCAGGAACTAAGCCTCCCATACTTATCTGGATGAGGCTTATGGTTGCCTGTTACGAGGTTACAATATTCGAGGTGCAGCAAGTTGAGTATGTTTGTGGAATGTTTGGTAGAATTCATTAGATACAGTGCTCAGATGAACAGGTGGTAAAAAAGAAGTGAAGAAAACTTCATGCAAGCTTTTGGCTTGGAAAACTGGGTGACAGGGGAAGCCACCCACCAAGCCAGGTTACCGAAGGAAGAGCTACTTACTAGGTGGGGCAGATTATAGGCAGGAATTCACCTTGAGGCCAGTTAAATTTGAGGTACTTGTAATTGGTTTGTGTAGTAGAGTTCAAGGAAGCTGGGACTGAATATAAAGTCATTAGCCCATGTAAATATGGTTGAGATTCTCAGGAAGGAGATAGAGAAGAGAGCCCAAAATGGCATTGTATAAAGCCACATATTCGGAAATGGGAAGGGAAAAAAAAAAGCTATTTCAAAAGAGACTGAGAATTGGGTAATCAAAAAGGTTGAAAGACAGCCATCAAGATGAGAGGTCACCCAAGCAAGTGAAAAAGCAGATGCCAAAGTTAGAGTGGCCATTGGAACTGAAAACAGCTGAAAGCCAGAGTAAGACACTACTAAAGCAAAGAGAGCAAGGTCGGGGGTTCTGGTGGAAGATGGAGAAATGATCATCTCTACAGGCAAGAAAAAGATCGTGGGGGAATGCAGCCAGCAGTCCCCTTAGACAGAGGGCCCTCCTCTTCCTCTGTTCTTCCTCTGTTACTGGGCATGAATCAACGATGGTTAGAACTTGTGGAGTAGAAACCAAGTAGTCACTACTTCGCAGTTTTGTACATGAAGAGGACAAATCTACCCCCAGGAGTGAGCTGTAGTGAATGTAAAATGAGTAGAACCCTGGAAAAGGCCAACAATCGCATCAACGTGCCGTGAAAACACACTAATGTATAGTAAAGGTGATACTCAGGCATGTTCAGAAAGTCAAGAAATTCTTAGCTGAATCGTAGCAGTTGTTCACACATCTCTGATGCCACCTGCAAAGACAGGTGTGGAGCAGCAGACTTCGAGGGGGGTGCCAAAGCCTTTAATAAGCAGAAATGCCTGTCTCGGGAGTCCCGGGGATGACAGGTAAAGTAGGTGAGGCTGGAGTGACTGAATGGCAGGAGCCTCAATAAGTGCTGTGGAGAGTGCTGATGTGGATTTGGCACAGTGATAATAGAAGGCTAGTTTGGTCTGGTGACGCTGAGTACTGTTGCACAGAGAGAGCACAGGAGAGAGATCTCCAAGAAAGCAGAGGAGAGAGAGAGCTCCAAAGAAAGCCATTTTGCTTACGCCAGAGAGCTGGAAAGAGCTTTCTGGGAGCAGGCTTAGGACTTTATACCCTCACACTTTCTTGGAGAAACTGACTTCAGAAATGCTTTTCTGATTGTATTTTCTGTCACGAGCCAAATCCCTCTTCCATCTAGTGGTGGGTTTGTGGGAGCCCCCTTTCTGAAGGGAGAGGAGCATTGCTGATTAAGGTATGAGAAACAGGACATGCCACATGATCTGTTCATACAGATTAGGGGTTTGGTTCATGGGCTGCCATAGGTGATTATATCACTCACAAGCATAAACAGCATGTCCAGGGGGGATGCTGGCAGGCCTCCCACCTGGCATATTGTTATGGGACTCTGTGACAATAGAATTATTAACGATTCATTTAAATTTATCTTTCTATACTCTAGACAAAAGCTCAAAATTAATCAGAAAGTTATTCAAGTATTTGTTTATACATTTCTCAGATGTATGATAATTCTTCAGAATTTAAAGAAAACAAACAACTATCACATATCAGAAGTCAGGTTGCCTCTCCATCCCCCAACTTCTCAACTCAGGAGCCTGATTACAGTATCTTAGCTGTGACGGTAATGAAGGGGTGAGAGTCACTGTGCTGGCTAGACGATCAGGAAGCCCAACTGAAATGAACTATCAGGTAACCCCTAGCAAACACCATCAGTTCCTCCTTCTTTGTGGCTGAATAAAACCCCATTGTGTTTCTCTATCCAGTCATCTGTTGCTGGAAACCGAGTCTGATTCTGTATCGGCCACTGTAAATGGCGCTGAAGCAAACGTGGGTGTGCAGGCATCCATGCCTTTTGAGTGCTAATTGAGATTCCCCAGGATGCATTTCCAGGACTGGCACAGCTGTAGTCGGTGGTACTTCTGTTTTCAGTGTTGTGAGGAACATCCGTGATGATTGCCGTTGTGTCTGTGCTGATTTACATCCCTGCCAGCATGGATAAGAATTCTCTTTCTCCTGCATCTTCACCAGCATCTGTTGTCATTGATTTTCTAAACAATAGCCACCCTGAGGGGAGGAGATGGAATCTCAAAGTCATTTTGAGTGGGATCTCCTGGATGCCAGTGATATAAGCATTTTATATGTTCATTGGCTATTGGTGCTTTACTTTGTGAGAACTGTCTGATTCTTTCCTATGTCTGTTGTTTTTTAAAGTGTTTCGTTTTGTTATTGTTTGGTTGAATTCTTTATATTTTAAGGTATCAATCTCTGTCAGATGTGTACTTGGCGAAAGTTCTTCCCCTATGCTATAAAGTGTCTCCACTCACTCATTTCCCTTGTTTGGCAGACACTTTCTTGATTTCACACAATCCCCTTTGTAACTCCTTGGAATTATTTCTTGAGCTACTACAGTTCTTTCTAGAAAGCCATTGTCTGTGCCTTATCCTATAGTATTTTCCTCTAACAGCTTCGGAATTGCCGATTTTCCATGAAGGTCTTTGGCCCACTGTGAGCTAGCTTGCGCAGTGTGAGAGACAGGGTGTGTGTAGATGTTCTCATTCTTTTACGTGTGGATGTCCAGTGTTCCTAGAACTATTTGTGGAAGTGCCTTTTTCCCCCAGCGTCTATTTTTGGCACCTTTGTCAACAACCAGGTGATTGCAGTTCTGCGGGTTTGTTTCCAGGTGGTCTGTTCCGTTCCATTAGTCTGTATGTCTGTCCCTCTGCTAGCACTACAATGAAGATAGGTTTTGGTGACACTGTAAAACCTGTGTCATTGTTCCTTTTGCTCAGGATTGCTTTGGCTATTTGAATTTTTTTTTGGTTTTTTTTTTCTGTTTCTATGATGAGTACCATTAATTTTGATGGGGGTTACGTTGAATCTGTAAATCTGTAACTCTTTTGGTAATATAGCCATCTTCACAAGTTAATTCTGCTAACCCATGAGAATAGAATATTAACCACAGAGTAACCACAAGTAATGGATAGCCTGGTAATAGTCAACTGAAGTCAATCATTCCATTTAACTCCAAAACTTTTGAGGGAACAAAAGAACAATGTGAGCACAGCCCATACCAAGACTCTCATTTCGAAGGGCCAGCCCTCAAAGACTAAGAAAGCATAGTGAGACTAGCGATTGGTTTTAGGGCAATAAAGAAAAATAGAAGAGACAAAAGTCAATAAGGAGGGGAACGGTAAAGAAAGGAAGAAGTGGGGCAGCTCCAGCTGAAGGCAGAATAAGAAGAGAAGGAGGAAGAAACACACCAGACAACCTAAAGCAATCCTTGCACTCAGTAGGCTGAGGCAGAGAGACGGCAAACCCACGCCCGTCTGTACCACATGGGAGAGCCTGTCTCAAGAAGAGAAAGTAAAAGGGAAGAGAAAACAGCGCAGGACAAAGTTGGTCTACAAAATTAGGTGTTAAATAAATGAACCATCTAGCCGGGCAGTGGTGGCGCACGCCTTTAATCCCAGCACTCGGGAGGCAGAGCCAGGCGGATCTCTGTGAGTTCGAGGCCAGCCTGTGCTACCAAGTGAGTTCCAGGAGAGGCGCAAAGCTACACAGAGAAACCCTGTCTCAAAAAACAAAAAATAAATAAATAAATAAATAAATAAATAAATAAATAAATGAACCATAAGAGTGAAAGAAAGAGAAAAGGAGAGAGAGACTAAAATTTTATATCACACATGTACACATACATGGGGAAGGAAAGAGTAAGATAGAAATAAAAATTTTTAATTAAAAATAAAAGTAGCCAAAAATAAAACAGATAAAAAGAAGATGAAGAGCCGGGCGGTGGTGGCGCACGCCTTTAATCCCAGCACTTGGGAGGCAGAGGCAGGCGGATCTCTGTGAGTTTGAGGCCAGCCTGGGCTACCAAGTGAGTTCCAGGAAAGGCGCAAAGCTACACAGAGAAACCCTGTCTCGAAAAACCAAAAAAAAAAAAAAAAAAAAAAAAGAAGATGAAGAGGATTGATGTCCTTTCCCTTAGAGGTGTCACTCACCAGGGTAGGGGTACAGAACCCGGTATACACATGCTCTCCCTGGTCTGGGAGGGGATGCAATCTTTCTGGCTACTCTAGGGGTCCAGAATCCATCTCTGTGCCATCTTACTTTTCCTTCCCTGGCTAGCTAGATGTGTGTCTTCCACTGAGAGAAGAACCTTTGCAATGCTTTGCTGCCTCTGTTGATCTTTGTGGTGTTGGACCTACAGCAGAGTGTTTGCGCCATGGGCTGGTCAGAGAAGATTATATCCCTTGGTGCCTTTAATTCCCAAGGTCCCATGTGCAACTGCCAGCAAACTCCCCACTTGGGTGTCTCACTCCTTGGTACCTCTAAGCACTAAGCACTTTGTCCCCCTTCCAAGGAGCTAGTGAGTCTTACTCCTCAGACAAGATTTCCACTCCATAGAATATTGCACAGCTCTGGTTCCAAAAGTTTCCCTCTAGCTAGAGCAAAAGGAATTCTTACAGAACTCTTAAATTGCCAAAAACTTATAATCAGATTGATGATCAAGTCATTACTTACAAACATTTCCCTCAAGACCTGTTAAGTTCTTTGACTTAATTTTCTGGTATAATGAATTTATTTAGATGAAATTTGGATGCTTTTGATACCTTTGTTATTCTGAAGCTAAATGAACTCATTATTCCCAAAACATATGTATAGAGCAATTAACAATTCTGCTAACTGAAATCCAAGAATCAAAATGCCAGCAATATATGTCACTGAGAAATTCATTTTAGTCATATTTCATTGACTCTAATAATGTAATATACACATAGTCATGAACACAGCTGTAAATTTTGGGAAACAGTGTACAGAATATGCTGGAACAAGGCTCTGCTAATGTGTTGAAAAGAAATGACACACGCTAAATCTTGAAAGTCAGCTTAATAAACGTATCCATTTTCAAAGTAACTATTGTGAGACCCTGTATACTACACAGCAGTGAGGGTAGTAACACAAAGACATCTAAAAGAAGTGGGGAGATTTGGAAAGCTGACATTGTGGCAGTATTCCATATGGGACCTAAGGGCAGGCTCAGCCTTGTCCCAGCCTGACACTCACTGGGACCAAGGTCAGTGATGTGGTGCCTCCACATCCAGTCAGCCCTGGGCTGCTGATCTGCCTTTGACCCCTGCTCCCATCTTCGAGTTCCAGCCTGGTCCCTTGAGCATTTCACTCCTGGCTCATCCCCAGTTCTGACCAGTGAGTTTCTGCTGCTTTTCTGTCCTGAGCCACTGAGTCTGGACACTTCACCTAGTCTCAACCAGCCTAGTTTTCCCTCTTCAGCACTAATTTGCCCTGCCCTATAATTCTCAAAGTTGTTTCTGCTCTCTTTTGATTAAGCCCCTGAGTTCTGGTTTGGGATACCCTTATGTAGCTAAGCATGGCTACTTTCACCAGCCACAGAGCTCTGTCCCTGTCTGCCTCCCTCATAAAATGCCAGTTCACATTCCTTGTTCACATACATAAATATCTCTCTAGTTTCTAGGAGCACATTGCAAGCAACTAACCTTAAGTGACATATGAAGTAGGAATGTTCATGTCACTTGAGCACTGGGTAAAGTTAGAGAATTACAAAAGAGCCCTTCATAGCTAGATGACAGTGTATTGGAGGAGTTCACTTCACATGCAATATAAAGGAAATAGTCTTATTTAGGATGGAAGTCGACAGTTCTCTGAGTTTGGAGATTGCATCTGTGTACCCACTAAGGTTTACTCAGCGCCAAATAGTATTGGGTCAATGGTGGTACTCAAAAATGTTGCTGAAATAAAATGAAAAAAGTTTCAGAGATTGTCCATTATTCTTGAGGACAAAACCTTTTGGAAAAAGCAAATCATGTAGCATAATCCTCTGGGTCTTCCATAATAGAAAAGGACTATTTACTTTACTAAAAATACGAATGTGTGGCACTAAACAGTCTTCTATCACCCCAGTTCTTGGCTTATTAATAGACACTCAGTTTAATAGTGCTCACTAGGGAAGAGCTGTTTTACCATTTGACAGCATTCCAGAAGTGTCCTGACCTGGCTTGACCTCTTTTTGTGCCACTCCCTAGTAAAAACTTACACAAGGGCAGACTGCTTTGAGCTCCTCTCAGTAATTGCATGTGATTGAAGTCTGTTGGTCATCTTTGACCAACACATGATTCAAAATTACCTGTTTAAACAGGAGGAGCATGGGTGGGTCTAGGAGCTTGGGATCTACCCCAAGTGTTACCAAGGGAACAGTGCAGCCTTTGCATGACCTTTCACAGCTTTAGTTTTTTAAAAGGAACATTATTATTCATTAGCATTATAAGCAACAGCAAACTTGATAACTTATTTTAAGTGATACATTATTTAAATCACAGTATTATCCCTAATAGCTTTTTGCCAGTAGTCTTTTAGCATTCAAAATGCAAATTACACCTGAAAAAAGAAAAAAATCCTATTTTTAGACTCATGGCACTTTAACTGTTACACCTTTACACTGCTATCCTTTATTATCAGCGTATGTTTTGGTTGTGAGTTTTGCAGGAATCCCTAGAGGGAAATTACTGTTGACCCTCTCTTGGCTGTGAGCCATTCATTGAAATGGACTATGAGATAAGCCTGAAGAATTTCACTTATTTGGGGACAACCAACTGCAGATTACCATTGTAGGACCATTAAAATAGAAGATTCTGAAATCCAGGGGCAAGTGAGGTGAAAAACTACATCTAACTGTGTGCATATTAGGAGAAATTAAACTCACTTGAATGCCTAAGAAGACAATGCTTGCTAGGCAACATAGTTTGGATTTTCTTCCTCCCTTGATAAGGCTGTTGAGATTCTCTAGTGTTATCTGGATTTAAGAGCGGAATGGTGGCATACGGAAAACACTAGCTTCATAAACCAGCAGTCCATCTCAATTCATCTTAGTGGCCTTGGCCACATAACCCTTCTGTGCAGGACTACTTTTCAATTAGAGTAATGTCCGTTGTCTGAATACAGACTGTGGGTCCTGGATGAGTCTCATCCACTTTCCCATTTACCAGTGGTGTGATCTGGCATACAACTAATTTATCCAGAATGATTATACCTCAAAACGACAACAAAATATATTTACCATAAAAATTTAAATGAAAACAAACTTCAAAGTGTGTACAAAAGTGCTTAGCATGAAATGAAATGCTTAGTGAACGTGGGCTTCTGTCGTTATTATTAGGCTGATTACATTTAAATGTCTTTGAAGTCCCTCTAATTTCTCTTCTGTAGTAAGTCTGACAGTGAATCGAATCCAGGTTGACTGTGAGTAAGCTTGTGTCTGTGTGTATGTTCATGTGAGCATGTATATGTGTTCATATCCACACTGATGTCATTAGTCTTTGTTTTCAACTTCACTGTGTTTAGAATCACCAGGGAGGTTGAGGCACACCTCTGGGGATATGTCGGAAGGTACTTCCAGTGAGGAGTAACTGAATCAGAAGACCTGCCTAGAATGTGGACTGCTCCATCACATGGGCTAGGTTCCCAGACACAATAAAGGTGGAAAAAGAAGAAAACCAGAGTGTGCATGCCCTTCTCTTGGATTCTGCTCCACCATGGTGCCAACTGGGCTGCTCTGCCATGCTTTCTCCACCACACCAGCCTAAGCCTTTCAAAACTGAGTCAAAACAAATCCTATCCACTTAGTCATTTCTGTCAGCTACTTTGGTCACAGCAATGAAAAGGTGACTAACAACCTGCCTACGCACTGGTGGTGAATTAGCCAGTGTCTTCAGACAAGTTCTAACTTGTGACCATTTGATTTCCTTGTCTTTTCTCTTTCCTTTATGGTGATGGAAAAGGAATAAGCATTCTTTAGAAATTATACTTTGAATTTTGGTCTATTCTCAGGCTAGTGATAGTCTGAATGACACTTTCCCAAAATGCTGGCCATCAATAGTGAGCTTCCCAGTCAGCCATGTGATTGTGGCTCTGACACTCTTAAGTTTGAGGGTTACTCAGCTACGATGTCATGTAGGCTGAGTGTATTAAATGTGTTTGCTACTTAATTGTATTTTTCGTGTCTGATGAGTTTATCGGGATGTACTCCTATTGTAAGTCAGGGAACATCTGTATGTGAAATACAGTTTTGAACTAATTACTCTTCAAGCTAGGAGACCAAAAATAGATCTCCTTATTGAGAGCACAGATGTGCTGAGTAATTCCACTGTGTACAAAGGCTTTCCACAGATCGTCTATGGAGTTTGAAGAGGTGTGTGGATATGGTTGGTCTTTCCTTCTCAGAGTCTTGTGCATCCCAGGCTGTCCTTGAACTTGCTGTGCAGCTAAGGGTGAACTTGAACTTCTGGTCCTCATGCTTTGCCTGTGTGTTCTGAGATTACAGGCATGGGCCAGCACACTGGTGCTGAGGATTGAACCAGGGCTTTGGGCATGCTGGGTAAGCACTATATCAACAAAAATCCACACCATCTCTAGCCCCAGTGATGACTTTTCTCAGTGCTGACCAATTAAGTAACTGTAAGTCTTTGCATTAGATTGCTTGGGCTGGAGCATAAATGGTGGTTCAGAGGAGTGTTTGAATTAAGTGATAAACCAGTGTACAGATTAATTCAGTCCCACCACACCCCATCTTTCTTCAGCTAACACAACAGGAGAGCAATTTGGAGCAGGGATTTTCTTCATTAAAAATGAAGAGTGGATTGTGAAGGAATCCAGAATGTTTGCAATAAAAGCTGTTTGATTTTTATTAGCATTAGGGTCATTTTCTTTTCAGGAATGGTCCCCCAGATTCTAGTTTGCATATTGCTGCCTTCTGAATGCTGATCACTTTGCTTTTCCCTGTGTTCTCCTTGTTCTTTCTAAATGTTACAGCTATGCCTCCACATTAGTTGAGGGCTAAGGGCGGAGGGCAAAAAAGGAGCAAAGAAGTTACCTTCAGAATTGTTGTCAAAGGAGATGTTTTTTAATTTGCTGAAGTTGCCTGATAAGTAATATCAGGCTTAGTGTCTGTTAATATAGCCCATATTTATAACAAAGGTCTAGTCATAAATGAGTGGCCTAAGGTCTTTACAGGAAGCATCTGCTACTGGCTGCCCTAACATTTCTCTGACCTCGTTTGGATACTTTTAGAGTATTCAGTTATTTTAAGATACTAAAATTAGAATGTTGTTTGGAGCCCGGCATCAGAAAGCTTAGAGCAATTTGGAAAGAACAGGCTGAACACATTTTTGCTCCTGTGTAATTTTTTACACCCTTCTTTAGTGCAGAACAAGAATGGTCAATGGAGAAGTTTTGCCAAAGACTAGGGAAGGGTGTCTATTTGGTGCATGTGTTATAAACAGATACCTGATCTATTTAATCTAATTCACAGAAATTTTTTATTTGTTTATTTATTTTTATATTATGTGTATTGGTGTTTGCTTGCATGTATGTCTGTGTGAGGATACTGAATTCACTAGAACTGGAGTTACAGACAGCTGTGAGCTGCCATGTAGGTGCTAGGAATTGAACCCAGGTCCTCTGGAAGAGCAGTCGGTTCTCTTAACCGCTGAATCATCTCTCCAGCCCTGACAGAAAGCTTCTTAAATGGAATAGTAGTTGAGAAATAAATATTGTATATTCTAATATTTGTTTTTGTTTTGCTCATTTTGTTGATTTTCATAGATGTCTCAAAAAAATCCAAATAGCCTCACTATTTGTTAATCCTGTGTTTGGTAATTTGCCTTGGCACTGAAATTTACTTTTAATCCTAAAACCAGCAGCCTGGGCTCTTTTGCAGAGATTCCTAGACATGTGGAAAAAAAGAAGAGTGTTTGAATGTCCATTCACACCTCCACTCATTGAGCCAAACAAGATTACCAAGGGTAATTTGTGCAGGTTGTTAGTGCCATGCCAGAGATCGATGGTACATACTCAGTGAGGTCCTTCAACAGAAACACACAACAAGTTTAGCTTTGGGTCAGTGACTACCAGAGGCTCAGCTGACTATTTTCTCTAAGCCTTATGATTCACTATACGCAAATTCGTATTGGCTTTATACATCAGAAAGGCCGTCAATAACAAGAATCACCCATATTTGCTTTGAAATGACCAAGAATTTATTCCTCATTCTTTTGAGAAGCATCAATGACCTGCTAAGTAGGAATCAAGTTTAAAAATGAAGTCAATGAGGAAGTACTGCAGTTGCGAACTTTGTTCTTTCACTGCTCTGACAAGCTGATTTCCGGCTTCCTTTGTGTCCCTGACACTTGTCCCAGGAGCATGGGACAAATGCGGAGGTTGCTTTTAAAGTTCATGTAGCTACAGGACCAGAAAACTGGCATCTGGGAAACATTCTTATAGAAACATTAAAATAGTTGTTATTTGTGGTGCCCCAAATCCTATCTTCAATTAGCACACTATCAGTATTGTTGGAAAGAAGGGAACAGATAGGAAAGAGGAGATCATGTGACATGGACCTATGGGCATTCAAAGATAGACCGATGATTGCCCCCGGCTTTTATGTGATATTGGAGTTACAGCCCTGATCGTTGCACTCTCTAGACAAGTGCTTGGCCATTGAGCTACATCCCTGCTTAGGGCTCAGAACAAGGAGAGATGATGGAGGACAGGAAAAAGGCAGTTTTCTTGCCATCCATCCTGAACACCCAGGGGAAATTGCATCATAGGTAGAGTCTGGGCAGGAAGAGGTGGAGGCTGAAGTCAGTGGAGTAAGTGTGTGAAGCCTGTAGGAGAGGCCATGGGCGTGACACACAGGTGAGGTTCCTAGGAACTCAGCAGAAGTTACCACTTAATACTGTTGCCGTACGAGTGGTTTTGCACTTGCAGAGGAAACATCTCTGAGTTGAAAATTACAAGACATCTTTAGTTTCTGATAGTCAGTCTTCTGGCCCATTTCTCTGTTTATTGCTTGTTTAATCTGGTGCATAGTAGAACCAGTAAAGAAACCTTAAATATTCCGAATCACCCCCAAAACTGATATAATTGAGCAAAAATAGATCTTACACATTTGTTTGTTTCAAAGTCTTTTTGTCAGGGTTGGAAACTACTGCTCCCCAAGCTTTTTGCTGAGATTTTTTTGGGATCCTTTATCCAGCGTACTTTGAATATTGGTCAGACAGATCTCGGCTCCTGTGTGTTCCATTGGCTCACATTCCATTCCTGCTTGTCCCAGTGCTGCTTACGAGAAATGC
The DNA here is from genome assembly GCF_007827085.1 of Peromyscus californicus insignis. Taxonomy (NCBI): domain Eukaryota; kingdom Metazoa; phylum Chordata; class Mammalia; order Rodentia; family Cricetidae; genus Peromyscus; species Peromyscus californicus. The sequence continues at coordinate 42,246,690 of NW_026294617.1, forward strand.
TTACTCCATCCCGATGCTCTAGTCCCTGGTGGTCTGCCCTGCCTTTCTCCTGCGAGGAGGGAGTCTGTGACTGGAGAGTGGCATGGAAAAGTGAAGAGGAGGACTAGCAAGGACAGAAGAAAACATAGTTGGGTTGCAGTAGAAGAGAGAAGCCCGTGGGAGGCTCCACTAGTCCCATGGTCCAACCTTCCGGGCCATCACATGAGGAAACTCTGCAAACACATGCACCAAGGAGCAGGTGTTATACTTCTAACATTTACTAGCTGCTGGTCTTGTGAAAATTACTCAATCACGTGCAACTAAGCAGCAACAGAACTTTGGAATTCAAAGCAAGTCTCTCTGACTTAAAAGACTAAAATGTTTCCCCAGCTTGTATTCCATTTCCAAGTCATACCCACACAATACACCCTCGGTAATGAATACAGTAATTAATGACTTCCCCAGATACTGGCTGAGCTTGTTTTTAAATTCCCAGAGTCAAATAAGTTGGGAGAATGTTACGAGGAGATTAGTTAGGGAAAAAATGGTGCGCCATTTATCAGCCCAGAACATTCAGAATTGTCGTCTATAAGAAATAAGCTCATTATTAATGGGAGATTACTTCGCTTGTCTTTATGTGACTAAATTTTAAAAATTAACTTTTTCTTTATAGCAAGGGTAATGAATGCATATTCATCTAATACAAATTGGGAAATAAAGATAAGCAAATATTACAAAATTAAACACACCCATACCCCCTCCCCATAGATATAACTATACTAAGTACCTCAACATCTACCCTTCTGGAATTTTTGGGCTTTTACATAGAGCTTTTTAACATTGTAGCATTTTTTTTCTCCACTCTACACCTACCTGCTAAACAACATTCCATATCAATACATTTGCCTTTTCATGTTTACTTATTGAAGTAAATAATTTTGCTTGACTTTAAAACACAGTCATTTATTCAGAAGTCAGAAACATCTGAAGAGCAGGGGTGTGGCTGTGTGTGGATGTCCAGCAATTCAAAGGACAGCACAAAACAGAAAGACAGTTACAACCAATTTGACAGTCATGCATGTTTCCTACAGTTCTTCTACCCACGTCTACTGCTGACTTCAAAGAAAAGTCAACACAGTGGAGGTCCAGAGGATAAGGTGCAAGATGAGAATCAGTCCATGATAAGAGATTAAAGGAAGGTTCATCAAAGACTCAGCTTAAAAGTGCTAGCCTGTGACCTGCCTTAGCCTATGGCCCCCAAATATTCATCAGAACAGAACTTTCTTTGAAGTGATATGAAGCACTGACACTCAGAGCCTTCTCTGGTCAATGGGATTTATAAGAGAAATGTTGTTTCTCTGGACTAGTACAGATGCTGGGATCTGGCAAGGAAAGCTGGCCTGAGAGGGAATATTAATCCATTTCCCCATTGTGGGGGGTTTGGGAAGTTCACATGCACTCAAGGGACTGATTTTTATACTCATGAGCACGGAATTTCAACCAACACCATTATTTTTATACGAAGTGTTTGATGGGGTATGTAGGATTCCAAATGGGCTGTAGCATTTACCGTCGACTCCCACTGTTCGTTGTGCAAGCTCATTGCTTCTTTATGACTTTTCAGTAGATTGTGCTATCCTAGGGTGTTCGAATAAGCCACCCACTTCCCAGGAGAGAGGACGAGTGGACTTGGTCCCCAAATGCCAGTGACTTTTACAACATCTACCTTCAACTTTTCAAACAGAAAAGTTCAAAAGAAAAATATGTGCAGAGTGTAGTTCTAGAAGGTCTTTAGTGTGTTCAGGCTCCATTTTTGAGGGGTTTTCACTTCACATGACAATCTTCTTAATTGGGGGTGTTGATTTCACTTTCTCCTGCCATTGGATCTTTTCTTCTCTATTTTTTAGGTTTTCTTCCTTCCTTCCTTCCTTCCTTCCTTCCTTCCTTCCTTCCTTCCTTCCTTCCTTCCTTCCTCCTCCTCCTCCTCCTCCTCTTCTTCTTCTCCTCCTTTTTTGAGACAGGGTTTTTCTGTGTAGCCCTGGCTGTCCTGGAACTCACTCTGTAGACCAGGCTGGACTTGAACTCACAGAGATCCACCTGCCTCTGCCTCCCAGGTGCTGGGATTAAAGGTGTGCACCATCACCACTTCCCAGCAATTTTTTAGGTTTTCTTCTCTTGTCCTGTTGTGTTCAGGCTAGAATTCTTCCTGTTGGGTCTTGAGCGAGCGAGTGGCGTTTGACCCTGTGAGAACAGAAGAAAGAATTACCTTCATGGAGCTAAAGTTTAGGTTGGGGAGAAACCGAATTTGTTCCTGTGTGCTGAGGATGATACATGCTGATGTGGGTATTGTGGGGATGGTGTTTATCAAGGTGGAGGATTTAAGCTGGGTTTTAAAAATGCCTGCAATTTCATAAGGTGAAAAAAAAATGCAGAAGGGTTGGACTGGTATAGATAGAGTCCAGTAAAACAGGAACTGAGCTGACTCGTGGGAAGAGAAGAGGACACAGCTCAGGCATATAACTGCACCCCATTAATGGGGTGACATAGATGTCAGTTGATGGGCACACAAAACGATTAATGGCATCAACAAATTGGTGAGGCAGACAGAGAAAGTGTCCACAATGAAAAGCTCAAAGAAGCTTCATCCGAACACCAAAGATTGAGTGAGGCAGTGAACTCAAAGGAGTCTAGAGAGAGACATTTTCCTTATGGCTCGGAGTCACAGAATTTTAGGAAAGTGGGCCATGGGCCAAACCTTGAAGGGTAGGTAGAAATTGAAAAGAAGCAGAGAAGGGATCCAGAATATGGGCTGAGGAGGTCAGAAGCAAAGGCTCAGGGCTAAGAAACATTGGAGTATTTTGGCACTCCCAGTAGGCCTGTCTTGTGGGAACAGAGGTGAATAAAAATGTAGATAGGAGAATGGGAAGAGGATGGCTTCAAGACCAAGTTAAAGACTTTGTCATATAACCTGGAAAATGACAGGCCACTGACATTTTTGAGTAATGTTGTGGCCAGTGCAAAAGGGTCTTTAGGGAGTTTAATCTGACACATGAGCAGAATATATGAAAGAGAGAGCCAGTGGGATGAATTAATCAGCAGAAAATGAAGATGTAAACTGGGTTGATATTGAACATGGACAACAGGCTAAGGAATTAAAAGTTAGCAAAGGGATGGAAGTAATACAGAGTCTTTCCCAAGAGCTCAATCCTAAGAGTCTGTTCTAACGATATGCTGTGTACCATAGCATGGAAGTTTAAAGATGACTGATTTGGAGGAGGGATAAAAATTAGACTTGAGGTGGTTGGCAAGTAAACACATCCTAAACGTGCATAGAATTAGGGGCTTGAAGCTCAGCTGCAAAACTTACCATACCAAGTTAAAAAAAAAAATCGACACAGCTCAGCAATTGTTTCAAGTTTTTAGTTAATTAATTAATTGGTTCAGAAAGTGAAGTACTTTCAGAAGCTCACTTGAATATATATACTCTGCTGATACCAGTGAATTCTCAATTGCTCCTTTGTTTTCACTACAAAACAGTTGAACTTACTGTGAGAAAGGACGCTGGGAGGATTGTAGGGGGTGGGTCTGCTCTACTCCAAGTGTAAGTGTGTGAGCCTTGTGCCTTATTCTAATCTTCAGAATGTAATAATTCATATTTTATCAGTTATAGCACCTACAAGTACATGTCTTATGCAGTGTAAATACTCAGTGTTGTGTTTTCATCACGATTTTTCAAACACCTAAGAGTGGACCTCAGAAAATCTTGCAAGCTTACAACCAATTTTATAACATACTCTCCATAAACAAATGCAAATTGGGCATGAATTTTAATTGCGAAATTCTGTGAGTGGGACTGGAGAAATAGCTCAGTGGGTAAAGGCTCCTGCCACCAAATCCGGCAATTTGAATTTGATCTCGGGACTCACACGGTTCAAGGAGAGCACCAACTCCCATGAGTTGTCCTCTGACCTTAGATTCATGCTGTGACACACCTGTGTACACACACATAAATAAATAAAAATGTAATAAAAATTTAAAGAACTGTAAGCAAGATACAAAAACTAATGACTGGCTTCAGATCCCTACTGAGCTAATAAAAATCCACTAGCAATAGCTCTTCATCCTTCGGAGTTTCAGAGATAATTTGAAGGACGCAGCACCCGGAAAAACAAGTAGCTCCTGAAAGTTACCAGAGTGCAGAATGACACTATGTTAACCATAGGCCAAGATGGCCACCACAAAGTAGACCTATAATTCTTTTTCCTTGAAGTCGTAAACTGTAGAAAGTTCAGTTATTTGGAGCCAGGTGCAAGGAGACACATTAGGAAACAGTGAGGACTTAGGACGGAGAACTCAAGCCACTCAGAAATAAAACAAACCCACTATAGTAGTAAAGGGCCAGGGGACTACAGACACAAACTAGTCATGATGCCATCAGAGTGGACTATTATGTAAATACAGAAAAGAGCCTCTGTGCAGCTGATGTGAAGAAGAGCTTCCTTTTCTCTTTCCAGCCTACTTAAGCAATACATCTTTCAATTCATCTGATCCTCTCTCTGGTCTTGCAGCGTCTCGACTGATCCAGAACATGGATGCCTCTGCTGAGCCCTGTACAGACTTCTTCAAATATGCTTGTGGAGGCTGGTTGAAACGCAACGTCATTCCAGAGACCAGTTCCCGATACAGTAATTTTGACATTTTAAGAGATGAGCTGGAAGTCATTTTGAAAGGTTAGTGTTGACAGTGTCTGTGAATTGAAAATTTTTCCTCTGACATCCATTTTTTAGAGGTGTAACTTCTGGCCATTACAGGAAATTTGGCAAAAGATTACAGTTTTTATTTCCTTCAGGATTTGCAGACATCCATTGAGCCACTCTGAGGGTAGTAGACACCAAAATGGATGTATTGTCATCTCTTAACGTTCCCTGATTTAATTTTAAATACACAAGTTCTAAAGCTCTTCATCCCCATTGATGGTGTCTTCATGTCATTTTATAGAAGGGAAACGTTTAATGGTTGCTACTGAACCATTTCCACAGATGCCCCTACTCAGCCCCGTGCTGTGTTAAAGTTGCTGAAGATTTTACCAGGCTTTGTCTTCCCTGAAAAGTGGAGAATGTTTAGACTCATCTCTACCATCTCCATCCATCCCGTTATCTTCTAGAAGTTGCTTTGTAGGAAAAATGGGAGTTTCCTGTTTTACAATCTAAGCAGGAAGAACAATTTATTTGGATCATGCATTGCACATTCACACAAAGATAATTACTTTCTAGTCATCAGAGGATTATCTACACTAAGTCCCAAATTCCTTTGTGTTATTTGTTTTGTACAAATCTAAAATTCAAAAGTAACTGGTACCTGAGGCTGAGAAACACACACACACACACACACACACACACACACACACACACACACACACACACACTCACACACACTCATACACACATACACATACATGCACACATGCACACTCATATGCACACACCTTCACAGTCTACTCAAAAAGACTTACACAAACCTCACTTCTGTTCTAGGAGTGATGGCTTGGTTTTTCTCAGGATTTAAGAATGGGGAGGGAGAAAACATTTATTTTTAGTTAGACCTATGTTGAAAATGTTAATAACAACTCCAAATCAGCAATTCTATTGACCCATTTTACTAAATGCCTTATTTCAGATGTCCTTGAAGAACCCAGAACTGAGGACATAGTAGCAGTGCAGAAGGCGAAAACCTTGTACAGGTCCTGTATAAATGAGTGTAAGTGTTCTTTATTTGAAATGTGTGTATATTAGTAACAAAATAGGAATAGAATATGCGTAACCCCACTTTGTATTTATTTTCCTTGTTCCGAAAAGCTGCTATTGATAGCAGAGGCGGGCAGCCTCTACTCAGACTGCTACCAGATATATATGGGTGGCCAGTAGCCTCAGAAAATTGGGAACAAACATATGGTAAGACCATTTCCTTCTTTTGAAATTAATAATTTCCACAATATAGTATTGCTAATGAAACACCACTTCAGAAAATGTGCTTCCCCTTCTCTTCCTTCAGGTACTTCTTGGACAGCTGAGAAAGCTATTGCACAACTGAATTCTAAATATGGGAAAAAAGTCCTCATTAATTTTTTTGTTGGCACCGATGATAAGAATTCTACCCACCATATAATTCATGTAAGTGTGTGTGTGTCAGGCAGCCAAGGCTATCTTTAACTTGTAGTGAAATTCCCATGTACATTGTTTTCATTGATATTTGAGTAATGCCAATTCTCCCTTTCATTTCATGAACTAGGGGGTAATAAATCCATGCCCTGGCTCTCAGCCCTGGGGCGCCATCTTAAAAGGGTTTCTTGGTGATATGTTTTAGACACTCACCTCTCACTCTTGTCTCTATTTTAGAGAGCTTCCTAGGATCCTCTTGTTATGAAAATAACTCCCAGTTTCTTTGTATGTATCATGCTTTGTTTTACATAAAGTAATGTAGGCCTGGAAACCAAAAATTCCTCTTTGATTTAAAATAAAATACCCCAAAGGGGATTTTGAACACAGTTTTGGTTTCCCCTAAATCTGAGTGAAGGTAAATAAAATACCATCCTTTTAAGGGTCCTTCATGCAGAGATGTGTTGGACTCCTCCAAACTTCAAGGAATCCCACCTTTATCTATCAGTGCTCTAGGTTACTAATGCATCCTATTCCGCCATGTACCGCATAGGAAGCAGTCTCCCAGAGCGCTCAGTGGGCCCACTTGTCCTTCACATTGGTGCCCAAGCTGAACCACATACACGAGAACCGCAGACCCTTTTCTCACATACGCTACTGTCCGCACCTGCTAAAATCCTTCCGAACACACACCTCTGGGGACATCTTAGGGGTGGGGTGGGGTAGTCCTCTCCCTGCCTCTTTGGTAGACAATCTCAAGATTTCTGGCAAGATTTACATTGGCAAATAGGTTGTCGAGTGACTATAGTGGTTTTGCATGTCTCCACTACCACACACCCAAATAAACAAAGGACATGACTTACTTCTTTCTACCAGTTATAATACATCCCAGTTAAGGGTGGTGCAGACAAACATGGCCCCAAGGGACCACATTAGAATGTCCAGAAACTGGGAAATCCTGTAAGTGTGTAATCTGGTAGCTCACTCGACCAGGAGCCTCATATTCTTTAGTTTGCTTTTATCTTCTGCTCTGAATTTAAAATCATTCCTATGGTACTTTTAGTTCAAGTTTTCTTTACTCTCATTCACATATGCACAATGGAATCCCCCGAATTATTGTTACTTGCAAGAAGTGTAGAAACCTTTCCTAGATGTTTATTTACTTCATTTCTGATTGTTGCACTTACAAACAGCAGCGAGAGTGGGCCTAGTTGTATTTTATCCAAATGTTTTACTTGCTGAGTAATTTGTTTTCTTCGATGTATATGTTTTACAGTTTGACCAGCCTCGACTTGGCCTCCCTTCCAGAGACTACTATGAGTGTACTGGAATATATAAAGAGGTAAATAAAAGCAGAGGGAGAGAAGAATCAGACACAGCCTGCAGCTCCATCTGTGCAAACCTTTAATAACGAAAAGGACTCTAATGTAAAACTCCTTCCATTCTTTGCTGGGGAAATACCAAAGCCACACAGTGCTGAAGTTCCTTTGATAGAATGAACATTCCCACTAGACTAATGGAAGTCAAATAAGGAAGCTTGGAATTCCTCTCATGAATTTTGATTCTTAGTTTTTAAGTCATATGATACATTTTTTAAAAATCAGTTGTAAATGTTTCCATTCATGTCTAACTTGGATCATTTAACAAAAAACGAAAAGTGTCAGATTAATCATAGTAGAACATTATCAGTAAGGACTGGGGATTGACTGGTACAGTGAAAAGTACCCTCCAGAACTTTTTCAGAGAACTATGCAGATAGGGCCATCTACCCCCTTTCCCATAGCACCTAAGCCATGGACATCACATCCCACACAGCTGTTGTTGACCTGGATTGTCTTCTTAGTATCTCACAAGCTTACCTGTCTTAGACTATTGTGAACGTGTTCTTTCTTACTGATGTAAGGAGCCCCAGCAGACCAAACCAGCAATGTTGAGTGTGATTAGATATCAGAAGGAAGGAGTTTGTCTTATAGATGCTTTTCTCATAACTCTTTTGAAACACAGAAGAAAATTATGGTTGCTTTTCATGATCCTAAAGAGTCACATTGTGGTAGTATGACTGGAACCACTGCTTGGCTAACATCATTAGGTAGACATGGTTGTGTTTTGCATTCATGTTAAGTTCAAATAACATGGTATATAAGTATCTGTTTGAATGGATACACAACACTGAAATTAAGAAAAGTACATACATTATAATATCAAAGGCCATTGTTAATAGCACAGGTAATTGAACTTATATAGAATATCTGAGTGATCTAGTTTCTGTGTGGGCTGCAGCTGTTGGCTTTAAGAAGTGTCCAGCTGTTTCCTGTTGCAGAGTTAAAAATGAGGGAAGATTGTCAGCTCATTTCTTGTCATTTTCAGCCCAAGAACTGTTCATATTTACAATTGTACTCTTAGAAACTGTTGGCATTTTCCAATCTTAGATAGTTTTTATTTCATAGTTTAACATTTCAGATATCAAACTATAACTGATAGTCAAGGTGGTGAAGTTTCTTCCTTTTTTTCCTTTGATAAGATTTTATGAAGATGATAGAATATTTTGTGAATTTCATTTTCCATGTTAGTTCATAATGTCAGACAGGTGACAAATTGGCCATTTGGGGTTTGCATCTGATACAGAAGCATTTTTACATAAGCTTTAAGACTTGCTTTATTTTAAATTTTGAATTGTTGTGCATCCGTTGCAGAATTGGGCCCTTCACTTAGTAATACACATTTCTTCCTATGTCTGTAGAATTAGAAACCCTAAGTTTGCATTTTCAAAGGGCTGTGCAGCCAGAGCCGTCCCAGTCACTCCATGGAGACAGAGCATCATTTTCTGCCTCTGTGTAGCCATCATCTAGGAGATTCACTGATTTACACTGACTTTCTTGTCTCTTTAGGCATGTAAGTTGGTACTGGATTGGGTTTTGTCTGAGCTGCAATAACAAAAATACTCAAAATTACAGTACCTGCAGCAAAAGACAATATTTCTATTTCCCTTTCTGATCTCAAAGCATGTAGTCCAGGTGAGGTAGGGCACGTGGGACTCCCTGTGGCCTCAGCTGCCTTTAATTTTACTCTTCTAATCTCAGTCTGCTCTGGAATTTACACTAGTCTGCCTGGTCAGAATTGGTTCATTGTGCCATATTCATGTTTAAGGCCAAAGGGAAATAGAAAAGAAGGAAAATGCTGGACCATTTCCTCTAATTTTTTAACTAGCAGATTTCTTTGGTTTTTGAGAAAGGGTTTGCTCTGTGGCCAGGGCTGACCAGGCTGCCATGTGGTTCCCACTAAGTATAAAGGAGGCTAGAAAATGTCAACTGAATTTACTCCTGTTTTTGATGCTATTGTAAATTGGATTTTTTCATTTCTAAGTCAAGTAATTCAATTTTTGTTTGCATAACTGCTATTGATCTTTGTGTATAGGTTTCTTTGAACTGCTTCAGTTCTAACACTACTTTTGATGACACCTTTAGCATTTTCTATGTATGAGATCATGCCATTGGCAAATGGTCCATTTCACTGTTTCCTTTCCTGTATATAGATATCATTTATTTCTTGTGCTTACCTTAATTGTTCTGGCTGGGACTTTTAGTACAATCTTGAACAGACATTCTTGTCTTGTTTCTGGTCTTGGAGGGAAAGTGTTCGACTTTTCACCACTAAGTCTTACGTTAGCTGTGGACTTGTCATTGTGGCCTTTATTGTGCTGAAGTATGTTCCGCTTATGCATTTAAAAGCTTTCTTAAAAATTATGTTGAATTTTTCCATCATTTGAGATGACCATGTGGTTGTGTACTTCATTTTGTTAATAATAGTGTGTCACATCTATTGGTTATTATTGAATGATACTTATATACTTTTTCCACTTAATAAATCTGAAAAGAGAATTTTTAGAGATTGAAAGCAGTTTGTGAAAACTCTGGTTTCCCGCATAAACAATAAACCTTTGAAAAGCTTGTCTAAAGCTCCAGGTCCTTTTTGGTAACCTACCAACAGCCTCAGTTCCCTCTCTGGGCCAAGTTAGATCCTCTTGGGTCCTGTGTTCTTCAAGTCCTGTTGTCCGGTTGTTTTCAGGTTCAGCTTTGTCTCATCCCTGGTCCCCAGGAATAGGTATGCAATTCTCCATACACAATCCCTCTATGGAGAACAAGTCTCTGCAACAGCAGTTGCACACTCTTTAATAGGAAGTTTCTGAGCCCTTTAGATGGAAAGCATCTTTCATGCTTGGTGTCCTTGGGACACGTTGTGGAGTCTACCAATAAACTTCCCGAGTAACACTTGCACATTACCGAGCATTAATGGCTGGCTACCTAGAGCATAGTTCTGTGACTTCTCAGTTACTTCCTGGTCTACATTTTGTAGATTTTCTTCTGAGGAAGGAAAAGTCAAAAAACTGACAAGAGCTGAGTGTCACAAACAAAATCTCCGGTTATGAAACTTCTGATCTTTATAGGTCACCACCACCAGGGTGCCCAGACATCAGTCAATCTGACTGGAGCGCTTGCTTCTCTTTCCTGGATCTTGATGTCCTTTACTAACAGTGATATGGCTGTGTTTCTCTTTAACAATTCTAATAAATATCAGCTTTTTTTCCTGGGCTCGGGGAGCTAGTTTATAAACACCATCGTCTGTTATTGTAAAATGGAAATCACTCTAATCAGAGCAATAATCTATGATGTTAGGATTAGTAAATATTAGTTTTGCTAATGTGTAGTTTTAAACGAAATTGCTTCTATATGGATTTTATGGTGCCTTTTAAAAGCAAGTGTTCCTTTAAAACTACTTTTGTCATTGTTAAGATTTATAATCTTTTTTTAACGAAGGTCTACTAGATGTTTTCAGGTTCTTCTCCGCTGAAATGATCCTTGATTTACTGTCTATTCAAAGACACAACTGTTAAAAGATGAGAATTCATTCTTATCCTTGCCCTGAAAACTAAATCTCTAAATCACAAGAAAGAAAAACTAATTTTCACTTTCAAAAATATCTCAGTTTCTCCAAATCTGTACACTTGCTATCACTTGGCTTGTTACATGTTTAAAAATAAGAAAAAGTTACAGCCTTCAGTTAGAATCTTGCAGCAGTGAGATTGAGTTCTGACAATTACTACAGGAATTTGAAAAGAAAAGATGCTAAAATATGTGTTTTAGTGAGAAGTGGTTAACAGGCTGGACCTCATTCATCAACACTGCATTCTATGCAAGTGTGCCCAGAGCTAGCAATATGAGCAGGCCTTGAGGGTTGTCTTATGAGGTCATCCACCAAGATTCTACAGCCATCAGGTACACTTGGAAAGAATAAGAACTAGATTGCAAAATCAACAAAGTACACAGAAGAATTCTTGTTCTTTTCTCTCCACATTAACAAAAATGTATCTCATATAACAGAGAAATCTCAAAAGATTGATATTAGAAAATTCAAATTATCATCTCCTTCATAGCCAGTAGTAATTCCCTGCTGAAAGCAGATGGATTTATGTGCTTTGAAATATAGTTAATTCAAAACACTACATTCTTCTACTTTGGCCTAAGTGGTCTCATGAGGTTTGAACCCAGACATACTTGTTTATTTCAAAGCGAAACAAGAAGTCTGATTAGTTTTAATAGGAAAAGAGTGAAGTTGGGAATAACTCATATGAAATTATCTTTTATTCCTACTACCTTAGTGACTGGGTTTTTAAATACAAATTCACAGTCAAAAAATAATAATAATAATACTTTCGCCTATTGAAATGCATGGATGGAAGCACTGCCGAGGTACTTGTAACATCACAGTGTATCCCTCAACAGAGAAAGCCCCTCTCTCCAGGGAACTGTCTATTTAGTTTTTAATGAGGGTCACAAGTAGCAGTACATTAAGTTTTTGAGATTCATTGTAGTTACACATTTTGTATAAGGCTCTTGCTTAATAACACACTTTCACTTTACTCTTTGTTTTATGTTTGATGATGAGCACTTGTAAATACACATGTACCTCTGTGTTCAAATTGAATATAAGGGTAACCTTTGCGCTTGTAAATCATTAGTAAGGATGTAGGACTGTCCTGAAACTGAAAGCGCTACACTCTTTTAGCATACATCATATAGACCCTTCATTTGTATTTACCTGGATACCGAGGCTTAGAAGCATCCAAGGCTCTGCTTCTCCCCAAGTTGTGAGGCAGATTTCCCCTGATGACAGTCACCAGATTTACTAGAGTAAAGCTCCCGACAGAAACTTGAATTTGGGTAAATTTTAAATGATCACACTTCCTTTTAATTGCTGATGCGTGACAATATCTAATAAGTAGCGGGGTGTTAAAACTTAGCAAAAGTAGGATTGTCTTCTAGAGTCTTAATGTCAGTGAACTCAAGTTTACAGCTTCTGCTTATAAATTAAAATGTATCTGAAGATAAAATATAAAGAAATGGAGTGTGTGGAAGAAAGATGGCATCTAAATCTGTGGTCTCTTATAGTGAAACTTCACAGTAACAGGAGAATTATGAGAAAAATGAAAACCTTTGGCTGTTCGTTGGAGGAACTCCTGAGAGCAGTCTCAAAAATATTAGCTTGGCCCAAGATGTGAAGTTGTCCTGGTCATACTATATGAATTTGTAACTGCCTCTTCATGAATAGTTAAAAAAAATACTTTCATATATATATGAAAAGTCAACCTTAGGAAAATGGCTTAGTAAATGAAAAGAAGTAATTGTGTAATTACTTAACAAGTGCTTTACAACTGTGTTTTTAGAAAGGCCAAGTAAATGTATTGCAAATAAGATAATCTCCATAGACAAATGACCATAAATTAAACCATTCAAAATGATATTTTATTGCCATGCCTCAGCTCTAATTAAAGGAGTCTGTACAAGTCATTTCTTTTAGCACTTAGAAAGTATTTCCATTTCACTGTGCTTTTTTTGCTATCAAAAATTAGTATTTTAAAAACCTTTATGTACCATGATGAATATCAGAAGGTTCCCCAACAACTTATTACTTATTTCTTGCAGGCTTGCACGGCATATGTGGATTTTATGATTGCTGTGGCCAGACTGATTCGTCAGGAAGAAAGATTGCCGATTGACGAAAACCAGCTTTCTTTGGAAATGAATAAAGTTATGGATTTGGAAAAAGAAATTGCCAATGTAAAACACATTGTTTTTCTGGGATACTGAATAATGTGAACCATGTTTTGTTTCATTCTCTCTTCTCTATGCTATTTTAAAGATAAAACTGTAGCTCTTTAAGTCAGTGATTAGAAATGCATAGGCCAGTAATGGATCATTGTCTTCAGGACAACCTTTGAAACTATAGAATTTCCTGAAATCCAAAAGACACACTAAATTTGACAAATAGCAAACAAGCTGTGCTTCACCACCTGCCTATATAATAAGGAGTTGCATCAAAATCTTATACTCAGATTGTGAGATGCCCTCAGGACCCAGGAAGACTCATGCAAAACCATGGTAGTTTTTCTAAACAATTTTACTTTATGTTATTTTGAAATACAAAGTGTCTTCAGAGATCATCTCTTTCCTTCTGCTAAGAACTTGGTTAGAGAGCAATGTGGTGCCACTGATTTCAGCCTCTGAGATTGCTGAGTTCAGGGAAGACAGACCTTAGCAACAGAGCCAAGGGGATCTCTGTATTTCCTCTGCTTCCAGGCAAGCTCTTGGAGAGTGGGCTGGCACTCGGTTCTCTCAGTCTTCAGAGGGGCCATGCAGGCATGAGCAAGTGAACTCTGGCCCTAGGCAATATGCTGATTACTGACTGAACCTGGCCTCCTTTCCTTAACAGTGCAAGCAAAACTCTGTTCTCTTACGTCTCCATCTGCTCACCACTTCCTCTGGCCTCATCAGGATCTTGAAACCCAAAGATAAGGGAGAGTGATTTTAGACTTGCTAGGGCTACATGAAACCAAGCTCTCCCCCTCCCGCCCCCAACCAGAGCCAGACTGCTTGGTGGAGGACAGTTTGATGGGGTTACTTGGGGTTCTCAGAGGGAAACTGCATTGCTAGAGAGCAGTTTCTTGTCCTGGGATTTTTTCACTCCCATGTTCTCGGGCCGTGTTTCCTTGGCCAGACTTGGCTCCACAGTCGTCACTCCATTGCCTCCGATATCCTTGCCACTGTATTAGGTAGGCTTCCCCCTGCCTTAGGCTCTGAAGTTGACATAGAATCACAGGCATCTCTGTGTCACTCATGTGTGTCTAACAGTGTCCACATTGCCTCATATGAAGGAGATATTCAGTACTGGTTTTCTTCATCAAAGAGTAGATAAGTTACCCAAAGGGGACATTGTCACATAGTTCTCATGTGACACCTTCATTTTTGTGTCTTCCCACTATTTATCCCAAGCACTAACCTGCTATCATAACTTTATCTTTAGACTCAGTGAACAAAATTAACCTGGATTAAATGTCGATCATTAACTAGTCAGAAGGCAGGGTGATCAGGAAAGTGGAAAGAGCGGCCGTTCTTGACCAGCTTGCCACCTGCCTGCCATGGACTAAGAATATACTGTGCCAAATGCTATAAATTGCTGTGAAAACTTTTGTATGTCCCTACCCTGTGGCTTAAGTTTAACTAGAATACTGAATTATTATAAAGTGAGGGTAGAAGCCAGTATTTGAGAGATAAATTGGAGATGACTATATCAAAAGAAAAAGTTATAATATGAAACAGTGGCAGACATAATTGACTATTAGCCACAAATATTAATTCGGTAGCTTGAGCAGCTACCAAAATGTAAAAAGATTCTTGAAGAATTTTAAGCTAGATGCTCTGGGTAAATACTGTTAATTATTACTGAATGTATATAAAATGACAAATTTGGAACCAAAATCAAATTATCTTAGACCTACCCTATACTTTATTTTCCAACCTATATATTTTTCTAAAAGAACTATCACATGTTAAATCCATAGGCAACAACTAAACCCGAAGACCGAAATGACCCCATGCTGCTTTATAACAAAATGACAGTAGCTGAGCTCCAAAACAACTTTTCTCTAGAGGTCGATGGGAAGGTAAGTAGGAAGGTTGCAAGTTTTATGTGCCCCTTTCCGGGACCATTTTCTGAGATCATAGCATTGTATTTTATTTACTGAAGTGAATTAACTTCAATGAATTTCAATGACTTTCACTGTCTGACTTCCTACAAAGTCCTGGGGCAGGGAGACTTTGAAACTGCTATTTCTGTATTTAAGTAGAATAGGGTTCAATGGCAAAATTCCTTTTAGGGTACGTGTGCAAGATTTTAGATGCTATAGCAGAAAAGGGTTTGGAGAAGATATGACTCTTTTTGAGAGACCACTACATTGTCATTAGACGTGGGATGTCAAGCAAGAAGACATGAAATTTCTCTTTAGTTCTTAATACAGCATGATCTACACATAAGAACTTCCCATGTTCTCATCCAGGCCATCTATGAAGGAATTTAGGACACAAATTACAAACAGAATCGGTTAGTAAGGAAATCTGTCTCAGTATCTACTAATAAACAGGACTTGCTTGTTTCTGTTTAGCCTGTCTCTTACACTCTCCTCTGGTTTTGTTTTTTTCTTGTGTAGTAATTGGGCCACATGGCTGGGACATGAAGCCACATTTATGTTAAAAACTCTCACAGTCAGCATTCTCTTTATACTAATTCTGTAATACCGATTCTGGCTACTTTCTTAGTAAGCTAGTCATTTCTTACATTCACTTCTTGATATAATGAATTAAGTAAATGTGTTTTGAAAGACTGGTCCAAAGCACCAAAGGAAACCAAGTATTTTAGCACAGCACTTCCTACACAGTAAGGGACCTTGGTGTACATAGATAAGATCTAAGATCATGAGGATCTTAGACACTCAGTTCCCATGTAAGGAATAATAGAAAAGATTCTGTCCTTTGGACAAGTTTAAAACCTGCACGCCTATCTATAGAACTAAGATGAATAGCTCAATGTGTGTTCCTTTGTCTGGCTCCATAGCATCTCTGCGGTAATAATGTTCTGTTTGAAGCTGACTCTGCTCAAGTGTAGTGCTGTGTTTAAATGAATTGTTTATTAACATCTACTGTTAAAAGACAGTTGTATGTGCTTGCATTCCCATAAACTAAGGAAGCTTTATTTTTAAAACTGTATTTTTTCTTTTTTAAAAAAATACCTCTTAGAGAAAAGATGACAACAAGCCTCTTTTCTAATTGTGTGCTCAGTATGCATAACGGATTTGTTTTTGCTCTTAAATGGCTGGTTTAATTCTGCTATCTAAATAATCATATTGGAGAACTAATATTTATTCAAAAGCTGATTGAAACAATTGGCCAAAAAAAAATATCTCAAACACCAACTGGCTATTCTATTAAACATTTTATGATGCAGCTGACACCCTTTAGTGTGTGACTTTCTAACCATAATTCTTGGAACCAAGAAGAGAAAGCCATAATTACTGAATGTTTTATGCCTGCTTTTTCCCCAGCCATTCAGCTGGTCAAATTTCACAAATGAAATCATGTCAACTGTGAATATTAATATTCAAAATGAGGAAGAAGTGGTTGTTTATGCTCCAGAATATTTAACCAAACTTAAGCCTATTCTTACCAAATATTCTCCCAGGTAGGTATGTCAGAGTGCCCATAAACTCAAAGTTTACATTTCATATCAGTCTTTAGAAGCTTTGCAGCCTCATCTTTTCTGTTGCTGGGTGGTGGGTTTTTTTATACAGAGATCTTCAAAATTTAATGTCCTGGAGGTTCATAATGGATCTTGTAAGCAGCCTCAGCCGAAACTACAAGGAGTCCAGAAATGCTTTCCGTAAGGTGAAGACAAAATCTCTCTTTTCTTAAGACTTAAAGCGTAAAGAGATACATGGTTATAAATGCTTGCCATGTACACTGCTAGAATGTGCTGGTCATTCCCAAGAACCAAAATGCCCAGATTTGCTTGTTTTGCACATGTGTAAGAAGTCATTGCTCTGGGCTTTTCCATCCTGTGCGGGTCTGCTATGGTATCATGAGCTCATAGCCCTACAGGGAGTCACCTGTAGTTGTACAAAAGAATACTGCATTGATTTGTTTTTGCCAATGTGGTAAAATCCATCTCAGAGGTACCCTTCTCAATTGATTTGATTTTCAGGAGCTCATAGCAGCACCCTGGACGTATATAAAGACAGATTTCTTTGTGATAACATTCTGTAGGGAGTAACACCAACTTGAAGCTAGAGCCGCAAAGCTTTTTCTTAGGCTGCAGATACATTAGCTAAACAATCATTCAAGCCTAGTATTAAGAGAGCGGACAGTAGGAGCCGAGAAAGGAAAACTAATATACCAGTTCTTGTTCTGGCAACGGAGTAACTGCTTGAAAGTTCCAGTTTCTCCACTAAAAAATGAATTGATAAACTTTAACACAGGGCTGAGATGTGACTGAACTGCAAGAATGCTTGAGTATCACTTTCTAAAAATCCAATAAATAAAACAGCAAGCATGGTAGCTCACGCCTGTAATCGCAGCCTGTGAGAGGTGGAGCGGATCAGAAGGCCAGCATCATTCATGGTGAATTTGAGGCTAGTCTGGGCTACATGAGACTTTATGTTAAATAAATAAATAAGTAAAGACAGCAAAAAAAAATGTTATTTCAGTAAATTGCCAACCCCCTTATTGGTACTAAAATTTATATACACACAGTTTTCCTATAGTACCTGAACTTCAGTTAAAACATTAGAAGGAGAAATGTGTTTTCTTGTGTTTAAGATTTCCTTCCTGTTCCTTTATTGAACATTTCTTCACGTTTATGTTTGTATAGTGGGCACACTGTTGTATTTTTTCTCCCAAAGCTTTCCTGAAGGTTATTAACTTGTAATAGCTAAAAGTTCTGCTGGGACATGCCTCTGAAGAGATACCTTGTTTGCACAAGCCCATTTTTTTTTAAAGTAAACAATCGAGTCAGATTACATTTTATCATAGCTGAGGGACCTCTACTCTGTGAAAAGAAGCAGTGAGGACCGCAGGAACTCAAGCCAGACATAAAGACTAGCTTTGCAAACTGCATGCTCTTATTGTTCACCATCCCTGGTTCCTAGTCAGACGCCATTTTCCTTTTCTCTTTTATAGGCCCTTTATGGAACTACATCAGAAACAGCAACATGGAGACGGTGTGCTAACTATGTCAATGGGAATATGGAGAATGCTGTGGGGAGGCTTTATGTGGAAGCAGCATTTGCTGGAGAGAGCAAACATGTGGTAATGTTTTAACGCAGTGCGTCAGCATCTAAGTAGCATCCATTCGTTTGATTAGCAGTTGCAATTGTTCGAATCTTTGCCCAATTTTTATTAATTAGGCATGATACTATGTATCATAGAATACCACTGTTCTCAACAGATTTTGCCTCATAACCCTCAATATATGGTTATGTCTCTGCCTTCACATTGTTTAATTGGAAGTGCTTATCTGCTTCCTGGAAGCAGTGACTTTAGTGTTCACAGCCATGTCTTATAAAGACTTTATATATAAGACTTTAGTCTTATACAGTCTCCTATTGCCTGACTGACCATTTCCTTAAAAAGTACAGTTTATTTGAAGTATGAGAACCGTATCCTATCTTCTAATTGCTACTGAAATTAAGACAATGGGACTTAGTGGCGTAGTAAAACAATTTTTTGAAATGCTACTTCTTGCTTAATTGAAGCACTGGTGACGGTGACAGCTAAGGTTCTATTCCTCTAAATGGATAGCAAGAACCAGGGCATTCTGAAGGTGATTTTAGCTTCGGGTCTATGGGAAGACCTATTAACCGGAGAAATTTAACAATAGCAGTATTGCTTTAGCATAATAATCCCATAGGCTCTTTTGCATCCACTTGTTTGGGGTCACAATTCATCTGTAAATTTACGGGTGTTAGCATACTATTGCGACCTTAAAGGCATCATGTAGCAATGAAGAATGAACTCATGGACTGTATTTCTATATTAGACTATTAATAAGCTAATATTCTTTTTGCTTTGAGGTTGAAGATTTGATTGCACAAATCCGGGAAGTTTTTATTCAGACTTTAGATGAGCTCACCTGGATGGATGCAGAAACAAAAAAGAAAGCTGAAGAGAAGGTAAGGACCAGCCAGGGCCATCAAAGAAAATCTGTTTACAGGAAAAGATGAAGTTGAAAAATATTTAGGAAAAAATAATCCAAATTCCCATAAAAGCTACATATAGGTCTAGGGCTGGGGGAATAGCTCAGTTGGTAAATGTTTGCCTTGTAAACCTGAGGAACTGAGTTCAATTCCTAAAACCCATGTTAAAAAACAATAGTAAGTGTGGTGGCTCACGTCTGGAGTTCCAGTGCTGGGAACTGGGTGTATCCCTGAAGCTCACTAGCCAGCCAACCTACTCAGTGAGTTCCAGGACAATCTCAGAGTGGGGTGGGGGAGCAGTAAACAGAAATAAGTAATGGGATACTTACCATAAACACACTTAAATGATAACGGAAAGCTAGTAATAAACAGTGGACAAATATGAGATGGCTAACAAAGAAACCCACTTCCCACTCATGCTGGTAATGCCATTCATTCCCCTTGAGAAGAGCTGCCCTGACTTTGCGGAAGAAGGGGAACATAAAGACTGAAGGCACCAATATTCAGGAGTGCATTAGCACAAAGCCTGTGGAGCCCTTATCTGTTTTCTCAGCTGAACCAACGAAGTGGAAAGATAATTATATCCTGCAAGATTGGGAGCACTAAATGTTACTCCTTCAATAAAATTGAAAAGTCTGGAGAGAAAAAAAAATTTCATAAAAATACATTACATGTGGAGCAATGGCTTTTGTCAGTTTCTATGGGAAAGCTGCAGCCTGGAAAGACGGACAGGGCATTAGGCACTAAATTTCATGTCTGTTTTTACTTTTTTTTTTTTTAACTAAAGCAAAGAGCCACTGCAAAGAACACCGGTTGAGTGTTGTTAGGTATTCCTTTTGTAAATGGCACATCAGGCTTATTTAATTGCTGGTTGTGGACATCTGGTGTTTGTATTTGAAGGTTGTGGTTATGGAGATGATTGTACCTCCACATTCAATGTTGTAATTTTCACAGGCCTTAGCAATTAAAGAAAGGATTGGCTATCCTGATGACATCATTTCCAATGATAACAAACTGAATAATGAGTACCTTGAGGTAAGTCTCAGCAGTGATATGTGGGGCTGGTGGCAATATCACTGTAGCTCAGGAATGCCAAACACTGTGTAAAATAGCCTAAAACCGTAGATCCTACTATCGATATCTAAAACACTAATACCCAAATTATGTTTAATTTAAACTTTCTTGTCATTGTGCAAGACTGTGTTTGATTTCTATATGTTACAATAGTGGTGAGAAAAGCCTTGCAGCCTTTAGAGTAGTGTTTCTCAACCTGTGGGTTGTGACCCCTTTGGCAAATCTCTGTCTCCAAAAATATTTGCATTACAATTCATAACAGTAGCAAGATTATAGTTATGAAGTAGCAATGAAGAAACTTTACGGTTTTAGGGGGAGTCACCACAACATGAGAAACTGTATTAAAGGGTCATAGCATTATAAAGGTTGAGAGCCATTGCTTTAGAGCATCAGGGATAGACATCTAAGTAATGAGTAATGGGCTGCTCACAGGTCCTTACAATTGCTTACATGGGCTACAAAAGTCAAAAAGCCTTCTACTTTCTAATCATTATGCCTGTGTGTTTTACACAGTATGCGTCCTCTATTAAAAACCAAATAACTGAGAACCATTTTTTTTAACTCTCCTTGGTAGTGTAACTGTTAAAAGAGGTGACTCTGACACTCTGCACCTGTGATCAGACTTGGCTGAAATGCTCGTTATTGTCCTGTGACCACCACCATGACATGACACCCTGGTCACAACAGATGACATGCACCAGGTCTGAGATGACAGTGATGGCTGATCCACCAAGTACTAGTGGGGTGTGGAGGTTTACACACCAAAATGCTCACTCCTTGTTTTCCATTTACAGAAGAAATTAGTTATCTTGGGTTTTGTTGTTTTGTTTGTTTATTTTTGCTACAAGAGTGGATTACCTGAGATCAGAGCTAGACTCAAAGCTAACTACCTGGGCCCTAAATTCCAGTTCTATTAATCTTTTAAACCTTAGCAAATGACCAGAAACATCTCCACCTCACATTCTTCAACTTTCAAATGCTGACCTCAGCTGTTAGGTTACAAGATTATCAGAAAGATCAGATGAGTATAATATAATTTGTTTTCTAGCAATACTGTGATGATGCTGGCATTAATATTTCTCCCCAAATCTTTTACCTAATGCAGTTGAACTACAAGGAAGATGAATACTTTGAGAACATAATTCAAAATTTGAAATTCAGCCAAAGCAAGCAGCTGAAGAAGCTCCGAGAAAAGGTGGACAAAGATGAGTGCGTATATCTATTTTCTAATTGTCCATTCTGGAGCAGTGACGACTATTACTTTTGACCTTTGTTTTTCCACTCAATGGGTAATACCCTGAGATTGACCAGCGTATGTGCTGAGTGCTCAAACCCACGGAGTTTCTTAGACTGATCTTCCAAGACTTTTAGCCCTGTAGACCTGGAGCCATTCTGGGCACCCAACACCAAGCTTAGTTACAATTAAAATTAGTGAGCACATGCGTTTACTTCTTGAAGTCTATTATCCTTATTACATCTGAGTATTTGAATCTGGCCCAGATTCATTTGCTGAGCTCCACACTTAATATCTAGCTGATTAGCAAGCATTTCTATATGAATATATCATTAACCACACAAGCCCAACATTTTCCATTTAAGCAAAAATTAATCTTGTTCCTTATATCTGTCTATTTTTTTTTTAAAGCTTCCATCTTATTCCCACCCAGATCAAAACCAGGGCCTTGTCTTGATCACTCTGGACTTATCTATTTCCTCTAAAGTGCTCTATCCCGGGGGGGAAAAAAAAGACTGCATTCACCTGCTGCTAATTAAATATTATATGGGAATGTACAAACGGCTCCATTTACCCATCTCCACTTTGCTTTCTTACCACATTTTTCTCTGTGGTTTTCATTTTTTTTTTTTAACTTTTATTACCAATTATCTCATGTTTTCACCTCATCCTCACACTGCTATCCCCCAGGGTCTCGATGATACAGCTTGAGTCATGTTCTTTCTGGACAAATCCTTTCTTATGATTCCTGTTGCTTAGCTCAAGAAATATGAACCCTTGAAAAGGTCCAAAGTTCCCATAGCTCTCCAGAATTCCTTAATAGTCACCCAAATTCTGACCTCGGTCCAACACTCCAGGGGTGTGCCATGCTTCCAAACCACCCCTCTGCCCTCCTCCCCTCATTGCTTCTGAACTTGCAGCATCCTGTTTTGTTTGGCTTATCTTTTGAGACAGGGATTCTCTATGGAATCCTGGAGTTGTGTAAACCAGGCTGGCCTCAAACTTACGGAGATCTTCCTGCCTCTGCCTCCCAAGTGCTGGGATTAAAGGCGTGTGCCACCACACCCAGCTTGTAGCAGCCTTTCTTTTCTTGTTTGTCTGACAGGAACCTCTGCATGGCTTGTCTTAAGTGTTGTCTCTTTATTCATTGTACCTCGGCAACTTTTTCTTCACCCGTACAAAACTGACAAAGCCCCAGTACAGTTTGATGCTGCTTAAGAAACTAATTTGTGTAGAAAGGAAACCACTTCCGTACTTAGGTCAAAAACATCGATTAACAGAATGTGGGCCCTTCATACATGGCAATAGAGTGTGCAAATGGAATAGCCAATTCGTTGATAAAGTTAATTCAGCAGATAAGATAAAAATGCCTCCATCTCCACATTTTACCCCCACAGCTGGTGAAGCCATACATCACTGTGGCTATTTTCTGTTGAACAATTTTTAAAACTTAATCTCAAGGAGTGTATATGTGATATGTCCAAGTTAATCATTTGGCTAACCCTTGTGAACAGCTCACACCTGCAAAGAACAGGAATTTTAATAATTCTAAAACTTCATATGGTTTCTGGATGTCTATGCATAATTTTTTTTTTTGCTCTGAATGTGATGTCTCCTGAGGGTTTGGTGCAATTGCAAAGGAATTTCAAACATGTCCAGTTCAGAGCAAAGTATCACTGACCTGGGAGTGTGAGTGTGGCAAGATGTGTACTTAGTAACATGTCTAAAATCATTTACTTCTACTAACATGATTATTCACTGAGAGGTAACAGCCCAAAAATAAACCTCAAGGCCTGTGTGTTCATGCACAACAAAACTGTAAGGCTTCCTTATGAGGTGAAAGGTTGGGGTTTTTGTTTTGTTTGTTTTGTTTTTGACCAATCAGTAAATCATTCTCTGAGAATAACAGCTAGAAGTTAGATTAATGAGTAGATCAGAGTAGTGACTAAAAAAAAAAAAACAGTAATCACTGACTCATGGGATGTCTTCCTTACTTCATGTCTGCTGGATTTTTCTGATTGGGCTAATCAGATGAGGGCAGACTGAAATCAGTAGAAACCTAGAGACCACAATATAGGATCCAAATGTCCCATATTTCCATTTAGCTGGAGAGGACAATTCAGAAGAACTCTGGTACCCTCACTCTGTGTAATCTCTTGAGAGGACCGTGCTCAGATGGGGTGTTGCTCTAGTTGCCACAGCTCTCTATGGCTGCAGAAAGGCAATGCCCTTCATCCTCCCAGGTCACAGGGCAAGCTGGGTCAGTGCTTGGTGAAGCACTGTGGAGCAGCCATTAATAGGCCTAAGTATTTGGTGAGTGCCTATCATGTTCCCAACAGTGTGCTAAGTCCTAGTGGTTCAAGCTAAAAATAAAACATGAACTGTCACTACCTGTGAAGCTACCTTCTAATCAGCTGGACAGACAGTTCATTTATGTAAAGTCAGGGAAGTACAAAGGGTTACAAGGAATAGAAGAGGTTTGGGTTATTTCCTAGAAGTTCTCAGGATTACCTAACATCAGGAAAGTGCATTCTCCCAATTCAGTATCAGGAGGGTCTTGATCCTCTGACAAATTCAATCACCAACTACCCTAGTTACAGTCACTACTCAAATGCAAAGTTCGGAGAAGGTCTTTAGTTCTCCTGCATTTTTGTTTAGGCCTTGAAGGGCTATGTCTGGGATAAGAAAAAAGTGTGAGCTGTAGAGCTGGAGTGAGGTGATAGGGGTGCTTCGAGGTTGTGGGAACTGGGCAGGCCTAAATTAGTATTGTTCTACTTACTTATTAGCTCTGTAAACTTAGCCTTGGAGCTTTGGTTTTTGTTGTGGTGGTGGTGGTGGTGGTGGGTGTTTTGCTGTTGTTGTTGTGTTTTTGTTTTTGTTTTTTCTTTCTTTTTTCTAAATTTGGTTCATAACATCTGCTTTTGCCATGAAAAGAGAGGGATAAGGTAGGAGAGAAAGCAAAAAGGTCCTCTTTATATTGGCAATAAAATAACATTAATTGCTGTGCTGAAATTTGTATGTCATGTGGATCAGCAGTTTGGTGATGGAGTTTGATAGGAAGGCAAGCAGGCCATCTTCCCCTTTCAGTTAAATATATTTTCCCGTTCCATCACTTAGTGTATACATGCATTAGGACTGAGTTTAGTAACCATGCAGTGACTCAGTTTCCATACATACAGATTGGAGGTTCCATCAATACTGTGAGGACGATCTGGAAGATCAATAAGAGCGTGTGGGAAGAATTGGAGAAAAAAAAATAAGTGTAAAAGACTGTAATGATCTGAGATTTCAAGATAATTCTCCTTTCATGCAGGAATACTTGAAGAAGGCACACACAAAAATCTATTTATTGTACTGCTGATTTCAAAGGAGTTGCTTTCAGCACAGATGCTGAGAATTGAACACTTCCAAGGAGAAGGGCATTAATGGTCTTGTTCTTTATTTTAAGCCTTAAATTCCGTGACTAAAAAGAGGCTTATTCTAAGTGTTTTTGAAGTCCACTGGATTCACTTTATCTTTAAGGCTGTTGAATTTGGTTGTTCATGTCTGCTTTTCTTACCTGCCATAAAGTCTATGTCCCTTCTTTTCTTCACAACCTAGTTTCCTCAGGGTAAAAAGAGGTTGATGGCAAACATCTGGCTCCTCTCACAAGTGTATTTCAGGTATACGTCCTGTTTGAGAATGACAAGTTGATGATTCAAAACAAATTAGCTTACCTGACAACATTTCAGAAATTAAAATTATAATAATTATATAAAAGTAAAGTTCTCAGCTACTTCCTCCATTCCCACTCTACCTTCCCACCACACAGCCCATGCTGACACACACATAGACCACTGGAGGCAGGAAGAGAACAAGAGAAGTCAGTGTTCTGCTTCTTCTCTCAGGTCTAATACTGCACATGAGAGACTGCTAGCGTCTGGTCTGCACACTTGGAAGGTATCTCCAGGGAGCATACAGTAGCCATTATTTTCGAGCAATATCACTTCCATTTGTTTCTGATTTTACTTTTCTTTTCTCTGTGCCTTTTCTCTCCCAAGTGCTGCGGTCATGGTCAGCGTTGTCTTAGTTTTACAAATAAAAGCGTCTCCATCTTTATAGATGAGTTGAAATCAAAAGAACTTAGAATTTTCATTACATCACTATGAAATTTTAAAAACATTTCATTTGCCTCCTTATCTTTTCCATCGGTATTTGGGGGTATTTTATAACTGACCCCAAGTATCAGACACTGAATCTGTCTCTGTTATCACTACCCTACTTAAGATGTAACGTTTGGTATAATTCTAGAACTTCAAGTTCTGATCATGACCTGGGACAAAATGCCCCAGGCTTTTGAATTTGCATGATTCTCCAGAGTGAACTAAGGACACATCATAAAAGATTTTGAGGGGGGAGGGAAAAAAAACACTACACACTAGTGCTCAGGAAACCCCACCACCATAATTCTAATTTTATGAGAGTGTTCCATGATCATAAATAGCCACC
The DNA here is from genome assembly GCF_007827085.1 of Peromyscus californicus insignis. Classification (NCBI taxonomy): domain Eukaryota; kingdom Metazoa; phylum Chordata; class Mammalia; order Rodentia; family Cricetidae; genus Peromyscus; species Peromyscus californicus. Next base: position 42,272,698 of record NW_026294617.1, read on the forward strand.
TATGTTCTAGAAGCTGTAACTCACAGTAGACATTTTAATATGTAAAACTCTCCCTGCTGGAGAGTTAAAAACATTAATCAAAATGCAATCTTAAACTCCTTAAAGTAATGTTTCAGAAGGGTGGAAAGGCGCTACAGTAAAAGGGATAGCACTTACATTCACAAAAGCAGTAAACCTAAGCAGGCAATATTCTATGAAATCCATCTTTCTATGTCTGTGTCTTCTAGTCACATTCTGAAGTGTGTCGTCTGAAGCATTTGCTTAGGATATCTGCTTTTTCTCCTCAGTATAACATTTCACCTTAAATAATTAGTTCAGATCCAAATAATTGATAATGATTATTTGTAATTACCCACAAAATGCACACTTATTGCCACCAACTCAGAATTTGCAACTAAGAAATTTACTCTAGAGCCCCTGAGACAAGGAAAATTTCGTAAATAACTTTGGTTAAAAAATTTTAATAATTGTAAACCATTTACTTATAAGTTTTATTATCACATTTGCTATGAAAGTGTTGAGAATACACCAGGAATATTTTTTCAAATTGTGCAACAGTGTTTTTTTAAAATTATCTGATCACATCATCCTTGACCTTTTCACTGGCTCCAAAGGACTTCACTTGACCCTGCATCATGGTACCTTTATGAACCTATGCAAATGTAATCTAAATACATCACTTTCCTCATCACCACACTTATTTATACAAACATCTTTTTTTTTGTTAGTCACATAAATGAGACCCACTTGTGCTGTGCAGCTCTGGTTTCTCTGTTTTAATCTAATATCTTGGGCTTACAAATACTTGCCTTTCACGTAAGTCATTTACAAATTGTGTAGTAAGCAAGTGGCATTTAATTAAAACAAACAAGATATATTCTTGTAATCATCAACTTGCAGGAAATGCTAAAATATTCATGACTCAGCTCTGATGAAGCTAGGGAGGATTGGTATGTGAGCCCCATCCTGCTTAAAATGTTTTGCTGTTTTAAAAAAACAGAAGTAACAGACTAACAGAAACACACGTGGAAACTATTCTTCACCATTTCCAGGCTCATTGTTTTCCTAAACAGAAGTTTATAAAAATATAAATGAGATTGTTGTAAAGTCATGCATTCTTTTATGTAAAGTTTTAATCATGTTATTCAAAAAAATAGCAGAAATTTTCAGATGGTTGTTACATATTGGTCTCGGCCAGTTATTTTTAAGAAGCTAAAATAGTGGTTATGCCTGACATGCACAATAGTTACTGACATTCTGACTAATATGTTGACTTTGCACTGCTTACATGGCACAGCAGAGACTAGAGAGAGCTCTGATATAAATGGAATTATTGTACTATTGTGATTTGCTACTAGAAGGATAATGATTGCCCTGAAGTAAAAATAACTAGTGAAGCCTTAAGACAATGCTCCATGATTGTCTTACGTGTATGTAGATACGCTAACATTAAGAGGTCATCTGAGGTCAAGCAGTGTCCATTTTCAATAGACACATATATTAGATTATGAAGATTGGAATAATATTTATGTTCCTCAGATGTGCTCAGTATATGATGATTGACAGGTATCTTCCATAGTGTCTAAGCAGGAAGACATGAGAACAATACCTCCTCTCTTTCAGTCTTCAAATTATCATGAGACCAGTATTTTGTTTTGTTTTGTTTTTAATTTACTTATGCACTCTTGTGTAACAATTATCTATGAATAGTTCTCATTTCCTAAACTAGTCTTCTGTATTTAGGGCCTGTGTTTTATAAACTCTAGATTCTGTGCAGAATCTAAGTCATGGAATGGACTAACAGACAGACAACTCTATTTAAAGATCACCTGGATTTTACTTTACAATCAAATGAAAATACACCTTTCCTCAATTAGCTGTAATGTTGCCTTTTTATAAACATTTTTTAAAAGATTTGATTTATTTTTAATCGTGTGTGTGTGTGTGTGTGTGTGTGTGTGTGTGTGTGTGTGTGTGTGTGTGGTATGTACACACAGGTGCAGGTTCCCTCAGAGGCCAGAAGCATCAGATCTCCTGGAACTGGAGTTACAGGCACCTGCGAGCTGCCCAGTGTGGTTGCTGAGAAATGAACTCTGCTCCTCTGAAAGAGCAATTCCTACTCTTAATCACTGCACCATCTCTCCCAATGTTGCATTTTTAAAACAAGATTTAAAGAGCAATAATTTGAAGTTCATTGCTCCAAGATAAGATCTCTGAGCTCCCAAAGAAGCTCAGTATGAACTAAGAATTGAATTCTTAAAAGCTACTTGAATCTGAAATTTTACTAACCTTTGTTTCATATATTGTCAACTGTTCCAGAATTGTTGAGACAATTTAGTATCAAAGCATAAAGCTAAGTACATTTCAATATAATTTGAACCTACTACAGTTTCTGAAAAGATGTAGTAAATTTTGTACCACCACATACCTCCACAAAAATCCATGCAAATGAAATAATAGATTGTAGACATAGATATATATTGAATTTTCAATGAATAGAAATATTTTCCAATGACTCTAAATTCTAGTACGCCAAAGTTAATTTGTTGATCATATTTCACATTTGTTTTTGTGGTAAGCAGATTGAATGAGGTAATGGAGTATCTTTTGTAACAAGTTCTTATGTTTTCCATAGGTGGATAAGTGGAGCAGCTGTAGTCAATGCATTTTACTCTTCAGGCAGAAATCAGATAGGTAAGGTATATTCCTAAATAATTCTTTAGCATTCCTCAACTTTTTTTAGGCCTCTGTTTGCTGTATGGCCAACTTTTAATACTCCCCTAAAAGTAAAAGTAAAGGTGATATTGAGTTAATGCTTCACTTCTTGAAGTATCCATGTACCTCTTTTCAGTGTAATAGGAAAATAAAAATTAATGTGAATCTCATTAGGTAGTTGTTTCTTGCATAACATCCAATCTATAATGTAAATGATTTATCTTATTCCCATGTACTCTTTGAAATTTCCTTTTTAAAATTATACTGACTCTTGGAGTTACTGGGCATCAGCCCTTTAAAGTTATTGGAGGTTCAAAGAGCCAACTCTTCCTAGACCCAGTTCTCTTGGTAATTCAGTAAGCAGCCTGTCTAGCAGAGATTCTCCTATTCTTTGTCTTCTTTATCCAAAGCTTCCAAGGAATTCAGAGGGTTAAAAAAAACAAACAAAACAAAACAAAACCCAGTGCCCCATTTAGCTTCAGTTGCCAACTTAACAGAGACTGGAGTCAAGTGGAAAACCTCACTCGAATTTGGCCTGGAGATAAGACTTTGGGGAGTTTGTCTTGATTGTTAATTGATGTAGGTGGGGCCAGTGTAATACAGACAGTACCATCCCTGGACAGGTAAGCCTGGGCTACGTAAGAAGCAAGCAAAGCCTGAGTCTGAGTGAGCAAGCCATTAGGCAGCATTCTTCATGACTTCACTCAGTGATAGGCTGTAACCAGGAAGTGTAGGGCAGATAAATCCATTCTTGCTGTAAGTTGCTTTGGGTCATGGTGTGCGTCACAGCAGCAGAAAGGAAACTGAACAGCTGGATTAGACTTTACCATATAAAATTATGTTACCCAGCTGCTTTTGTTCAAAACAGAAAAATAACTTTTGTTGCACTAAGAGTAATATCATAAACTATGATGAAAATTAATACATGTATGAATAATATGATGAATAAATGAATAACTTGACATGGCAAAGATATGTTTTCTCTCTTCCTGGGTAAACCTGGGAATATTTGAAGTCTGTCTTTCTTATCATATAAACAGACCCATTTTTTTTCCAAGAGTTTTTACCATGTTGACAGACACCAAACAGACACTGACAGAAGTACACTAAAGCCATAAAGCAGGCTTCTCCAAAGGGACTCAGTCTAGGCCTTTATATCGAAGTGTGGCCAGAATTAAGGAATGATAATCTCAGCATTATTTTAAACTATTCTTTTTATATCTCTAAGTCTGTTTTAAGCCTCACCTTTTTGAAATCTGTTACTGATTTGAAATAGAAATTACTAAAAGCCTTTAAAGATACTTATCATTACTTAAAAAACAAATCTTAAAGCATGTCTTTTTATTTTGAAATTTAAGTACAACCTCCTCCATGCTTTTAAGCCTAAGAAAAAATATATTAAGACATTGTCTACATTTTCTTTTAGTATTTTTATGGCTTCTATTTTTGAAGTAAAACTTTATCTGTAATTTACTTTGGTACATGATATGAAAATAGATTACATAAGGAATCTGGAAAGGCTATCTTTATATAGCATGTAGATAATAACTAAGATGTGCCTCTAAGCAAAAGAATCAATTAGCTCAAAGTCTAGCCTAATATTTTATGTAAAGAGGAAAGATTACTTCAAACTAGACAAGATTTGTTTGACGATCAACTCCCTAGCACCTATATCATCATGCATCATAGTATAATGCATTTTTAAAACCAATCAGCAACTTTCCTCAGAATGCCTTTATCTAGAGAGGTTCTTCACTTTGGAATCTCAAAATATGATGATGATGAAGATAGACCGATAGATAGATAGATAGATAGATAGATAGATAGATAGATAGATAGACAGACACACAGATAGATAGATGATAGATGGATGGATGGATTTTTCTGGAGACTGAACCTAGGGCCTTGCACATCATAAACGTACACTCTACCAGTGAGCAGCATTCTCAGCCCAATCCCCAAATCTGTCCCTCTTTTTAATATGCATAGTTCTGTCAGTATGAGATCTAGTTCATTCTGCATTGAAACCCTATTAGCAGAATTGCTTTTCAGCATGAAGTGAGGCAGCTAGACATTTATTTCTACCTTAGGGAGAATACAGCACAGCTTCATTTCGAGTTAAGTGAAGGAAAGACCCTAGACACTGCCAGATCTGGTACTGATTCACCTTCAGATTGTACCTGACTGCAAACTTGAGCTGTGCTTGAAATATCTTAAAGTTGAGTTGCTTGAAATCTTGAAAAGATCAGGGGGCAATTACCGGCGTGGGGGTCTGAACGCAGACAGGGAGGAAGAAAAGTAGTGATCTTTTGTTTTGTGGTCCCGTGACTTATTTAATTGGCCAGCTTGCTGGCAGCCATGAAGTGACCTGTCAGTGACTAGCAACACTGGGATATTTGCTAGTAAAGCAATGAGCTTATTGAAGAAAAATCCTCCGAGAAAAATTTGAGCTGACCAAGTTAAAGGAGCTCATAATCTGCCAAGCTGAACTTGAAGATCAGTATTAATATGAGCCATAAAAAAATCATATCACTTATTTGAAGAATGGCATCTAAGGCTGTAATTAAGTCACCTGCATCTCTGTGGTTAATGTTTAGCCTTGATAGCACATTTCATAAGAGCATTTTATATAATGGGTAGCTTTTAATCGAAGTACATAGTGTGGGAGATAATACTCAGTTTAAGTTAATAAAGTACTGCATATAATTTGTGTAACTTTCAGCTAAAAATAATCTCTTGGCACTGTTTAGCTCAGGCAGATACATGTGAGCTATTACTTTTACCCAAATTCTCCAGGGCAAAGGTCTATTTTTATTATTTTATCATTTGAAAATGATAGACATTTCCAACATATTGAAAGATCTAAAGAACAAAATTGCTTAGAGTTTTAAAAGTCACCTCTGTAAATATCTAATATTTATCCTGGAAGCTCATGAAAGCTTAGGTCATATTTACCATGTCTAAAAGAAAAATATTTGCTACATTGTGTTAGATAGACCTTAAATTTCTCTTCTTTTTTTTTAATTACTGAATGTCAAGGCCTTTCACTTATATTCTTGATATCCTGTAAAGGCAAGACTCAGAAATTTGCATGTAATATATGCTCATACTACATGCAATTCTTTATTGATTCCAGAACATAGTGCTGCAGTTACCTAATGGATACTAGAACTTTAAAACAGGAAAGGTAAAATTACCGAATTATAAGAATCCATCTTCATTCATGTCTAAAGTCAGGGGTTAACTTCCTCTAGACATCATTGACCCAAAACAGTGGTCCCTTTACATTAAATAGAGGCAATGTATCCCAAGGAAAAATGATTGAGACACATTAGTGCATTTTACAGACGAGTATTTAGCAGGTACATTTATTGTAAGAAGACAATGCAAAGGACTAGACAAGGGGTGACTGTTAGGTACCCAGGAGAAGCAGGAAAGAATGATGGCATGCAGGGCCAGGAGAAGGGTGCTGTTTGACTGCAGAACAATGATGACTCCCCAAAGTTTCTTAGCAGGAAAGGAATAATGACCATGATTGTACTTTAATCTGGCTACAGAATACAGTAAGAGGGTAGATTAGATTAGGATAGATTACAGGTTGGGCAGGAAGTGAGAACATCTCTTAGGAAATTAGTCTTCTTGACATGAGGAACAAGTGTGAGGTAAAATGTACTGTCAAACTCCCAGAAGAAACAACAAAATGTGCTTTTGGAAGAACAGTGTACCTCCTGGTCTTTGCCTACATGTGCTGTGCAAACTTTGTGAAGGAAAAGAGGCACCTGAGATCAATAGAAGAGGTTCGCTGTTGCACTCTGTTGACATTACCCTACTAAGTGCCGTTAGGAAAAAAATACAGGCAAGAGACAGGTATCTAGGAAAGGGAAAGTGTTTGCTGTTTGATATACTCAATTGTTTTTGAGACATAAAAATGGAAAAAATTTTCAACTTAATTCATGTGTTATGATAAGTCATAAAAAGTACTATTCATTTATCTACCAAACTTTTTAAATAAAATAATCTTATTCTTTGAGGTTTTCATGCCTACCAAACTTTTTATAGGCATCTTAGGCTATGAAAAATACATATTCATTTGTTTATAATTGATTATTTATGCAGTAAACGCATTTTTCTGGGTGCTAATTCTATTCCAAGCACTGTCTGGCTATGGGTTCTAGAGATAATGACTTTAAAAGCAAATGGACCAAAGAATACATACATAAATGTGTATGAACATGTAAATCTCTGATCTCACAGGGCTGAGATTTTGGAGTGCCAGGATGGAGATAAACAAATCAGATAAAGAAGGACTCCAACTATAAACTAGGAAATAAACAGAATTTAGAAAAGTCACAGGAACTCTGATAAAAATAAAATAGTGTTAAATGATGGAGGGACCCCTTTGACTGAGTGGCAGTTTATTTTAGATAGAATTGTGGACGGATACAATTTCAGAAGTAACACTGAACAGAAATGTGTGTTATTGAGTAGCTCTTCTTTCCAAATATTTAAACAAGGAAAAGAACTTCCTGAGTGTAGCTTATAAATTTTCCTTGCCCCAAACTCCTTACAGAAAAAAAAAAAGTCTTACATTGATTTGAAGTGAATTGTGCTGAATAAATCACAGGTCGTGTCCAGCACTGACTCGGTCACTTCTCCACCATCAGTGATAAATGACTGTGTTGGTTTCTATCACACAAGACTTTTGGTATCTACCTAAGTGAAGTGGACGTAGTAGAAACAGGCTGGCAAGCACGATGCCATCATTGACAATGCCACAGGTACTCTTCACAACTCTTCCACCGTCTTCTCTCCTTCAGTCTTCCCTGCTGGCATTTTGCAGCCCCCCTTCTTCAGTGCCCGGCAGTCCAACTCACTGAACTATGGGGGCATCGGCATGGTCATCGGACACGAAATCACTCATGGCTTTGATGACAATGGTAAAGTATAGGTAACATTTTCCTTTGGCTGAAATACATCTTCCTAAGTTTAACAGTTACAGTGTATCAGTACAAAACTCCATTTGTTTATCAGCATGTTGCTGACCTAAGTCTCGCTGCAAAGTCAGTGTTCTAAAGTGTTTCTTCAGAAACTCAAAATGTTAATGGGCGGTGAGAAATATGTGCTTTACACTCTGAGGGACTAAAGGAAATACCACATTTAGTAAATCCTGTAGTGCTGTGCACCAGAAATGATGCTCGGTCCTACTATGTGTGTCTGCTTAGCTTTCCAGGCTCATGGAGAGCAGGGTCTTTTGATAGAAAGTCAGAAGCCATCACTTGTCCATTACCCCATGGCTCGTAAGCTGCTTGCAGCCGGGAACTTTTTTTTTTCTAATCTTATATTTAATACATAATTTAGAACCTTGTAAACAGTAGGCACTTAAATGTTGATATGCATTCCTAAACAACCATGAAGACTTACAGTTTTAATTAAAGTCAAACAAAATTAAAATAAAGACAGAAGATATGTAAAAAGGCCATAACAAAAACTGTAATAAGTTTTAGTTCACAAAATGTTAACTGGACGGAATTCTAGAAGGACAGAGAGACAAGAAGAATAGTACTTTAAAGAGAACATACTAGATGTCTGTTAATTCAATTAGTCAGCACAACAGTCTTAACCAGTACTGACTAATAATGTTTCCATTTGAAAAATGGAAACATACAGAGGCATATAACATATTTGTGCAATGTTATAAACCTTGAAATGGTAGAATCAGCATGTAAGTTCGAATTTTGTTTCATTGCCTTTTTCTTATCCACTGTATCATAAATATTTAAAACATGATAAAATTAAAGGTCAAAACATGAAGTATGTAAGTGCATTTGGAGAAATGATCAATGTCATTTCAATCTAGCAAGAAAACTCCAAGAGAAAAAAAAAGATGTTTCTCTTTGTGTTTAAAGTAGAGAGAAACACAGAGTTAGTTTCATAAAGGGTCTGGGAACATAAAATGGGTGCCAGAATAAAGGCGTTAACCTTTTACAGTCTAAAAATGTCAAATTAAATGGTCTTGGTTCAGATGGAAAGCATCGAGAATAGCAAGGCGTGCTTTCAGGAGTGTTTATCCGGTGGCCTCATCTGCAGTAGCACAAGCCAAGTGGATGAAATACCTATCAATTCCACATTGGCAGATCAACTTTGGGCTTTCCCAAAGAAAGCAGGAGTTGGGGGAGTTAGCAGTTTCTCTCAATGTCTGCCTCATTCCACGATCACTCACATTGTAGTATTTTAGTCCTTTGCACATTAAACTAGAGACCTCAAGACGAAGGGACTGTATCCATGTCAATATCCTTGCTGTGGTTTTATAGTGTTGCAAAATGCCACTGAGGAGTGTGAACAGTGAGCAGGAGGTCTCTCTGTGTTGTTTCTTACAACTGCATGTGAATCTACTTCAAGAATTTCAATTACAACAAAGAGCATAAGACCAATCTTATTCTCATTTTTGTTGTAACAAATTTCCTTTTTTACTAAATGAATATATTACAGGCAGAAATTTTAACAAAGATGGAGACCTCGTCGACTGGTGGACTCAGCAGTCTGCAAATAATTTTAAAGACCAATCCCAGTGCATGGTGTACCAGTATGGAAACTTTACGTGGGACCTAGCAGGTGGACAGCATGTATGTCATCAGTATTCCCCAGAAAAGCTTTAGACATTCAATCACAAGTGAAATATTGGTGCTTTCTATAAAAATCCTAATGGAGAATCTTTCTTTAAACAGCTCAATGGAATTAATACACTAGGAGAAAACATTGCTGATAATGGAGGTATTGGCCAAGCATATAGAGTGAGTATTTACACTGTACTCCCACTTCAGTGATAGGAATGTTAATTTATTATATTTACTCATTTCTGTAAAGCCTCTTCTAAGAGACACATATAAACAAAAAGTGAAGAATGGGAAATGGGAATCATGTGAAGAGCAAAGAGGGTTGTATATATGTTCATCATAAGGGTCTGTAAGGTTAACATGATGTGATAGAGCCAGGGTAGAAAGGAAGCACTCAACATTCCAACAGAAGATATGAGAAGATGGATGCACAAACCTGTAGAAGACACAAAATATTTCTAAGAAATAATCCCTGAAGTAAATTTCTTAGTCAATATATCCATGCAAGTGATTATTTCAGGATCGCTCATCAGTATGAGTGAGACCCTCCTTTCAGCATGTGAGGCAGCCTGTGGAGATGCTAACCAGCATAAACTGAAGATATAACATTAAGCCACAGTCTGCTCACTGAGAAACAGTTAGGGACCCGATCATGATCTGGCTCCAGGATATGGCCATGTAGTTGGCTCAACTATTATTCTTCAAAAATTATTACTGTTGGAATATTCATTAGATCCACAGCTTTCCACTTATTCTTGCATGCAACAAGTACTTTATTTACTTATTTTTGAGGATTCCATATAGGAGTACTGTATTTCCATCATTTTCACACATTTCTCTCCCCTCAACTCCTCCTGTGCCCCCCACTCTCCTTCAGATTCATAACCTTCTTATTTACTATTACCCACACACACATGCAAAAACTATGGAGTCCTTTTAGTGCTGCTTACATGTATATTAGTTAGGGTTGACCATTTGGAACTGGATAACTCATCAGGGGACTTGTCCCTGTAGAAATTGATTCTCCCTCTCTAGGCTGCCATTGACTGCTGGTAGCTCTTCATCTGAGGTGGAGACTTATGAAATATTTTCCATCCACAGGCATGTTGGCTGGCAGTGTCGTTATGCAGGTCTTATTTAGGGACCCATGCTGTTTAGATTTTATGGATACAGCTTCCCTGTGATGTCCAGAAGGCATCATAGTACAGCAGGTGTCCGGGTCCTCTGGCCCTTACAGTCCTTCCACCTAAGTACTTTTAAGGACTTGGCTTTGTTTGTAGTACCATTTTAGGGGCTAGAGATGTAGCAACACAGCTTCCATAAAAGATTTCAGTAACTGAGGATGTGAGAAATAACTAAAAGATGATTCAATGAATGCCAGTGTGGAAGAGAAAATAGGGAATTCCACAAAAGGGTGGAGAAATGATGTTTTTAGAAGCAACAAGGGGGAGTGAAGATGAATTTGAGTGTACCTCTTGACCCTGAAGCTGCCCATGTATGAGAGAATGAGCAGTCTACTTGAAATGACACAAAGGATACATGAGAGGAAACCAGGTTTTCACAGATGGAATGGGTAGAATGTTTGAGGACTGAATAGGATTTTTTGGTCATCACTGGAATGTTGAGGGTAAAGGGGAAGAGAACCTTGGTGATGGTCAGAAAAGTTGAAGCATCACAACAAAACAGAGAGATGACTGATGGACCCTGCAGTGTACCCAAAACAAAGCGTCATCCCAGTATGAGGCCTGAGAGATGAAGTCAGATAAATGCCCCTGCCCATCACTGGGGGTGGTACATTGCTCCTACCTTGAATGTTGGGTAATTAATGTTTCTATTTCTCACTAGGTGGCAAATAGTGTGCATTTTACCTCTTTAGATGCTGGATAATTTTTAATTTCCTATAAATATTCTTCAGAGTTATCATAGGATATAATTGGAAATGGTTTGCTCCCTTTTGGACTTGTTTGGACAACATGTTAGTTGGGACTGGGATAATGCTGAGTTTAGAGGAAACTGATTCCCCCTACTGAGGCCAAATCCTGCCATGTGGATTTTGAGTGCTCCTATCCTTGTCCTGCTCTGCCCAGACACTGCTATCTGTAATCCTTTGGGGATGATCTCCAGATTAACATGAAGCTGAATATTCAAGGGCACCCTCTTATTATTTTGGAATCTTCTTTCAGGATTTCTCTTTCTTAGTATCCTGGCCAGTGTAACCCAAAGCCCTCAATTACTTTTCAACTCAGAACTCCCCAAACTTCCATTGACTCTCCCCTCCCTTCACTATGGCATACATGCTCATGGAGAAGTAATCTAAGCCTGCTCTAGAACTCCTCTTTGTTACTAGCCATCTTTCAGGACAGTCTTCTTTGGTCAGGTGTAACGTTCAAGACTGGTTTCCAATGTCACGCAAGCCATTGTCTCATATGTTTTGCCCATCTCTTTGTTGATTCAGCAACAGTCCCTGTCACTCTGTGTTGACTGGAAGTGGCCGTGTTAGTAATTAGCACCTTTGATGACTCTGCTCTACTACTCACCTACACCAGGCTGATAATTAAGTAGGAAAGGAAAGCGCAATTGTACAAATATTTGTGACACTATATGAGCCCTTTGCATGTAATGACTTGGCCCTCTGTGAGATCATGTACTCCCTAAGTGGGAAGAGGCATAAACCTCCCCTCTATCTCCAAAATCTTTAGATAGTAAAGGTTCACTAGTCTATGGTGATGGTAAAGAGAAAGAAATAAAATACATCTTAACTTATATAATTGATGGGTGTTCTTTATAAGTTAGGAAGGGCTGACTGGCTCAGCAGGTTAAGGCACTTGCCACCAAACCTGACCACCTGAGCTGAATCCTTGAGATCCACTTGGTAGAAGGAGAGAACCGACTCCTGCCAGTTGTCCTCTGATCTCTACACATTCACCATGGTATGCACACATTCATCTGTGCGCCCACAAATAAATAAATAAATGTAATTTATTTTTTTAATAAATTGCAAATAACCTGTGTCAGGAAGTTTATTGTTTATCCATTTTTAAATAACATAAAGCAAAGCAAAACTAAATTTCTCAATAGTGAATATAAATTTTTAAAGGTTTCAGAACATTTTCTGAGAATCAGGTGACCAAAATGCCATTCTCCGGATGTTACGGGAAGTTAGTCTACTTTGTCCTGTATCAAGGGGACCAGAGTTGTTGCCTCGCCTTCACCTCAGGACCACAGGAAACAGAGCCCCTAAGGAATCTCAACAGAATCCCTTAACTTTTGGCAAGAGTCACTCAGACTAAATCTGGTGTAACTCTATTTTGCCAAGAGTAGTAACTAAGCTAAATATAGCAATTGCAGATGACTCCTTTGGCAACCCATTCCTCCAGCAAGCTGGACTTACCCATCTATCCATAGACAATATTAAGGTAAGATTTTCATCATGTATTCAAGTCATCTTTTCATCCAACTGACATGTAGTATGATCATCTGACATGCCAGACTCTGGTCATCTGCTAATTAGTCTCTAATTCTTTCTGAACATTTGTAGATGCATTCTAGTCTCCTTCCTAATCCATGAAAGAGTTGCAGGCTGCCATAGTTAAATGTATACTGATTTGATATAGAAGGTGAATTACTTGGTTACATGGTCTTTCATGATAGGTTTTTATATAAATTTAGAAATTATATGTTTTTATTTTACTACTTAGGCCTATCAGAATTATGTTAAAAAGAATGGTGAAGAAAAATTACTCCCTGGAATTGACCTAAATCACAAACAACTATTCTTCTTGAACTTTGCCCAGGTAGTATATCTTTCATGATTGATAAGTGTGAAAATCATTTTGAGTTGTAATTTCATAGCAAGTTGGATATTGCAGGATGTTTTCTTCTTTTAATTAATTGGGGTGGAGCATTTGACTTAACTAACTTCCATTATTTGCAACAAGATTGTCAGATCATGTTCATTATGAGTGATTGATTATGTTTATGGTTGCCTTTCACTGAACGTCATTTGAAGAGTAAATAGTTGAATGCAAATGCCAAATTACTGTGCTTTTCCCCCAACCTACTCACAATGCTCCATGTTGTTTTCCTTTGTCTATTTATACTTCCAGGTGTGGTGTGGGACCTACAGGCCAGAGTACGCAGTCAATTCCATTAAAACAGACGTACACAGTCCTGGCAATTTCAGGTATGTAGTTATGAATAGCAGCTGGGCTGTTCCAGTGTTGTGTAGCTAGAGTTTTCTAGTCCTGCCTGGCCCGTGGTCAGGACAAATCTCTCTCACCTGCCAGTCCTACAGCCTCTCGGACTCAACCGAGTAAACACATAGAGACTTATATTGCTTACAAACTGTATAGCCATGGCAGGCTTCTTGCTATCTAATTCTTCTATCTTAAATTAACCCATGTCTATTAGTCTATAAGTTGCCACATGGCTCATGGCTTACCAGTATCTTTTACATGTTGCTTGTCATGGTACCGGCTGGCAGCGTCTCTCTAACTCAGCCTTCCACTTCCCAGAATTCTCCTCTCTCCTTGTCCCGCCTATACTTCCTGCCTTGCTACTGGCCAATCAGTGTTTTATTTATTAACCAATCAGAGCAACACATTTACCATACAGAACATCCCACAGCAGTGTTGACTCCACTACTTCTATATTTCAGATTTGGCTTTTTATGCTTATTCTATACAATTTAAGACTACTGTGAATGTGTGCATGTATGTATTCACATGCATGTATGAATACATACATGCATGTGTATAAGTGCACATGTGTGCATATATGTGTGTGTGTAAGAGTGTGCTTGTGCATGATTGTGTGTGTGTGCATGCACATGTGTATGTGTGCATGTATGTGTGTGTGCATGTGTCTCTGTCTGTGACTGAATATATGTCAAAGATAGGACTCAAAAGACCATACCAGTAATGTTTACACAAGCACAGCTTTGGCCGTTCTGTCCTCCAGAATACATATGTCCTAAGCTTGGTGCCTGATAGATTGAAACAAAGATGTCACCTCCTAGCAGTGGTTTGATGGAACCACCAGCCAGTAGAACATGTGTCTAAGAGGCTGTGAATGTGAGTTCCAAATTCCAAAGAAAGATTTTAATTCTATATTAAGGGAAGCATTACTAGTTGGAGATTCTCCAGCACTGAATACCTTATCCGCAATACTCCAGGAGTGAGTACATTACAGCAGAGGTCAGAGAACAGCCCAGCAAGGCTACTAGAGGAGTGCTCTTTGAGGTGGGAACATGTATTAGATGTATTAGAAGAGAATCGCTGTATCCCTGACAACCTTTGAATGTTGAGTTCTAGAGTCCCTTAGCCTGGCATCCTAACGCAATTCCTTTCTCTCTCACTGTAACATTTAATGTCCCCTGCTGTCAATACCACCTTCCAAGAAGGAAACTGGAAAAAAAAATTTTAACTAAATATTTTGTACTTTGGAAAACTGAGTTTGAAAAAGAAAGTTATTACCCCCAAAATTTTAAAACTCTACCTAAAATGAATGTGAATACATTACCTAGAAAACTAACTACTGACAGAAACACGTTTAATTGTAAAGTCACAAGTAGCAATTAAACACCTTACACTTCAGTGAGGGCACTTGGTTTGTCCCTGTGTTACCTCTGTCCCTGTCACCAGCCTCATATGGCCTCTGCCTTAGCAGTCCCTTAAAATTTCTTTCATGCAACAACAGCTTATTGCATTTTGCTCACCCTGTAACGTGACTTAAAGTTAGTCCTGTTAATTAACTTATCCATACTAGATGCTTTTAGTTAACTGCTTTCCACAGAAAGGCATCGTGGATCTATTCCCACTATGGTTTAATCCAAGAGACTTTTAGTTTAATTTTAAGTGTTTCTTGTTTGTTTTGTTTTGTTTATTCCTTTGATTACCAACATGGCCAAGTTAAAAAAAAAGTGGGTTTTTGTTGTTGTTGTTGTTGTTGTTCTTACTAAAGTTTTCAGGAGCTAAAAATATAAGAAACTAATTCTGAGGATAGCAGAGAACATTTATAAATGCATATAAAACAGTGTGTCAGATCTTTGCTCTGTATGTTCCTATGGACATAAGCAGATCTCCATAAAGAGATTCCTTCAGTAGTGTTGAGCTACTGAATGAGCTGCCATCCTTGGAGAATAAGGTGTTGCACATTAATGTTCTTCTGTTTTGATGAGACAGGCTGCTGTTACTATTGTTAGTTATGCTTCAGGCTCTTAACCTAGTGAAATCGTCACAGCTAGCACGCCTAAGCCTGTTCATCGCTGTGCGAGTGACAGTGTCCTTTCATTTCTCATTTGGGCTCTGTGTTAGGGTGTTTCTGCACATTTGTCTGAGTCCTAGTACTACCTAATTTTTAATCTCTGGCCTCGGCTTCTTGATGTGTAAGGACTAAATTATAGAGAGAGTTGTTGGAAGATTCATGTTAATGGATATAAGTGCCTATTACTTATACATGTTTGAAAATTATTACTGTTTGTTTTTTTCTTTAAATAAGAGACCTGGATAGAATAAAAAATTTTATGTGTAAAGTTATGGACTTTGAGAACTAGAGAAATGGCTCAGAGATTAAGAGTGTGTGCTGCTCTTGCAAAGAATGTGGATTCGATTCCCAGCACACAGGTCAGGAGGCTCAGACCACATTTGACTCCATCTCTGGGAGACCTAAAGGCCTACTCTGGCTTCTGCTGGCACCAAGCATGTATATGGCACACATATATGCATGCAGACGAAACAGTCATACACATAAAATAAAAATAAAGAAATCATTTTTTAAAAAGTCTGTAATGAACCTAACACCATTTCCCAGTAAGCTAGTACTTCCATGCCAATCATCACTCATTTCTTCTGCTCTGCATAGTTACAGATGTAATGAGTGTTGGCTAAGTACTACAGGTAAGAGTGACTGCATTCCACCCCCATGTTTTCATATAAACATATGAAGTCATTTATATATTCAACTGTGATTCTCACACCAAATATATCCCTATTTTCCATTCATAATAAGAGAAGTATGTGTGTGTTTTAAGAATAAATGGAAGGCCAGCCTTTGTCAAGGAAATTACTGTTTTCTCTGGAGTTAAAGGGATTTCCTTGGCAAAGGCTAGGTTATGTTGTAGCTTTGGAAAAAGGCTGTTTGTTGGCAATTCAAAGTGAAACGTATTTTACAAGAACTTTCAAAACCAACAATCCTTGAGTTATTCTTCAAAATTGATGCTGGGTGGTTTATCTAAAAATATTTTCAAAACAGAGGAAGATTGTTAAACCCATGCTGAAGCAGCTGTACCATCAAAAACAAAAGAGGGACTATTTCAAGGATGAAATCCCAGGATGTTTATAAGTATAATCTTTCCAGCATTTTATGCAGGTACTTTCAACCAATGTTGGCACTTAGTTTCCCTTTATAAGTTAGCACGCTTAAGCTAACTGCTCTTTGAAATCCTGTTTCTTCCATTCGCCTTAAAATTAGCATCAACTCCTGATTTTTTTTGCTGTTGCATTTTTTTTATTGATTTTACATACGAAGCACAGATCCCCCTCTCATCCCTCCTCTTGCTCTCCCTTTCTCCAGCCACCTTCCATGCCCCCCCAACTTCATTCCCCCCTTCAATAGGGTAAGTTCTCCCATGGGAGGACAACTCCTGATATTTTATGACCATCAGGATGGGTTTTGATGAGCTGTCCAGCACTCCAGTTAGTATATATTAATATACACATTATTACCTGTGGTAGATTATATGCTTCTCAACATGGCTTTGTCATGAAGGGATCATAATAAGAAATTATAATGATTGGATAGTCTCTTTATAAATGGAACCAGTTAAGTCTAAGTCATTAATTTTAAGGAATTATTAACAGATTGTCAGAGGACCTATCAAGTGAAAAGGAGTTATTCAATAATTTAAAAATTCCATTTACTATCCAGGTGTGGTGGTGCATGCCTTTGATCCCAGGACTTGGGAAGCAGAGGCCAGCTGATCTCTGTGAGATCAAGGCCAGCCTGGTCTACACAGTGAGTTCCAGGCAGGTAGCGCTACAAGTGAGATACTGGTTCAGATGAATAAATAAGTAAATAAATAAATAAATAAATGAGTGAATGAATAAATAAATAAATAATCAGGTAAATGATTAAATAAACAAATAAATAAATAATCCATTTGCTTTTGATCAGGAGTACTATATTGTAGGTCTAAAGTCCATCCTCAGTCACATAGATGTTCAACTTGCTAGGTTTTTGATGTTTTTAATAGAAATGATTATTTCACAGGGCATAGATAGAACCAGCACAATTGACTATTTTACATAATAGAACAAAAACTTTGAGTGAACCATGTTAAGGAAACAATAGAAGTTTTTATCTTCTGTTAATGAAAATGCAAACACACAAGTGCCAGAATTTTAATGTAGCATGAAACCCATGTAAATATTGTATGTAATACTAACAAATATGACCTCACTCTTAGAGAAGAGATTCATTGTATTCAAAATGTACCCAACCTTCAAAGTGATTATTCATATCACCTATCCAAATATTTGATGATATAAATAGCATTAAACACGAACTACAAACCTGGGAAAGAAAGAGAAGCCCTGGTGTGCTGTTGCCCTGATGATTCAGAATCAAATTATCTATAAGTCTTGAATGGGAAAGAGGAAATACAACAAGATGGAGAGCTGGTTCATGTGTTGGCTGTATCTGGATTGTTAATTCCCAATTGTGTTTTCCAAAGATTAGTCTTTCTTTGGGGTGTTACATGACTTTAATTTCAACAGAGGCAGGTGGATCTTTATGAGTTTGAGGCCAGCCTGAACTATATAGTCAGACCCTGTCTAAAAAGAAAAAGAATGAAAAAAGAAAAAGGAAAAAAGAAAGAAGGGAGGGAGGAAAGAAATCAAAAAGAGAGAAAGAAATGCAAAGTTAAGGCATAGGTTTGGACATTTTCACTGATGTAATGGTTCCTCCGTATCTACAACACCTACTGAGAAAAGGGCTTTATTTAAGTACTATTGAAACACTGAGGTTCTTCCATTTTTTGCATACACACAATATCAACCAGGGAAATTCTTCCTCGGAATGAGGATATCCCTAGCCACCATCACTATCCCCTCCCCAGGATCTAAATGAATGACAATCCTCACCACATTGAAAGGGTGGTTAAGCCTGGACCCTAAAAGAGTCAAGACCATCAAAACAATTAACTTCTAAGGTGTTTTTGTCTGTAACATGAGGTGTTGCTCTGTAGCCCAGACCAACCTTAAACTTACTGACCTCTTGTAGTTTCCTGAGTAGGTAGAATTTGGGTTATATGCCATTATTGTCATCTAAGATGCTTTTCTACCTAGACCATGCCTTTTACTCCATTTATACAGTTGAATTTCTCCAACTTTTCTCCTTCTTCTCTTCTTACCTTATAAACAAACAAACCTCCATTTCTCACCATTCTAGAGACTGGAAGCCTAAGTGGCAGCATAGTCAGGTTCTGGTGTTATTTTTGGAGCTGTAGATTCAATCTTCTCCTGTACCTGATGGTGGAAAGGGTAGATTTGTTTTTTAGCATTTCAGGTATGAGGCACTTTAAAGCCGTCAAATTAAGTTAGCTCTAAGCTGCTGAACAATTAGAAGATGGGAGTTGGTCAATGTGCTATGCTGTTTTCTAGATGAAAGAACCCAAAGGCATCACCTGAATCTAGAGATTAGGGTGTAGTCTTCAATTTAAGACTGCTGTGGTCACTCAAATCCTTGACACCTGAGTGCACACTGCTGGCAGAGCCTCCGCTCTCCATATTCAGATTCAGGAACATCCACATGCCATTCTGTTTGTTTACACCAGGAAGGTGCTTATGTCCTTCACACAAACTTCAGAATTGAATCCAAGTCCTGTGCAAGCTAGGTGTCTACCTCCCAAGTGTACCTATAGATATTAAAATCTTCAGCATTGACCCCCAGTTAGCCTCAAACCCTCAAACCAAAAAGATATATCTTTAAGACTACCCTTAATAGTCCCCAAAACAAGCATCTCAAACATTTATGTCTTCCTGAGGATAGAGAATTGAGGCCGTGGGGTGGGATGAAGCAGCAGCTGAATGTTAAGGGATGGGACACTGGGAAGTCGGGTGTAGAAATCACTCATGCTGCTCTTCTCTTTCCTTCAGTGAGAAGGGAAAGCAAAGCTGCATTTCTCTTCTATGCTGCATTTCTTGTTCTACAGTGACAAATGAACAACAATTACCTATGCAGTTTTTCCTTCATACTGTCCTTTGATGTGTGGGTTGTCATCATGATCAAGTGACGGGTTCATTCATTCAGCTTGTCCTGAATCAGAAGGTGCATATAAATCACTTAGTTGGCTTTGAAGATTCAGCAGAGAGCAGGCTACCCACAGCATTTTGCTCACAGAGATGACAGTTTGATGATATTATAACAGCTTTGATAAGGATAAGACAAGTGGAAGGGGGCAATTTAGATAGTAGTCAGAAAACGCTGCTATCCATTGCTGTGATGAAGCATCATAACCAAAGCAACTTAGGGAGGAAAGTGTTTATTTGGCTTATGCTTCCAAATCACTGTTCATCACCAAAGGAAGTCAGACAGAAACCTGGAGACAGGAGCTGATGCAGAGGCCACGGAGGCGTGCTATTTACTGACTTGCTCCTCGTGGCTTGCTCAGTCTGCTTTCTTATAGAACTCAGGACCATCAGCCCAGAGATGGCACCACCCACAATGGGCTGGGCCCTCCCCCATCAATCATTAATTAAGAAAATGCTCTATGGGCTTGCCTACAGCCCGATCTTATGAAGGTATTTTCTTAATTGAGGTTTCCTCTTCTCAGATAACTTTAGCTTATGTCAAGTTGACATAAAACTCTAGCACAGCTGTCAAGGGGGTGATGATGAACGCTGGAAGGTGTTAGCCATGTTCTGGCTGAGATGTGATTTCCCCAGGTAGTGGGCTTCATCACAACAGTGGGTTGTGGTCGCTATGAAAATACATTAGGCTGGCATAGTTTGCGCTGGATGTGGAATTTGAAGGAAAATGCACTACATGGACTAAGTCTGGATTTCCTTCAGGTGTCGCTGGAATTAGGTTTGGGAATTATAAATTACGATTTAATTTTTTAGGATTACTCAGACTTCTACATGTAGAATATCTGGAGGGGAGACAAGTGCTGAGATGTGTATATGCACTTACCCATCCCATGAAGAGAGTGATGTAATCACTTTTTCCTTCTCTTCCATCACTGAAAAGCATTTGCCTCCAAGCTTCACCTCCCAACATTAGGAGAGGGTAGTGTGGTCCCAGACGGAGGAAAATGGAAGGAACTGCTTGAGAGCTGGTATGATACTGTCACCTCTGCCTTGTATTGACCTGCTTCTCCCTTCAAATGCTGCTTAGTTCAGATAGTGGGTTGCACAGCTTTATTTTGCCCATTGGTGCCACAAATAAGAAGAAATGGGTATTTC
The DNA here is from genome assembly GCF_007827085.1 of Peromyscus californicus insignis. Taxonomy (NCBI): domain Eukaryota; kingdom Metazoa; phylum Chordata; class Mammalia; order Rodentia; family Cricetidae; genus Peromyscus; species Peromyscus californicus. Next base: position 42,293,489 of record NW_026294617.1, read on the forward strand.
TCAGCTCTTTCCAGTTACTGAGACTGAATCCAGTTTCCAATATGTAAAGAGTGCTTTGGGGACAAAAAACAAAAATAACTTCTCTTTCTGACTAAATCAAGTCAACAAAAATCTACTAAGAGAGCTCTCTTTCCTTTCTGCTCCTTCCTTCCGTCTGTCCTCTCTCTCCGTCTCTCCCCTACCTCTCCCAATAAAGCTCTAAAAAGGTAAAAAAAAAAAAATCTACTAAGAGAAAGTGGGGGAGAGAGTAGTCGGAATATATTTTAGGTATCCTCATATATATATACATATATGTAAATGTGAAATGGTCAAAAGACAGTTAATCAGTTACATTAAAAGAAATATATACTTAATATAAACATTGAAATAGCTTTCTAAAATTATTGATCATTATTATATTATGATTATTATAAAATGAACTATTAAAACATTATTTAAATAATCTGAGCCCTCTTAAGAAACAGTTAAAAATCATGCTTTTTTAAATCTTTTCACTAAACTCTTCTCACAAAAGCCACCACACTTTCAAATATTAATTGTCCGTCTATCTTAAACAAACATGTAGCATTCTTTTACGTTGTGAATCCTCTTTACAGTCTAGTGATATTGTAACAACAGCTTTGATAGAACGTATTAGATGCATGCTACAGATAAAAATCCTGAAAAGTCTCGAAAACGTTCCAAAGTTTGTGCTCCTAACTCCTGCATGATGGCCTTCCATCCATTTAAGAATGTTGTAAATACAAAGGATCTAATTCATCATACCAACTTTCGATTCACTCATTTGAGCTGCATAGAGAACTTCTGCAGGGGGAGGGGACTGGAGAGATGGCTCAGACCTTGAAGGCTGGGCTCACAACCGCAAGGACAAGCGGATCAAGAGAATGTCTATGGTCTCCAAATGTGACATGGACACTGAGCGTCCAGTGCTGACGGCAACTTTTTTTGTTTGTTTCAAAGGATTATTGGGACTTTGCAGAACTCTGCTGAGTTTGCAGACGCCTTTCACTGCCGCAAGAATTCATACATGAATCCAGAAAGGAAATGTCGGGTTTGGTGATCTTCATGAGAAGCGGAGCATCCATGGCAAGACTCGTTAAAGCCACAGAAACAGGACTCTCCCTTCAGGGACACTGGGCCCTGGAAGTTTCTGCAGCTAATGGAGGCAATTCACAGAGATGAGCACAAGCTGACATACATGCAGTTATCTTATTGAATCCACTGTGATTGGAAGGGGGAGGTAACCTAAGGTCTATCAAATCAATCACATCACTGTGTAAATAATGCTTACTTTCAAGGGCAGTATTACTGTTCATTTCTGTTTCTCACACAAACAGCAAGTTTAGTGCTGTCCATAAAGAACAGTGTTAACTCTCGAGGCAGACTACAGCTTCTGATCAAAGAGGGGAAGTTGTTGAATTCAGCTGGGCACCAGAGCACAGCGGTGGTTTGCCTCAGCACTCACTTCTGTTTGCAACACTCATGCTCCTTTAAAATGCTCCCAAAGAACTCCCATGCGCACTGTGGCCTTAAGGCTTGTGTAGTTCGGAGCTCATTTTACCATACATGAGTTATTCATTATCATTCTAGGTGAAGCACTGTTATGGTAAAAATGAATATCTAAAACTTCCCCATTTTCACCACTTTAATGATTTTGAGATTCTTTTGCCCCTGCAATTTTTTTGAGCAATTTCTTGCTCCCTCTGCCTCTCAGACTTAGTCTTTTTAAAGGATTTGTAGGAATGTATAAACAATAATTCTATATTTAATTACTAACTACATTTGTGACTGAATAACCATTACTATAGGTAATCATTGAATATTGAAGTTAAATGGCCAAGATGGATAGTTACGAAGATCTGTAATGTGATGTACAGATGAAAATTTGGGACTTTTTAAATCTGTAAATCATATTGGTGAGAAGTTTTAAGTACAAACTGTGAGGGTGAAGGTTACCATCGACCCACTGTCTAGAGATATATAATAGTTGTGGTTTATAAACAACATTTTCAAGATTAAGTCTGTCCCCAAGGGTGGCTAGAAAAGGGCCTAACTGTATCTATGTTGCTCCATGAGTCCTTATCTCTTCAGATTTGTCATCTAATGGAAATATTTTGATAATAAATCGAAGTTGCGAGCCCATTACCAGGCCTGTGTGAAAGCCAGCTAGTTCTAGAAAGCCCATGTCTGAGTGGAGATGGGAGGCCTCCAGCAGACCTGTTTCTGGATGTCTACAACTCGTGGATCCTGAGTGGATTCCTCCCAAAGTGCTCATATTCCCTTCCCTTCTTGTCATTCTGCTTACTTTAGTGCATTTCACTATCCAGTTCAGATGTTGCAGAAGAGGTGCACTTCTACAATCCTTATTTTTCTATCAAAAGGTGAAAATGAGAATATTTCTACCCAATATATTGGTTTTCATGCTTCTTGGGAAAAGCCCATATGTCTGTAAAAAATGTTACTACAATATAATATATAAAACTGTATAGAAGAGAACTATATAATTAGTGAATGGTCTCCCTCTGAACATAGCACTGCAGCTACCACCTGTAAGAAATGGGGCACTGTCCTAGCTCTCCGCCATCATCGTTTCAGCCCTCCACATACATTATCCAGAGCTCCAGTGCCATGTACTAGCTTTGTCCCTGTTTCGTCTTTTAGTCAATCATGCATTCTTTCTTATCTGACTTCTCTCTGCCTTACATTTGTAAGATATAGCTGTATGGGTGGTTTGTGTGTGGATCTGTCATTGTCAAAAGGGATTCTATTGTATGACTAGACTACAAATCTTCCATCCTTTTGTTGATGGACTCTTTAAGAGGTTTTCTGCTTTGGATTGTTACAAATGATACAACTATGCATTGTGAACTCTTCTTACATATTCATCTTTACTTGAACCATCTGTGGAATCGCTTTCCCAAATCTTGCAAAAAAAAATTATCATAAATATTGAAAATGGTTTCAGACTAACCATAAATATCCTTATTCTTTGCCCTTTTACCACAAATACTATTATCATAGATAATTACAGTACACTTATATCACTATTTCTTTTAAATCAACTTAAACATACTTGAGTATTATTTGTAGTGGTAGTACTAGATTTCAGTGAAACAGTTATCTCTTGGTTATTTTTATCCCTGTCTGTGATAGCAACTAAAGAAGTGAAGAGTAACTAGTACGAACTATAAATGGCTACTAGCATCTCCACTAGTAGTTCATTAAAGCAGCAAGCTCCCATTCCTGTAAAACAGCAACTCCGGTGCCTACATCCCTACTGTACATATAACAAATCTTTGAGCTAAAGGACATGCAAAACTGAGAAGAGCAATTTCTTCCCTCTTCCCCACACATCCAAACATCACTTGCTGTAGCTGGTACTTGGAACCCTGTGTTCTCTTAATTCCTAACAACAGACTGTTATATGACTTTATATATAATCTCACTCATAAATCCACTCCCACCGTGTTTAAGTTCTGATCAGGGAGAGTTTAGAAGTAGAACACCAAGGTTTGAGAGCTGTTGTAACTTAGCAATGATGAGAAAAAGCTCCTGGCCATATATGTTGGCAAGGAGTCTGCTTCCATACCACAGTGTCTATGTGCAGGGCCAAAGGATGCTCCCCGGAAAGGTGAGGGCTTGTCCTACATCCACTCTGCCACTGCTGCCAAAGTGGCCTTGGGCACATGCATATTCCTTGAGGCCTCTGCTTCTCTTACTCAAGTAGAAGACAATTCTATTCCAGCAGTTCGTACCAATGCTGCCTTCCCTTTAATCTGTTACCCAGGAAACAAGGACCAAAATGCTAACATGCTTGGGGCTGTGATACTGTTACTACTAGGCATGTTGACAGGGCAAATGCTTGCTAATTTCCTCAAAGTGTTTATAATTCCTGTAGCAATGGGTGGAGCTCTTAGAGTAGAAGGTATCTGTTCTTTTGGAAAGAAAATAAGATTCTGCTGTCAAGAGAAGCATAATCAGAATTTTTTTAATGAGTTCCTAGTCTCTAGGATAGAAAATAACAACAAATATTTTCATAATGTTGTTTCTATACCTAGTTGACTCTGTTTCAATCCCCCCCATCCGCATGTAAACCTACACACACCATTTATGCCTTGAAAAAATTTAAGATTAAATGGAGTATTGGTGTCTATGCAGTCTTATACTTTCTTCATAGTTTCAAACTGAATCTTTTTTAAAAAGAATAATGTGAACTATTTTACCAACATTTTCTTTTCAAGATAACCAGTTTGCTGATTGGACTTTTCATATGGCTACCAAACCTTGTCAGGGGTCACAGTCATAGATGGGTGACTTAGGCTGAAACTCATTGTGCGCTGTCCCCTAACTGAAGAGCTGAGCCATTCAGGTGACTTAGTGAACACAGGAGCCACATGTGACTGTTGTCAAAACGGCATGTTCATTGCATCCTAACTTTTTGTCTAATTATATTTTCTTAGTGTCAACTCCTTTGTGCTTTTCATTTCTTCTAAAACAATGAAAAATATCCCTGCTGTTTTCAACCTCTTAGACAAAATGTGCTTTTATTTTCTTTGGAAAAAAAAAAGGGATCTTGGTGGTACAGGAGAAGTTTGGTAGAAAAATAAACATCGTCCCTGACCACAAATAATGATGAGATCTCAGCATGGAAAACAAAAGGTCTGGAAAGCCTAGTGCTGATGCTTGATGTTTATGATCCAGGGTTTTTTTTTTTCTACCAAGAAACAATCAAACTTTATAGTTGTGAGCCATGTTAACAGTTTATTACACTCATATAAATGCACTTGATGACATCTCCAATCTGATCATCTGATGTTATAATACTAACATAATAATTCTAAGATTGTTTTTCCTTATCTGGGAAGACAAATGCATCTGAGACCTGGATTATGATTTTCCTTAGGGAAAAGCCTTCACACATAGTATGAATAAATGTTTTGGGTCCCCTGAAACAGCATCAAAGATGTAATTCTGCAGTGTTCATGGAATGATAGGGTACCAGAGCAATATGGAGGAAATTGGAATGGACAATGTTTAGGTTTGTCCAATGAAAGCATGGGGACATAATGTTGAATATTCATTATCATTTCAACTTGAGTGTCAAAGTATTGTTGCATAGAAAAAGCATTGGAATGTATGCCTAAAATTAATCATAACTAATCCTGATGGTAGTATTATATGAGATTCATTTTTATAAATTTTGGTTTCTGAATTTAATATTTTTCTAAAATAAGAAAATATTGCCATTTAAAAGGTAATTTTAAAATGTTATTTGGAGAGAGGTGTGGGTGATTCATAACCGAAATTCTGGAACTCAAGGGACAGAGGCAGTAGGATTACTGAGTTTGAGGCCAAACTGGAATATGTAGTGTTTTAAGTTAGCACAGGCTAAAAAGCAAGATATTACCTCAACAACAACAAAACAAACAAACAGAAAACAGTAATTATTTGGAACATAAAGGGGAATGTAGACGGCAGGAAATGGGAAAAATGATCACAAATCAAAATATATTTTCCTGTAATAAATCATAGTATGCAACAAACCCTTCAGTTTGGTGTTTCGGGTAGGTTAAGTTTTTGGTCAAGTATCTCTTCTCTTGGGATAGACATTCTCACAGTTTCTTAAGTTGCTATTTAAGCACAGAGTAGAAGAACTTGATCTTCCTCTTTCCTGTTCCCAGCGGTTCTGAGAAAGAAGCATGTGCTGCAGAGGGCTTCCCCCAAGAAAACACTGAGCTGAATGACTCATACTTCCTCTTTGGAGTTTCCCACACAGTCAAACTGTAGCACTTGTCAAACCCAGACAAAGGGTCAATACACAGAGTTCAGCCCCAACATAGAAGTTAGACTGTGTACTGTCCAGATCCAAAGGCTTTACCTGGTAGATATGTTATTTACTCGATGGACAAAGGCTGAAAGTTGGAGGTTTGAAAAGAGAAAAAAGAGCAGGATGTAGCTAATCCAGCTGACTAGTTGCCTTTATGTGCTTAAGCTCTAAGTCTTTGGTTACAATTGTGAAAATCAAACTCAGGATACTTTAACAAAAATTGGAGATTTTGTCATTCTGTGTCACCTGATGTGCGGCAGGTGTGAATAACTCAGCCTTTTTCAAGGCATCTCCTTCAAAAAAAAGCTGGAGCAGCCAGCAGCACCCTGCAGGACAGGGGAAGGACAAACCTCTAACTGCACTACACACTCAACACACCTTATGAAAAGGCAACTGTCCTGTTCTAGAACACATCTCTATTATCAAGGGCATAGAGGATGTGGGAGGAGGTACTGTAGAAATTGTTGTCTTCCATAATACATTACAAAAATTAGCACCTTTGGTCTCTTCAAGAGCAATTTACCCAAAACATCTTTCTAGAAAGAAAGGAAAAGAGATGTCCAATACTCTGATAATACTAAATAATTTCTCAAATATCTGTCTAGATTTTACTGTGCATATTAAACTTCAAATAAATGGCATCTTAATTTGTCTTACAAAATAAAGGTATTCTGCCTTGCAGATGGGCTACTTAAGAAAGGTATAATTAATGAAAGATGGTAGGCAGTCAGAACAATATTTAGTGTGATCCAGACATACAGTTTCAATTTAATATATTAAACTGAAATAATATGTGTAACCTCATTTTACAAATGATATATTTAAATGCAAGAGTTAACTGGTTTGTCAAAATCACTGATACTGACATGACCAAGTTACCCTGAAGCCGAGAATCCACATTTCCATCAAAGTCATTTATCCCCCTATGAAATGAATTTAGTCACTCAAAATACTTATTATTTATAGACAATAATTCTGAAGATATACATCTTTTAAGAAATATTAATGAAAAATAGTGTACTTTCCAAATTTTATTACATTATGTAAACCTACATTATTTGTAAAGAACATTAAAGTAATCAAGAAACTGCTCAATTATCTCCTATTTTCACAAATAAAGTCCTAGAAATGGTAAAATATTTGACTAACACTGCACTTGCCCAACATTAGCTTTTTCTATTTATTGAACAAACACTAGGCATTAAAGTACCTACAAATCTATGATGTGTTTTTCTAGGTCTGTAGAAGATAAAACTAAGTAAAAACAGATGATCTTTTCATATACTAGACACTAAAAATATACACAAACCTATAAAGACATACAGAGTATTCCAAATTTGAGATTTTCTTTCTAGCATGTGGAAAATATTTTAGAGAAACTTATAGGTTGTTATTTGATAATATGGATGTAATTTTTACACAGTAGATAAGGAAATATTCCTATTTAATGGTACTTTACATGCAAAATTAAGCACAAAAAAGTAAGAATTTGCTCAGCAAGATAGCAGAGCTTACTGGGGAGGAATGTAATAGAGCGGTGTACACTGTTTACCTAGCTACTCCTTATTCACACTTGGATTTTTTATGTATATTATAACAACAAAAGTCTTCCTTATTTACTGGCTGAATGTCTTATGCTGTTGTGGAAGTCGTTGCATTTTCTTTCTCCTTTGAAAGACCCCCATACATTCCCTGCATTTGCTAGAAGTTGTATGGTAAAGATAAAATCCCCCCCCCCATCGATAAAAATATAGAACTCTGTTCAGTTTTAGATCCTGTTGCGAACTTACTGCACTGAACAAATAACTAACTTATTTGCATTGTCACTATCTCAAAAAGCAAATCAGGATCAAGGCTTCCTGGAAACCAGAAGGTAGCAGACGATGTTACTCAAAGCAAACTCCTCAGAATGGGGAATGGCTGCAGAGTACCAGGACGTGGAGTCAAGGAAGAATCTCAGCCTGGAGAGAGTCAAACTGACTCAGAGACATTTAGGGTTGAAGCAAAGATGGGCCAAAAGGCCACACAGTAAGCACCAGCCCCTCTCAGCCTCCATTTCCTCAACTACAAAATGGCCAGGATCACAGTCACCTGTGGGGAAGAATACCATACCAGTTGCTAAGAAACTATTTTCAACTATGCTGAAGCTTAACACCATGATCCTTACCTCGAGCATTTCCCAGACACTAATTACGTTCTATGAATCTTGAAAAATATGAGGCTTTTGTCTAAAAGATAATTTTTTACTATATTGTCTTTCACGTTGCTAAAATGAGTCCCTTGCTTGATCACTTTGAATCATTTTTCTCACCAGACGCTTCTGAAACAGAAAAGACAAGAAGTGCAATCCTTGAAGTAGGGATTTCTTCAAAAGGAAAAAGAGCAAAACTAAGAGCACACTCAAAACAAAATTGAAGCTTAGAGCAAGATGAAATTTGGGGGACCCGGCTTACAGTTGATTATAATAGCATCTCTTTCAGTTTGCTGAGAAAATACTGTTTAGCACCAGAGAACCACGGAAAACAGTGTAGTGCCCTGAAACTTTGTTTCCTTAGAAGTGAAGTTTAAAGCTATAAAAAACGTTTAGGCAATTTGATATGTGGCGTGTGGAACAACACTCCTTGCCACCTTTATCCAGCAATGTCCATGGGATAATTTCCCAAACCTATGAATATGGAGATCATATGGCAAAGGGGAAGTAAAGGGTAGAGATTGGATTGAATTGGTTCATCACCAGACTTTATAAAAATAGATGATCCTGGGCTGTCCAGGCAGACCTAATCATAAGAGTCTTTAAACACAGACTAGGGACTGGGCAACTCAGCTACCAGAAAGCTTGGTGCCAATGGTCAATGACCTGTGATTGACTAATGACTTACCCAACCATCTGGTCACATGGACTTCTTTATTCTTAGTAATGTCTTATGATTGATATTCATATATTTAATACACTGTCTGGGTTCATTTTAACACTATGTAGCACTTTCTAGCATATTGAGGAGCAAGGAGTCTGGCTGTGGTCAGCTAAGCGAGGAAACTAAGACAGTGTCTGCTTCCTCCCATCAAAGCCCCTTCTACCACAAGGACCTCCTCCTATGCAGCTAGGCCACACTCCTGGCTTCCCACTTCTTTCTCTTGGCTCCTTTTCGTCCAATTCATCCCCAGATATTGTTCTTTAAATGATACTCCTATTATATATTCCCCTCCTTGGACTCTGAGTTCAACAATCCCTCCTTTTCCATTTAGTACTGGGAGAACCTCATTGGTTAGAAACACTACACACAAAGACTTTAATAAAATAGTCTTCATTTACGGAAAAAAAAAAAATAGACCAGGGACAGAAGAGAAGGTCAGAGTGATATGCTGTGAGGGCCTGACTGTAGCATGAATCTTAACAGGTCTTATTAATAAAAACAAACCTGAGCCAGGTATTGGGGTGAATGCTGGAAGATCAGAGAAGCAGAACAAGCCACAACTTCCTCACCTCACAATTCCTCAGCTGATCCTGTTTCCTCAGACTAGAAGCCTCTGTGTTCTTATCCAAATGGATCTCAGCTGAACTGCTTCTTGAAAGCCTGAAAGCTTAACCAGGCTAGTTCTGATCCTCACGTCTTATATACCTTTCTGCCATCTCTTCCTGGGATTAAAGGCTCACTTCCTGGGACTAAAGAGTCACCATGCCTGGCTATTAGTGTGGCTTTAAACTCAGAGATCCAGATGGATCTCTGCCCTCCAAGTAAGAGGATTAAAGGCGTGTGTACCACCATTTTCTGGCCTCTATATCTAGTGGCTATTCTGTTCTCTTACCTACTCCAGATAAGTTTATTAGGGTGCACAATATTTGGGGAACACAAAATACCACACCTGATGGTTCTTATTTTGAAAGTGGGAGAAAATGCCATAAGCCTTGAGAAGCTGGATGGAAGAGACAAAAATAAATAAATAAATAAATAAATAGATAGATAGATAGATAGATAAATAAATAAATAAATAGATAAATAAATAGATAAATAAATAAATCATCTCCTAGCACCCCTAAAAGTAACACAGTCCTGACCAGTGACACAAAGGATTTCTGACCTAAAGAACAAAGTAACTTTTCATTATTTATGCTACTAAGTGTATGAAATTTTCTATAGAACTATAGAAAATATGCAAGTATATATTCAATGCATAAAATTCATAATTACTTAAACATTTCCAAAATTATACTAAGTTTAGATATTATCTCCTAACAATGAAATATATGAAACTATGAAATGTGATCAGAATTATTATTCTTTTACTTACCTATTATTAAATAGATGAGGACACATCACTTGGAGATAACAAATAGGAGTTTATACTATTCTAAACCAAAATAAGCAAATAATAAGTGATACACTTATGCAAAGACTAAAACCATTGGCCTTTATAAAATAAACATGTTATCATACAGAGGTCAGATACTAGATAATTAATGGGCTTTGCCTAGCACACAGCTTTTCATCCCAGCATGCAAACTAATTAACCACTCAGAGGACTTTCCTTGTATAAGCACTAATGTGTCAGGAAAATATTTAAGGCATCATCCACTAAATAGCTAAAATATAAATTGTTTAGTCAGTGCTTTAAGAAAATAGAAACTGAGGGCCATGGAAAAACTAATCAAATAGCAGCCTTGAAGATTTTTTTTTGTCCACTTGGCACATTGCGTTTTCCTGAAAAGTTTATAAATATTATTTTTATCATAGACAAGCTAATAATGAATTGCTATTTTCTCAGGAACTTCTGTACCTCAGCTTTAAGAAGGATGTCATTAAAAATATATATATACATTGCCCAAATGCTTAAACATTAAAAATGAGGAAGGAACCACTACACTGGGAATTGTGTGCTGTCCTTGGCAACTACACAAAGAATGTTGATGGCTTTTTAATATGTAACACCTATAAACTATATATTTACATTGCTCCGAGCTCCTTTAACATTTGCTAAGTTCTGTAGATAGCAAAATAAATAAAGCTCAGACCATGACAGCCCGGGGCCATCCTTCAACAGCTCATTAGAACTGATTGTTAAATTTTCAGACATTTTTAGCTGTTCGATACCATACCGGCAGCTTGAAATCTGACAACACTACAACTCAGGTTTGGCTAGTCTGTTTTTCTCACATAATTAGCTATTCAGCATTTGCTAGTCCACACTGACCCTGACCAAAGGCCACCCACAGTCCAGAATTTGAAACCAGGGTCAACATCTATGCAAGCTAATCTTCATTGTCAAATTGACTAGATTTGGAATCACCTAGAAGACACACCCCTGGGTGCATTTGTGAAGGTATTTAACAAAGAGAGAAGCTCCTTGAATATGGATGACACTATCCCAAGAGTTGGAGTCCCAGACTAAATGAAAAAGGAACAGGAGAAAGTGAACTGGATGCCACCTTGTCTATTTCTCCGATTGTGAAATGTCACGTGATCAGCTCCTCATACTCCCGCTGCCCTGTCTTTCCCTCTAAGCTGGGCTGTGCCCTCCAACCTGAGCCAAAATAAACCTCCTTCTACGACTCTCCTTGTCAAACATTTGGTCACTCCAACAACACGAAAAATGACTAACATGCCATTTAAGTCACGCACAATCTGGAAGACTTCAGTTTTACATATTTGCAACTTTCCTGGCTGATAGCTAAAATTTTCCTACACTAACAGAATTAACATAAGAATTTTCTAAAAGATAAAAGTAAAATATTTATTTTTTTTCACTTCACACAATGCAGCATGTGGATTAATGAACTTGAACACATAAATCCCAGTAAGAGCTACAGATCAATACTTTCCTCCATTTGTACCATGACGCTGGGTAGTAATAGGAGATGGAGCCTATAGGATTAGGTCTAAAATACAGAGTTTATAGGATTAGGTCTCAAGTACAGAGCCTCCATGATTGGGTGGTGCCATTATTTAAGAGACTGGGAAAGAATCCTGGCCCCTATTGCCTTGTGAGGATATAGTGGGAAAATGGCCAACTCTCAACCAGGTGATGGGAGCTTACAAGACCTGGACCCTTCTGCTGTTGTACTTTGGATGACCCAGCTTCCAGAATGAGAAAACCCTGTTGTTTTTATACAATCCAGATGACAGGAGCAGTAGCTTGTACTGATGTGCCATGAAAATAACTGGAGTATGGCGTTGTATTTAACACCAAAAGCTGTAGAGTTCAATAAGGCGGAGATTGCCTTTACTTGTGGATATTTGCAAAGGCTTAAAGAGATGCTCCCTTAGGATAGGCTTTAAAAACTGGACAGACATTTCCAAGGGAAATGATAGAATGGGAATCCCAAGAAATAGAATACAACCTGAGTCGACACTGATACCCAGAACCACTCTCCAAAGAGCCAGTAGTTTTATGTCAAAATAACCTGAAGGAATATCATGTCTCAAGGATGTTAGAAGCCAAAAATGAGGGTTGGGAATTCCAAAGTAAACAAGCTGTCATTTTGGAAGCTCATTTGAGATTTTAAAGCCTAATTTTCTGCCAAAATCGGAGGATTCAAAGCATGAACTGGAGATCCAGTAAACGACCACAAAGCAGAATGTTATCTGCATTATTGTGCCTTTGGGACTTTTTACAGCACCCAGTATATTGTAACTTTTTTTCCTGTTTGAAATTAGAAGCTAAACTTATATCATTGTCTTTAATCCTCTTATCAGAAAACACACCTGTTAAAATATTTTCAGTCCATGCCAACTAAGTCTACTCCAAACCATTTTTTTGAATCATTGTATGAAATGGCTTTTGTTTCCTTTTCATATGGTATCTTGTGAGACTAAAAGGATAAAAGGAAAGTTCATGATAAGTAGAAAATAAAATTCAATCTTGTGTCTTAACAAAAGACAAGGACAAGGGACAGTTGACAAGGAGTGTGGTTTCTATTCTGTCCTAGAGTCTTGAGTCAGGAGCAACAGGTGTTACTCACAGGGAGTCCAAGGCTGTGCAAAGGAAGACATGGGTCTGAATGAATAGAAGACACTTATCTGCCCTGAGTAGAGTGGGCACTACACTGGGGCCCGTCCTTCTTCTGAGAGTCATAACAAATCAGTGACAGTGTAACAATGGTGTCACGGTGCCACATCAAGGGTGATTGGCTTGGAGCCCTATCAAATGAGGCCAAAAGAGTTATATAGAATAGATTTAAAGTATTGGCTAGGAGAGGCAAGAGGTGGGGTGGTGGTAAAGAAAGTATTCCAGGAAGTAGTATCAGACAGTTACTGTCTTAACAAGACTTACACAGAAACAAGTCCCAAAGCCTCTCAACTCCTTCCCATTACACCTGAATCCTAGGGACCACACATACAGTCCATAGCAAAGCAAGCGTGGGATGCTTCACTACTGAAGCATCCCTCCTCTGTGGCTTGTTTTCTGCAGACTTTTCCTATTAATGCTGATTTCTGGTACAGCGGTACCATTGCCCACAAAAGTGCTGCTGCCAAGGAATAGCCACCAGTCTCCCTCCTTCGTGACTCAGTTCTAAGAGCTGCTGCCAGACAGCAAGGTCACTGTCGTCTGACCCAGGGGTGCGATATCTTGTTACTGCCAAAGATTTCAACATAGACACTATTACACCTACCATGACAGTGTTGAAATCTTGTCCACCCACATTTCATGGAAATTTCTATAGGGGTAGTAAGTACATCTCTATCAATCTATCAATGTGCATTGCTTGTTTTCTCTCTTGAGACCCCCCTTGAACTTGGATTTGGCTTTTATCCTATGGTGATATTCTGAGTGGTAGGAATTAACTGAGCTCATAATCTCCCTTCTTCCCAACCAGACTTTTGAATCCCATGAAGCAACTCACTTCACCCTAAAACTTCTATTGGGCATGCCTTGTACTTCAATAGCTATGAAACCTGATCAGAAGGTGCCGATGTCAGTGTGCCCTGTGTTTACAGGGAGTATCATCTGATAGGCTCCTAATATATTTTACAGCTAGTCTCCTGCCTCTGGGCCATCCTGTTCACAGGACAAACGTAAGATAGGAGACAGAGACACAGAGGCAGAAACAAGAGAGACCGTGCATCAACAAAGTGAATACCAATCACTCAACCATTATCAGAGAAGTTTCCTCTTGCAGTAGATGGAAACTAACTAGGAGACGCACAGCTGGACAATGTACAGAGAGTGGAGATTTTGGAGCAATCAGTCCTAAACGGGATGTCTTCAACAAACCTCAGGGCTCAGGAAGTTAGGCCGAAGAGGAAACAGAAAGATTATAAGAGCTTGGGGGCTGAGGGAGGTTGGGTAGATGAGTCCAAGAAAACAGTGTCTTCAAGACACAACTGACCAACAAACGTATGAACTTACAGAGATTGTGGCCTCAAACACAGGGGCTGACTAGGGTCAGGACAGACAGGGTCCCAGTGCTGAGGCGGGAAGTGGACATGGGATTCCATTGGTTACCAAGAAACTATCTGCAATTGACGTCCAATTGCAAAGGAAAACTTAATTTTCTCCGATAGAGATTCACCAAGTATATTAAGTCACACTTCAGGGCACGTCCCTTGCTAGCAGCAGATGTCAGCAGCAACAACAACAACAACAAATGAACTCAAGGGTATTTTTGCAGACTTTTTTGTCTCCTATTCCTTTGTTCAGACATTTTTTTGTCTTACTGCTCTTTTGCTTGTATATTATGGTTTCTAATTTTGTATTTTTATGGGGTATGTGTGTTTTTATTGTGGTTTCTTTTTTCTTAACTTTTTATTCTGTTTCTTGTTTTGTTTTTTGTGAGCGAGGGAGGGAGAGAGAGCATGATCATGGAGTTGAGGAGGTGGGTAAGATCTCAGAGGAGATGAGGGGAGGGAAACTGTATTCAGAATATATTCTATTAAAAATTTCAATTAAAAAATAAGTGAATGACAAGAACCAACCCCTAACAGTTTATCTTCTGAAGTCCTTATGCATCATCCATATATGCCCTATAGTCTCTCATACACAAAAATAAATGAAAATAACACATAAAGAAGAATATTTTCATGCCTTAGTTCTTAAGAAAGACAAAAACAGGACAATATAATAAATATATTTACATTTTTTTGTGAGTGCAGGCACTGGCATAATTTTCATGCTCGATTGGATACCCTCCCACCCATGCACATATGGGCAACATGGAATGGGCTTAGTAGATAATATTTTTAAGAATGAGACAGGAGGTGGATGTGTGAGTGGGGAGACCTGGGAGAAGTTGGAGAGGGCAAATAGGGTTGGTTATGATCACAGTTCATGTTCTACACAAAAGAAATTCTCACAACAGTTTTAAAAAGGTATTTTTAAATTATTATTTAAGGATGGTTCTCATGTGCAAGAAAATATACGGGAGTTCATAGTAGAGAATATGACAAAATTAATCTCCTATGACATTAGAACATGGACCAAAGATCCTGTGATGGCCGATATTGGCCATCCACCTGACCAGTCTAGAGCCATTTAAGACATGAGCTTCTTGGGAATGTCTGTGAGGAGTTATCGAGGTGGGTGATTTGAAATGGAAAGCTACACCTTACATGTGTGTGGGTGCCATTCCTGGGGCTAGATAGAGTCCTAGACTGAATAGAAAAAGAAAGATGAGCACCAGTATTCACCTGTTTCTGCTTCCTAACTGCAGGCGAAATCTAAAGGGCTGCCTCCAGCCCCCGCTGCCATGCCTTCCTCGCTGTGATGGACCATACCCCTGAAATGGGCGACAAATCAAACCCTTCCTTGAGTTACTCTGGTCAAGTATTTTGTTATAACAATTGGGAAAATAACTACTAGAGGTCCCAAAAGGGTTCATCTGGAAGCTGCTAAGCCTGTCTCAATATCTGTTCTTCTCCTTCTCCGTTACATAACTCACAAGTTTTATCTCAGCACATAGTCACCTAGCTAGAGGTGACAGTTTCCCTCCAGGAAAGAATATGCAATTCTATTTCAGCCAGCATATAAAAGCATTTACATCTTCAACTCTGAGTCACGTATTTAGAAACAAGAATGTCTCCTCTCCAAGGAGCAGGCTAGAACTTCCAGAAATTGTACTGGTGAGCAAGCTTCAGGCTGAGAAGGTAATGCAAAAGCATAAAAGGAACCAGACCCCTGGTTAACTTCACCCCAGGTTGTTAAATAAGAAAGAAATAAGCTCCATATATACATACATACATACATACATACATATATACACACAGAGAGAGAAAAAACATTATATATATAAAACTCTATATACAGTTATATAGAGAGTTTTATATCTATAGTTATATAGTTGTATATACTTACATAGTTATCTATAATTCTAAGTTGTGGTTTTGGTGTTCTTCCCTTGGTGGTTCATTTGCTATGGCACTTCAGAAGGCATTATAAAGCTTTACATCTCTGGAAAGAAGAAACAGGGTTTAAACATGTATGTAAGGATGACCAGAGAAACACCTGTAAAACCTCAAAGACTTGGTAGTCAATGTGGGGATAATATGCATCAGGAAGACAAAATATATCATTAACTCTCAGATATTTACATTACAAACTACATGTTGGGCTAGAAATAAATTCTATTTAGAGTTTAATATGACAAAGGGAATTATATCTAAGTAATTAAATTTACTGTAGAATGGAAAAATAAATAAAAGTTTAAAAGCAGTCATGTTTGTCCAGGTAATTAACATATTTGTCCCTCTTTATCCATGTGGGAAAGATGTCAAGGCCCCTGTTAGATGCTGAAATCCAAGGGTGTTCAAGTCCCTTCTACAAAATGGACAGTATTTACCTATGTCCCATACACATACTTATATATACTTTAAATCATTTCTAGATTATTCACAGTACCTAACATAATGTAAACAACATGTAAATACTTGTTATCCAATATTATTTAAAGAATGATGATAAGTAAAATCGATTCAGTACAGGTACAGCCATTGAAGGTTGAACCACATCGCTCATATCCACAACATAAGACTTTGTGCTTGCCAGGCGGTGGTGGCACACACCTTTAATCCCAGCACTCGGGAGGCAGAGCCAGGTGGATCTCTGTAAGTTTGAGGCCAGCCTAATCTACAGAGCGAGATCCAGGACAGGCACCAAAACTACACAGAAAAACTCTGTCTCAAAAAAAAAAAAAAACCAAAGTAATAATAATAATAATAATAATACAACTTTGTGCTTAACTGTTTTAAATCTGTAACTGGCCATATCTCTTTGTATAAAACCTGCAGATTCAACCACTTCATTGTACTGGTTATTTTAACAAACACTCCAAAAATCTGAGAACACAACAGAAGTTTTTTTTTTCCTATACAAAATAAGCACATGGAGCAGGTTTTTTTGAAATTATTTTCCTCTAACCTGTGATTCTATTACCTAAGCTTTTCTTAATATTTTTGCCATCAAGTTAAACATTCTTTATTTCACCCATATAAATGGGTGGCGAAAGAAAGAGCCTCAAGAGCCAGACTTTTCCTTCACTTTTACTTGACAGGAACTAATCAGATGCAGTCAGGCGTCAATACAAAGATACATAACTGGTCAGAATGTTGCGAATAAGAGACTAAGTGTTCAGCCCTAAAGGGACATCCTTAACAACAACACCCCTGACAAACTTGGGGGATGTCATAGAAGAGGCAAAACAAAGAAACAAACAAAAATCAGATGAGAGCGTAAGAATAGGGAGGAGTGCTGTGAACTGAGAAAGATTGTCTTTTGGATAAGACATGGCCGTTGCTGTCATGAACCAACAGCAGCTGTGGTCACCTGAATAAGACCTGCACAAGATCAAGCAGGCTATTTGTTTTGGGTTTGGTTTGGTTTGGTTTTGGTTTTTGGTGTTTTTGTTTTATTTTGTTTGTATAGAGGGGTCTACTCCTTGACGAGGCATTTTTGGTAGTTGATAGCTGCTGGAGGAGGGAGAATCATCCTTTTCTGAGAGTGCTTTCACTGGTTTATTTCCCACACTCAGATGGGTGGCCCCACAACCACGCACTTATGGGAAGCACTAATTGGACTGAATGGGTTATCAAACAAGAAGAAGAAGAAGAAGAAGAAGAAGAAGAAGAAGAAGAAGAAGAAGAAGAAGAAGAAGAAGAAGAAGAAGAGACATGAAGTTGGAAGAGAAACATGGAAGAAGATCTGGGAGAGTTGGGGTATGAAGTGGATAGGCTCGTATTTCATTGTATGTATGAGCAGAATTCTCAAGAATAAGGAAAATTTTCAATAAAAATAAATTAACAGATGCAGGACTGGGAAACATGGGTAGCTCATAAAGTACTCACAGTCTCATCTATGAAGCTATTTTAATGACTCTACTAGGCAACATCTAAACATTCTTTTTAATTTAGTATCAATTAAACTCCAGGTCTTAGTATAGTCTACAGTGTGTTCTAGAGTTGGAAGCATTTTTCCGTAATTTTATGAGAATTGAAAGATTAAAATTAATCTAATTTACTCATTGGATTAAAAATCCTTAAGAAATGATAATAATATATTCTCTTGTAGTTCCAACAAAGAATTTAGTTTTCCTTTTTAAGATACACTCACAAGCATGTGTGCAGGGTTAATGATCTTCAAGGAGAAGACAGACTGGGAGACAGGAGACAAGCTCTCAGTCAGGCTGTCTCTCACTACTGGCTAATTGGAGTTTTATTACCTTCTCTGGGAATAAGTAAGAAAGCAAAATACAAAGTATGAGAGAGTAACCAAGATAAATAAATGTCTGCTATACCTAATATCCGATGGCTCTCAAATTTAAAATTTTATATTCTTAACATTATTGATATTCCTAGAAGTCAGGGCATCTAAAAAGCTTCCTAGACCTTGCCCACGCTTACATCTAGATGGCCTACCCTACTTCATATTAATTGTGCTGAAATGCAGTCATATTTCATATGGAATATAAGTTATGTGTAAGTATATAGATGTTTTCATATATTAGTACCATTTTTAGTTTAAAACATATTTTACTCCAAAACTGTGATGTACTTGTCCTTCAATAAAATACTCCTTAGATCATCACAAAGTAGATTTCAGTATGACATATGCGTCATTCTCTGGCATGGAAAATTATTAAAATTCTTTGTTCTCTGACAACAGTGTCCACACATGTCACAGTGCTCATTGGTGCTACATCTCCTCAAGCACTGTGGGCCCCAGTTTGATAGCTCTTGGGTGTTCCCCTAATGTGATTATGGGAGCAAACTAGTCATATTTAAGAGACTACAAAGATTTGAAAAAGCATTTCACTTTCATAGGACAAATTATTTACAGTAGACAAGCTATTATAAAATGCCAAGTAGAAACTAAAAACAACTAAGGGTTGTCAGAATAAATGGTCTCTTAGAAGCAGAGATTCACTAGACTGAGCCCTTCCTATAAAAGGTTAGTCAGTTTATTCAGTCTTGGCTCCAGATGACCCATCCAAAAAAAACTGTCCTGAAATGTGCACCTGCCACATTACTCACGAGGGCATCCAGCTAGAGACAGTACTGAGGCATTTGTGAAAGGAACAGTGCTTCTTCTAAAGATGTGTCTCCAAGTGTCTCCTGACCCTAAGCCGAGAGCAAAGAAGTCATCGCTAATAAATTTAACTCAGCACAGCCAGGCAAGTATGCACTGTACTACACACATCCTTGGCTTCCAACTCTTTCTTTATATGCCATCCTGGAGTTGCAGATGATGACTTAAAACAGTTAAGACTGTGGCAACCCCAAAAATTCTTGTTAGTGGATTTACTAATATGTAAAAATAAAAAATAAATCACTATTCCTGACAACGTAAGCTTCCAAATTGTCTATCACCCTGGTTGACCTGGTAGCTAAGAAGGTCATCATCCTTTGGTCTTCAGAGGGAAGAGAAAGGCTTCTTCTTTCCTGACACTAATAAAGCTGTGTGTTTATATGATACATGTCTGTAATAAACTAGCTTCATCAAGAAATACAAAACTAATGTAACAAGCCCTGTGCTCCAATGCCTGTGGCTCATGAGCCATGGAAAACAAACAGGATGACATTACATTCCCACCCTTGAACACTATGCTATAACTCTTCTTTAATCCAGAGTTATAAATAAAGTCGTCACGAAAGACTAGTTTTTAAAATCTGTGAAAAGTATTTAAAAACCATGGCTCATTCTGAAATCAACTGGGTTTGGCAAACATCTCACTAATTACAAACCTATTTTGTAATTTGGAATTAAGCCAGGCCGTTAAGATCGTCTACACAAAACAGTCCAGGCTAATAAAGAAGAAACCAAAAAAAATTAGGATGAACCCAAGATGAGGAGACCAGATGCCTAACACCTGGTAGTTAATGAAGATCGAATTGAATGGTAAAAATAGCTAGAGGAATGGTTGGGGCGCATAGTAATAAACTCCATGAAGATTATTTACAGAAAAAGAAAGAACCCTGCAAGAAGGAAAGAACCCAAACTTCCCAAATAATCAATTCCAAATCAGACAACTCAAAACTAAGTCACAAAGGACCTCAGCTGAAACACTGAATTGGAATTAGATGGGAATGGGAGAAAAAGCAGAAAATTCACTTCCTGTACGTATGCAGAGAGAAACTGGCAATTAAAAAGTTCAATTGTCTTCCTGCTGCTTCTTAACAACTGCCCAAGGAAAGACGCTAGGACCAGAAGAAGTAGATCTGTCCTGAACGATGATGCTGTGACCTTGAGGCAGCCAGTTCATCTTAGTGTGCATTGATTTTCCCTGAGAGACTTGGACAAGGTCAGGTCTAAGATCTGCTCAAGCTCCACACCGTAGTTCAAAGAAACATGTTTGAAGTCTCAGTGTAAGTTGTAGCAAGAGAGAGAGAGAGAGAGAGAGAGAGAGAGAGAGAGAGAGAGAGAGAGAGAGAGGATTTGTTTCTGGTCGTTGGACTAGCCTGTGGTACCTAAATACAAACTTCTCATTTCCTCATTAGGACATTATTCCTTGGACCTAGAGGACAATGTGATTGCCCACAAGACATTGTGCAAAATTGCTTGTAGTTTTTCACTGTGCTTTGTTTTGAGATAGATTCTTACTAGTACAGGTGTAACAAAAGCATCCCTATTTTATTGCTAATGGTCACTGGTTCACTTTTCTCTGCATCAGGACCAGTCCCATGGTAGCTGAAGTCAGTCCTTGGAGCCTTACACTCTACATCCATGGCATTAATAACATTCTTTCCTCAGTGTTTTGTTCCAGCTTTACCCACGGATATACCAGGAGTGTCCATGAGAGATGTTTTTGTGTACACAGTAGAGGATTCCCTAGGAGGAAGAGGCAAGCTTTTCAAGAGCAGGTACCTTTCTCTGCTCACCCACAGAATAAGAGTTTAAAATACACTAAGTAAGTGACATAAAGCAAAGACCTAATAAAACTTGCCATGTCACATGCCTGTGGGACCCCGCTGAGTCCTCCAATAAATAGTCCTAGCCCCCAAGAGTCATTGGATGTTCGAGTGACAATCTTCCAGATCGAATCAAAACATTAACTAAGACCAAATGCTTTAAGTCTAAATTCTAGGACTCAGAAAGGAAGACAGAGAGTAACGCAGAGTTCTCCCATTTGCACAGGGCACAGGTAGCCCCGTTCTGCATTCCTTCAACCACTTATCCTCAAATACTGTGATATGACACTACATAATTTTCATTTGTTTTTGGTCACTAGTGTGGGCAATTTTAAAGCCAAAGGGATAAAAGAAAGGGAACTGGAGGGAAGGGCACTTCTATTTTTAAGTGTTGCTAACTTACAGGTGCAGTTCTGGGAATGTTGAGTAGCGTGTCTCATTGGAGCTACAAGCTGTCAGACTTCCATTTACAGACATGGAAAACAAGCTTTGCAGATGTCGGATTGCTCAAACATAGTTACTCAGCTGGAAGAATAGCAGGCCCAGGATTTAAATCCAGTTTCTGTTTATCTCTTTTCAAAAACTGTTCATGGGGTTGGAGAGATGGGTCAGTGGTAAGCGGGTAAGCTGCACAAACATCAGGACCTTGGTTCAAGTCCCCACAACACATGTAAAAGCTAGGAATGACTACCTGTGCCTATAACCCCAGCATTAGATACAGACAGCTGCTGAGTGCTCACTGGCCAGTTAGCCCAGTTCAAAAGACAGGCTTCAGGTTCAGGGAGAGACCCCATCTCAAAGGAATAAGGCAGAGAATGAGAGAACAGGAAATTTGACATGGTTCTCTGACTTTCATTACCTGCACACATGTGCTTTCACCACACACACACACACACACACACACACACACACACACACACACACACACACATACACACACCTTTTAGAAGCATATTTGAGCCGGGCGGTGGTGGCGCATGCCTTTAATCCCAGCACTCGGGAGACAGAGCCAGGTGGATCTCTGTGAGTTCGAGGCCAAGCCTGGGATAACAAGTGAGTTCCAGGAAAGGCGCAAAGCTACACAGAGAAACCCTATCTCGGAAAAAAAAAAAAAAAAGCATATTTGTAGTTGGGTGAAATATTACATATATTCAAAAGAATTCCACTCTTATTTCCACAGCTGGTGAATTGTTCAGTTTCTTCCACTAGACCCTGCACGCTGCCCCTTCAGGGTCCAGCTCAAAACTCCCAAGACTATTCACCCCACACCCCATCATTCCTTCACAATGGTATGATGCTATTATCATTGCATTATGTCTCCCACAAAAGCGGCTAAAGTCCTAACCCTCAGCACCTGCAAACGTAATCTTCCTTGAAAATAAAGCCTTTACATACACTCAAGTTAAGATGAGGTCATTAGAGTGCCCCCTAATTTTGTACAGTTGGCGTCCTTATAAGAGGGACACGGAGACACATGTGTACACAAATGTGTCTGGTGTAGCTCAGCCTGGCCTGAAACTCCTGGTCTTCTTGCACTCACCTTCTGAGTGCTGTGATTAGCTAGCACATCAGCCTCTTTGATGCTGCTGCTACTGCTGCTGCTGCTGCTGCTGCTGCTGATGATGATGATGATGAAGATGATGAAGATATTGTTCTTTCAAAACTAGAGCCCTATGTCCCAGATTGACGTCCAACTCGTGTAACAAAGCTGGCACTGCACTCCTGACACTCTGGCCTATATTCCAAATGCTGAGATTAAAGGTGTACAGCGTCTTCCTTGGCAACTTTTACTTTTTAGTAGACGTTTTGTTTCATCGATACCACAAGAAGATGAAGGCAGAGAGAGCGCGATGTGTCTATAAGCAGAGGGTTGCCAGATTGTGAGCAAGCCACTGAAGCAGGGAGGTGAGAGGCATGAAGAATATGTTACCTCACAGCCCACGGAGCACGCTGACCTTCTTGATCTTGGACATCCAGTTTCCAGCACTGTGAGCCAACACTTTCCTGCTGTTCAGCTACTACATCTGTGATGCCTTATTCCAGGAGCCCTGGGAAACCATAAGAGCTGTTACTCATTTAACCCTTATAACACACAGGCAATGAAAGAAACCATGCAAGTTATGCAGCACAAAAGTCCTTAGAAAAATCAAAGACTCAAAGGGGAAAAGTAATCCAGTATTTGATCAATATGCATTTATTCTACCGTATTCAAAACATGAAAGCCACCAGAAACAACCAACTGTTTTAATTATATTAGCTGCTCGTAATATAAAAGGTTTTGGTATGAGAAGTTATTTTAATGACATCTCCACATTTATTCTCCAAGATCCATGCATGGGATATTGAAAATTATATTTTCAATTCACACAGGAAACTGCTATTACTCAAAATGGAAAGATCCTTAGCTAATGAAACTCAGCCATAAATCAGCTTAGTGCAGACAGGTTGTGATAGTAACGAAACAGGCAACGGGCAGGGACATGCAAGGGCAAGCAATAGATAATTTTACACTGTAGGAGTACCTTCCAGTGAGCCCAGCCAGGCCACGCGTTCATATGCATAGTCAGATTGCTTAAATGTGCAACAGGAACAGAATTTAAATAGTATTTTAAAATACTACATTTTAGAGACTGGAGATAGGGCTTAATGGGTGAGAGATCTTGCTGTGGGAGCAAGAAAATCTGAGAACAAATCCCTAACATCCACGTAAAAGCCAAGCATGGCTGTGCAGGCCTGTAACCGCAGCACAGGGAGACAGACCAGAGGGTCCCAGGAACTCCCTAGCTGGACAGCCTCATAGAAAGAAAGAATGCAGGGTAAATGAGAGATGCTGTCACACAAAGACTAGGTGGAGAGTAATAGAGGAAGACACCTATGTACTCCTCCGGCCTCCACAAGGACATGCACAGTACATGGACCCAAATTCACATGCACATGTAAGCTACGAACACATACAAACAGCCATACACACACTTTATAAAATCCAGAAAAGATTGCACTGTAATCAACCTAATTTAGTTTCCTGATAAGCACTAAAATTCATTGGCAAATTAGTTAAAATCTGCTAGAACTGAAAGAGCCTCACTTCCACTGTCTCCTCCAAGAAAAGAAAAGAAACCATGATAATGGGCTACAAATTTAAGTGAACTGCCCTAGTCTGTATTTTTCTGTGTCTGTCTCTCATTAGCTACCAACCAAAGCATTTCTCCTAGCCCCAGCTCATTGGAATGTATTATTCAAGAAACTATTTAAAAATTTACTAAGCAGTTATTAATTTTTTATTTGTTCAACAAATATTACCTTGCTTCCAGTGTGGACCAGACACTGTCCCAGTGCAGGGTGGTAAACAGAACAGGTGCAATTTCTGTCCTCATAAAAATAACCTTGAGATCACACGCACACTTTCTTTGTTGCAAAGGAACCACTGAGAAGTAAACTGTTCCCATATGTTGTTTATGGCTGTGGCAATGGCCACACCCACACAAGAGCTCTTGAGTCACAAAGAAAGATTCAACACAGCCTTCAGAGTCAACTGTGACCTGACAGTCAGATCTGAGTGAAGTAAGGAAAGCTGTTGTCTGTCACAGACACCCACTGTCTTCTTGCCCAGAACCCCTTCTTCTGAGGATTTTCCCAGTCTCCATGTTGGAGACAACTATGGCCTAGACAGTTGTGCTTCACAGGGAACTTATGCCCGAACATTCACATTGTGAGTAATATTTAAAATCTAGCCTGGGTTATCACCACTATAATTGCAGTAAAAGTCAGGTAGCAACTAAGTTTATTGTCCATTAAACTCTAAACTCTAGAAAACATTGATATTCATCCCCATTTTTTTATCTGTAACTTAAGTCTATTTTCAACTTCAACTTACTAATCTGTGATCTTAGTTGTCCTTCTGTGCCTGTTTTAATTTAGGCAGGGGAGGGTGAGGAGAGAATGTGGGTGCATATCAGTATATGTGTGTATGCTGGTGTACATATATGTAGAAGTATGAGTGTGCAAATGTATGCTGGGTCATATACATGTGGAGGGATCAGTATATACATGTGTATCGATACATGAATATGTATTGATGTACTTATATGGAGGTGTAGGTAAAGGCCAGAGGTCAACTTCAGGTATTCATTTTCAGGTGGCATCAGCCTTTTGTTTTTGAGACAGTGCTTGTCACTAGAATCTTGGGTTCACCAACCAAGCTACACTTGCTGTGTTAAAAGCCCCAAGAGTCTCCCTGTCCCCTCCTTCCCAGCACTGGGATTGCAAATACCCACCACCATGCTTGCCATGGATTCTGGAGAGCACTTTACTGGTGAACTCTCTCCCCAGGTCGCCTCTGTTGTGTAGTGCTCCACTTCCCCTCCATCATGTTTAAACCAAACATGCACCTCAAAAATAAATAAAACAACACCTTCTTGAATCTCTTACATATGAGACATGCTTCACTGAAAGCTTCAGCAATAGGTACTGATGTCTATCATAATGACACAAACACCTGAAATCATCAGCATGCTTATTCTGTCTTTGCTTTACTCTGCCCTTTTACTCAACTCTCTCCCCAAGCCTCTCTCTCTACTAGTGAACTCCCTTCTGTTCATTTTTCATGCAAAGAACCTGACCCATTTTTGTTATTACCAGAACTTTTGCCAACCTATTTCCTGTTCAGGAAACTATCAAGACCTTTTCCTAAATAAAAGCAAAGAAGATTTTGGATACTCATTGATGAGATTTTTTCCCCCATCCACAAGACTATTAGTCAAGTTTCTTGGAAAAACACAGAAAGGATATCATCATGTTGAGAAGACTTAAGTGAGCAGGCAACATTTGGCAAGATTTTAAAAGATTAGTAAGTGTCCTCAGGCTCATTGCAATGATAGCGTGAGTGTATCATGAACAGAGGAGATGACATAAGAAAGAACAGAGTAATGTAAGAACACAGAACAAGACAGTCCAGGGATGCCCTGTGTAGAGTCCCAGGTCAAGTTAACAAAGAATCCTGGTTATAAGAGAAAGGAGTAAGGTTTTGAGATGAATACCCCAAAGGCTTGGCCTTTATCATATAAATAGTCTGTGTTTTCAAGTGTTAATTCTGAACCTGGCATTATGGCACATGCCTGCAATCCTAACAGTCAGGGGTAATAAGGAATTTTAGGGCAGCCTGGGATATATAACAAAGTCTTGTGGAAAAAAATCACCTCTAGAAATTTGAACTGACTCAACATACAATAATAGGAGCTTAGTATGACAGGCACATTGGTAAGAATTAAATGTTCAGAACAGTAATATACTGGAAGAATCTAGAGCAGAGCTTCCTACTGAGAATATGGAGGGAAATACACCATGTTCAGCTGAGTGTGCATGACAACATGGTCCCTTCAGTCTTTGTGGGAATGAAGAAAGGCTGGGTTAGTTGGAACCTCTGTTTATCTCTATCAACAGCAGACTTTGTCATTGACATCAGTGTGCAATAACAAATATTATATGCCATGGACACTATGCTGGGAAGCTCTTTCAGAGGAGAATGACATTGCACAAGTCCAGATGAGCCGTGTGAACACAGCTGTGGCAATGGCAAGAAGCACATGAACTTGGGAGCTATTTATGAGAATGAACAGATGTTAGTAATTGAGTTCTTCAGAGAAGTGAGGATGAAAAAGAGAAAAATGGATTCATCACAAGAGGAGGATAGAGAGGGAAAACTTATGCCATGAACTTATATCACGGAGGAGTAGAGCCAAGGTTGAAAATTGAGAATGATTGAACCTGGTCCTCGGAGTGAGATTTTATAGGCAATGCCAAGTTCCAATTTGTAATTTATTTTCTGCTCTGTCTCTATAGCATATAACGTCCCCCTGTTGTTCACCCTCCAAAAATGAACTCAACAGTCTCGGCACTCTCAAAAGGAAAGATAGCAAGATAACATAGGGCTTGCAAATCTGCTGTTACATAGCCTGAAGATGTCTCTCATGGTGGAGGACTGGAATTCAGCAGTTTATGACATCGTAGTTAAGGATTGATGAACTCAACAAAGCAAGAGTCTCCAAACAAGTCCTGCTACTCAAACTATTTAAGAAGCAAGCATTTTTCCCAGGAGAGCAATCTCTGTCTCCAATTAATTGATGAATAGGAATTCCCTGGCACAAAGGGCAAAGTTACTGCTCTTTTTCAATACTTCTCCTCAAAACAAAGTTTTTCTGGAGTGAACAAAAAAATGTCAACTTGGCTTGTCCATATTCCTGTTGTCATAGATGTTCTCAAGTGTCACTCTCAATTAGAAAGTTATATATTTGTATACACAGGTATATATTTTATATATAGAGAGAATTCTCACATCTGTGGTTAATTTGAAAGAGAATGGCACAAATCATCCCATATATTTGAGTACTTAGTCACTAGGGAGTGAAATTTTTAGGAAAGACTAGAAGCTGTGGCCTTGATGAAGGAAGTGTGTCACTGAGGATGGACTTTGAGGTTTAAAAAGCACCTGACCGACCCAGATCTGATATCTGTCTGTCTGTCTGTCTGTCCAT
Organism: Peromyscus californicus insignis; assembly: GCF_007827085.1. Classification (NCBI taxonomy): domain Eukaryota; kingdom Metazoa; phylum Chordata; class Mammalia; order Rodentia; family Cricetidae; genus Peromyscus; species Peromyscus californicus. The sequence continues at coordinate 42,321,178 of NW_026294617.1, forward strand.
CTATCTGTCCATCCATCCGTGTGTGTGTGTGTGTGTGTGTGTGTGTGTGTGTGTGTGTGTGTGTGTGTGTGTCTGCCTGTTGCCTGTAGATCAGGATGTAGAGCTCTCAGTTACTGCTCCAGTGCCATGCCTGTCTGGTTCCTGCCATGATGATAATGAATTAACCTTCTAAAACGGTAAGCAAGCCCCCAATCAAATGCCTTTCTTTTTAATATAAGAGTTGCCTTGGTCATGGTGTCAGCTAAAAGACAGTGAAGCAATGCTTTTTAGTTCACAGCAATAGAACAGTAAATAAGACACAATCTATAAAAGAAAAAATTGCATATTAATGAGATTAATGTACTTGTTTATTAATGCATAAAGAACAGGGTATTAGCTTAATATTAGTTCTAGGATATCAAGCATCATCATTTTCCAGAATTATCAGTATTTTGATTTTATAGTCATCAATTCTGAGAATTCTGCTTTGCATAAGCACAAAATTGCAGAAGCGTGTTTAGCGTCATTAAAAAATATATTGGGAATTCTGACCTAATCCCAAGTCAAAATTCATTTAACAATATTTTATGAAACTCAAGTTAGCAACTGAAACAGCAATTTAAAAAAGAAAAACAATTATAACAATACAATTTCAGATACAATAATTTGACACTTACACGCTCAGGAATGGTAGTATGAAAATATGAAACCATTGTTGCCATAATAAAAACATTACATTTCCCTAAGAACAGAAAACTTGGCCTGTACAACAGAGTAAAACACTGCAGTTCATAACATACAATTGTCTTCAAATTTGCTATTGTTTCATGGCATGGTGTGATGGTATGCACAATTAAAAGTGGGAAGGCTGTGTTTAGCCCCAAGCTTGTAGGGAAGTCATGTGTAACAAGGGTGTACACTGCTCAAATACCCTGATTCATTATGCATTTGATTTTGAAATAATTTTTGGTCATTGTGTATTCCAAAACCTTTACTGATGCTAAAATTTTCACAACCCCCACATTCATTCTATGACCCCATGTAGGCTCTGATCCACACTTTTAAGAAAACCTAGTAGTCTAAAATCTCACTCTAGTCTTACAGTAGCTGTTATATCTCTTTTACTAATTCAAAACAAATTCTTGTAAGCCCATTCTCAGTGTAAAACACTTTACCAAAGTCTCTTTCACCATGGAGACTCCCTTTTTATCGCCCCATTATTTACCCTGAGTATATCTAAAAATCACCTGAGATCATCAAAAACTCCTGAGGGCCCCGCATCATCCCAAACCATTTAACTCAGAAATCTCTAGTGTTCCTGTATTGATGGGCAGCTGAGGGTGAGAACTATGGCCTGCCCATGCTCCTTTGGTTTGCTTCAGGGTTGATGACTCCAGAAGCTTCGAGAACACAAGCAAAAAGAAGGGGAGTCAAGGCCTTTGCATCTCTAAGTGCAGCCCTGTGCTTTCTGTTTGTCTTAGAACATTCCAAGTACAGAATTCAAACTGAGAAATCTTTTTTCTCCAAAGTTTTGAAAGCATCGCTCCACTGTCTTTTAGCTGAATGTTACTTGAGAGAGGCATGAAGCCATTCTGCTTCGTGATTTTTGCTATGAACTGTTTTCCTCAAAAGAATCTTCCAATTGCTTCTCTATTCTGAAACTTTTTAATGGTTTCCTTGGCCTGGAACTATCCTCATCCATCTTCTAATCTTATAAACTTAAAACTTAAGTCTTTTATTTCAGAGAAACTTTCTTAAATGCCCTCACTAATGGCTTCCTTCATTTGGGTATTTTTTATTATTATTACTCTAAAACTCATACATTTTAAGTAGCAGGTGCTCTTTACCAAACTTAGGACTCTTTTTCTAGTCTACATTCATTTTTTTTTTTTTTTTGGTTCTTATGCTGAATACCTCCCCCACCCTATTTATAAGTAGCAATGCCATCCTAATCCTGGCTGCCCCAGCAGGGGATTATTTTTGAAGACAGGGTCATTCCAAAGGTGACAAATAAAATAGGGTCATTAAGGATACACACTGGTTCAATAGGTCTAGCTTTCTGATAAAAATAAATGATTTGGGAACAGAAATGCATAGAGGAGGACAGCATGTGACCAGGAAGATAGCCACCCACAGGCTTCAGAATATGCCAGTCGCACTGAAGCCTGAAGTGCAGACTTCCTGGCTCCAGGCTTGTGAAAAATTTGTGTTTCTTGGGCCACCCAGACTGTGATATTTGATTCTGGCTCCCCGGTGAAAGAACACAGTCTGCTTTACAGGAGATTTTCTCAACTTTATTTTCCAACAAGTATCTTAGATTTTTTTTAAAAAAAATATATTTGCTATCGCATTTTATATTTTTAAGACTCCTCTTTTGTTCCCTGAATACACCCTCTATAATAACATCTTGCACATGCTTCAAAGACACAGTATCTTCTCCTCTCCCCCTGAGGACAGTAAATGGTAGTTTTCATCTCCATGTTTTCTTGTTTGTGTAGTTTCTCTATTTACGAGCGGCTTTAGCTTTCAGACTGGAGATTTTCTTCGGGGTCTGCTTGCTCCTATTTTGTAGTAAGGCAAGAAAAGGGGAGATTTGAAGCCAAGTGAGTGCTCAATGGGTTTGTTGACTGATCTCATGCCCTTTGATCCTTAACTCGAGGATTCAAAACTGCCAGCTTACAGGCAGAGTCTGCAATGAATGTGTCTGCGTTTTGTTTTGTTTCTCCTTTGGATCTGTGATGCTTTGAAATTGGTATGTTGTTTTTAATTACCTGCAAACCCCACTGCTCCTTTTTGATTTGAACAAGACTTATGCGGGGATGCTTGGCTCAGCCTGGGAGGAGGGGACTGGACCTGCCTGGACTGAGTCTACCAGGTTGATCTCAATCCTGGGAGAGGCTTTGCCCTGGAGGAGGAGGGAATAGGGGGTAGGCTGGGGGAAAGGGGAGGGGGGCGGGATAAGGGAGAACAAGGGAATCCGTGGCTGATATGTAGAACTAAATTATATTGTAAAATAAAATTAAATTAAATTTAAAAAATACAAAAAAAAAGGTCTGAAATTCCTCCCTACCTCTTTGTTTAAACCAGTGAAACCTTTTTTGCTTGACCATGAGTTTGAAGTCACTGCCCCTGGGATGTGGTCTGTGATGCTCACAGCTGGATCCCAAGTCTGTCTCCTTGGATATTAAGTTTCACAACCCCTTCAGGGCCTCTGCCCATCTTCCTGGGGTAGCAAACTTTTGGTGTGTAGGTGGAATCCCCTATGAAGATGCATACCCCTGAGGGGGCAAGAACTGAGGCAGATTGTTATTGAAACCTCAACATTTAAAGTGACAGGAGTTCAAACAAGAAGGAAGGACATAATTTGATCTTCTTCAGAGATCTAAAATTTTGAGTATCTGATTGCTAAAAATCATCAACTATAGCTCTTCCCCTCCAGGAAAGCACCATGTCCTGCAATGTGGCTTTAATAGACTTTCAGATGATTACAGAGACTGCCGTCTGTTTCTCATGATGGAACGTTTCTCAAGCAGGGACAAAAATAAAAGGGAAAATAGAAACCATGACATAGCCAAGTGAAAGAGGAAGTATTTGTGCATTTACATTCGTTTGGCTCACATGCTCTTTTGGAACTCAAACCTGATAAAACATTCATCTTGGCATTTCTGCTAAGGTGTCCACAAACAATAAATCATTTATGGCAAAAATTGTCAGAGCAGTTTTCAAAAGTCTGAGTTGTGCTTGGTTCACTATGGCTCCTGTTGCAGAGTACCCCTCATGTTCCGGGGCACCCAGATTCCTGTCCAGGAACACAATCCAAGGCGCTACCTCTGTAGCACCCCATCCATGAGGGAACTGTTTTCTTTCTCCCTAGTCAGCTATCCATGCTGGCCCAATTAAACACGATTAGCTAACTCTTTGTTCCTATTAATCTTTCCCTCCCGGGATGATTTGAGCATTGTGGGTTTTTTAATTATTAAGAGAGCCCTGGGAGTTGCCAAATATAGACTCATTCATATGAACAGTAAACAAACTATGTTTGGATTCTCACAAATTTACGAGGCTGGAAAGATCTTGGAAAACCAGATGGGTTTTAAGAGCTCTGCTCCAACTTCTCCAAACTGATATGAAAGTTGAGGGGCAGACAGTGGTGTAGACAGCCATCTAGCCTCTGTTCCATACAAACTGGGGCCCTTGGGGATATTTAGTTTTGCTATAAAAGCCCCATCTGTGAAATGGGCAAAATAATTGCATCTATTCCAGAAGGCTTTTGCAAAGGTCAATTGAAATAATCCATTTGGCACACCTTAACAAGAGCAGCACAGTTAAAAGCCTGGTATCATATGAACTCACAAAGGAACAATTGCTCATTATTTAAGAAACTAGTTAGACCTTCACAACTGCCAAGTATGCTGCTGAAATAAACTGATCGAATTAAGCTAGAAGTACTTGAAATTTGTATCTGAATAAATGATTTTATTCATTTATTCAGATACAAATGGGAAACAAGAATTATATGGAATTTGAAGCTTGTAGATTCTGATATATTATTATAGAGACAACTTTAAGAGTAAAGTCAGGAAATCTTGAGTTCAAACCAGTTTTTCAAGTCTTTAGGGTCTGCAAAGTTGGCAGCACCACTTGCTGTCACTCCTACCAAGTCGGGTTTGACCTTTGGGACCCACATAGTTGGAAGGAGAGGATCCTCTGACCTCCACATGCCTGCTGTGCCACATGTGGACCAACCCACATACATACATACATTTATAATAAAATTACATAAAATTTAATTTTTACAAAGGAACTTTTGGTTTGAAAACAAAACCTTTCATTTGATGGGTCCTTGTGCTTCAAGGCTATATGCAGAAGCCAGCATTTTTCCAGGAAAGACAAGGTCTTCAGGTGAAAATAACTGCCCAAAACATCAGCCCACAAGAGGATTAGCTCAACCACTTTTATTTTTCCTTTCCAAGTCAAAACAAACAAACTGTGTTTTTCAGACAGGAATACTTGTAAAATGCACTTTATTTTACTATCCACAGGGTCATTTTCTGTGGTCCAAATCAGTGGTGTGTTGATATAGTCAACATATCAAAGTCATTGCTGTTTTTCCAAAGTCACTGAATAAATGGGTTGATTTAAAATTAATCTAGGGTTGAAGGTACTTGCCAGCAAGTCTGTCAACCCAAGTTCCCCTACATGGTGGATGGAGAGAGCTGACTCCTGAAAGTTGTCCTCTCCCCTCACACACACACTCATACACACAAACACACAATAAGTAGGTGAATTATTTTATTTATTTTGGGAAATTGGGCCAGGAGAGATGGTGTAGTAATTAAGAGAGTTAAAAGCATTTGATTGCTCTTCCAGAAGACCCAGGCTCAATTTCCAACACCCACATAGCAGCACGCAATCATCTGTAACTCCAGTTCCAGAAGGCCTCTGTGGACACTGTACATGTATGGTGCACAGATATATTCAGGCAAAAGCAATCACACACATAAAATAAAAATAAATAACTTTTAAAAAATTAATCTCTTTCTGCAATTGCTATCCACAGAGCATTGTTATGGTTATTAATTAATATACCAAGAGAAAGTGTAACACAAATAAATTTGAAACACAGAACTCATTACGTATGTTTATTATCTTATCAAATGAATCCTAGCATAGAAAAACTACACCATCTGAAAATATAATGAAGAAAGCTATTTTGATTTCCTTAACCCAGACATTTCCAAAATTCTTTAAGCTTGAAATCTGTTTTTCTAGTACCATATTACCATCTTAAGAAGTTCAGTGCATGGAACTGCAGTCTGGGGACACGTGATTTACATTCAGGCAGGCTCCTTTGGCGTGTTAGAACTAACAGAATGAAAACTACCATGGCATGTAGAGCAATGAAGGGAGCAGAGTGGAAGACTCAACAATAAACCTGTAGAATGCTTCAAGATACAGGCAGGAGCAGGATTTTCTGCACAGAATGCTAGCAGCACAAGAACTAATCCTAAGAATTGACAGAAGGGATTGGATAAAATTAAAAAGCTTTTGAACAGCAAAGGAAACAATCACTAGAATGAAGAGATGGCACAGAATAGGAAAAAGATATCTTCATCAGCTATACTTTAGACAGCATATCAATATCTAGAATCAATGAAGAGCTCCATAATTCAAGCAGCCCTATAACATCAACCAGTCAATCCCAGAGCTAACAAACTGAACATATAGATCTCAAAAGAAGAGATACAAATGGTCAATAAATACTTGAAAACGTGGCCTGTAGTCTGTAGCCCATGGGGAGATGTAAATTAAAAGTGCATGAGTTTCAAGCCCTCATCTGTCAGAATGTGTTGCTCTGATTGGTTGATAAATAAAATGCTGATTGGCCAGTAGCCAGGCAGGAAGTATAGGAAGGATAAGCAGACAAGGAGAATTCTGGGAAGAGGAAGGCTGAGTCAGGAGACACCAGCCCACCACCCAGAGAGCAGCATGTAATGGCACACAGATAAAGCCATGGTACACATGGCAACATATAGATTAACAGAAATGGGCTGAGTCAGTAGTGAGACTAGTCAGTAGTAAGAGCTAGTCAGTAGTGAGCCTGAGCTAATGGTCGAGCAGTTTAATTAATATAAGCCTCTGTGTGTTTACTTGGGTCTTAGCGGCTGCAGGACCATCAGGTGAGAGAGATTTGTCCTGACCGTGGGCCAGGTGGGACACAAGAAAGCTCTAGCTACAGGCTAGCAACAAGAAACAAACAACAAATGCTGGTAAAGATGTGGAAAAGTGGTACCCTGGCTAGAACAAACTGGTGCAGCCACTATAGAAGATGATATAGATGTTCCTCAAAGAATTCCATACTACCTGGACAGTCACCCAAAGTTTGTCTGCAGTGTTGGGGCATCCATCTTCAGCCTACAGGTCTAGAGTCTCTCAGTCACTTCTCTCTGTGTCCTATAGAATATCTGGCAGTTTCTTCTGTGAAGCAGGAACTTGAAGGAACATCTTGCCTTATAAATTTCAGTGGTCACCTTCCTATGGGTCCTGCATGTCTAGTTGATACAACATTTTGTCAAGCAGTCCAGGCAAGAACAATTTCTAGCCAAAATGGCTATTTTTACCAAGAAGACGATAAACTCCATATGGAGTGTCTTTGATGCCCATCTTTCTCCTTGAAGTAAATCAGTGCTGCCAGGCGCAGACATGTCTCACTGTCTAGAAAGTCTAAGTTTTTACAACATTTTAAATGCCATATTCTGTAGGTCTTTGAAGTGTTTGAAGATTATCTACCTAATTGAATTATATCTGTGTATACCTAGAAAACTTAACATGACAATTAATTTGACTATCATAGAAGACTAATTATTAATCTGTATTTCATAATTATCCTTTACAATTTAAATGAGTTATATAAACATAATACCTGGAATGAGAGTAGAAATATATATATATATATATATATATATATATATATATATATATATATATATATATAGTATAACAAAATCAACTCTAAATTTGTATCAATAAACTAAAATTCATAGCAATGTAAAACATTTTTAAACAAGTTGTTGCTCTTTAAAAATAGGTTTATGAGTCTACCCTTTAATCCTATCATATCTATATTCTACATTTCTATACCATAATCCTTTTTCTTCTTTTAGAAAGAGATTGACTATGACCAATAACAATTTGCAACCAACAACCTAAAAAAAGACAAACATCTATAATCCCTTTTTGGGAATGTGGCTGCAGTTTTCTAGGCTACTTCCTGTTGATAAAGGGTGTTGTATTCTTATGGGGATCCTGAGAAAATTAAGAATTATGGTCAAGTCCTGACTGGAATAGTCTGTGAGGTTGTATTTTCTGAGCCAGTTGCCTTGAAACTGTTCCAAATGCTGGATCATCTGGGCCATGCTGTGATCAGGGAACTTTTAAGGGGTCTTGGCTGGTCAAACCTGATGTATCTTAACCTGAAACAAATCCATAGCCTCTTGCTTCCTGTGTAAACCAAAGCAGAGCCTCCTTTCTAAAGCAACATATCCTTAGATCCAAATTTTGAAGTCAAGGTACCTTTAAAATATACATATTGGTTTAACTGAACAGCCTTTACAATCAAATGTCTTTTTGCAGTTAAAAATCCCAAAGACAATATAATCCAGACTCTCTGTGTGATTTCCATATTTACATGGCTTATTTTTTATATTACTTTTACATTCTCTTTAAAGAATTTATTTTTTAAAACTTTCTATTTCTTTAATATAACTGTCCATAATCCTTTTTCTCTCTTTTTCAGGCCTACATACATTTTTACACACAGTGTAAACCATTTAGGGTTTATTCCACCTGAATCTGTCTTATTGTGAATCTATTGCTTTAAACTGCAGAGACTAGTACTAAAGTGGCAGCTTTGGCTCCTGGTTCCACCAATTTCAGCTTTCCAACATGGTGGAGGTAATTCACCTTGGGGAGCCATGCTCTCTGCTGACTCTGGGAGGCAATGGGTCCATGCCTCCATCCAGCATTGTGTATCCGAGAAAATTTTGTTTTTGTACTAGCAAAAGTTAAATCTGCCATGCAGTGCTCTGTGCAGCTTGGAGACACCACTGTGTACCATGGCAAAAATCTGCAGCCATGCTACACTCAAGGCCACACACCTCTGCAAACCTGCCATACTGTAACTCACAGCTTGCCTGAGAGACACAACTAGGAAGATGTTTTTAGCTCCATTTTAGAATTTTTTTTAAACCTTTTTCAGGTTTTAGGTGGAGACTCTTGCCCCACATTGGGTGCCATTTGTAGCTGGAAGATTTCCTGTGTCCTGGCCTGCTGCTGGTCAGGACAAATCTCTCCCATTCATGTCCCCCAAGTAAACACACAGAGACTTTTATTAATTATAACTGCATGACCATGACTCAAGCTTTTTGCTAGCTCTTATATCTTAAATTAGCCCATAACTCTTAATCTCTGTATCACCACATGTTCTGTGGCTTTACCTGCATCCCATTACATGTTGCTCCTTGGACGGCTGGATGCTGTCTCCTCCTGCCTTTTTCCTGTCTCTCCCTTTGAATTGTCTGCCTTGCCATAGGCCAAACAGCTTTCTTTATCAACCAATCACAGAAACACATATTCGCAGCATACAGGGAGAAATTCCCCTATCACTCTGTGATCTAACTATTTCACTCACTGTATGTGTCCAGAGGACTCTAAATCACCACACCATAGGGATGCCTGCACTTCCATGGCCATTGCTGAACTATTCAGGATATCAAAGAGTGGAAACAGCCTATAGACCCATCAACAGAAAAATGGATAAAGAAATGTGATACATATACAAAATGGACTATTTTTTCAGCCACACAGAACAATAAAATCATGACATTTTCAAGAACATTGATGGTACTGGAGACCACTATGTTTAAGGACCACAAACCAGACTCAATAAGACAAACACATGTTTTCTCTCACATGTGGAATATGTGTGACATGTAAACAAAAGGGAGCACTCTTTGAGACAAGGAAGGGGCCAGCAAGATAGAGCAGGGAGGATGGGGAGGGAAGTATAGGAAAGAAAGGAATAAGAACAAAGCACAAAGGCAAATGTGTATTGGAAATGCCTTCATGAGGCCCTTTGCTTGGGTGACTTAAAAGAAGTTGTAAAAAGAAACTTATAATAACAGCAATAGACATCATTTAGTGGGCAGTTATAACACGTGTAAGGGAAAGTTAGCTGGTGGTACATGTCTGTAATCCCAGACCGGGGTGGGTGGTAGGTGGGAGAGTAGAGGCAGGAGGGATCAGGAGCTTGAGGGAAAAGTCTTCTTTCCCTCTTCTGCATCCTCCCCTTGGAGGAGCCCTTTTACTGGTTCACAGACACTGGTGATGTCTCTTAGTAAAATAGAAGACCCAGTATCAAAAGTGGAAGACACCAAAGACTGCTAACCTGGGTTAAGAGTTTGTGCCTCAGAAAATTATCCCAAGGCTTAAAAAACGGGTATAGGCAGCTAGCTAGCTGAATTTTCTGCTCAAACTAAACCTTGCTAAAACCCAGCCTTATCTTTGATAGTCGATATTGTAGTTCTCCATGAAATACCTTTATTATACTTAGCAGGTTCAGAATTTAAGAAGTAAACAGTGTAAATTTGTGTTACCCTTCAAAATCTCAATAGCATGTATCATTCATTCTACATGTTTAACATGTGTAATCTAATTTATTCACCACATCTCCTTTTAAAGTTAGATCTTAATATCCCCCATTTACAGATGTGGAAATTGAAATAATAAAAGCTTAAGTAACTTATCAAAGGTGATAGGAAGTGTTCACTCTCATTGCTAATGAGTCTGTGTGCAGGTCAATGAACACTGTAAAACAGGGTTTGATACAGCATGAACATAATTCCATTGTACTATTGCCATAACAATTCATTCTCAGGGGATATTTGTATTTGGATACTTTTGTCATTTACCTTTTATTTCATCTTTTCTTGTGTGTATCAGTCTATAAGACCAGCCTTATTTATACAAAATAAAAACCCTTTAAAAACCTTGACAATGAGTGAGATACTCTTGGAGAGCAGAAGTCAGGAATTTTGATCCAACAGTCAGCCCACAGGTATATTTCACTTGGCTCCCAAAGTTTGGAGGATTTATGTGAGTTTTATTATCACATAATTTCTGGCCTCTCTTGGAAAATGTGAAGATCTTTGCAGCAATGAGTTGGAGCTGAGGAGAGAATGTGTCCTTTGGTCATGGCATGTAATTGTTGTAGTCTCCTTAGATTACTCAGCATCACTTCATCTAACTACTTTACCTTTCTGTTCTCAGACAGCAAGACCTACAGCAGACAGACTGAGCTGAATCCACCTATCTGCTCTCACTTCTGGACCTCTCTATAGGTAAGAATTATGCATTTTTGTTTGAGAGGCTGATATGAGCATTTATTCTGGAAAGTACCTACATGATGCTTTTCAAGTCACTTGCATCCTGCCTCTTTGATAACAAGACACTGGTGCTAAGGTAGTGACCTGTTGCAGGTGATGTTAACATCTATGCCTCTGGGACATGAACAACAGTGACTGAGGAGACCTCTTCATCTCCACCAATGCCGTGCAATGAAATGATTCAAACAGCACAGGAAAAGTTGCTTTATGTCCATCATCCCCTAACTGAAGCAGGTCTTGCAGATCAATGTACACAGTAAAACAGGAATTAATACAGTGTCTTGATTTGCTGGTGTCTGTGTATCACAAGAATGAGAAGAGCTCTGGAAAGGCTACTATGTGCCCTGATTCACTTTCACAGGCCACCTCATTGTGTTCAGCAGTGATCATTCTACAGTTCCATTTAGGCCAGGGAGGATATAGGTAGTGTTCTGAAAAGTTTGGGCAACACAATGCTTTTTTTCTTTTCTTCCTATAAAATCAATGTCCAACACTTCTCTTGCATCCTTTTTGAACACTTGTGCATATGTTGAGGGTTTAGAAGCAATTCTCTGACATCATTGGGTCTCTGAACCAATCCCAGAGCTCCCATTCTCCCGTCATTTGCATCATTGGGAATGTTGTTGTTACTTGCCGTCAAAAGGCAAAGACAAGAGACACCTTTATTTTGTAGTTCTTAGCCTATTTGTAATAGTGTTACACTGATATATATATATATCTTTAAGCTCATTTCTTGAGGACACCAGCTGAAGCAGTGTGATTTGCACTGGTCCACACTCTGAGAAAATGGATCTGAAGGTCTTTTGGCCCATCCATCAGAATTCTTTGGGAACTTTTCCTTTTGTGTTTAATGTGTGATGGTCTACAAAACTCTTTATATTTGTTTCACCAAAACATAATTTTTATTTAGGATGCAATTCAGTTGATGTCTGGTATTTCAGAGGCTTTGTCATTTTAAACACATTTTAAATAGAAAATATATTTCTATGACTTATTAAAAGAAAGAGTATAAACATATATACAAGTAATACTATATAGACTGAGCAGGTTGTTCTTATGTATTTAGGAATGTGTGTGTGTGTATACACCTGTATACATATACATGTGTGTATACATATATATATATATATATATATTTGTTGATATATATCAACAACTAATAAAAAAATGAGGCCATGAATTTGAAAAAGAGTAAGGAGGGGTCTATGGGTGGGCTTGGAGGGAAGAAAGGGAAGGGGAAAATGATGTAATTATATTATAATCTCAAAATATATACAAGAAATAACTTTTTAAAAGACAGATGGTGGTGTCTCACACCTTTACTCCCAGTCCTTGGGAGGCAGAGAGAGGCAGAGCCCTGTGAGTTTGAGGCCAGCCTGGTCTACAGAGTTAGTTCCAGAACAGCCAGAGCTATACAGAAAAATCCTGTCTCAAAAAAAAGGTGTAAGTAATTCAATAATTCAATGACAGATACTTTCCCTCGTATTAAGCCCAAGCATTAAAAATTACCGTCAAATAGTCTCCCTTGTAATAAATGTGTTAGCCACAAGATGATTGAAAAACCAAAAAAAAAAGCATCCCATGCTCACCCATTGCAGAATCCAACTTGCTTCTCCTATTTTTCTAGTTCCTTATCTTAGATTTTTAATTCAAATGCAAGATAATGGTGGCCTGTCTTCCTTTCCCCTTCTCACATAAACATTGCCCTTCGTACACTGCTCTGTTCCTTGCTTTCTTTGTGTAACCGTACACCTTTCCATCTCCATGCATGGTGTCCACATGTTTATAGTGGCAAAGTGTTCAGTTGCTTAAATATGCATGAGCTATTTAGTCAGTCCTCCTTTGGCACATGTTTGGACTGTTAACTAGGAAGCATTACCATGACAAATAGCCTCATACATATATCATCGTGCAAAGGGAAGGGATAAATACACAATGGTGGGCTTGCTTTGTCAGAAGGTAAATGCAGTTGTAATTTTGATTGCTAATATCAAATTTCTTTCTATAGGTCATGTACCAATTTACATTCCAACTAGTACATTCTTTTTGTCCCTCTCATTTGTAATACGAGCTGGAGATCTTTTACCTACTTATTTTTTAAAAAATATATATATTTCTAATGGTATGTTTTTGCTACACAGGAATTTTTTTATTTTTACTTAGTTTTACTTTTGTAATACCTGAATTATTTTAGTCATAAAAAGATTTTGCCCATATGCTTTTAAATTATTTGTGATTTCATGATTTTATAGCTGTCCTTGGATCCATTGGGAATCTGTATTGATAGACAGTGGGAGAGATCGACCTTATTGTTTCTAGTTAGCTACCTAATTGTGACAATACTGAAAAAGTCATTTTTTAAAGGATTCTTAAAAACAACTTTAAATGACTAACTAAATACTGTGAGGTTTTGGTTTTGTTTTTTGTTTTTTTTTCCTAAAGTAAAATTCATAAAAGGAAAGAGGTTAGAAAAGTACCTACTTGTTTGTTCACAACCCACTTGAATTAGTTTCTCATTCTGCTGTTGAGATAAAATACCCTGACAAAAACAATGTAAGGAAGAAGGGTTTATTTTTGGCTTGCATTTCCAGAGAGATGCGCTCCACCATGGTGGGGAGGACATGCCAGCAGGCAGGGAAGGCACACAGCAAGATCAGAGAGCTGGCTGATCACACTGACCACACCCTCACTCTCAGAGCAGAAAGAGAATGCCAAGTGCTACCAAGTTATAAAACCCGAAGGCCCACCCCCAGTGACATACTTTGTCCAGCAAGGCCCTGCCTCCTGAGGGTTCTCTAACCTTCCCAAACAAGGCCACCAGCTGGGGTTAAGTGTTCAAACACATGAGCCTGTGGGGGACCTTTCATATTTAAACAGAAGCACTGGAAGATGAAAACACAAAATTTCAGTTTCTTTGATAAATTCTGACTTTGAATAAGTATCTATAGATTGGAATGAATATAAAAAGTTAAGTAAGAACAATATTAAAATATGTTAGAGAAACGTGACCTGTTTCTTTCTAATTTCTTTCCTTTTACAATTGTAAGGAAAATATTGGTTAAAAAAAATTGCACATAGGACCCAAAAGAGAGGAACTTGTTTCCATTGTGAATGAATTAAGCATCTCCAGTGGAATTTGATACAGTTCTGGCTTGGTGACATTTCCCAGCCTTACCCTCATCTGAGAAGTCAGAATATCTAGAACAGGAGCAGGGGATCTATTTTTATAACAAGTTCTCCGCTTATTGAAATGTAGGCCTGCCTGCAAAAGTCAATGAACTCATATCCAGGAACCTCTGACTTTTAGTCTGAAAAATGAAAGAGGAGCAGCCAAGTGCAGAGCCACAGAGCTGTGGTTGGGCCCAGCCTATGGTTCTCATTGTGGTTGAAGGGTGTAAATGTGCCCAGTGTCTGGGAAGTCAAAGCAATTCACAGATGTCATCAGCGGCTCAGTTCCTCAACCATCAGGACTGTTTTCCCACAAGGAGTTTGAATCCATCCCTTTTACCCAATGTTACCCCAAGAAAAGAGAACACTCTACTCCTGGAATCTTGAAAATCATGCCAGGAACTTCACATATCTTAATCTTGTTCCTGTGTGCCTGCTCTTTTTACGCTTGTTTCTAGATGGTTCTAACTACGTAGCCCAAGCTGGCTTTGCAGAACTCCTACCTCTGCTTCTGGAGAGCTGAATTACAGGTGTGTAGAGTACAACTAGCTACTGTGATCATTGAGCATCATCTTCCCACAGGCCGTGGAAAGTGAGTACCATGCAGTCATCTTGACAGCTAAGAAAACGGAAGAGTACAGAGATTGTGGAACCAGTCCAAGAGTGCTCAGTAAGTGTTGGAAAAGCACGCAGAATTCATTAAGTCAAATCTTTCTATATAGAATATAAAGATGGATCAGCTTCTTCCTCTTTGTCCTTTAGAAAAAGTCTATGATTGTTTAAAGAAAAAGTAATCAAATGACTTGAATCTGCCTACTTTTAATTTACATAGCATGAAATATTACTTTAGACATACGTGAAGAAGCTATTTCAAAGCCAAATCTCTGTCTTCATCTCCTTATACTTTGGAACCTACACCACATCTTCTGTCTCCCTCGTAGTGCCTGACTCTGCCCCTGGAATGAAAGATGCCTGTCTTATTCTCAGCCATATCTCCAAAGCTTGCAACACTATAAGTCTTCAGAAAGTGTTTGCTGAATGAATTACTGAATTAGTGGTCTCTTCATTCTTACTGACTTGTTACCTTCACAACTGCCTCAGTTTGACATTTTCTTATTGTAGATCCTAAATATGCTTAGTGTAATTGCTAGACTAGTATAGTTCAGTAATATATTATCTTCAGGAGCTGGAGAGATGGCTCTGTGGTTTAGAGAATTTGTTCCTGCAGAGGACTCAGGTTCAATTCCTAGCACTCACATGATGGTTCACGACCATCCATAACTCCAGTTCAAAGGGATTTGAGGCCTTCTTCTGGCCTCCATGGACACCAGGCACATATGTGGTATACATATATACATGCAGGCAAAACATTTGAACATATAAAATAAAATAATTAAACCTTTAAAACTTTAAATATAGTATCTTCTTGAGATGTGGTTTTAGCTCAGTAGTAGAGCAGTTCTAGTAAATGTGAAGTCTTGTGTGTAACTTCTAGGATTACAAATAACCTGCCAAACAAACAAGCAGCTATGATAAAATGCTCTTGCTCTGCTCCTTAGAAGATAAAAGTCTGCCAAAATCAGAGCTTTGGAAATCATTATCGCAAGGTTTCAGTCTTCTCTTCCCTGGCATCCTCCTGCTTCCACTATTTTCCTTTTCTGTGTGATCCTCCTTTATTCCCAATGCACATGATTCAGAACACTGTGGTTTTAGCAGGGAGTATAAATTATAGTTTATAAACCACCCATGAAACCATGTTCCAAGCCATTGAGGTGTTATTCCTGTTCCTTGACATAAGAATACTGACATATGGAGAAAATGTCACTCATTGAAGGAGGAAAGGCTGCAATTCAAACTCACATTTATGTCCATCCAAGCAGAAGCTGTCTCGGCATGTTTTCAATGCAGAAATGACACCTTCTTGGCCGTAATAGTCCTGCGGACACTTGTGGTGTTGATTGCCAAAGTCCTTTTTCTAAATGCTCTGCTTGATGGTGCATATGCATGGAAAGCAGAAACACCTGATTTCCTTACTGAACCATGTTAAACGTGACTGCCTTAGTTACTGCTCTATTGTTGAGACAAAGCATCATGACCAAGGCAACTTATAAGATAAAGCATTTAATTGGGGGCTTGATTGCAGATTCAGAGGGCTAGTCCATTGTCATCATGGAAGGGAGCATGATGACAGGCAGGAAGGCATAGTGCTGGAGAAGTAGCTGAGAGTTCATATCTGATCTACAAGTGGCAGGCAGAGAGAGGGAGACTGAGACTGGTGTGGGATTTTAAAAACCTCAAAGCTCACCCCCAGTGGCACACCTCCTTAAACAAGGCCACACCTCCTAATCCTTCCTAAACAGTTCCAACAACTGGGAACTGGGAACAAAACATTCAAATATATGAGCTTATATGGGGGCCATTCTTATTCAAACCTATATAATGGGTTATTCCACAGTTCACTGAGATCTGTGAGAAGCATCATTTCAGTTAATTTGTGAAATATTTGTTAGGAAATGCCTGCAGTTTTATATAACTGGGGCTTAAAGTAGGTTAAGGAGGTAAAAATTATCCCAACAAATAAAAGAAGTCTGGGAGGGAGGAGTCCAGGACCACAGCTCCACAAACCATCAAGTTTCTAGGATCCTTCCAACTTCCTATTTTGTCTTACCTGTGTTCGTGTGTGTGTGTGTGTGTGTGTGTGTGTGTGTGTGTGTCTGTGTGTGTGTCTGTGTGTCTATGTATCTTTGTGTGTGTGTGTGTGTGTGTGTGTGTGTGTGTGTGTGTGTGTGTCTTATGTGTCTGTGGTCTGTGTATCTGTATCTGCATATCTGTGTGTGTGTGTGTCTATGTCACTGTGTGTGTCTGTGTGTGGGTCTGTATGTGTCTGTGGTGTATGTATCTGTGTCTGCATATCTGCATATCTGCATATCTCTGTGTGTGTGTGTGTGTGTGTGTGTGTGTGTGTGTGTGTGTGTGTGTTTATCCACAAAATTATCCTATGGTGCTCTATGACTTCTGGAACTACATTCACGATTTATCAATTCCAGACAGGCAGGAAGAAGGAGGAATGAATGGACATGCCTGGTTAAGGAGATTTTCTAAAGTCTAACTCATTTAATTTCTCCAGCCCCATGTCAAATGCAGCCATGGAAACCTTTCTCCACAGCCCACACTGACATTTCCTCAATGATCAGTCGCCCAGCAAGCTTGCAACACTCTCCAACAAGAGGGGCTCATATTTCTAGAACTAAAATGTGTATGATTGACATCCAACAAGATGCAGTTCTTAGTTGTTACGCCACCAACCACCAGTCCTTTATTCTCAATCCCCAGAAGTATATCTGTTTCACTTATCTTCGGCAGAAAATAACCTCAAACTTAACAACTTAAGAAGCAGTCATCATTCTTCAATTAGGCAGATCTTGGTAGCAAAGGTCCAGTGTTCCATGAGGTATCCATAGGGAATGCTCACTCATCAGGTCTCCACTTGGAGTGTGACTGAGGTGAGAAAGTCCTAATAAGGTCTCTCTCCTTCAAACTCCCTGTACATGTGACAGTTTATCACTCAGCTGTCCATCCCAATCTTCCCCCACAGTGCCTGGGTACTAAGAGAGGTATTCCAAGGAGTAATGGGAAGATGGCAGTCTGCTAATGAGCAGGCACAGATTATCATTTCCACTATATTCTGTGGTAAAAACAAGCCCTAAAAACAGCCAATGTGGAAAAGAAAGAGAAATAAGCATCCCCTCGGCAAAGAGTCTATGACTGCTGTAATCTACTAAATGGTTAAATAACCCTTCTTCTGAGGTTGGGCACTCACCTTTTTAAATCTCAACCTTCACATTATTGCATCATCACAGAACAATCTCATGATGATTTCATGATAGCCCAAGTTTACAAAGATGTTCAGATCTGAAAGAATAGACGTTGTGAACACAATCCACTTTACTCTCTCTAAACAAGAAAGTCTAAAATTATGGCTACAAGCTTCTCTTTAAAAATACATTTTTTTTAATGTGTATGGGTGTTTCCCCTGCTTGGATGTCTGTGTCCCTTGTGAGTGCATTCATTGCCTGGAGATTCCAGATAAGGTGTCAGCTCCGCTGGAACTGGAGCTATAGATGGTTGTTAGCTATGATCTGAGGGCTGGAAATTGAACCCAGGTCCTCTACAGGAGCAGCAAGTACTCTGAACCACTGAGCTATCACTACATCACCAGTTTCCAAGATTTATTTATTTATTTACTTATTCATTATATATGTGTGTGCACATGCGGTTACATGAGTTTATGAACACCACATGCATGCGAAAGTCTGTGGAAATCAGAAGAGGGTTTCAGAGGCCCAGAAATTGGAGTTACAAACAATTGTGAAGCTCCATGTAAATGCTGGGAACCAAAACTGGGTCCTCTAGACAAGTGGTAAGGGTTCATAACCTTTGAGCCATCTGTCCAATCCCAGACATTAGCTTCTTGTTAAAAAAAAAAAAAAAAAAGAAAAGGAGGGGGAGAACAAGAAGGAGGAGGAAGAAGAGGAGGAGGAGAAGATAAGAAAGTCCCTTTCTTTCCTTCTGGAAGTGATAAAACTCTAGCAAAAGAAGTGAAGAAATTCATTATCTCAAAATTTTCCCTGGTTAGTCACACTTATTTTTAATATAATTAGCTTCTAGTCATTTGTTGTGGTTTGTAGTGTGTGTGTGTGTGTGTGTGTGTGTGTGTGTGTGTGTTTGTGTGTGTGTCCGTGTGTCTGTGTGTCTACCTGTATGTCTGTGTGTGTATGTCTGTGTGGTGTATGAAGAGCACAGACATAGGAAAATAAAATCTAATGTTTATAAGGTCTTATCTTAATAGTTTCAAACTCATTAGTATGTAAACATAATCTAGCCGACCTCTTAAAAGTAGTAGAAAATGGTTGAACTGACTCTCTGCCTTCCCTATCTCTCACTATCCTAATAAAGAATATAGGGAGTCAATAGGACAGGAACTCAGC
The DNA here is from genome assembly GCF_007827085.1 of Peromyscus californicus insignis. Classification (NCBI taxonomy): domain Eukaryota; kingdom Metazoa; phylum Chordata; class Mammalia; order Rodentia; family Cricetidae; genus Peromyscus; species Peromyscus californicus. The sequence continues at coordinate 42,340,256 of NW_026294617.1, forward strand.
TCACAGCAGCTCAAGCAAAGAAGGAATTTTTGGCTCCTAATTCTAGGTGTTCAAATATTGTCCCCTTAATCTTTTGTTGCCATTCTCATGGCTGATTCCGAGGAGGGAGTTGGCTTCATTCCTTCCCCACTGAAACGAGCTTCCTCTTATTGAAGTGAAAGGACAGTGGTTAGTGGCCTGAAAAGGACAGCTGCTCACAGCTTCAGCATCATTTCAGTCCAACCACTTTCAGGAAAAACACTTCTAGGCTAAGGATATGACTTTCTGGTAGAACCTAGCATGTGTGAGCCCTGGGCTCAGTCCTCAGCACTGGAAAAAGAGCAACAGAAGCAGGGAAGCCTTTGGTTTTCCTGCTGAGATTACATGCCCACCTTTGCAGACAAAACAATTACCTACCAAATAAATGTCTGCATGTGATCTCTGTAACTGAGGCAGTTGAAGAACCACCACGGGAGTACAGAAAGCAAACTCCTGTGACATGAGTTGCTAAAACAGTCTTATTAATAAAGAACCTTTAACCAGATATTGGGGTGAAAGCTGAAAGATCAGAGGAATAGAACAAGCCAGCCACAAATTCCTACCGCTAGGAAATCCTCAGCCCAAGAGAGAGCTATTTCCTGTGTACTCACACCTTATACACCTTTCTGTGCTCTGCCATCTTACTTCCTCTCTCTGCCCAGCTACATCGCTTCCTCTTTCTGCCCAGCTCAATCACTTCCTGTCTGTCTGTACAGACTTCCAGACCTCTATGGTTAACTAGTGCTGGGATTGAAGGCGTGTGCCACCATGCCTGGCTCTGTTCCCAGTGTGGCCTTGAACTCACAGAGATCCAGATGAATCTCTGCCTCCTGAATGCTAGGGTTAAAGGCACGTGCTACCAGTGCCTGACCTCTGTGTTTAATAGAGTGACTGGATTTGTCCTCTGATCCCCAGGCAAGATTTATTTGTTAGAGTACAAATAAAATATCACCACGAACTTCTAGACCCTTAGCTAAAAAGGTGGGTGCTGTTAGAAGAACGGCCATGTTTCCTTCTGTCTGCCCCATTGCTCTCTATGGAGCTACAGCAACTTAAGCACTTGAAGTCCTTCTGGCAAGATGAGGACTGCCTGTGAGCCTACCCCACCAAATCAATACCCACCCCCTTTCGTGTTCAGAGAACAGCTTGCTCTCCTATTATGGTCAATGATTAATCCTTTTTTGTTTGTGAGCTCAAACCCCAATCAAAGCCTTGCCTGTTTTTACACACACTTGGCTCTGCATCAATCCTGTTGTCTTCATGTCAAATGCCCCAAATCACTGGTAATGTAACCTGTGAATTTACTAACTTTCATAACAAATGGTACTTTATAGGTGTGATTAAAATAAGGATCTGGAGATAGAGAGATAATCCCAGATTATCCAAGCAGGTTGATGTCATCTCAAAGATCATATAAAAGGCTGGGAGAAGTCAGACAGAGAAGTAATAAAGGAAGCAAAGTGATGTCCCTTCAAGGGGGAAGAAGGCACTTCAAGCCAAGGAATACAGATGGCATATGGAATCTGGAAAAGCCAAGGAAACAGATTCTCTCCTCCTGCTTCCAGAGCAGCCAACAGTTCTGCTGACATCTAGACTGGAGCCCAGTGAAACTGATTTTGGACTCTGGCATCTAGAACTGTGAAAGTACAAGTTTTATTATCTCAAGGCACTAAGTCTAACTTATGATGCATGGCAGTTCATCTCTTAATTTGGCTCAATTTAGTTATAGCTTTGATCTGTAGCTAAGGACCATAGTGGAAGGTGACCCAAGAGAATGGGAAGGGACTGCCTGGCGTTCCCAAAGACCACACAAAAAAAAGGCATACAACATTTCCCAAAAGTGAAATCATTTTCTTGTAAGAAGCCACTAAAAAAGACAGGTCAATGAATAAAAATGAATATTCAAACACTAATTATTGTAGTCTAGCATTACTCAAAATAAAAATGCTGAGAGCGAAAAGGAAGGAAGGGAGGGAGGGAGGGAGGGAGCGAGCGAGCAAGCAAACAAGCAAAGAAAGCATTCTGGGACTTGCAGTCGTGCCTACAGAGTGGAGAATCACAATAGCAACAACAAACCAGTCATTACTGCAATGTCCCCACAGCAGCACCGGGAGGAAGGAGCAGGTGTCTTCTAATCAGTGGGACTTACCCTCAATTCATAACTAGAACAAATATTTATTCTTGGACTTTAATAGTGAAGTAAAAGGATTGTAAAAGGATTCATAAACCCTTCCAAGACACCCAGTGATGTGGAAACGGAAAGTGAATACTCAGGCTGAGACTTGAGGAGGCTCTTAAAGGACCTCATGGGAGGAAATATTTATTTATTATTTTTATTAAAGTTCGGTGGATATCAGTTTTCTTCAGGAATGTATCCCAGGGTAGGTTGCTCATGCTCCAGTGGACAGCCCTACACCCAGCAGCATCAACTGGCCTCATTTGCCTGTTTTTAAAGAGAGAGAGAATACATGAAGTTGAGAGGGACAGCTGATGGGTAGCATCTGGAAAGAGCTGAAGGGACTTGAGGGCGGATTTGATCAAAACACACTGTATACATATATAACATTCTCAAATTTTAAAAAAAGGTGGGAAAATGTGCTTTGTGTGTGTATGTGGCTGGTTACAAGAACGATCCTTTAAAACCCTTAAAATTTTCAAATTATTTGTTTTAATCTAAAAACAATATTTTAAAAATCATACAAGAGGTATTACCGTCTCTTCCCAACTATTTGAGTTAATGTTCCAAGACAGTGTGCTAGGTTTTCACTCTGGCTCCAGCTACTCCATGGCTTCCATAATTTATGACATGTGAATCTCAGCTGTGGGACCAAACTCGGGTCCCTTCAAGATCCCCAGCTCTAGTGTCACCACCTGACCCCTGTGCACTGTCAACTACCTGAGAATTTAATGTGATGAGAAAGTAACTCTTTCCTCCAGAAGATGCTTTAGGGCAATAAAAAAGGTTTATGGTTTCAAAACAGATTCTTCCCTACTCTTCCCTTCAAGAAGTAGATCCTGATTTCTGTATAGAAAAGGCTGTATAGCTCCTACCTAGATCAGTTCCTCCTGGGCTATTTGTCTGTAATCCTCAACTGTCACTGGGTGAAGAGCCATGGTGAGAAGCACAGAAGTGTTGTAGGAAACTGTCTCCACTGGGAGCCCTGTGACTTAGTGGCCAGCCATGAGGAAGTATTCTAGATGACTCCAGTCAAGTCATTGTGGAGGAAACCTTTGAGATGGCTCCAGGCTCAGTCACTGTCTGATTGCAACAGAGGGAGCAATGCTGAGCAAGGATCATCTAGCTTCCTGTAATCAGCTCATAAAACAGACGACAGGCAAAAATGAGTTATGGTTGTTTTGTACTAGTAGGCTTGTGCAGCTGTAGACATTTGAATGAATCCTGAGTGAGGAAAAAGATGAAATATATAGCTTATAATAGAGCATAACTTCTTATGTCCAGTCACTAGATTCCACCATGGCACCTCTGATTTCACTTTCTATTGAATTATAATGTCATCACTTCCCTGACTAAAAATGGGAGCTGAACCCTAGTAGGCTGTCGTCACATGAGAATGTGGAACTGACATTGTGAGTTCTTCCGGTAGTTTTTTAAATCAAACCTTAGAAATCCAGCTTAGGAAGTGAGACCCTCACACAGCAATGCCGCCCACTAATTCACATTGTCTCCTGTCTGGGAGATGTGGTAGGTGTTTCATGAAAGTGTATAGGAAAAGGAATGAGAGAAATCTGGGAGATGATCCCAGATGATAAGAGTGACAATCCCAGGACTCCACTAAAATCTTTACTAGGATGTATTTGGTGAATGGCGCCATTGGTGCCTGGTGATGTTACCAATTCCAACACTTTAGAATGACCACTTTACTTTACAACCTAGGACGATTTATATTTCTAACTCTGAGATACATGAACAGAGAAAGCAGGGCATATCTTCTGGATATACCAGTTACATTTTAATCATTCAGCTTTACAATTATTCATGGAAATTATATTATATTCAAGGCACAAAGGTAAAAAAATAAAATTAAATAATAAATAAAGTAAACCCAAGTGTCTTAGGGAGAAAAAGGTAAAATTAGCATTTTAAGGGGCAAAGAGACATTGAACAATGCTCACCTTGACAGTGGTATCATACTACACTCTCAGAACCTTTCAGACAGATGTTCACTCTTCTCAGCTGTTGGTAGTGAAGAAAGCCAGAAATGCTACTTAAAGCAAATGGGGATCTTGCAGTGTACTATGGGTACATTAGGCCTCGGGTAAAGTATAGGTCAAAAACTGTAGGACCATGTAACCTGTACATATCTTACCTGAACCACAACTTTTGTTCATAGATGATGTCAATTAGTGGACAGCATTGCTGTGTAAGGGGCTCACTTCACAAGCTTGATTTTTAAGGTTTGATTTACAAAACCTACTGGAAGAACTAACAATGTCAGTTCCACATTCTCCTGTGACAACAACTAACTAGGGTTAGGGTTCAGCTCCTATCTTTAGTTTTTAGACTGGAAAAGACCTGGTCCAAGCAGCACGCCATTGTTCTTGCCACTCTTCCTGTGCACAACCCAGAGAGCAGGGCCCATGGTTCCCCCTAGCTCTGGGAAGCATTGCATTTTCGAATCCTGATCCAAATCAACAGATATTTGAGTTGTTTTCAAGTATTTGACACTTTATTTACAAACTTTAAAGTTTTCCAGTCTGAACAGTCAGATTCTGAAATTGAGTCTCATCTGCCCCAGTCTCATATCAGAATTGGAATGGGCTCACTTTCCTTGTCATGACCATGGGCTCTGAAGGAGGCTCAACAACCACAGGGACATACAGTCAAGGAAGAATCAATACACCTTACTTAAATAAAGAATCCTAGGGAAATCTGGCATAGAAGACAGGGAATGAAGTTGAACCAGATATTTTAGAGAAAAGATTCTTCTGACATGGTGAAGACTGCTTCCCACAGTTCCAAACAGCTTTGAATTCAACCAAGAGTGAGTACCAGGAAACAGACATATGGGTAATGGGGTCTGTTTCCCAGCACCCGGTTTATGTGTGGTTGTCCCTGTCTCCACCTTGGGGACAGTGAGTGATCACTGTGAGTCATAGTTTTGTTTTCTGACCTCAGTAGCCTGTGGTCTGGCAGTAACTGAGGTCTGGGATTTCTCAGCAGCTGTTCATGTCACCTGGGAAAGCAATGGAGCATGCAATGGGATCGTTTTATCAGCTTATAACACAGGTTTTGCCTGGCCAAAAAAGTGTGCCTATTTGCAAGGAATGGAGTCCTTTTTTTAGATAGGATCTCATGTAGCCCAAACTGGTTCCAGACTCACTATGTAGCTGGGAAAGGGCTTGACCTTCTGATCTTTCTACCTACACCTCCCGCATGCTGGGATTGCAGACATGTCTGACCAGTGTGAAGTCTTGACTACATCAAATGACATGGTCTCCATTCTTACCATATGCGTCCATCTTAAATTGTATTTATATTCTGCTTCAAATGTAAGACATCCCTCTGCTACAGGGACTAGCTACAGTGTCTTAGAGATGTTTTCATCGTGTGCAAAGAATCATCGGCATGTAGTGTGGCGATGTAGGCTCACATTTTTCTCGACTCATTTTAGGATGATGTTTTTAGAACATACTTTAGCTTCTCCATGCAATGCTTCTATACAGAAACTGACATTATAGCAAGTGCTCTAGGCACCTCTGCCCTTGTCTTCCCAAATCTTACTTTTAGACCATCTTCTAGAGGTCTCCCCAACCCTTTGATCTTGTATTTGCCTTTCCCAGGGCCCTTTTCAGCCTCTCCTTGGAAAGAGGCACAGTGTCCTCTGGATCACAGCCGTGGGAGAAACACTGATTCTGTGATGACCACAGGCACTGTCTGTTCTCTGCAAACAGCCCACAACAGTGAAGAAGAATGCCAAGGGGGAGTGCTTAGTCCCCTTCTGCTGTGGGAACCCATGTTAGCAAGTATGGATAATAAAACCAGGCAATTTTATCAGCAGATGTAGCAACCACTTACCAAGCATACTTAGCTGCTGAAATCTGAGCCATCCTTAAGTTCTATATGACAACTAGGGGGACATGAAATTCAAAATAACACTAACAAGAAACTTGTCAAAGATTGCCCATTGAAATGCCCTCAAAATGGTATGCTTAGTTTTGACGTTATCCAGATGGCAACAAAGGGAGGCTTCGAGGCAAACAACAACAACAACCAAAAGTCATTTCCATGTATGTAGTATGGAAAATAATAGATTTAAATTTTTAGTAGGTCCTTAACTAATGAAATGATCTTTTGGCTTTTTCCAGATCCAACGCTCAGCACAGACAGAAAATCTTAGATTAAATTTATTGCAGTAAATTTGTGTAGTTGCCACTTCAATATGCAGCAAGCAATCTACTTTTAATAGTGCCTCTTGGTCTTTCCAAAGCCAGAAGCATTACCTGTTATTACAAGTTAATGACTCAGGTATTAATAATTCTTCTATTATAACCTTTATTCTTTGATTATGTGAAGTTCTGGGGGCTTTTGGTCTTGTCTTGATCAAATCTAAATGCTAAGATTGTCCCCTATGTTGTTATCAATGGGAATCCAGGAGGAAAAGAAAGAAAGAAAACCACTCAGGAGGGTCTGATTTAAAGGAGAAGATAAAATGAAGATTTAAGAAAGGCAATGAAGAATCAAAGAGAGAAAGCCAGGAAAGCGTTCTCTCTCTCTCTCTCTCTCTCTCTCTCTCTCTCTCTGCCTGTGTGTGTGTGTGTGTGTGTGTGTGTGTGTGTGTGTGTGAAGTTGGAGAATCTAGCTGGAAGCAATTCTAAAAAATGACTTTGTAAAAAGCAACTTTTTCCTTCCCTTTCAAAGTACTTCACAGTTTGCAAAGGTAAGCCATCTTCTGAGATCTCTTGGAACTGATATACCTTCTTACCCTTACTCTATTATAGAAAACCTGTAAAGAGCAAAGTCCAAATTTGCTATTCGATGCTCCAGCCAGAAAACAGTGAGAAGAGAAAGAAGAAAACTGGAAGCGACTTACAGTTACATAGCAATTAAAAATGACATTGATCCCAGAAAAAGCTGCAGCTTTCAGATGGGCTACAAGACATCCATCCCCATAACACTTTTGAGGTCATGGCCTACAGGAAGGGCATCCTCGCACCAAGTCATGTGAGAAGCCAATATGCTTCTGTGATAAGACAGCATTCTATCAGATTAAACATTGTTCTGAGCAAAGACATACAAGGGCTATTCTGAGAATTCTAGAAAGCCATGACAATCCCACAGACTGGACCAATTTAATCAGTACATGGCCAACATAAAAGAGGAGCATTTGAGTCATATGGTTTTCTTTTCTAATTACTGTGAGTTGACCCAACAAAGAGCAGAAGAAATGTTTGCTCTTGATGACACATTGTTGTTTTTAGAAAAGGCAATTTTGGATGTTGGATATTGAAAGAAGAAAGCAGGAGACATATACCAGATCCTATCCTTGGCTCCTACTTAGAAAGAATAAGAAGTCTGGAGTAATACCACAGACATCCATCCACCAAATGCCCATGCTTGTTGGTCTACTGTAATGTGTTTCTCTACAAATCATACACAAGTAGATGATGTTCCAAAATAGAAGGCCAATTCTATTGTTTAATTCATGACAATTTCCTTAAAAATGTTGTTTCACCAGATATTAGATATGATATATCATTCAACTTTTGTCCAATACTTCTTCTTTTTTACTTTATTTTAATTTTGTTTTTGTTGTTATTTTCAGTATATCCCAACTATAGTTCCCTCTCCATCCACCCCTCCCAGGCCTCCCGGCCACACTCCTCCAATCTTCTAAAAAAAAAAGTTGAAGCTCCTGTGTGACATTCTTCTAAACTTTATTTTTGAGGTAGTTTCATTCTGCACGTAAAATAAAATGTCATTTTGTCTTAGAGATATTTTTTTCATAGCAAAAACATCTCATTCATTTCGGAAAGATATTCGACAAGAAAATATCTACTTTATCTTAAGTGGTTATTTCCAAAAATTATAAAGAAAGAAGTGTTTCACAGATAGCAATGTTCTAAGAGATGGTTAAGACAAAGAACAAAAGAATGCCACTTGTGTTTGAGCCCTTGGAATGTCAACAAAAGCCAAAACTAAATACCCGAGAAAGCTATACTAGAGTGTCCAAACAGATGCCCCATACAATTGTCATATGCGCACTGAAATAGTATTGTACATTGAGAGAACTATAATCTACATCTTCAGGAATCCAGATGCTGTCTTGACCTCAGACTCCCAAAAGGAATGATACTTCTGTGGTCTACCCAAAACCAGTTATCTCAGGGAAAGTCAATTATTTGGCGAGATCTCCCAAGAATTCTAATCCACATTGAGCAGGGTGGCTGGCTTGGAAACTGAGGAATAGAAGGAACTAAACAGAAATGACTTCAAGAGACCAAAAAGTCTCAAGGGACCTGTGGTGGTTTGAATGAAAATGACTCCCATAGGTTCATAGGGAGTGGCACTATTAGGAGGTGTGGCCTTGTGGAGTAGGTGTGGCCTCCTTGGATGAAGTGTATGACTAAGGGTGGGCTTTGAGGTTTTAGAAGCTCAAGCCAGACCTAGTGGCTCACTCTCTCTTCTTTCTGCCCGTGGATGCAGATGTAGAACTCTCAGCTACCTCTCCAGCACCATGTCTGTCTGTGTACCGCCATACTTCCCACCACGACAATAATGGACTAAACTTCTGAACTGTAAGCCAGCTGCGATTAAATGTGTTCATTTATAAGAGTTGCTGTGATCATGGTGTCTCTTCACAGCAATAGAAACCATAAGAAAGGACCTCACAAATTTTAGTGCAGAAAAAGTACACAGTTTATAGTGGTAACTAAAAACACAGTGACACTTATTTAACCTAGCTCTTAGGGAAAAACTAGAAAACATTCAAGTGCATACATTTCTGAGCCAAATAGTAGAAATAAAGTCAGTATTGGTTATTTAAAAATACTGAGTTGTAGTTTAGAGAGTAAATGAGGTAAAATAATGGTTGTCAGATCCATAATGTATCAGCAAGAAATTCTGGTGATATTTAATATATGTTTTGTGGCTGGTGTCTACAAGGTTAATGATAGCCTTCCATAATGTAGAGATTTTTATATTCGAGCTTCAAATGGCCTGGAAGCTCACTTCTTTCTGGTCCTAATTTTACAGAATACAAGGTACATAGGGGTAGACAATTTCAACGAGATCACGTGTCTAGATAATAATTCAAGTAGGTTCCAGCAAAAGATACTGATTCTTTACTGTGGAGCAGTATTTTCCCTGGTCCTGGGGCACACAACTCAGATGCTACACACATACACACACACACACACACACACACACACACACACACACACACACACACATCTTAAACTTAAAAATGACTGGAAGGTACTTGGTTGACTTTAATGGTTGGTTTCATGTACCAGCTTAACTGAGCTGAAGGGTATCTGGCATGGCTTGCTGCTGTTGTTGTTGTTGTTTGTTGTTGTTGTTGCTGTTGTTGTTGTTGATATGTTTGTGAAGACATACCCAGAAGAAGCTAGCATTTGAACTGAGTTAGGAAGTTCCACCCTTAACAACATGAGCAGTTAATATCTAATCCACTAAGGCCCAGAATGAAATCAAACAGGTAGAGGATGAGTGAATTCTCTTTCTTATCTTGAGTTGAGGGTTTCATATTCTTCTACCTTCAGATTTCAGCATTTCTGGTTCTTTGGCCCTGGGAGTCTAGGACTTAAACCAGTGCCCACTCTCCCTATTTTTCAGGTTGTTCCCTCTTCCTTTATGGTTTGTAGGCCTTGGAGAGTTAAACCACCAGCGCCCCTGATTCTCTTTCTTTGGACTTGAGTTCAAGTATACCTTTGCCAGACTGTAGATGGACTACATGGAGTCTTCAGCCTCTATAATCTTGTGGAACTTATCTTATTGTGTGTGTAACTCATTTTTTATGTATCCTTTTTATATTCTCTCTAGACAACCTTGAGCAATAAAGATTTTAGTACTAAAGTTCTAAAGGAAAAGTAATATTAAGATTTTTGGAATTGGCTTTAATCTGACCAGACTATAAAATGGTAATGACTCAAGTTTCAATTGTAGAAAAGAGTTCAATTAGTCCAGGGCATGAAATGTTTATATAAATACATAAAATATCAACATGGTATACACCTAAGCAACCACTTACAAGAAGCAGGCAACTAATTAAATCATATGACACTTCTGAACATTTTCAAAAATCTATGGAATGTAAACACACACAACTCATCTTCTTATTTTAATTGTCAACCTCTAATATCACTGAGTAAAGAAATAATAGGATGATTTCAAGGACTGAAATTCTAAGCGAAACACTGGGTAAAGCACCAAAGAGAAAGTTTTTTTTCCCTGAAATTGCTGAAAACCAAACAGCTCTTGTTCTGTAACTGACTAAGCTGTAATTCAAGTTGAACACTCATATTCACAGAGTACCTACTGCGACACTGAGGGCATTAATACAGAAAAAAGTAGAATTCTGCAAATTGGGATGTATTGGTGAAATTATTAAGGCTACTCCACATAGTTAAAAGGGAGGTTTATTTTATGGGGTAACTTACAAGTGAATGGATAGGTAACAGGATCTGGGAAAGGTGTTGCACAGTCCGGCGGTGTTCTCTGGAGAACTCTGCTCAGTCTACCTCCAGCGTCCAGGGTCCAGGAACCAAGAGAGCTGGTGCATCTGGATCTCGGGTCTTCAGGGTCCTCTCTCAGCCCCGTCTCAGGCGTGACAGTTACCGAAGCCTCAGTGGGGGTTGGAACTTCCAGATCAAAGCTGGAATGGCTACCTACTACAGGGATGGGTTCAGGTAGGACCATTGGACACTAGATACTGAGCTCTACATTCTAATGAACATTCTTTCCAAGGTCTCACTCAGCATAAAAGCAGCCCTTCCTCCCTCCCATAGATGCAAAGATTTCCATATTGCTGATGTCAGTCTTCCTACCTCTGTCTAAGGGAATTAATACGGAACTACTTATGGAAATGATAATGGCTTCCCTTGAGACAGCTGACAATCAAGACAGACTGTCTATGCAAGCCCACTCTCTACTAATTCTTTATTTCTAGACTTCAAGACACAGTGATTCCCTAAAATTGAAATACAACTAATGGTTTGAGAACATATTTGTGTAGTGATAAGAAAAAAACTATTTGTGTTATAATTTATATGAACAGAAATTCAGACATTAATTGCAAAAGATATTAATAATGGGAAATAATGGTAGAAAGACTATAAAACTGGATGAGATGTGCATGTTAATACAGTTCTAGCAAGAAGAAATTCTGTATTTAATGTTACATCATGAGGAAAGGGGCTGGAATTCTTTGGATTATTGGTTAAAATGTGGATTAAAGGAGACTCCCCTGTGAGAAAATCAGGAATGTTCAATCTGCCTTCATTTATCATAGAGCCTTTAGTTCAGAGAATTAAGGACATTGGAACATTAGAGCACATGTTCCAGGGGCTCAGGAGAGAGAACTACTAACAGCGAGGACTATTTTCAGGAAATAGAATCTCAGCACACCGAGCTTTATAGTCCACTTGCTTTAATTCCTCTGGCATAACATCCTTTATACCCAGCTTCAGTTCTGTTCTCATATCTAGCTCCTTTCTTGGCTGATTTCTCTCTATATTTATCTACTGCTTCCTCTAAGTTCTATCTTAATTCTCTTGTCTTAACTCTGCCTCATCTAGGTCCTTTTCATCTTGTTCTTACCCAGCTAGTACTTCCCCATCTGACTCTTCCTCATCTTCCATCTCATTCCTCTGGTGCTCTCTTCTAGCACTTCAATCTAATTCTTCCCCATCTCAGTTTGTTCCTCTCAAGTTCTTACCCGTCTTGTTCTTCCATTCTCTTTTCTCCGACTCCATCTCCCCGGGCCATGGAAGTCCTGGTATATAAAGCCAGGCTTCCAGGGTCAAACGGAGGGGTGACAAGAATCACATAGGGAGGCAATAACTGTTACTTATCATTTGCAACCCCAAAGGGAAGTGACCAATGGGGAAATGAATTAACTAAAGGCTAAATTCGGGTAATATCTAAGAAGAGGGAATCTTATGTGCTCAACTATAGTCTTAAACGTGATTAGTAGAAAATGTAAGAATCTATAAGTTGCTAGATCAATGGGAGAAAATAAAACTGTCTTCTTTTTTCCTGTGGCTCCTATCTGTCCAAGCTATCTGCCATTTTTCTGCAGGGTGGGGGAAAGTGTGCTCAGTCGCTAGGCAGCCTGTGTACAGCTAGATGCCTCTGGTGATAGTTAAAGGGAGATCTGGAACCAGAGATAAGGTTTGGGAAAGGAGGAAGTAAAGCTTAATTGGCATATCCACCAGGCCTTCTCAAATGGGTAGCCTGGATGCTTAAGTCTGTTCTTAGAAACTATGGAGGTATCTCTGATAAGGTACTTTCCTCCATCTGGGGATAGACCTGGCCGGATGCTGCCAATGATGATAATTACAGGGAGGCTTGAACTGGGGTTTGGGCTGAGCATAACTGTCAACACAGAAGGTTATCTAAGTATTCCTAGAAGTGGTTAGGTAAGGAGTTAGCAGTCTATAAATTTAGTAAGGCTGTAAGAAAGGAGGGTCCAAGCTGAATTGTGTAAAGCTATTACTTAACGTCCACCTGACCTAGGTGGTGTCTCCTTGTGGAATTTACCTTAAATCAGGAGACTTACATGTGGACTGTTATTACTGCTAGTCCTTGAAAGTGGCCAAGGGAGATATCTGATTCCAGAGAAAGCCTTTCCTGAGGCTGTTCTCCAAATACCTGGAATGCGTATGTCCAGAGAGTGATCAGTCCACACTGTTAGCCCTTCTTGGGGAAAAGTCAATTGGGAAAACTATGAAGGCACACATGACTTTCATAACAGAATATAGCTGATATATAACAAGCCAAGTAACACCAAAAATTCCTTGGAATTTGGCTTCCTCTGGAGGAATTCCCTGATTCTTCCAGGTAGTGGCTTTGCCATAACCAGCTGAGTTCTTATAATATATTCCTGTGGCCCGCAGCAAGGAAAGACACACCTTTTACTGTTACTTTGATAAATACAAGCTCCCTGGTCGGCCCCTGTAGGCCAGACTGTACACTGGAAATCACAATCACTCTGTTGGAAAACCTAAATGCAATGGACACAACTGGGTCCCAAGATGGTGGAAGTTATGTGGTAGCACTCAACCATGAGAGTCAAGATGGGCTTGGTTACTGTAGTAAACAGCACCAAGTAAGTCAAGGCACCAGTAAGAATGGTCTAACTTTCCCAGAGGGTTGGCCAGCGAATCACAGTGTTTTCAGATATAAAATAGACTGGATGTCGACTAATGATCTGTGGAAGCCAAAAATGCAACAACAACAACAAATCTTATTTAAAAGTTACAACCCCTCAAAGTGACAATCTCTCAATCAATTCCTAGACTTGTGTCATTTTGAAGACCCCCAAATACCCTGAATGAGAGGAGGCTGTCTCATCAGGGATGGATACTGGTACAGTACCAAAATTTTATATTGCTAATATTTGATCTTTCTCTCATAAGAACTGTGGCTTTTGGCATGATAACTACATATCAAAGAGAATAAAGTGATCAAGCCCTTTAAAAACTGCCGTCAACTGAGTGTTGACTCCAGGAAATCTAAAATGCCACTCAAGTCAGAGTAGGGGCTTACAGAAGCCAGGCTGGAATTTGGGCTTTGATCCATCTCAGGGTGAGCCTGGTGTTTTTTGGAACCATTCTGTTGTGATTTTCCTATTCTAGAACACGTTATGGTAGTAGAAAGACTTTAGTGAAGTTTCTCGCATTAGTTTCCATACTAATGGTGGAATAATGGTTTTTATGGTGGTAAAAACAAAATGAAATTGTTATACCTGGGATAATAGTAAATCTAAAGCAATCCTGCCTTCTTGGAGGTATTGCACAGGTCACACCACCATGAATGCCTAGAAAAACGTAGCAGGGTAGATCCCAACACTTCTGGCTCTCCTATTTGGGGAAGACACACTATTATTGATCTCTCTTCGAATAGATCATATTGGAGCCCAAAGAAAGTGTCCACTAATGCAGAGACTTTAAATAATGTCTTATATTCTATCTTACAGTAGGAGAAGCTACAGAAAAATACAAACTCATGGAGATTAAATGACACACTATTAAAATCAAAGAAGAAACTTAAAATTCCTAGAATTCAGTGAAAATGAAAAAAAAAAAACGGCACACCAAAAGTTAGAGAGGTGGATCCGGTGCAAAGAGCCTGGTGACCAGATCTACAAAGTGAGCTCACAGACCTCACGAACATCTAATCCAAATGCAGATGATGAGATCGTGATTCCTCTAGCTGACTGATCAGCAGTAGAGAAGCGTCCCTTCTGTTGCTTCGATAAAATGCTCTGACCAAAACCTGACTCTGGTAAGCTGGCAATTCTAGGCAGCCAAAGCTTGGCTCAGACAGTGAGGTGAATGGGAAAGGCAGCCTGGTCCTCATCTGCTAGGAAGAAACTTCATTAACTGCCCTCTGGACTTCAGTAGTGCCACGCCTGAGGTCAGAGTCACCATCAACCTTTGAAGCCATGTATCCACTTTTCACTGCTTCAGCATCTGAGGATCCTGGAGATCCAGTGGCATCCTAGAGACCTCCCTCCAACAGATTAACACTAGAGGACTTTGGAAATATGAAGACAGGTTTTTGCAGGTAGAAAGCTCAGTGCTAGTGCCCTGGGTAGTTTTATTGTGAGTTATTATTTTGGTATTATGATCACATGCACTTAGAGTTTAAATATTAAATAAGTGGCTTCGGGGTCTGTGGGGCTGGGCAGGACCAGAGAAAACTTCAGCTACAATTGTTAAAAGAGTGGCTATGGATGGCAAGCTGTAATGGATTTGGGCTGATGAACTTTAGGTATAAACCTGACTCACCTAAGGGAAGCCCCTGTACCTGGTAAAACAGTACTTCTGGGTATATCTATGAGGATGTCTCTAAAAGACATGAGCGTTTGAGCCAGTGGATGGGTGAAAGAGATCCATCCTTACTACTGGAGGTAGTAGCATCATGGAGTTGTTGAGGGTTTAAAGAGGATTAAAAGGTGAAGAAAAGGAGTAAACCATCTCTTTCCTTGAGCTAAGACATCCATCTTCTTGTCTTAGCCATCACAGGTTCTGGTTCTTAAAGCTTCAGACCTTGGAACTTATAGCAAAGTTCACTACAATCTTTCAGACCTTCATCCTCAGACTGGAAATTACACCATCAGCTACGCTGAGGTCTGGCCTCTAGCACACAACTAAATTACTCCGCTAGATTTGTTGATTATTCATCTTTAGATGAAGGACTTCTAAACTTCCATGATATTGTAAGCAGGAACCTAAAATAAATCATCTACTACATATGTATATGTATTGATCTGTAGTAGATGATGGATAGATAGATACAGATAAGAGACAGAGACAGAGAGACAGACAGAGAGAGAGAATATAGATATAGAGCAATGCTTCCGACTTATTCTGTTTCTCTGAGGAAAATGTACTTGAAAATTGTTTAGTAATTTAGTGGTTTTTAGGATCCTTAAAAGTCAAGTTAAGGAAAAGCCTCTCCAGGCTTCATCCATTAGCAATCTGTACTCATGCTAATTCCCTATAGTTTACTTCTCCCGAGATAGCGTCCACACTAAATAGGAGATCATCAGATAAACTCATGTGGATATCATAGTCTAATACTGCTAAATTTCAACCCATGGGAAAGTTTAAGAGAAAATTAAATTTAAATTTCTAATCAATGGACTGAAGTTATGGCTCATTTTGTAATCAGTGATGCGTTTTGCCTTTCTTATCTTCACCCTTAAATGGATATTTTTTAGAAAAATGGAGAAAGGATTATTTGCTCTAATTTTGTTCTTATTACAGCTTTTATGCATTTCTCCATAAACATAGTTTGATGCTGTTAGAATTAGAGGATAAGGACTAATTCCTTCACAGCTCCATAGAAAACATTCTGAGTCTCAAAGAATTTACATAACCTAAAGCAATGGAAAATAACCATTCCATGAATGGTTACTCTATAACTGTCTCCTGCATAGAATAGCTTATACCAACCTTGATTAGATTTTGGTAAATTGGGGAACTTCTGTCCTTTATCTTAATTCTAAGGCTACTTGCAATATAAACATTCTAAACAAAGAAACAAGATAGTGAATGCTGCTAAGGCCAGGTCAAAGGGGAATTCTTGAGCAATAATTTATTCACATGGAACTAACAGAGGAAAATAAATCTCAGGACCAATGAACTCTGCAAATGAGTAATGAGCAGAAGTTTAGTTGTATTTTCATTCAGTGTATTTCAGTAAGAGTCAACTCTAAAGTACTAAGCTCGATGGTGACTAAGGGAGATATTTTATTTGCTAATTCTGAGATGATGTCCCTAACATTGTAAATGCCCAACATTCTTCCTATTGGTCATTGATGTTTTTTAAGTCACATATGCATGTTTAAAATATTGTCTTACTAATTCAAAACTATTGTTATATCCTGTTAGTAAGGCAATTCATATCCACCCACTTCAATCTAATCATTACTTCAGATCTCTCTGCCCTCAGATTTTTAAAATGTTAAATGATATCAATGCTCAGTCCTTGCATCTCCTTTATGTCTAAACTCACCCTTTTGTCTCTCTCATATGGACAACAAACACCCTATCTACTCTGACCGATCACAGTTGTGGACCTCCAGGTGGAACCTTATTTGGAAGGTTTTATCTTTTATATTCAAACTCCTGGTCAATGCTTTTTTTTTTTTTTTTTTTTTTTTTGTAAAACAACAACAACAACAAAACCCCATCACTCCTCAAACTAAATGGTCACAAAGCTCCTCTGTGCTTTGCCCTCCTCCTCTTAACTTAAGTCAGCTTTTTTTCTTATTTGTTAGGGTCAGAATTTTAGGTCTTCTTGGATTCTCCAGTTTGTCACATGCAGTCGAACTGGATGTTGCGTTTGTGCTAGCATCAACACAAATCCCTGTCTTAGTATAAACTCCCTTATTTGATTACATACAAGTAGATACACTAGGATTCAGGATCACTAGGAGAAACGTGTTCTGGCTGTCTCTGTGATCACATTTCTAGAGTCCAGCTGAGGTAGGAAGCCCCATCCCAGATGTGGTAGGTAGGCAACAGTCCATAGGTTGGAGTTCTAGACTGAACGAAGGAAGAGAAAGTGAGGGGAACACCAACATTCTCTTATTTCTGCTTCCTGGCTGTGGACCCAATGTGACCAAATCCACACGCTCTTGTCACCACACCTTCCCTTCCATGATGGACTATACTCTAAAATCATTAGCAAAATTAAGCACTTCCTTCTTTAAACTGCCTTTGTGATTTACTCACAACAACAAGAAAAGTAAGTGATAAATGTACACATGTGTGCGTGTGTGAAAAAGAATGTAGGTGGAGACGCACAGTAGTGAGAATCTGAAACGTGTTTATATACTAAATTTGGACGTCTGTGAATGTATTAACTTAAAATATAATGAGGGGTTTGTAGGTGTGATTAAGAACATTGTGGTTGAGAGCCTACAACCTGAGCAGACCTAAAGAAGTTATACCACTGGCTTTGAGTATGGAACCAGTGCCATGAGTCTGGAAACAAAAACGTCTAGAGGAGGAAAAGCAAGAAATAAATTCTTTCTGAGGACTTCCAGAAGTCATACACCTGAACCAAGATCTTGGTTTTACTGTGCTTGATTTCATACTTTTGACCTTCAGAACTATGACAATTTGTCACAAAACGTAAGAAATTAACATTCTTGGAGTAACAACATGAGCTTAGTTCATAACCTAGCCTCCTGAGAGTGGAGAAATGGTGACATTCCAAGAAATACATTATCTAGTGCCCAAATCTCTGTTTGCAAATATTATCCTCCTAGAAAAGTAGTAGACTTCTTTGGGGAAATGGCTGATTCACCAGATGAGCCTTCAGTGTAACCCTAAATAGTAGGCAAGTGCTCTGTGAAGTCTTACAATAACTCACAGCTTCTAACGATGTTAGCCTGCAGACTGTGCCCACTCTACTTCTGTCACTCCTGTCCTCACTCCCCAGACTCACAACATGCTGTCCTTACTTTTCCTGCAACATTTGCTTAAAGCACCTTAGGTACGGGTGCTTTCACTGCCTGAAGAAAGGTATCTGCTTAGCCACTCCCTTACCTCTGTTAGAATTCTAGACCTTTCCATCTACAAAATTCCATACTGAAATTAGACCAGACCTCTGCAGTCAAATGAAACAACTGCAATTCATATCTCGTTGCTTCCTTACAGCCCTTGGGAGCAGGGATTGAAAAGAAGCCTGTCACAGGTTGTAGAACACCTAAACAAGATGCAAATAATACACCAGCCAGTTCACTTTGTAAGAATCACAGCTCATCTGGCATCCATATACATATCCACATGCTACAGTCAACCCCACAGCCATCAGAGAAAAGCTTCATTCACTGTTAGCTCAGAAGACCCACACTCAGAACGTTATTCCAGCAGACTAAGCCCTAATGATTTTTTATAATTAATTGGCAGTATTTTAAACACTTCTTAAACAAGAAAACTTCCAGTTGGAAGAGCAGGAAGATCACACGGATCTCAACTTCGCACTTTCCGAAAATCTGTGACCATTAAGAAGTGGTGGCTTCCAGCTTGGGATAGTGGCATACTGTCTAAAGTCAAATTTCCACCTGGTGGGTTCTGCACTTTCATCTGTACCTACAGGTATCTGAGTGTATAACCAAAGGGAGAAGAAATGTTTCAGAAAAGACTGATTTAGATCAAGTTCTGATGTTGGTCAATTTCCTACATAAACTTCAAGAACTTGATCTACTTTATGTTTGAAAATGCATGGTTACAGATAATTTCACTGACAGAATATAAAGGCATGAATTTAAAACATACATAGGAATCATATTTCAAAGGAAAAAAAAAAGAACTATCCCCTAAAAACTCATTCATCCCTTTTTCTCCATTGCCAACTTCCACAGGCACTCCCTGGGAACCCACCAGTCACACCACCCAGGAAAGCAGGTAGATGATCCTCACATCTTCACTCTTCCTCTTCTCCAAATGCAACCCCTCAGACTCATCCACAGCTCTTCAACAAATGGTGCTGGTCAAACTTGATGGCTGCACGTATATACCTCCATATTTATCACCCTGCACAAAACTCAACTCCAAATGGGTCAAGACCTCAACATAAAACCAGATACACTGAACCTCATAGGAAAGAAATGGGGACTAGGCTTGAACTCATTGACACGGGAGACAAATTCCTGAACAGAACACCATTAGCACAGGCACTCATGTCAACAATTAATAAATGGGATCTTGTGAAACTAAAAATCTTGTGCACAGCAAAGGACACCATCATTTAGACAAAACAGCAGGCTACAGAATGGGAAGATTTTTAGCAACTACACATCCTTTAGAGGGCTAATATCCAAAACATATGAAGAAAACAAGTAACCCAATTTTAAAAATGAGGTACAGATCTAAACAGAGAATTCTCAAGACAAGAGACTCAAATGGCTGAGAAACACTTAAAGAAATATTCAAAATCCTTAGTCACCAGGGAAATGCAAATCAAAACTACTTTGGGATTTCATCTTACACCAGTCAGAATGGCTAAGATCAATAAAACAAATGACAGTTCATGCTGGCCTGATGAGGTTGTGGAGTGAGGGGGAACACTCATCCATTGCTAGTGGGAGTCAAACCTGTAGAACCACTGTGGAAATCAGTATGATTGTTTCTTAGGAAGATGGGAATATGTCTACTTCAAGATCCAGCTGTACATTCTTGGACCTGTGCCCAAAAGACATTTCATCCTACTCCAGAGACACTTGTTCAGCCATGTTCATTCCTGATCTGTTCATAAGAGCTAGAAATTGGAAACAACCTAGATGCCAATCAGTGGATAAAGAAAATATGGTACCTTTGCACAATGTAGTATTACTTAGCCACTAAAAAATGAAATTCTCAGTCAGCATGGTAGTGTACGCCTTTAATCTCAGCACTTGGGAGGCAAAGGCAGGTGGATCTATGTGAGTTCAAAACCAGTCTAGTCTACAAAGTTCCTGGACAGCCAGAGCTGTTACACAGAGAAATCCTGTCTCAAACACCACCATCAAAAAAAAAGAAAGAAATTCTCAGGTATGTAACTAGAGAAAACCATCATGAGAGGAAACTCAGACCCAGAAAGACAAATATAGTAAATATTCACTTAGACAGAAGTTAGATAGTGACCATTGGGGAGAGACGTATCTCTCTAGGGACTGGAAATAGAACAGATAATTATGGATAGATGGGGGAATGGTTTGGAATGGGTGGAAAGGGTAGAGAAGAGGGGGCAAGGGAAGAATAAGGAGAGGGACAGCTAAAACTAAGGGCCATTGGGGTTTCATATGGAAACCTAATACAGTAGGAGCCTCCTAAAATATATTTGGATGATATCTAAATGAAATTATCAAATAAAGTGGAGACAGAGTCCCTGTTAGACACCTCTCATCACCAAATAAAGCTTCCAGTATCAGGAATGAGTTACAACTAATCAAGTTATTGGGCAAAGGGGTCCCATAGGAACCACCAAGCAACCCAGGCTATTGCCAAGAATATTGGAGGCACTCCACAAACTGATAGTAAGGCCTCATTGCTGAAGACAGTACCTGCACAACTGAACACAGAGAATTTGAGCTGGTGCCTACTCTGAGACTTCACCCATATGCATCATGGTCCTGGAAAGCCCTGTATGCTACCATAGAGGAATGTAAATCCCAACACAACTACAAACCCTTAGATCTATAAGAGTGACCTGCCTGAAGATACACTGGTACACTAGTGGAACTAAGCTTGTGGGAGTAACCAACAAATATCTGATTTGAATTAAGGTCCACTCCATAAGATGGAACCCATACCCAACACTGCTTGGATAGCCAAGAACCTGAGACTAGATAGACCAGGGACCTAGAAGCAAACTGAACACTATTGTTCTGCTAAGGAACATAGCAATAAAATGACATTCTTCCCTACTCATAGGCCCATGCCTTGTCAGTCATCATCAGAGAAGCTGCCTTCTACAGCAAATGGGAACAAATACAGAGACCCAAAGCCAGACAATAAGCAGAGTGAGAGACCTTGGAATACTCAGCCCTAAATGCGATGTCTTCATTAAATCCAGCATCCACTCAGGGAACCCTGTAGAAGAGGAGGTGGTGAGTGTCAGAGCCAGAGGAGACGGAGGACACCAAGGAATCACAGGTTTCTAGATGTAACAGGGCCGCCACACAAATGAATTCACAGAGACAGGCAACATGCACTAAATCTGCAATAGTCTACACCAGATGGGGTGCTAGAGCCAAAAGAAGAAACACAGACCCTTCTCTAACCCAGAAGCTATCTCCAATTGACAGCCACTTGCAAATGAAAATTGAGTTTCCTATAAGGGAGTGTCATTTAGGAAACAAACTACTCTTGTAGGTAGTCTCCATGCCCAGCAGTAGAGGGCCAACAGAAAACTATCTCAGTGGCATCTTTGGAGGTTCTTTGTCACAGAATGTTAAGTCAGGGCATTTTTTTAAGCTTAAAGGTCCTTTGCATATATATTATAGCTTCCAGTTTTATGGGTTTTAGTGGGATTCCTGTATGTGTGAACCTGAAGGTTTTTGAGTCTGGATGTGTTTCTTACACTTTTTTCTGGCTCTTTTTCTTGTATAGCTGATTTTGTCATATTCTAATCTGTTTGGTTTTTTATTCATCTTATTATATTATATTGTATTGTATTGTGTTATTATCCCTTAGATGCCTATTTGTTTTCTAATGGGAGATGTAGGGGATGTGGATCCTGAAGAGATGGGAAGTGAGGCAGAACTGGGAGGAGTAAGGGGAGGGGAAATCATAATCAGAATATGTCATATGAAAAAAGTATATTTTCAGTAAAGGAAAACATTAAAGGCTAACAGTAAAATTTTATTTAATTTTATATTTGTTTGCAAAAGCATAAATATGTTCACAAACCCAAAAGACTAGGTGTTTATTTTTCAAGGAAAGTTGAAGGGGAAACTTATACTAACCAGAAAGTCCTTATCTTCTCTTGGACAAAAAGAAATTTCCTGTCGGTTTCTGAGCTTTGATGCTACGGCAGGAAACCAGGCACTCTTGCCTCACTCACATTAAGAGCTTGTCATCAAGCCTGAGATGCCACGCACAACACAGACCTGAGGCCAGGCCAGTGTGTCGGCCTCTGTGCTCAGCTTGCCTTGACACTTCTCAAGCAGCAGCTGCCTTGCATTTGCTCTCACGTATGTTTCCTAACTTAGTGCTGAGGGAAATCACGGGAGGAAAGAGAGCTTCGCCATTATGAAATGATCTCAGAGCCGACTCCAAGACTCTAAACCTTCTCATAGACACTACTTAGATGTTCTGCATTCTGGCTGAAAGCAAAGAGTCTTTTCAGCCTCTGTATTTTTATTTTCTGTTATTCTCCTAAGGGCTTTTTGTTTGGTATTTTAAATCAAATTTTATGAATATGATCAATGGGTGTAAAGAAAATTCTATCCATAATGAATTAAAAGATGTAAAATACTAGAAGAGAACCATAAAATAGAACCAAAGGGGAAATGTACTTCTTATAAATGGCTATTTCCCCCTTTTATTGAAAATAGATTCTTTTCTCACGTAACATATCCTAATTATAGTTTACCCTCCCTCTACTGCTTCCTGTTCCTCCCCACCTCCCCTTCCATCCAGATCCACCCCCTTTCTGTCTCCACTTAGAAAATAAATAGGCTTCTAAGGAATGACAATAAAATAAGATAAGGTAAAACACAACCTACACATCTAAATAGTACAAAACAAACAAGTGAAAGAGCCCAAGAAAAGTCACAAGAAACAGATAGATACTCAGAGACCCACTCTTTCTCACACTCGATAATCCCATAAAAACACTAAAGTGGAAGCCACAATGTCTATAAAAAATGTGTGTGTGTGTGTGTGTGTGTGTGTGTGTGTGTGTTGTAAAGTAAAACTAAAACTAAAAAATGAAATAAAATTAAAAAAAATAGAAAGGAAAGAAAGGCCTTGACATAGCAGTGTGAGACAGCGTCCTCCAGAGATGCCACTGAATTTGCTTCCCATTGGCCACCTACTGGTGGATATGCAGCCTGTCCTGAAGTCCATTGTGTCATCCACTGCACCATAGAGCCAGGTAGAGTTTCTTATATACCAAGAGATACATGGTTTAAACTGCAAATAATTAAATAACATTGCTACTTACACATTCTTTTCTTGGGAACAGACTTTAAATAAATTCTTTTTAATCTGCTGGCTACACCATAGATCTAAGGTTGGAGAGAGACATCATCTGTTTCACCAGACAATATTATTTTATATATAATTTCCAGAAATTTTCTTTCCAGAACTATTTTGAAGCAGAAGAGAATAAATGCTCTATTGTGCACACAGTTGGCCCTGCTGTATACTTTCTGGTGTTGGTTATATGCTTCTCACTTAAGACACCTTTCAGTCACCAAGGGTGAATATGTGACATCTGACTTAGAAATGAATATCCTGAACTGATAAGTATCAGAACTAAACCAGAATATTATTCAAAAAGAGACTGAAATGTTATAACTTTGTAGTTCCCAAAAATAAAATTTCATAATATATAATTTATAAAAAAAATTCATGGATCCCAAGAAAAAGAATGAACAAAGCATTTTTTAAGGGATGTAGACGGTGAGCTTATTTTTTTAGGAAAAGCTAGGGTCTGGCTGGAGACCTTGGTCCTCCCCTGTGGAGCATCAGAGGCAGCTAGAGCACTTTCTGTGTGTGATTCCCACTCATACGATCCCAGTTCAGTAGCCTGGAATCCAATCATCTGCATTTCTCATAAGGGTGCTATTGATGCTACTTATCCAAGGACCAAACTTTAGGAACCAATAAAAAAGTGGGAGTGACTTGAAAAGTCAGATTTTAAAGAAGGAGAATTTCTTTGTCAAGACCCACAGACGAGTCCATACAACTTTGTTTTCTTTATCAACTAAACAAAGGGTTCTTTGAATGGAAATTTAATGCAAACAAAATGTTAGTACTAAATTTCTGGAAATGGGATTGAGAGTAATATAGATGTGCTAGCAGGCTGTTTGAGTAGGCAGGCTTTCTAAATAGAGGGCAGCAACTTTAGAGAGCCCCCCAGACCACACTGGAAGACAATGTGGTTTAGGACACTTATTTACAAAGATGGTTCATGGGACACAGACTTCTGATTTGACTGGGCCCAAAAATGATGAACTTGCTAGTAAACGTACAAATTAAAATCCAGATATATTATGGTATTTCATCAAGTGGTGGGCCAAACATAGACAAAGCACGTGTCAAGTCTAATTACAGTGTGATGGATGAATTCTGAGTCTTTGCCTTCCTTGTTCTTCAAGCCTTTCCTCTCTAGCAGCTCAAATACCATCCACCACAAAACCCTTTCCAGGGCTGAATATTGACTTGGACTTTCTCTCCGTGTATTCTAAAACTAGGATGGTTGACTAACTGATAGGATATTAAGGATGTCACTAGCTGGTGGCCTTCTACAAACACACACACACACACAGAGAGAGAGAGAGAGAGAGAGAGAGAGAGAGAGAGAGAGAGAGAGAGAGAGAGAGAGAGAGCGCCTCACATCAAGTAGGATGTCCAGAGTATTTTAACTGGATAAAGGAAAAATCTGATCTGATATGAAAATTTAAGCAAGGAACACACATGCAACATCATCAAGAAGATATAAATGGTTTCTGGTGACAGAGCGATACTCTCCACCAGGCTCAAGTATACTGTGAGATAGCATCTCAGCAGAAGAAATACACACTATATCATTGTGCACAGTTAATAGAGCTAGTCTCAAGTCCCCCAATCTCAAGGGGGAGTTGCTCTTGTTACTTAGCCTCTCTAAACCTTACTCTCAACTTCCTCAAATATGAATAATAATCATATGCACTGATAGAGATCAAATGAGCTAGAGCATGCCAAATTCTTGGATTAACACCTGGAGAATGTTCCAGATTCTGGAATAAGCACTTAAGTTCCAATGCTTGCCTGACCAGATGCATGATGTGGTGGTGTTGTGTTCCCCAAAATATTGTGCACCCTAATAAACTTATCTGGGGTCAGAGAACAGAAAAGTCACTAGATACAGAGGCTAGAAATGATGGCACTCACACCTTTATTCCTAGCATTCCAGAGACAGAAATCCCTCTGGATCTCTGCAAGTTTAAGGCCACATTGGAAACAGCCAGGCATGGTGACACACGCCTTTAATCCCAAGAAGTGAGCCTTTAATCCCAGGGAGTGATGGCAGAAAGCAGAAAGGTATATAAGGCGTGAAGACCAGGAACTAGAAGCATTTGGCTGGTTAAGCTTTTAGGCTTTGAGCAGCTGTTCAGCTGAGATCCATTTGGGTGAGGACTCAGAGGCTTCCAGTCTGAGGAAACAGAATCAGCTGAGGAATTGGCAAGGTGAGGTGGCTGTGGCTTGTTCTGCTTCTCTGATCTTCCAGAGTTCACTCCAATAACTGGCCTCAGGTTTGATTTTATTAAGAAGAACTTTTAAGATTCATGCTACAGCATGACTTTGAACAAGTCAGTCTCCTCAAGTCTCATTTCACACATCTGGATCTATGTACCTTTCATAGAAATAAAATACAGATGTTGTTTACTTCTGAGATGGCTAACTTTATTTATTTTGTTTTTAAGATAATTTTTACTGATTCTTTGGGAATGTCACATCAGTGATGGCTAATTTTAATATCAAGTTGCCACAGGTAATATTGTCACCTGGGAAGAGAGTCTCAATGAGGGACCATCTAGATCAGGTTGGCCTGTGAGCATCTGTGAGGACTTGTCTTGATTGCCTTAACTGATGGGTGATGGGAGAAGACACAGCCTGAAAGTAGGCAGAATCATTGGGGGCCATTAAAGGGCTGTAAAAGAGAAGAGAAAGCTTGCTGAGCACTAAGCATGAATTCATCAACCTCTGCTTTGTAGATGATGTCACCAGCTGTCTCGAGCTCCTGCAGTTGTACCTTCCTCACAGTGGGGACTATCACCTAGAATTTGAGTGAAAGAAAAACCTTTAGCTCCCCTACATTGCTTATTGTTGGGACATCTTACCAGAGCAGGAGGGATGAAACTAGAGAAATTTATTATACAGCCCATGGTAAACTGAAAATATCATGAGACAGAAATGTACAAAACATAACTAACCTACCAACCATCATAACTTAAAAAATGCATACTGGATTGTGGGGGTTTACCCTCAAAATCCTGGTGCCTGAGCTTTGATGCCAGGGTCCTGAATTGTAAAATTATCATACCACATACTGTTAGAGAAAGAACAAGTTTCAAAGAATGATACAGAACTCATCAGTTTTCAACCATCATAACATCTAAAAGTATAAATCCAGCCATCATAAACAGGTGTCATCTGCATTATTTAATTAAAACTTATATGTCTGAAATGTGTAAGCTATTTAGTGAATATACAAAAATTATTTTGATAGTGCATGAACTTATTTTCCTGGGAGACTTGAAGAAACATCTGTTTGCCCCAAATAAGCTGAAAACAGACCAAAGAAATGAATCCACGAAAATCTACCCTGATGAACCGATAATTTTAATTGTGGTTACCTATAGGATCAGAGGCAACTTATAGTCGGCTACACCATCAAAGAAAAGGCTTTTCCCTACAATTGTTAAATACTTATATAAGTAAATTGTAGAGGGGAGGAGCCTCAATACCCTTCTTCCCCATGACATAATGTTAATGGGCCCAAACTTTGCAGGTCTTGGGCGGGTAATCACAACTGCTTAGAGTTGAAGAGGGCAATAGATACAGAGTGATCGGAGGTAGCATCCCACAATAGATTGTTTAGTAGTGGTTTCCCGTGAAGAAAGAAACAGAATTATGATGCTTCAAGGTAAATTGAGCTATTGGCCATTCTCTGTATTGTTTGAAGTTTTCAGGGGATAATTCATGACATCCATGACTTTGAATGACACGATCCTCTTCATATGACATTGTTGTCAGTGAGAACTATGCAAGAATCTGAAAATCTTGACATTTCAAGATTATGTTTTAACTTCCAAACCCTTGGGTAAAAAAAAAAAAAAAACTCAGCTCACTCTCCATGCCTGCAATTATGGGAGAAGGGTTAAAGTTTTCTCAATTTTTGTTTCCTTTTATTAATTATTTCTTAATAATGGGTTATGAATATGAGTTTGTTATTATGAGAATAGATTTCTTTTTTTTTCTTTTGATTTTTCAAGTCAGGGTTTCTCTGTGTAGCTTTGGAACCTGTCCTTAAACTCACTCTGTAGACCAGGCTGGCCTCAAACTCACTGAGATCGGCCTGCCTCTGCCTCCTGAGTGCTGGAATTAAAGGCGTGCGTCGCCACCGCCGCTGCCGCCGCCGCCACCACCACCACCCAACCCAAGAATGGATTTCTTATAAAAACAGCTTTCTTTCTCCTACCCTTTCCATTTCCTCCTTGATAATGCCTCCTCCATTTTACGATGTAGTAAGAAAACACTTGCTGCACATGACCTCTTCTTCCTGGACTTCCCAGCTTACAGGGCCATGAGTCAAACCTCATGTTTATAATTTACCCAGTCTGTTACAGCAGAACGTGTGTATGTGTGTGTGTGTGTGTGTGTGTGTGTGTGTGTGTGTGTGTGTGTGTGGTGTACATACATGATTTTGTATATGTGTGCACATGTGTGTGTAATCATCTTCTATCACTCTTTCACCTTGCTCATTGAAGCAAGGTGTCAGGTTAAACAAGAGTTTGGTGATGTGGCTAGAATTGCTAGCCAGCTTACTCTGGTCCCTGTCTCTGACTTCCAAGGCTTGAATCACAGGCAGCTGCCACCTGGCATTTATTTGGGTTTCTGGAGATCTGAACTCTGGTTCTGGCACTTGCAAGGCAAGCGCTTCAACCCTTAATCCATTTCCTCAGGCCCAGAATAACCATTACTAAATGGATCCCATTACTCTCTACAGGATGGAACTAACAAAGTGCTGGTGACATACATATAACAGGAGAAAAGAAAGTGACATGAAAGAAAATCACAAAAATAGCAGAAAGAAAGAGGAAAACAAGAGTGAAGGAAGCCAGCCCCACCCCTGAAGAGGTGATAGACTCTGACTCCCATGGAATCCATTGCTGTTACTGTCGACGAGTTCAAAGAAAGAGCTTACCTTTAAAAGACAAATGAAGAATACACACAATATCTATAGCATTCTCGTGGGACTACTGTGTTTATGAGACTAAAGTACTGTGTTTTCTAAGACAAAGTGCCTCTCATGCTGAGCACATCTCAAATAACAAAGATAAGAAAAAATGCACAACACACCAATTTCTGAGATTTGAAGCACACTGGATGCAAAACACTAAAAATCATATTTCCATTTATTCTCCATTTCTGAACCAATTTTGCAGAGCAAGTAACCTACCACTCAGAATGGTTTCCCAATGACCCTGTTTCATTCAGGACCAGGATTGCAATCAATATCCCATCTCATCTTATATTCATAACATAAGCTGCAAAAATGAGCCTCCCAGATGCGTATCTGTGTTGTTTGGAATTTTGAGTATGTACAGCACTATCGTCTGAGTCAGAGAAGATGGCTGAAAATGGGCTTAAATCCAGGATAATCAATGTCCCTAAATCCTGGACTAGCTCTACCTTCAATGAAGCTACAAGTCTGTGCCCATTCAAGATTTGCTGAAAGATTTGTAGAAAATCACACACCCACCTCACTCTTACAAAGCAAGAATCATTTCCAAATGAGTGGAAAGTAAAAATAAAACCTCCATTCGCCTCATTTGCTGGTGAACTACCAACTCAAAATATGACTTGCATGCTTTAGGTGCTCTTCCCTCTAGAGAAATCTCAGGCTGCTGTACATTTATGTTTTAACTGGAAATGCCCATTCCAAATAGAAAAGGGGGGAAAAAGCAAGGGAAGAAGTGAGTGCTTGAGAAACTGCAACACACAAAATGAGGATTTGGAGTACATAAATAGAACAAAATAATTTCCTTTAAAAATGAGAGAAATTGGCCAGGCGGTGGTGGTCAGGATGCATAGAGATAATATTTAATTTTGAGAGTGATATTAGAAATGAAAGCTGGTGATTATCTGTCTTTGGGGACCAGAGGAGGGACTAAAGTGAGGGACAATAATATAAGAATGATGGCCAGGCAGCGGTGGCACATGCATTTAATCCCAGCACTCAGGAAGCAGAGGCAGGCGGATCTTTGTGAGTTCGAGGCCAGCCTGGTCTATAGAGTGAGTTCCAGGAAAGGTGCAAAGCTAAGTAGAGAAACCCTGTCTCGAAAAAAAAATGAGAGAAATTTAAATTATTTTATACCAACATCATCTATAGGCAGATATCACTTGAGGATGCCATTTCTGTTTATGAGCAAAGATCTCTCTTTCAGGATTCTGTCCTCTAGAGTAATTTTTTCAGCTCTATGAGGCTTGACAGTTCATGAAGAGTTTCACTAAACACTTCAAAGTTCATTGGAATTTATCTTTTTCCCCAGGCACAAAGAATAAAAAGCTTTCAAATGGCTTTTATGTTTTGTATAATAATGCAGGGAGTAAGAAAGCAATCATTTGAGGTTCCAATATTCAATTTGTATTTGGGAGGAGGGGAGAAAAAGAGAGTAGGAGTGTTTAGACTATGTAGGGCTTTCATGAATGTGATTTTAAAAGTTATGAAAGGGCTAACTCATTGTACTCATCTTTTCAACTATTAAGTATCGGCATTCTGAGAATGTAAGCTAAAGTTTGTAAAAAAAAAAAATTGAAAAGACAAGATTTTATGTGCAATGAGACCAATCTATAGTCATTATCTGAACCTGTCATTAGAAAATCAGTAATTGTCTCTGAAAATTCCAATCCAGCTTAAGTGGCTCCAGTGACCTTTCTGGTACTTAAAGTTAGAAGGTTACCACCATGTATCTAAGAATGCTGTCAGGAGAAAAGGAGTTAATCTGACACATATGTCTTACTTGCTTATTATGGATAGTATGCTGAGTCAAGAAAATGAAAAATGGGTTCACCCAAAGTATTAGTGAAAAAACAATGTTATCTAGCATCATTATACCTCATGCAGTTATGCAATATAGTGTAACACTACATGTCATAATAAATTATTAATATTTTCTTGTAGTGACAGAGAAATAATTGAAAAATAATATAGACAAACATCAATCAATGTCTATATGTAAAAGGAAGCAATACCTACAAATACACAGACACAAGCCACACACACATATTTCTGTGATAATATAATAAAACTGCATGAGAACTTGTTTATTTAAAGGGTCTTCTTTAGAAATCTCCAAGAAGAGTGCTTACAAGTTGCATTTTAACAAATGACTCCAATGATTCAGGGTTAGTTGGTTAAAAACAACACTACACTCTTCACAACAACCACACAAAATGTAGTGAAAGATTAAATCACTCCAAAGAGTCCCAAGTTAGGATTAAATAATCTGATCCAAAATTTCTCTTCTTTTGGATCTCTGTACTGAACTGTCCTTGCTGAGAGAGTTGTCAAAACATCGTTTTTTAAATTTCATTCTTTGGAAATTCCATATATGAATAAAATGTATTTGAATTCTATCCACCATCCATTTCCCCCATCACACCTGTCTTTCAACAGCTCCTTATATGCAGATAGTGCTTTATGGATACTGTTCCCTAATACACTCTCAGAATCCCCAACCCTTGCAAAAACCCCTTTCCTATGGGTACGTTTCTCCCATTCATGTCTTTTTTATGCCTCTCTGAATTTAACCAGGGCTATCTGTATGATCATGAGTTTTGAACTGTCCTTTGGAGTCTGGTGGTATTCTCAGTGAGTCCATAACTGAAGACAATGTCTGTCCCTGTCTCGAATCCACCAGTAGCCAATGATTCAGCATGGAGGATTGGGTCTGGAGAACCCATCCCTGATTCGTGATTGCTGATTGACAGGTCCGGTCTTGTGCAGGCTAAGTGCAGGCAGCTACAGTTGCTATGAAATGATGATTGATTAGCTATGTCATGCTCAGAAGAAAATGCTTTATGGCTCATTTTCCTATATTTCAGCTTCTACATTCTTTACAACTCAGACTCTACAATATTTCTTGAGCCTTTGAGGAGGTGATATAAAATGTCTTGTGTATGGATAAATACTCAATCATCGCTTACTCTCAACTCCATAG
The DNA here is from genome assembly GCF_007827085.1 of Peromyscus californicus insignis. Taxonomy (NCBI): domain Eukaryota; kingdom Metazoa; phylum Chordata; class Mammalia; order Rodentia; family Cricetidae; genus Peromyscus; species Peromyscus californicus. Next base: position 42,371,632 of record NW_026294617.1, read on the forward strand.
GAAGCCCTGCATCCCTATATTCATAGTCATGCCTGGCAAATAGAAGCTTCCCTGGTTAAAACTGAGATTACCATTTGTCAGTGGATATAAAAATATATATTTAGAAGGTAGCTTTACACCATGACAATTTATTTAAACAACAATAGTAAGTTCCGCACTGGGCCCTAAGACCTTCTTAGCCATAGAGTTTTCCCCATGTTTATCATACAAAGTATGGATTACTTCCTGTGGAACAAAGCTTATATCCAACCAAAGAGTGGATGGTTACCCTTATAACAGTTATACCACCGTTGCACCTGAGGGCACATGTTGTTCATAGGTTGGTATTGTAGTTTGTAGAGTGCACAGCTAAACGATTTTGATACCTTTTCTTCTCTAGGACACTGAATGGCACCTTTCAACACAATGAAAGCTAGCCAGCAGGGAGGAAGCCTTCACATCAGTTGCAGCTTGGTGTCTCTGTAATTTTCAATCAATGTGTATGGTGTCTTCAGCAATGGAGTTTTATAAACTAGTTCTGATGGGAATCCCAGAAAAGTGGCAAGAGCCTGTGTTCTGTTGGGATTGTCTGTGGCCTTTCTGACCAACAGCTAATAAGGAAGTATCTGTCACGTGGCAATGGGGTTTTTGTTTAATATCATGGCTTTTAGTTGTGACATCATCCAGCACTGCAAAATATTTTCCTCCTCTGTCTCTGCCTGTTTGTATGTGTGTATCACTCCGTTCCCTTTTTTCTCTTCTTTCTTTCTTCCTTCTTTTCTTCCTTCCTTCTCCCTCTTTCTTCTTTCCTTTCTCTTTTCTTACTTTTTAGTAAGCTTCTTCCATATACCACTCATTTAGGGTAACCCTCTACCCCCCACCCTCAACTCCTCTACCCCCCCATCCCTGCTTAAACTCTTCACTTCTAGTATTTCCCCATTCTATTTTCAGAGCATATATGCTCTGCTATCCCCATCCCTTAAGGCATTCCAATGGCCCTTTTCTACTTGCCTGGCTTCTAGGGGTGCTCCAAGTTAAACACACAAATCTAAACAGCTAATGTTAGGACACAAATACGAAAGAGAGCAGACATCTGGCGCTTGTCCTTCTGGGCCTGGCTACTTTACTCAGTGTAGTTTTTCTTGTTCCATTGCCTTTCCTGCAAATCTTACATTTTTACACTCATTGCAGTGGAATAAATTTCCCCTGTTTATGTGTACTGTATTTTCACTATCCATTCATCAGTTGATGGACATCAAGATTGATTTCCTCTCTTATTATGAATAGAGCATCATTGAACGTGAATGAGCCTATATCTGTATAGTGGTACATGGAGTATATGTCCCGAAATTATATAGCTGGGTCAAATGGCTGTTCTAATTCAACTTTTTGAAAAAACCATCACAATTCTTTCTATAAGGGCTGCATCAGTTTTTAATCCACTGACAGTGAATAAGTTTTCCTCTTATCCCACATCATCTCTAGCATTTAGACCATTTGAATGTAAGTTCAAAAGGTCTATTTATAACATGACAGCTACAGCTGGCAACAACTTATTGTGTATTTGAAAGCACTGAGAGTAAATTTTAAATATTTAAGTATATGAGACAATAGAAATATTAACTGGTTTTATTGTATTATTTTTAAAAATTATCCACATTGTAAGTAGATATATTTTTTTAAATTAAAACGGTTTTTGAGAGGCTAGAGAAGTGGCTCAGCACTTAAGAGCATATTCTGCTCTTGTAGAGAACCCAAGTTTGACTCCCAACATTCATGTTGGGTGGCTCAAAACTGCCTATAACTACAGCTCTCTGGGAACTGGCTCTGGCATGCACTCACACTCACATGTACACACCCATACACAGACACATATATAATTTAAGATGATAATAAATAATAATTAAAATAAATATTTAAATACTAACTTTTAAGTTTTAATTTTATTTTATTTTATGTGTCTGGCTGTTTCCTCCTGCATGTCTGTCTGTGCATCACATGTTCTCCTGGTGCCTGCAGAGACCAAAAGAGTCCATAGGCTCTCCTGGAATTTGAGTCACAGACATTTTGAGGCACCATATGGGTGCTGGAAATTAAACAGTCTGGAAGAGCAACCAGTGCTCTTAATTGCTGAGCTGTCTCTCCAGCTCCCAAATAATAATAATTTTTGAAAATATCCTCTAATAAAGGAAAATATAAAGGACTAAGCAAGAGGACTCAGTGAGTAAAGACAACAGTTGTCAGGCCTGATAACTTGAGTTCAAACCTCAGGACCTGTATGGTAGAAGGAAAGACCAGCACCCACACGTTGTCCTCTGATCTCTAGCTAGGAAAACAGCTAACTAATGAGGTCTTTAACTCCAATGTGAAACTAAAGCCACATTGTGAAGCTAAAGCCTTCAAGAGGAGGTGCATTGTGTAAATTGAGGTGTCTTCAGGGGGTTCCAGAAGGTCTGTGAGCACGTTGAAATTGCACCTACAATTCTGCTTTAACGTGTGGTGTCTGGATGAGTTCATAACTTTCATGGATTTTTTTTTTCATTGAAAGCCTATACACACAAGAGCTGGAGATGTAGTTCAGTTGATAGAGAGCTTGCACAAAGCCTGGACTTGATTCACAGAACTACATAACTCAGACATCATGACACATGCCTTAACCTAGCACTTGGAATGGAAGCAGAAGGATTACAAGTGCAAGGTCATCCTTGGCTACATAGTAAGTTTGAAACCAACCTGGATTATATGGCCATGTCTCAAAAAAAAAAAAAACAATTAAAATTAAAAGCTTTATAACACCAAAAAGTTCAAGAAAATAGAGAACTATCGTTTTAATTAACTCAGTAGATTGCTAATACAAACATGTCATCTTGAAGCCCTGACATGCCTAAATGTACAGCAGACAACTCAAATTGATGCAAGCCATGGTGGACTGGTAAATCTTTAGTCCACACCTAGTACACACAAGGTCCAGTGCAGGGGAGTTGTCTCCCTGATGCACATACTCCACAGTAACAACATTCCAGCTCACCATGAGATAATGACTGTCTCACACAGTTAGCAAGCAACTTTCACAAGTCCAGAAGAGGTAGCCCCAGCAAACCTCTGATTCTGAAGAAAATGAAAATCAGGTCAAGCCATTAAAAAAAAATTCTGTCTAATTTGATGTGCATTTTCTGTGTCAATTTTCTAAGTATGACTTTCAGTGGAATATTATTTGGAGGACGACATGCTGAAGTACTTAATCAAGTTGGAAAGACAAGAATCATAAAGCAAAAGTGTTCTCTGGAGTTTTGATGAGAAAAGCTGGTGTCTGTGGAGCGAGGAATTCAGTGGTGGAAGAGAGAGTTGCAGCTGACGAAGAAGCCAGGCTTTCTCCTAGCAGTGGCTCTGACCAGGCCAGTAGCTGCCTATCAGCTAAACCTTGTTAGAAACTCAGTTCTCAGAGCCCCACCCTGCTCTTCTGCATCAGGAACTCTGAGAATACTACCATGCTCTCCATGCTTTGAAGTCTCCACGGGACTATGGGGCAGTGAGGAGCCCTGAGGTCTGAGGACCTTTTCTCGAAACCCAAGTTTGCAAACATTTGCCTGCTCAAGAGTCCTTGGGACAATTATTTTAAAAATGTAGAATCCTGACCCAATGACACAACTGTCCAGTCAGAATCTTTGGGATGTAGGATTCAGGAATACAGCCATGTTTAACTTTATGTTATTTTATTCTACTTTATTATTTGCATAAATTGCAGCTCAGAACAGTGACAGTGAGAAGATAAAAAGAAATAAGCACAAAATGTTCTACACAAAGATTAGGTCAAAGTGTATAATAAATCTTCAGAAATGCATCACTTGGCTTCAACAAAGATCAACAGTTTGCCTGTCTTACTTACACTGCGCTTTATTCTTTTGTTAATTTTCTGTGGGAATAAATTCAGGTAATACTTAACACCTCCCCAGCAGGTCGTTCACATAAATCTCTACCAGATTGTTTTCTTGTTGCCAACTGCTATTATAGTGAACAAAATTACTAATAATTACCTAATGTCATTATCACAGAAATATAAAATGTGTTTGTGGATTTGGTCCATCTTCACCTGATAGCCTTATATTCTGGAATCGTTTCTTATTCCCACTCTCCTTTTTTCTTCCTTTCCTGTTTTTTTGTTTGTTTGTTTGTTTGTTTTTTTTGTGTGGTGTGGGGAGGAATCTGGGCTTTTTTACTTTTTGTCTCTGGAAAAATTATTAATATATATTATTGTTGAAAATAATGTGTTTCATCAAGACATTTTTATACAAGTATATGATGTACTTAGCTCATATCCAATCCCCTGTTACCTTCTCTTGCCCTCATCCTCCCTCCAACTGCTACTTCCTCTACTCAAACAGTCCTTTTCTACTCTCACATCTTTTTTTAACTGTTCTATACATTTTATTACTGAACAAACCAATTAACTCATGTGGAACTGATAATAGCAAATCAGTCTCCGAATTCAAACATGACCGAATCTCCATAGGTTAGAAATGTTGAGCTCCATCTGGTAGGATCTCTGACCATGATTCAGCAGAAACTCTCAGTCTGGCCATAGTACGTGAATCCTGCAGACTACAGATGAAGAATCTTTCCTTCTCCTCCAGGGTCTTCTCTTGGATTTATGCCTAATATTGTTACAAATTTTCATCCAAATCCATTGGTGAATAGGACTATCTTGCTTTTGTTTCTTGGCAGGAATTGGTTAATTCTGAAAGTCTTGTGGGAAGACATGGCAAGAAGCCCAGTCATAAGTGTGGTGTACAGTGGCAGAGGAAAGGGGAGTCCTCTCTATTTTTTTTTAAAGTTTGTGTATGTGCCCCTCCCCTCCAACTTCTTCCGCTCCCGACTCTCCATGCCAGAAGTGAGTAAGAGAACTGCCCCTAAGATCATAAGAATAAGAGCAGGAGAGCTGTCCCTGCCCCTCACCAGCTGCAGCACTCAGGAGAGTGGCTCCTACACCTCACCTGGGCAGCACAGTAGAGCTGGTCCTGAAGGTATAGGTGTGGGAGAGCCAACCCTGGGGATGTGAAAACAGGAAAACTGGCCCCACCCCTTGCTCATCACTGCAAGAGGTGAACTAGTCAGGACAATGCTAGAAAGCTCACCCTAGTGGTGAGGACAAAGGAGATGGGGCAGGTTGACCAACCCTGCAACTACCCAGGCCCAGATCCAGGGTTATAAATTGGCCTACCCCAACCTCCACCCCATCTATGATCTGCTGGAGTATGTGAAGGCATCTGCAGCTCCAAAAGCTGCAGGATCTCCACAACACAGGTAACAACAGAATATCCAAGAGGAGTCCCAGTGAGGGCCCAGGATCAATAGTGTAGTCGAGACCACAGGCCTCAAACCAGACCAATGATTCTTTGCAATGAACACTTGCAAGTAAAGACACATGGAAAAAAGTGTTTACTACATGACTCACTGGGTCACACTACAGCTTCCATGATGAGATTTGTTTTTCCTTTTTTTTTTTTTTCTTAAATTTTGTTTTATTTTGTGGGAGGAGGTTGCAAGGGCAGAGGGCAGATACGAAGGGATGGGAAAATGAATGGGATCAAGATGCATGATGTGAAAAACACAAAGAATAAATAAAAAGAAAGTTTAAAAAAGAGAGAGAAAGGGAGAGAAAAATATAAAGTTGGGTGCATAGGGAAATGTGGAGGATCTGGGAGGAGTTGGGGAAAGGGGGAAAATGTGATCAAAATATGTTGTATGAAAAAATGAATAAAAAGTAAATGAAATATTTTAAAGTATGTGTATATATGCATATACTAAAGTATGTGCATATACATATATATATATATATATATATATATATATATGCATTGTATATTGCATGTGTGTGGGTACCTGTCATGGCTCAATGTGGAGGTCAGAGAACAAGTTGAGAGTCAGTTCTTTCCTTCTACATGTGAGTTCCAGAATCAAAGGGTCATTAGACTTGCCAATGAGTTATCTGTTGAGCCATTTTATTGGTACTATGCCTTATTTTTTAATCTACATTCAGATTCCATACATTTGAGAAAACGTGATATTTATCTTTCTGAATCTGGATTTTGTCTCATGCTTGATCTCCAATTCTATCCATTTTCCTCCAAATGGCATAAGTGTGATCCTCTTTATGGCTGAACATACTGCAATGTGTGTGTGTGTGTGTGTGTGTGCAACACATTTGTATGTGGACACACACATAGGCTGCTTCCGTAATTTGGCTGCCATGAACAGAGCTGCAGCATTGGTTATTTGCTGGAAAAGCAGGTTTGTGAGTTCTGTATGGTTTCCCATACTCCACGCTTGGCTGATCCTCCCGGTTCTCTTTTGAACACTTGTAGTTGGATCGAAAGTTTGTTTGCTTAAGTTTTGGCAGAAATACTTCCTGGATGTCCTTGTGTATTTTCACTGCACCCAGTCAGGAGGCACACACATTGTGTTGGAATACTTTCAGTGCAGTTAAACTGGTCTGTGGATACTGACATCATCAGACAAGTCATTTTGCGTATTTCCCACCCCAAACTAGACTGGGGGTTCCTGACTCCTTCGAAGGAGGCAGTACTCTCAGACACAGTGAAGGCAGGAGTTCTCCCCAGTAGGTTTTCCAGAGAGCAAAGCTAGGGTAGTTATTTACTTTACAGAAGAAGGAAAACAAATAGTGGATTTGTGCTAATATTTCATATGTAATTTTAATAATACAAAGTACGTTTACTTGGCATATATAGCGATCGTCTGGCTTTCAAACCAACAATATAAATATCATTACTTGAAAAAGATCACTGCATGTAGTTGTTTTAGTTTGTTGTTTGTTTTGTTTTGTTTGTTTTGCTCAGGTTTTGTTTGGGGTTGAGCTTTTTGTTCTTGTTTATTTGGGGGTGGCTGCTTTGTTTTTGTTTTGGTTTGGTTTGGTTTTGTGAGACAGGATCTTGCTGTTTATCTCTTGCTGGTCTAGACTCACTGAGATCTGCCTGCCTTTGCCTACTAAGTGCTGAGATTAAAGGTGCTTGCACCTCACCCAGTTGAACGTGGTTTTAAGTTATCTAGCCCATAAGATACTTATAGTAAAGAACATATACTGTGTTTTAAATCACATGAAAGATTTACTTTCTCTTTTAGGTTATATTACTGGGGTGGTTGGAATAAGAATGGCCCCTATAGGCTCACATATTTGAATGCTTGGTCAGCATGGAGTGGCATTATTTGAAAAGATTGGGAGTTGTGACCTTATAGGAAGAAGTGTGTCACTGAGGGTGGGCTTCGAGGTTTTCAAAAGCCCAAGCCAGACTCGGTGTCTCTCTCTTCCTGCTGCCTGCATATCCAAATGTAGAATTCTCAGCTACTTCTCTATCACCATACCTGCCTGCATGCTGCCATGCTCCCTGCCATGATGAGAATGCTAGCAAGCCCCAATTAAATGCTTTCTTTCCTAAGAGTTGCCTTGGTCATGGTGTCTCTTCACAGTAATGTAACACTGACTAAGACAATCACCAAACTGATATGTTATTAGGTTGCTTTTAGCTTGTTTTCAATTTGGGATATAATTGATTTTTCTAATTTATAAAATATTCATATTATCCTAAAAATGAAACACTATAAAACAAAGTACGTGCAGAAGTATCTAAACTCCACTGTTTGGCTCTGTGGTAAGTTAGTTACATGCATATTGGTTAAACTCCTCCTTTTCTTACACAAATGGTAGTAGATACACCTGACTTTTTAAATGTTTCATATTATTTTTATTTTATTTTATATGTATGAGTATTTTGACTGCATATATATCTGTGTATTATTTGCTTGCCTGACACCCAAGAAGCTAGAAGAGGGTGTTGAATTACCTGGAACTGAAGTTAGAGCAGCCAGTGCACTAAGTTGCTGAGCCATCTCTCCAGCCTACCTAATTTTTTTCAATTAACATGTTTTTGTTGTGGAGACTATATCACATCAATATTTAAAGGCCTTTTTCATTCCTTTCTAAAGTTGCATCTCTCTTATATCATGTGCACAGCACAGTTGATTCTGCCCCCTACACGATAAGCCATTTTGTATTTTGCTGCTATCTTTGTGAAAATTGACATATTCTTTGAAAACAAACAACTGGTTCAAAATAAACATACAAGTTTTGGAAGATACGAACTTCCAACTATACCCCCAGAATGTTATACCTAGCTGGGTGAAATAGTACACACCCATATTCCCAGCTACTCAAGAAACCTGAGGCAGAAGGATCTTTTGAATCCAACTTGGACAACACCAAGATGTTCTCCAAAAGGCAAACAACAATAAAATGTTCCATTTTGAATTTGCAAAGACAGTGTATGAAAGTGCTTATCTCCCACAGCCTTACCAACACCAATGATGTCCAACATTTTTCTTTGTTACACATCTGTAAGCAATGGTCTTTCAGTATGTTTTAAATTACATTTCTCATTGAGCCAGGGGCAAGATCCAAGTTTTTCAGTTGTCCTTTATCTTCTGTTTATTGTGAGTTCTTTAGTCCATTTATCCATTTGGGAAGGAGGATACAAAACATGTTCTAATCTAATTGAATCATCATACTCAATCCTATTGCTTAATGTGTTTTTAGCCATAATTAAGCATTTATCACCAACTTTCTTGACACAGAAAAGTTCACCTGAATTTTCTTATATTTTTTATCTGTAATTTCCAGCAAGTTCCTAAGATATTCTTATGAGAACAAATTCTACCTTCAAAGGATACGAAACACTGCAGCTATTTACATGAGACACCTTTAATGATCAGCCATGTCCATGTTTTTCTTAGTTCTTCTAAGAACTTTAATAGTTTCAATGTTTTTCATAAAATGTTGAAGTCTTTCTGATCTGACAAAAAGGGCTTTTCGTGCTTCTCCTAATTGTGTGACCTTAAACAGCCTGAAGTCTTCTTGCCTGAAAGACAAAACATTTCATTAGCAAAACAGAAAAGATCAATTCTAGAACAATTATGCAGTGAACAAACATCCATTATTAAAACCCTTACTTTTCTAGGAGAAGACAATGTAAACCACTATGATGCAGCCTACAATCCATCCAACCAGGAGAAGAATGGGAACCATGAACTGTGGTGATGTTGACTCTGTTTAAAAGCAATGGAAACAGATTAAATAGACCCACTTGGCATTAAACTTTATAAAGAAAAACAATGAGAGATCTCTGGGGGAGCAAAAAAAAAAGGCTCACTCTGATCAGGCTCGTACATGAATGGTTTATCTTGTTTTCTTGGGAAGACACTCTGCAACTGAGTTATAAACCCTGGATATTTGAAATAGAAGTCTTGGCTTCAAACCACAGGTCACCTTTTTACAGTTCCATGACCTTGTGCAGTTTTGAACTTAAAGTTTCCTGCTGGGTAGTGGAACTTGCAGTATCTACCTCCTGGCTGATTCCTCAGTCAAATGATGCAACATGTGCAAAGCTTTGCAAACCTGAACCACCCTGCCTGTGTTTAGTGGACACAGAACATACTCAGGAGTTTGTTCAGTGATGAGTCTAGCTGCTGTTTATATAACAACAATCCAATATAACTGTGAGGTAATTCCTACTGAACTGAATTACTCATAATATACAAGATTAGACTCTTTTGAGAATTGCTCTTGGTCTCAAGAACTGACTTTAATCTTAAATTTCACAGGAAAAGGAAAACATCATACCTTACATAATCATCATCAGGAAAAAAAAAGAATTTATTTCTTTAAAGTATTCACTATCACCACCAGCACTGAGCTTCACTATAAGCAATAATAATCCAACACATATGAAAGATGCTTGTATAATGATTCTTCTCCTACTTGTACCTGGTCTGTAAAAAAGCAATTTATATACACAGATTTCTCTAATGCTCACTGTATCTCAGTCTTGTTCTTTCAGTAAACACACACGTATACCCGACACAAAAGATTGAAAAGCAGCACAGAATATCTTATAGAGCTCATGTCTCTGTGTTGAGGACTAAGACGACGTAGTCTTAATTGAAGAGCACAATGAGATCACACGCCATCAGCTAAGAGAGAGATGGATGTTCTTAGCAACTGCAGTCCCATTTCAATTTCCGTCACTTCAAAAGTGAAGGGTGGTTAATGCTATCAAAATAAAGTCATCAGGAGATGAGGAACTTCTAAAATTAGAAGATACTTTCATAATAGCCAACTTTCTGAAGCTTAAATAAATTTAATAGTTTCAATGTTTTTCATAAAAAGTTGAAGTCTTTCTGATCTGACAAAAAGGGCTTTTCGTGCTTCTCCTAATTGTGTGACCTTAAACAGGCATAATGCACATAAGGGAGAAACCTCCTCCTTACCTGCCATGTGCTGTTGCTTTAAGGCTAAAGCAAAGATTATGAGACATACTTTAGTCTCATTTGGAAGAAAGATTTTTTTTTCTGTGAATTAAGATACCATTAGAGTGAAAGTACATGACAGTATTTTTTTAATTATTCATGTAAGTGATACAGTACTTCAATTAACTTCAAAGGACCTGAAAATTAATAGCTATTCCAATTGAGTATAAATGTTTAAAATACAAGTGTATTTTAATAAAACTTTATAACATCTGTTTTAGAAAAATTTGCATATCAAGCTCTAAAAATATTACCCCTTTATATGCTATGCATTGTAAAAACAGTGCAAGTGTCTGTGCATTTTAACCAAGTATAACTGCGCTGGTCATCTTTTAACACCAATATTTTCAGTTCTACCATAATCTGATGCATCATTTGGAAATGGTAATACATGAAACCCAATGTTCTTCCTAGATCAATGGCACAAATAAAACTTCTCTTTAAATGCAAGAGCCTTTTCAAAATGTGTTCTTGTTTGTCTAGTTCCAAGCTTACCAAAGTGGCTACCAGTGGAAGCATTCTTTAGGGCACTCCACTGTGGAGCAACACTGTCTGGGTCCATTACCTGGTGCCACTATATCCTAGTAACCATGGACACATACTAAACTTTGTTATGTCTCCATTTCCTTAAGTGGAAAATGGGGGTGATAATATATGAATGTCTCACAATGTTGATTGTTGTCAGGGTTGAAAGCAAAGATTGCTGTGTATGTATTTAAAAACTGCTTCTCAGACAAAGATATATTCAGTCTGTCTATTTAGTCATATTGAAATCAATTATTTTATAGAAGCATATAAATATGAAATAAGGTTTGAGAATTAGAGAAAAATAATTCAGATTTAGAGCATATCAGAGATGTTTAAGCTCGGTATTCTCACTTGAAAGTCATAATACAGACTCAAAGAAGTGGGAAGACTTCTCCAAATTCACACAGCCATCCTGCAGACCTGACAAAGAACTCAACTGCTCTTACTTCTGGTTCAACAACCCCCAAGATTTCAAATATAGTTCAATACTGAGAAACAATTAGTTTATAATTCACCTTTCCAAAAAAGCAGGTATGAAATTATTCTGTTTCACTAATCATTTCAAAACTATTCATCATACAGACATGGTCCAGAAACTGCATATTTAATAGCTTTTTGCAGCCACACTAAAACATATAGCTAATGGTTCTTTAGCAGAGAGCCTACCATCCTAGGATCAAAATGATAAGAAATGAAGTAAAAGCCGGGAAGTTGTTTATGTCAAGAAACCCCCATGCCTTACAGCTTACCTTTTCCAGCCATTATTTCTATTGTTGAGTGGCTTAGTCAGGGCCACGTCTTTCTTCCTTATTGTTATCCTGTGCCTCTGAACTTTAAATAGAGAGATATCTGAAGAGTGTGGCAGCTGCTGCTCCCCTGCTGCCAATTGTCTACAGGGTGACAGGAGTCATTGGAAAGCACAACTCCTCTGTCTCCCATCTAACCTTTATTGTGGAGGAACAAGAGGCTATGTATGTATGTGTCCTAAACAAGTAAGTAAACTGAGCTTTCCCAGTGCACGGGTGTGCGGATTGTTTATTCACTTACTGTTTCAGACAAGAACAGAATGCTAAGTAAAAAAGATATGCAAATTAAAAATGAAATTGAGAGTGTAAGTTCTATTAAGGAAAGAAGGAAGGAGGATGAAATATTAGTAAGAAAAGACTTTACAGTTGGAGGCACTTGGGTTAAAATTACAACCCTGCAACTTCTGTAATGAAGTCCAGGCTTCTTAACTGGCTTGATTTCAGTGGCAATAGCAATATTTACTGTAATGGCTATTCTTGGTTGTCACACAAGCAAGTTACATGAAGAAATTGCCCAAATACGTATTGCTTCTACTCCCATTACAATGCTGTCTGCTGCCAAGTATGTACCTATGGACTCATGGTGTGTTCCCTATGATGGATTGACTGAGAAGAAAAGACTAGGGACTGATTTATTGATGGTTCTGTATGTTATAAGGGCACCATCCAAAAATGGACAGCTGCAGCATTATAACCCCTTTCTGGGACAACCCTGAAAGATACTAGTGAAGGGAACTCTTCACATTGGGCAGAACTTTGGCAGTACACCTTGAGGTATTTATTATTATTATTATTATTATTATTTGTTTGGAAGGAAAAATGGCCAGATGTGTGATTGTTCACTGACACATGGATTGTAGCCAATGGTCAGGTCCTTGGAACAAGCATGATTTAAAAATTGGTGAGAAGGACATCTAGGGAAGAAGTATGTGGATAGATCTCTCCAAATGGGCGAAGGATGCGAAGATACTTGTGTCCCATGTAAATGCTCATTGAAAGGTGACTTCAACTAAGGAGGAGTTCAAAAACCAAGTAGATAGAATGACCTGTTCTATGGACTGTCAGCCTCTTTCCTCAGCCATTTCTGTCATTGCCCTATGGGTACATTGTAGTGGGTAGCCATATGGTAGATTATTATGTATACTAGTAAACAAATTTAGTAAAATAGTAGCCTTAAATAATTTGCACTGTAATTTGCACTGTTATGGATTCTTATATGTTGTTATATGTTAAATGTAAACTATTTTTATATTTCTGTTTAAGATAATTTGTATATTGATACAAATACAGAACTATATTTGTTATAATGTACATATATTTCTACTCTTATTTGAAATATTTGTATATTGATACAAATGTAAATTTATATCTGTCATACTTTATGTAGGTTCTACTTCTGTTTAGGATATTCGGTATATTGATATATATTTAAGATTATTGTCATATTACATATCACACTACATACTCCTACCTCTGTTATAAATATCGATATATATTTAAGATTATTGTCATATTACATATCGCACTATATACTCCTACCTCTGTTATAACATCTTGTGTATTGTCACAATTTTGAAGTCATCGTTCTTTACCATACACTTGCTTGTAGACTGTTTACCTTGTTTACGTGAAGCCTTAATCCTTAGGTTATTTCGGTAGATAAGACTTAAGATTTATAGTCACCTATGCTTGTCATCTCTATAGTTACATTAGTTAGGTTATCCAGATTTACAGATACATAGGTCAGATGGACAGGTAATCTTCAAACACTTCATAGACCTAGAGAATATGGCATTTAAATAACTTAGAATTCTGTTGATGTGAGACATAATTGCTCCTGGCTGCACCAATTTGATCCCGAGAGAATGTTGGGCTTCTAAGACATTTCCATTTGGAAGTTTGTCTTCTTGGCACAAAATGGCCTACTGGGCAAAGAACTGCCCTTGCCTCGACGGCTGACAGTACAAATACAATGCTATCCTTTCTGGACAAGCGGGACACAAGAAAAGCGACCACTGTACTCTGCCAAGACAGGGTAAGATGGTCTTTCAAAATTCCTGCTTCTAAAAATGGTCTGTCAGATACTTTAGGCCTGTAGCCAATTTGAATACACCAACAATGCTGAGAAACATTAGGTGACTGTCCAGGCTGCCAGCTGTCTCGGTCTACTCTCGCAAAATTCCCGAAAGTTGCTTGCATCCATCTACCATTTCTCAGGTACCAATATATTCCTTCTCAGGTCTTTAATGGGATTGAAGACTAGCAGTTATAGTTACAACTTAGTAGATAGAACATATTAAGTATTAGATTCAGGTTCTTTAGGATAGGACACCTTTTGGAATGATCTTTGTAACATGCCATTTACCTATGCTCTATACTTCTCTGGACTTTAGTATGTGTTTCTTGCTTGATATTGTTTGCATTGGTTGTACTTCCATCTTATCTAGGTCATTATCCCTCATTATTCCTGGACAATATTTGATAACCATTCCTTTGTATATAGTCTTGTATTAGATTAGAACTTTCTTATTTAGACAAAAAGGGGGAGATGTAGTGGGTAGCCATTCCAGCTTTGATCTGGAAGTTCCAACCCCCATTGAGACTTCGGCAACTGTCACGCCTACAAGGTGGGGCCAAGGGAGGCGCAGGGGAACCCGAGAGCTGGATCGGCGGGCGCTCTCTTGGTTGCGGGACTCTGGATAGTGGAGGTGGGCCAAACAGAGCTCCAGAGAACACCACTGGACTGTGATACACCTTCCCCAGACTCTGTGACCTACCTATCCCTTAATTTGTAAGTTATGCCATTAAATAAATCTCCTTTTAACTACGTGGAGTGGCCTTAATAGTTTCACCAATAGTACATAACAAAGTAGGCATGGTGGCAGAGATGAGGCTTGTGCATGGACTCAACAACATGGACTTCAACTCACCACGACTGACCTGGCTATAGCTGCTGCTGAGTGCCAGATCTGCCAATAACAGAGACCAACTCTAAGCCCTAGATATGGCATCATTCCCCAGGGGTGACCAACCAGCCACCTGATGACAGGTTGACTACATTGGACCACTTTCTCTATGGAAAGGACAACGCTTTGTCCTTAATGGAGTAGATACTTATTCTGGTTATGGGTTTGCCTTTCCTGAACCTAATACTTCTGCTGAAATCAACATCTGTAGGCTTACAGAATGCCTTATCCAATATTGTGGTATTTTACACAGTATTGCTTATAGCCAACAAACTCACTTCACAGCTAGAAAAGTGTGAGATTGCACCCATGATCATGGAATCCACTGGTCTTACCTTGTTCTTCACCATCTTGAAATAGCTGGCTGGATAGAAAGACGGAATGGTTTTTTTTGAAGACACATTTACAGTGTCAATTAGATGGCAGTAGCCTGGGGGACTGGTACAGGGTTCTCTAGAAGGTGGTATAGGCTTTGAGTCATTCTTCTATATATGGTACAGTTTCTCGAATAGCCAGAATCCATGCGTCCAGTAATCAAGGAGTGAAAAGAGGAATAGTGCCCCTCACTGTCACCCCTAGTAACCCACTAGGAAAATATTTGCTTCCTGTCCCCACTACCTTAAGTTCTGCTGGCCTAGATGTTTTGTTTCCAGATATGGGAGCACTTCAGGCAGAAGCCACAACAAATATTCCACTGAACTGGAAGCTCAGACATTCCCCAGGTCACTTTGGGCTTCTGATGCCTTTAAAGCAACAGACTAAAAAAGGAATAATACTATTAGGAGGGGTGATTGATTCAGATTACCATGGGGAGATTGGATTGTATTGGTGAAATTATTAAGGCAATTCCACGTAGTTAAAAGGGAGGTTTATTTTGTGGGGTAACTTACAAGTGAAGGGAGAGATTACAGGGTCTGGGAAAGGTGTAGCGCAGTCCGGCAGTGTTCTGTGGAGAACTCTGCTTGACCAACATCCAGGGTCCAGGAACCAAGAGAGCGGGAGCATCCGGATCTTGAGTCTTCAGGGTCCTCTCTTGACCCCGCCTTGTAAGTGTGACAGTTACCGAAGCCTCAATGGGGGTTAGAACTTCCAGATCAAAGCTGGAATGGCTACCCATTCCAGGATTGCTTCTCCACAATGGAGGTAAGAAGGATAATGTCTGGAGTGTAGAGAGCCGTGCACGGCCGCGCCTCAAAGATGGCGCCGGTGTCCGGCTTCCGCCTTCCCGATGGCAGGTGTTCTCTGGGATAAACAACTCCTTATTTGGCTTGGGCGTGGAATCTGGCTTGCTTGCGTATGTCTGACGCTATCGGCATTGTCCACGTGGCACTACGGGGTTGGTTGCCCAGTGGCTATAAAGGGCGTGGGCTGGCTTTCCCCGGAGTCAGAAGATGGCTTTCCCCGGGGTCAGAAGATTGTTCAAGGTTCCTGAATAAACTGCTTGGAGAAGAGCCTGGTGTTGCGTCTTCCTTGCTGGTCGAGGCGGACGTGACACTGGAATGCAAGAGATCCTTCAGGACATCTCTTGGTACTACCATGTCTTGTGATTAAAGTCAATGGGAAACTACAACAGCCTAATCCAGGATGACAAAGGGCATAGACCCTTTGGGAATGAAAGTATGGGTCACTCCTCCTGGAAAAGAGCCAAGACCCACTGAGGTGCTTGCTAGGGATGGGGTCAATACAGATAAAAAATAGGTGGTAGAGAAAGGTAGTTATAAATACCAACTAAGGTCATGTGATCAGTTATAGAAATGAGGCTTATAGTTGACATGAGTGTTTCTGTCATACTTTGTTAAGAATTATTGTACATGGGATAGTTGTATAATGTTTTGACATTATTATGACCTTGTTATTGTTTTAATTTGGAAATTAATTATGACATAATTGATTATTGCATGTCAAGTTGACTCGTGATGGCTATTCTTTTTTTTAATTAAGAAATTTTTTATTCATTTTACATACCAATCAAAGATCCTCCTCTTCTTTCCTCCTGCCCCTCCAGCCTTCCCCTCCCAACCCACCTCCATTCCCTTCTACAAGAAGGTAAGGCCTCCCATGGGAAGGTACATTTAGTAGAGGCAGGTTCAAGCCCCTCCCCCTGCCTCAAGGCTATGCAAGGTGTCCCATCATAGGTAGTGGGCACCAAAAAGTCTGCTCATGCACCAAGGATAGGTAATGGCTATTCTTATTTGTCAACTTGAATACATCTGGAATTAACTAAAACCCAAAAACAGAGGAGCATATGTATGAGGGAGGGATTTTTTGCTTACTTTGAAATGGGAAGATCCATTTCCAATCCAGATCTTGAGTTGTGAAGACACACCTTTATCTAGATCATTTGTTGAGGGAAAACTCTCCTCTAATCTTGGCCACACCTCCTGCTGGAAGCCTATATAAGGACATAGAAAGAGGAAACTTTTGCTCTTTGCCTGTTTGCTCTCACCTTGCTAGCAAGTTCATTCCTTCACTGGCATTAGAGACTACTTCTTCAAAATTCTAGCATATACTGAAGACCAGCTGAGACATCCAACCTTGTGGACTGAGCAAGCTAGCAAACAGCACTCCTCCATGGCCTCTGCATCAGCTCCTGCCTCCAGGTTTCTGCGATGTTTAAGCTCCTGTTCTGACTTCCTTCAATGATAAATAGTGATATGGAAGTATAAGCCAAATAAACCCTTTCCTTTCCAACTTGCCTTTTGGTCATGGTGTATCATGGTAGAACTCTAACTAAGACACTCACCAAGAAAAATTGCATGAAAGTGAAATAAAAATACTGTGAACTATAAACAGCCCTTTATTACCAATGCAAAAGATGAATAAAATGATTCTCTTTTTCTTTGAACCCCTCTAAAACCAGAAAGTGTTCATCTAAATGCACTAGAAGCTACAATACTGTGGTGGTGTTGCCTAAAATTTTCAGAGAGAAGTCACAAGCTTGATTTTATTAGCAATGTATAAAAATAGGGCATTTCATTTTCTGAAATCCAACCTGGCTTATGTAATATGACCCAGACTATCCTTGAGATTCTCATCAGAATAGCTTTAATTTTGGAGTCCGGATGGAAAGTTTCGGCAAAGTAACCCCGTGGCTAATTTCTCCAATCTCCAGTATGAAATTAGGAAAGTTTTCCTTTAAGAGACAGGTCTTGCTTGACCAAATTCATTTCCACAGAGCTTTAAGGACCATGTTTCCTTGTAAATGACTGGTGCAAACACTCCTGAAAGTGCTTAGTGGTTCCCCACTTGTTAGAGAAGATGACCCCAAGTTGTCTGTGTACACACTGGAGAATACCTCTACCCTCAAATTTCCAATAAGGCCTCTGTCACACTTCACTCCTTGATGCTATGTAAATCCAGAATTTTCCCACCCTGCCAGGACTCAGGAAGTTCAGATAGGAAAAGTGTAAGTTCAAGGCAAGCCTGGGCTACGCCGCAATATCTCATTTCAAAATAAAACCATAAAGGGATTAGAGATGTTAATCAGGGGTGGAGCAGTTCCCTAACATAGATAAGGCCCTGGGTTGAACTCTTAGTAACCCAGTAACATAACAAAACAAAATATACCCCACACACACACAGGTAATGAGAATGTTTGATTCTCTAAGCAATATATAAAATATGGAACCACAAGCATGTTTATGCCATTTAAGCCAAATTGTCACATCTCTATGTCTAAAATTTAGCACTGAAGAAAGCATGTGCCTATATCAGATAATATATGTAACAAAAGTATATTCTAATCAAGTAACCTTGGAAATTGTTTCCCAATACATTAAACAAAAGTGAAGTCATGGAAAAAGACAGAAACAAATGACTGAAGAATGATCATTGAGCTCCTATAAATATTATTCATTTATTCATTTTAATGAATAAAATAACTATAGATCTTTCAAAAGTAGACTATGATGGTCTGGTATGTTAAGATACTGTGCAGTAATCCATCCAGAATATTCAGATTATTCATAATTGTAAATATTTATAATTTCAAGTGAAAAGTTATATTATACAAAAGAAAACATAACATTCAGAAGAAATAATCGAGTTACCCTTACCCAAAGGACACAGATAAACACATATGCAAGCATAAAGTAATTTGTTTTAGCTAGATAAAAGAGTATTGTGAAAGTGTCTACATTTTAAATACTAATTTCCATTTTAATTATCTTATGCTTTCTTTTGGTATAAGATATGCTGCTATTGTGTTCACTTTGGCAGCTTATTAAAATTGGAAAAACAGTGAAGACTAGCATGTGCACTGTGCAGGATGATTCATAAATTCCAGAAGCAGACCATATAATTACATGAACTAAATGTATAGAAAATCCATTCAACAAAATTATAGCAGAAAATCCTCAAAGCTAGAAAAAGAAATGGGCCTCCAAACACAAGAGGCATTTAGGACCCAAAAGTATGACCAGAGAACCTCTCTGTAGCACACTATATGATCAAGATGACAAAACCACTAAGCAAATAAACTCTATTAAATGCTATGAGATAAAACACCTACATATCTATAAATGCAAGTGCATAAAAATAATGTAAGATTTCTTGTCAGCAACCCTAAACTCCAGAAAGCCATGGAAGGCAAATAACAAGTCCTTCAGGTAAACACTAGCTAACTGACATTGCTATGTCAAGCAAATCTATCTTTTAAAACTGATAGAGAAGAGCTGGAGAAATGACTTAGCAGTCAAAAGTATACACTGCTCTTGCAAAGGACCAGAGTTTGGTTCCTAGCACCCACATCAGGCAGCTCACAAATCCATGTAGCTACAGCTCTGGGAGGATACATCACTTCTGCCTCCTGCAGGCACCTGAACACACACACACACACACACACACACACACACACACACACACACGCGCACACACACATGCACGCACACACATACACACACAAAACTTTAAAATACTAAAAATAAATCTTTTTTAAGTTGACAGAAAATAAACATATTTCAAGGTAAGCACAAACTAAGGGCGTCCATGACATCCAACCCAGTCAGCCCTGCAGAAGATTCTCTCAGGAATAAAATGTAGAGCAGAGGGAAAGAATTTCAATCACTCCTGCGCAGGAAAGAACAAATTTATGAGAAAAATAAATGAACAAGTGAGAACTGGAAGGAATCTGCCATGTTTGTAACACAATAAGCCAGTAAACCCCTAGTAAGAATTGGGGAGAAAGTAAAGATCAAACAATAATTTAAAAAAAAAAAAACAGAGAAAAGTCCTCAAAAACCACAAGAATTTATACATATCTCTCAATAATCACCTTAAATGTAAATGGCCCGAATTCATGAGTCATCTGCATGTCTTCGGATGCAGCAACTAACTGGACTAAAATACAAAATCCAGATGTTTGGAGTCTCCAAGAAACACACCTCACTGGCAAAAACGTCTGCAGACAAAGGATCCAAAGATGAAAGTCAATCTATCAAGGAAATGGAAGTGAAAAGCCAACTGGCATAGATACTGTGATATCTGGTAAAGTAAACTGAAAGCCAAAATTAATCAGCAGAGATAAAGAATGCCACTGCATATTAATGAATGGAAAAAATATCAGGAAGACACAGTAATTATAAACATAGATGCGTTGAATTTTGGAGCACTTCAAAATTAAACTCTGAAACCATCCTGAGTTATCCAATCAGTAAATGGCCTAATTAACTGAATAGACAGTTCCCCAAAGAAAACATACAAGTGACCAATAGATTGCCAAAAATGTGTTCAACATTCTTCCTCAGCCACCAGCAAATGTAAGTGAAAACTGCTACGACATTCCATTTCACCAGTCAGGACGGCTGTGACCAAGACAACAAATGACAACTAATTCTGGCAATAATGACAGAAAAGATGTATCTTTACATATTATTGATGGAAATGTGAATTGGTTTGGCCATTATAGAATTCTATGTGAAGGTTCCTCGAAAAAGGAAAATAGAACTCCCACATGACCCAGTTAGACCATTCTTGGGTATATATTACCATACTACATTGATGCATACACATTCATACTTGTTGTTGCAATGTTCACAATAGCTAAGAAAAGGAGTCAGCCTTGAGATCTACCTACAGATGAGTAGATAAACAAATATAATTTTCAGTTGTAAGGAAAAATTAAATCAGACATGGATAAAACTGGAGAACATTATGTTAAGGAAAATAAGTCACATTCAGACAAATACATTTTTTTCCTATGTGGAATTTAGTGTGTGTGTGTGTGTGTGTGTGTGTGTGTGTGTGTGTGTGTGTGTTCATCTGTGTGTCTATGTCTGTGTGTCTTTGACTATATGTGTGAGTTTGAATGTATAATAAGCTAAGAAAGGAGACCATGAAATGGGAAGATCTTAAAGGATGGATGTGAAGAAAGGAAAGAAGCAATTGAATACATGTGACATGAAAGCAGTAGGTAGTTACTACCTAGAGGGTCAACAGATGGGTACAGAGCAGTGGGGATGGCCATGGGGGAGGGGATTGAATAAGAACAAAGTATTATGAGATAAATGTATAAAAATGTCATATTGATACCTATTTCTTTGTATGCTGACTTTAAAATCAATAAATACAAAAATATACTCTTATTAATAATAGTGCTATCCCTTGACAGTTCGGGAGGGATTCTTTTATAGCTTATTATTTTTCTTACTTTGCTATATAAACAAAGCATGGAGGTGAGATAATATAATAAACATAAATTGCCCAGACTTTGGAAAGAGCTCAGTCTAGAATCTCATTTCCTTGGAATCTCATATGTAATATCTTTTCTATACCCAGAAAAAATATTTTATTCATCAACAGACTGGTTTCATTTTGAGTTCATAAATTGAAGGACCTGTATTTGATCATTTTCTAATCTTCCTCTTACAACATGCTATTTCAAAACATTTTCTGTTTCAACTTTACATACTCTATTAAATCTTCAACTGTTAATACCTTTATTCTCAAGGTGACATTAGATTTTTCTAAGATATGTAAGCTAAAAAACTCAAGGTTTTTTATTTCATTCCTTAGTCAAGATAAATCATAAGTCCTTATTTTCAAATATTTTAACTACCAATGTGTTCAATTTTATTAGATAAATCTGGATGTAGCAGATACCAAAAAAAATCTTGACTTAGTGACTGGCTGACTGGCTGGATAGGGGTGCCGGGATGCATGGATGCACAGGTGTATGAGCACATGGGTGCATGGGTGTATGGGTGCAAGAATACCCAGGTGAATGGGTGCATGTGTGCACAGGTGGCAAACAAAAACAGAATAAGGTAGCTTATCTTACTCACTACTAAAAGATTTATTTATGACAATATCTGAGGAAATATGGCAATCTTAGTTATGATGGCCACAATATATATGCTCATATAAACAGTACTTTACCATCTACTTAATTAATGGCAGCATTAGAAAAATCCATAGCTCAAGGTGTGATCAAAAGAAAGACTGAAATTAGTAAAGAAGTTGCTTTCTAAAGTATTCTCTTCTCCATAAAGAAAACTTGCTGAAATTTAAGTGTCACTTTTTATAGAATTCTATACACTGGAGAAAGTTTTACTGCAAGTTGAGAAAATAATTCTTTAAGAAAACTGCCTGAATCTCCATAAGAATAGTCAGACTCATGGTCAGTTCATTTGGTCTACTCCAATCTGCCCATCTCCAGCTCTGCAAGTTAAGTTGAAAATGGAAATCAACATCCCACAGAACTGTGAAGCCAGCAGCCTGGCAGCCGTCACAGTGCACAGAGTGGGCTCCTTCTAAGTTTCATTCCCAGAAAACCACCATCATTCAACCTGTCTAGTGATTACCCAAAAGACCCACTTGCAAGGCTGTCATTATTTGACCAGTGTGAAACTTACCCTGCACAGAGCATTTGACAAAAACACATTAGAGGCTGTAAACTGAAGTTCCCAGGAAGAAGCTGAACCCAATAGGCTGAGGGCTGATGAGAATTTCAGCAACTGTAGAGAAATTTTGTTGCAGATCCAGACTCAGATTCTTGGACTACCTAGCACCTTCATAGCCATTCAGTACTCACCTCTGTGTCTGACCTAACATCCTTGAGACTACTGCATGAAACATTTAGAGATACATTAACTAAAGAGACTACTATCTTCCACCAACCCAAAAGCTAAGAGGTCATTAAATAGTATCTGAAGTTTGTAGTCAAGGTTTCCCCAAATCAATATAACCTCCCCTCTTGATGTTCACACCAATGTATTTTAAAAGGGGGTTTTATTTATGACTCTCTTTGTTCTGTTACTGTTAAAACTTTATAACATTGGTTCTGCATTGGAACACAGAATTTAGGATAACTTAAATCCATGTTCACATGCCATGGTTACTCATATTCAGGATAACAAATTCTTATCCCTTTTGAGGTGAGAGCCGTGTATTCTGAGAAGTTGTCTTTTGTTTTTATTTTTATTTTGTGTGTGTGGTACTTTTATTGCTGTTGTTCACCTTGTTAAAGCAAGCATTTGACATCACAGCAAACAACAGGCTGGCAAGTGAGGAATATGATATCCCTGGAGACTTTGAAAAGCTACACATATCCCTGGTAATCTAGGAGGCTGCATGTATGTTATTAATTTCCATAGCCACAGATGTGAGTGTGCAGAGGAAAGACCTGAGGAAGACTATAAGCTCTGCCCTGTGGCCCACCTCAGAGCTCAAGGAAGAAAGGAAATGGCACAGCATTAAAGACTATCACATTCACAGAGCCCATTGTCAGAGTCTGGGTCTAACTGGTTCCAGGCATTTAATCTCTGTTCAATCATTAGCTGGCAATTAAACCAAGTGAGCAGAAACTTCTGTGACCACATACAACAGAATACAGATGGTACAAAACAAGTTCAGAGTGTTACTAAGCAAACCACAGTAACAGCGACAACAAACTCTGGGAAGATTAAAGAATCTGATTGAGAGTGGCCAAATTAAATCATTCAAAATATCCAGGGTTTTTATTTTCTTTTGCTGTTTTTCTATTAAGAAAAAGTTATGAGACATGTAAAGGAACAAAACCTTTTGACCCAGGCCCAGAAGCAATCAGCAGTATGGCACTCCTCAATTTTCAATGGGGTCATGCCCTAAATCCCACTGAGAGTGGAAAATATGTCAAAAAATGTAATTAAGTCAACTGAACCATTGTAGATGAACATCATAGCTTACCTTAAACATACTCAGAACACTTAACAATATCCTACAGTTGGTCAAAGACATATAGAATAAAGCCTGTATTACAACAAAGCACTATCACATCTGTGGAATGCTGTACTGAAAGCCTATGACTATACTGCTATGCTAAAAATCATTTTCTCCCACTTCTGACGAGATGAGATTATCTAGTAATAGGAACTGGGACACGGACACTTAACAAAGGTTTAGTAGGCATAGTGTTCTTCAGGAAGGTATCAGGTTTTGACTGCATAGTCTTCTTTTTATTTTGTTTCTTTACAATGAACAAGTACATCCTGTACATGCCTGTTAGCTCTCGACAGTCTCTATCACTGGTATCCATTTCTTTTAGCAACCATACCCCACTGTTGATATTGGGAGATGCCTCCACCACTTTCATTCCCCTGAACTTCCTCAATGTCTCAGATACATATTGTCAATCCTTTGCCTCACTTCTTTACTTCTTTCTTCACTGGGTTTGATAATCTCCTCATTGGAAAGATCTTCAGCCACTATGAAGGACAATGACTACCTTCTTCATCAATCCCCAACTCAAGTTGTTTCTTAATCACTACTGTTTTACTATTTTATCAGCTCTAAAACTCTCGGGTAAAGCATCTGAACATGTCTTCAAAACTTTCTCTCAAGTGGCATTCATTTGTGAATTCTGTGTGGTTTCTTTCAACTCTGCAGTAACATTTTTGGGTGGGATTTAGAATAATAAACCTGTCCAAAGCTCTCAGACCATTTCAATAACCCACAAAACACTTGGCCTACATAGCATGTTTTGGATAATAAACTGACACTGTTCAGCCTTGAAACATTGATTGATTGAATGCGGTTGTTTCCAGAAACAAATACACATCTTAATATGAGTACACAGGTGATTGACATGCTGTAGAAGCCCTAAATCATTGTCTAAAATCAGAAGAACCTCAAAGTTTCATTTTGCTTACAACATTCTCTTGCTTGTGGAAGGAAACAATTCAAAACCAGTCTTCAAAGAATTTAGATATCATCTAAGCTTTCATGTTATGGAAATAATAAAGTAGGAACAGGTAAATGTCACATTTCTTGAAAGGTCTGG
This sequence comes from Peromyscus californicus insignis, assembly GCF_007827085.1. Taxonomy (NCBI): domain Eukaryota; kingdom Metazoa; phylum Chordata; class Mammalia; order Rodentia; family Cricetidae; genus Peromyscus; species Peromyscus californicus. The sequence goes on from NW_026294617.1 coordinate 42,396,540, forward strand.
TTCTCTCCAAGTGCTAAATTATTAAAAGCTCTCATTTGAACCTTGTAACATTTTGACCCCAAAGCAGCATGACATAGTCTTTGAATGCCTTCATATTTAAAACCATATCAGAATGCTGTAGCATATGCCCCAAGAAAAAGGTTCTTCCCTCAATATTAGTTGTTTTTTCTCTCAGGTATTTCTCATCACCAATTATCCTATGAACTCCTTCTTAAAAGCTTCAGCACCTTCAATGACAGCTCCTGTTCCCTCACCATCAACTCTTTATTATGGAAAGTGTGCTGCCATTTAAAGCATTGAAATCAACTATCAATATTAGTATTCCTGTAAGATAATCAGTATGTCCTTCTAGTGCATTCAAAGGTTTCACTAGCCTGGGTTATTACTCATATAATTAATATTCATTATCTCTCTGGCCTTCTATTCCCATGAAAAGGGATTTTTTTTCTCATCATCAATTGGTTCAACTCTTTTCTCTATGACAACAGTAGAATTAACTGGCACAGATGATGTCACTGCATCACTGATTCACTTCTCATCCTTTAAGCAAAGCTTCCTATATTATGGGTTGTAACCCCATATGGATTCATGTGCAGTTATAAAACTTGGCTGAAGGGGGAGGGGTCACAAAAATTAGCCACAATTATAACAATTCAAAATTGTATGCATAAGTGTGATGAATCTCACACTATTTCCAGCAGCTTTCACCCAGGCTGTACCCCAGACTTCACTACAGCCACGGTTCTATGTACAGAGCATGCACACTCTGCATGCATCATGTTCTCACACTGTGAAGACCAGCATGCTGGCTAAAACAGCACAGTCCAGATTCTAAAGGATTGTGTGTCATGAATGATTTTATAATTTGTAGCAAGTTTTCTGCTCTTATAGAAAATAACAGTAAAATTACAGAAAGCAAAAACTTGATATTATCCCACTATCATTCTTGGTGTATATTGAACCAGTTTATATTCAGATTGCATTATGTTAAAATGTTACAATTTTAAAAACATCACTGTATGAGAAATTGAGAAGAAAACCACAGAGTTTCCTCTAGTATGTCTCACTGCCCACTCCACTCCTCCACAGTCCTTGTATTGTTAACATCTTGAATTACTGCAGTGTTATTTTTAGAATTGATGAACCATCATTGATTTATTGTTATTAACTAAATTCCATAGGATGTTGTGGAATTCACTCTTTTGTATATTTTATAGATCTTAACAAACACATGGTGGCATATATCCATCATTATAATATAATATCAGGTATTTTCACTGCTGGAAATCTCAAGTTCCAGAAAACTCATCCTTTTTTCACTCCATCCCTCACTCCCCTCAGGCCCAGCCACCAGCAAATACTACTTGATGTTTTTACTATTTTCATAATTGTGCCATTTCCTAACTGTTCCAGAGTTGGAGTCGTACAAAGCCTGGCCTTCACTAACTTGCTGCCACCTGCATGGTGATATGTAGTGTGGTTCTTACATATCTTTCCATACTTTGGTAACCTTCTGGTTTTCCTTCTTAAGCAATGATCTCCTTTGTATAGACCCATGACTATTTGCTTATTCATTCCTCTGTTGAAGAGTAACTCAATTGCTTCTTTGCATTAATAATTATGAATAACTTTGTACAAAGAAAAATGCTGCTTAAGTTGCTCACTTGAGTTTCATCAAAAATCTTTTAGTGAAGTATGGCTTCAGATTAGACAGGACATACAACCATATTTTAAATGGTCACAAACATGCTTCTGCCATTTTTCACTAAGTGCACATGTATGCAAAGTAGTGTTCTCAGCAATGATGGTTAGAAAATCAAAGTATCAGTCAACTCTGGAAAATGTTGAGTGTGCCTTGTGTACTGCAGTATTGAATATTTATCCAAGGTTTATCTCTTTTTGCAAAACTAAACTAACACATACATCCTATCAGTACACAAATTTCCTTTCATATTTAGTAAAAGGCAAAAATATATGTGCACCAAATAATTGGTTTAAATGAATTTATTATTTATTATCAGTAAATGCTTGATTGACATACCTACTTTTATTCCTTGTGTCACATAAAACTTTCTTAAGCAGGAAGTGGGTCATCAAAGGTAAGAGTTTAAGAAGGCTTACTTTAGGTTACTGAAGACTGTGAGCTGTAAAATGCTAACTAGCATATGATGGCTGCTCTTGGCTTGATGCCTTCATGGTGGGCAATTATCTTGAATTTCATCTCAAGAGTAATTGCCTCCCTCTTTTTCTTCCCACTCAAAGTAAGAAACACAGATGTGCATGATGGGATGTGAAGGTACAGCACACAATATCTCCAAGCACTAGCAATATTATAGAGTGTGGGTTGTTCTCAGTCATGCTTGCTTGGTTAACTGAGCACAGTGGCTGCCCAACAGCATAAGGTAAGACTGTACAGCAGATTTGCTAATCCAGGAAAAGATCAAAATTTAAAGCATAATTTCTACTTAATGCATCACTTTTGTATCGTTGTGAAATTTTTAAAATCATAAATTGGGAACCATCCACAACTATTTCTGAGTAAATTCATAAGACTGACAAAAGTTAACTGAATTACCTCATGACTAAATAAGCCCATTCCTGGATCTTAATAGAACTGAATAGACAAAGAAAAACTGATCATAACAACATGTTTCAATGATTGATTCATAACAGCAAACAAAAAATGAACAAAAACAAACAGAATGTCTGCAAATTAATGAAGGGATAACCAGACTGTGGGATAGCCACATAATATATGTTAACCCAGTCATGAAAAAGAATGAATTAGCTATATACTACAAGCATGCTGCTTTGAAAATATGCTGAGGAGTCCTATTGCACTGAATAATTTATTTGTCTAAAGTGCTGAGAACAGTCAAATCCATAGAAGTAGAAAGCAAACAATAGTTGTTCAGAGCTCAAGGAAGATGGAAACAGGGAGTGACTGATAAGGGCTTCCTTGGAGAGTGATGAAAATATTCTGCAGTTGGTAACGACTACACAAATAACAGAATCATATGCTATGATGCAGAGAGTAGTATGATGTATAAGTTATATAACAAAATATTGAAGTTTAAATAACTCTTGTAGAAAGTTCTAGCCAAAGGCTCCTAATGTTTTAGACAATAAAATGGAATGGCGCTGAACAGAACTAGAAGTGCCTAGGAAAATAATAATGATGTTGAAGATTTCTTTTATAAAAATATTTATTGAACACCTGGTGTGTACTAGACACCATACAATGGACTTGAAATGCATTGACGAATGAAGCTCTCTACACTGAAGGAGATAGATGAGGGATCTGAGTCATGAAAATAGAGTAAGCAGGCCAACTAAAGCTGGAGGGAAGTTAATGGCAAGTCTTACTGTTCCTGGAAGGGCTGGAGAACAGTGAGAAGTAGGCACTGTGCATGGAGAACACTAAGGGAAGAGGAGACAAAGTAAGCTCAGCTTAGCAGGCATCATGGAGATGCTGTTTCTTCTGAGTAAATCCAGGTTAGAAGTAATACGATCTGGCTCACTTGGGGTGGGAGCTTTTAATTCATGGGGTTTTTTTTGCAAGTTATGTATTTTCTCTGTTTTCACACTTGAGTTTTTAAGATTTGTCTTACATTTTTAAAGTGCCACCCAGCGCCTATGGCTAGCAGCAAAGAGAGAAACAGAAACCTGTTTGAAGACTCTTGTAATAGTTTCAGGAAGATGCCAGGAATTTAGATGGGGGTGGTGCTTCATTACCATTAACAGGGGAACTACCCCTGAGACCAAAAGAGGCAGGACTTTTATGATGGTCTGACTAACCTAGTTTTGAAGGTTGAGTGGACCTTTTCCATATCTTAAACTCTTGTTGAGGAAAGTGCACAGAGAAATTTGTGTTCAAAGTCAGTGGGAGTTTAGCAAATTACACTAGAGGTTTATCCTATCTGAAGTGTCCCTAATGCGGACAGCTGAGACTGTTGAACAGAGAGGCAGCTGCACACTGCAGACTGAGTTTTCCTGATGACTCTGCTTTCGTGGCACAGAGGGGAACACGTGTCTCAAGGAAGAGGGTAGCTTCGCAACGGTGGAAGGAAGAGCAAGTCAGGTTCAAGTTTGAACAAGCCACACGGGCTCTCCGTGTCTTTTTCTTCACCAGAAAATGAAAGGAATTCACAAGCATATCACATACTCAGCACCAGCCTCCAACATAATAGATTCCTAGGGGGAGGTATTATCAGTAAGTATCAGGAAGCCATGTGTGATGGTTTGAATAGGGATGCCCCCAATAGGCTCATAGATTTGAATACTTGATCACCAGGGAGTGACACTATTAGGAGGTGTGGCCTTGTTGGAGGAAGTGTGTCACTGGGGGTAGGCTTTGAGATTTCAAATGCTCAATCCAGGCCCAGGGTCTCTTTCTTCCTGCTGCCAGTCATGCGGATGTAGAACTCTCAGTTCCTTTCCCAGCACCATGTCTGTCTGCGTGCTGCCATGCTTCCTACCATGGTGATAATGGACTAAACCTCTGAACCTATAAGCCAATGCCAATTAAATGTTTTCCTTTCTAATAGTTGTCATGGTGTTGGTGTCTCTTCACAGCAAGAAACCCTAACTAAGACACCATGGATGAGCAGAAGCAAGCAGGAAGAAGAGCAGAATCCTCTGGCTGGTGAGATAAGGAACCCTAGAGGTGAAGTACTGCCACTTTGTAATGCCGGTGTTATTTCTAACTGCATTCTAAGTACTTGTTCTATCCACAGAGAATTGTAGCTCTCACTTCTCATTGAAGAAGCTCTTTCTGCAATAGATGATGGTTACTACAGAGATCCACAACTGGCCAAATGCAGAGAACAGCTGACTCTGGGGTGTCCAACCACAATTAATACATCTATAACATAATCACAACACATAAGGTTCTGGAAACATTACAGAAAGGGTAGGAGAAAGACTACAAGAGCCAGAAGACCTGTATGTCTTCTGGGAGATAGTGTCTTCAGGCTATGACAGGGAACCTGCATCCTTGAAGTCCCATCAACAATATGGCTATCAAAGAAGGCTTGCAGAATGACAACACCAGCTGACATGGCAACATGAATGGGGGAACCATCACAATGCTCTACCACAAGATGAAAAGATATAGGCAATCAGTGACTGCTGATGGAGGTTCAGTCTTCTCCAGGGACAAGCCTCCTAATAAGTTGTCCAATTTCAAGTGGTCAGTCCTAAAAACATATGTATGTGCTCGACACTAAATGGTCTCAGCAGATTGTATTTACATTATCTGTCTATACATATATGTATCAATAAAAATTTAAAAAGAAGAGGCAGGTAGATAGGCACTGAAGGAGTTGGAGGGTAGACATTATATTAATAAAGTATTTGTGTATGAAATTCCTTAGAAAATAAATTTTAAAAAATCAAGGTGGAGAGGAAAGGATTTATTTGGCGTACCCATCATGATTACAGTCAATCATTGAGGGAAGTCAGGCCAGAACTCAAGTAGCAACTGAAGCAGGAACCATAAAGAAAAGCTGCTTACTAGCTTGCTTCCTCTGGCAAGCTCAGTTACTTTTCTTATACAGCCTGGGCCTATCTGCCTAAGGATGGCACCGCCCATGGTGGAATGGACCCTCCTCAACCCACTAGTTAAGAAAATGCCCCCACAGACATGCCCACAGGCCAATCTGATGGAGGCAATTCTTTACCAGGGGTTCACTAGTCCCAGGTAACTCTAGTTTGTGCCATATTAACAAAAATCATCACAGATGGTGTCTAGTGACCCTCCATCTAGGACATGAAGGATTCTGTATGAGTTCTTCATCCAACCACTCATTTCTACAGTTCTTCATAGGAAGAACTCATTTCTAAGATCACTAAAATCCAAGGTCTCTTTTCTCTGTTGCTGAAGTCAATATGGAGTTTTCTGCCCTGCTATAACTTGAGCCCTTCCCATTGCTTTATCCATTGGTTATTTTTTCCTTTTTGAAAGTTTCTTCTCCCTTGGCTTCTGCACCATGAGAGTCTCCTAACTTGTATTTTTACTGTTTTTTCTTCGTCTTGAAGATTTATCCTCATTTACCCAGATTCTAAATAGTAGTTCTTCAATAAATGAACCAGAACAGAGTTTTCACATCAACAGAAGATAAAGACAAGAAAGAACTGATTAGGGAAATGATTTAGTCATGCACCCTCACTCAGACCATCTTCATAGATCTATAAACTGTGTGTCAAGTTTTCTTTAATGATCTGGTGAAAATATCCTTAAATTCTTATCCTTTTGTTGTTTGAACTTGAGTTCTGTTAAGTTGGATTCAGTGGTACAACAGAGCATACGCACAAGCAGAGGTGATACCCTGATGGGTAGGATGTGCTGAAGTGGTCCAGCAGCAATCTATAGCCTCAGGCAAACAGCACACACAGAACAGCTGGTCCTGCAGACACGCCAGTGTTAGGAGAGTGCAAAGAGGGGAGCAGGAGAGTAGTGTGGCTGGAGGCTTAGGCACAAAATGGTGGTAGTGATGTCAGCAGTCCTGGTGGCAGTAGCAACCCAACAGCTGCTGCTACTTAGGTGTAAACTCAGCAGCACATTAAAGAATGTCCAGTTGTTAAGACTGTTCATCATGGGCCGAGAATATGACAGAACAGGTTAGGGCACCTGCTTCAGAGCTTGATGACCTGAATATGATGCCCAAGACCCACTCAGTAGAAGGAGAGGGCCCACGATTACAAGTTGTCTTCTGACCTACACACCCACACAGACACACACACACACACACACACACACACACACACACACACACACGGCATGACACATTCATGTGTACTCATGTGCATACATGAGCACAAGTAAGTAAAGTATAATTTAAAAGTTAAAGCAAAACTACTCAGTCTTACAAGATCGATATCCAATTTCTATAAGCTTAAAATAAAAATTTGACAATTGCCACATTTGATGAAAAACAATTCTATTATCATTCAGTGCTTTGAATAAACCAAGAGTTAGTGAATTAGATAATTTTAAACTTAATTTTTCATTGTAATCAAAGGCAGTAATAGACTGCATAGCAATTTTTTTCCGTAAATGTAAATCAGGTAAAACAGTGAAATAGTATTGCATAAATTTATAATTAAAGTCTAACTTCAAAAAACTAATTTATTTGGAGAATTAAATAGTTTGCTAGAAAAAAAATCTATGAGCAATCAAATGCAAGTGTATTAAAAATTATACTTTTTCCAAAATTTATCACATATTTACCTCAATATTATCACACACTATAAATACTCAGCTCTTAGTTGTTCCCAGTAAGACTTGCTCTATCGCCGGGCGGTGGTGTCGCACGCCTTTAATCCCAGCACTCGGGAGGCAGAGCCAGGCGGATCTCTGTGAGTTCGAGGCCAGCCTGGGCTACCAAGTGAGTTCCAGGAAAGGCACAAAGCTACACAGAGAAACCCTGTCTCGAAAAAACCAAAAAAAAAAAAAAAAAAAAAAAGACTTGCTCTATCCCCAGACTCTCCTGGAATTTGTGATCCTCCTGCCTCTACCTCCTAAGAACTGGGACTAGGCAAAATACCTATAGTACCACATCTAGCAAGAAAGATCTTAAATAACATTAGCAAAAATGGTTTGTGATCTTGCATCTGCAGTTGATGCTACTTTCATTGTACAAATTAAAAATGGAACTGCTACTTCAAGACATTGTTAAACATAGTGATGTTCTGGATAACTGTCCAATTCATGAGAAAAAAGCAAAAAAATGGCAAATGAGATTATATCAATATAAAAACATCTGCACAGCAAAGAAAATAATAGCAAAGTGAAAAAACAGCCTAAGATTGGACATAGAGTTAATATCCAGGATATATAAGGAATTAGAATATTTTAAAAATCCAGGTATTGCAATTTAAAAATAGGCAAAATACCTATATCAATAACTGCTTTGTATCTTTAGTCACTAAGGACAAGTAAATAAATCCACTATGAAATCAAATTCCATCCCAGTAACAATGGCTATTCCAATGTTGGAGGAGATAGAGAGAAAAAAGAACTCCAATGTACTATTAATGGGGATGTAAATTAACACAACTTTTTGGAGTACAGCATTTGAGTTCCTCAGATGAACTAAAAATAAATTTGCTGTGTCATCCAGCTATCCCACATGCAGCTATCCCGTTTCCAAAGGAAATAAAAAACAGAGAGCTGTGTGAATGCTGTGTCATTTGCAGCAGGGTCCACTAAAGCTAATCTATAGAATTTGCCTGTTGTCCTCCTAAAAAAGTAAATATGACGAATGTGTACAGGATATATACGTAGATATCCTGTACATATTACATAGTGCAACACTTTTTAAGCCAGAAGAAAGAATAAAATCCTGCCATTTGCCACAAGATTGATGGATGTAGATGCGATTATATTAAGCAGAATAAGCAGATACACAAAAAGACAAGCACAGCATATTCTCTCCTATGTAGAAGCTAAAAAATGTTGATCTAAAGGTAGGATAATGACTATGAGAAATGGGAATGAGTGTAGGAACAGAAGTGGAAAAGGAGTAATTGAGTTTGATTAATGCTATATGGGAAATAGCATACAACCTCCTTGGTACATCTAGCTGAAACATCAATAAAAAAATTAATAAATGAAATAAAGTTGCTAAAAAATATAAATTTTATGATCTGCTATATAAACATACAAAAAACACAAAAATCAATAGTTAATCAATATATAATATTATTGAGCATTTTAATGTATGAACTACATAAAATTATGACACCAACAATATAACTTCCTGCAACTCACCTTGTTTTCAGGTTTGGAGAACTTTGCCGACTCTCACCTGCCTTACAAGTCACACAAACAGTAACTACTGCTGCCAGGCATCAGGACCACAACAACGTTTTGTTAGGTAATTAAATAGTTCCAAAGGGAAAAGTTTGTGTTTTAGAATATTTAGTGTGATTTTCTTGCTTTTTTTTTTTTTTTTTTTAGAAAAGCATACCCAAGTGTTCATTTTTTCCACATTTCAGCCATCTCTGATTTCTTTCATAAGGGAGGAAGAGGAAGTGAAGAGGAAGGCTGAGCCCTCCATGTCTCTTCCTCCTTAGAGCCCTTTAGCCACAGCATCCCCCTTTCATTTTCTTTAAATTTGAGGCTGGGGTGCTAGAGGAGAAGTTTGGAAGCTTCCCATCTAATCCAGCTATATGCTGAAGAGCAATTAAATAAAGCACAAAACATGGAGTAGCCTATCTAATTTCATGGTCAGTTTCACGACTCCCAGTCTCCAAATACCATGCTACCTTCTCTATATCATCATGGTACTGCTGTGGGATGGTCTGTATGTCAAATGTGTTGCTGATTGATCAATGAATAAATCACTGATTGGCAGTGGCCAGGCAGGAAGTATAGGCAGGACTAACAGAGAGGAGAATTGAGAGAACAGGAAGCTGGGTGGGGGAGACACTGCCAGCCGCCATCAGGACAAGGAAGATGTAAAGTACCGGTAAGCCACAAGCCACGTGGCAAGGTATAGATTAATAAAAATGGATTAATTTAAGCTGTAAAAACAGTTAGCAAGAAGCCTGCCACGGCCATACAGTTTGTAACCAATATAAGTCTCTGTGTTTACTTGGTCAGGTCTGAATGGCTGTGGGACTGGCGGGTGTCAGAGATTTGTCCTGACTATGGGCCAGGCAGGAAAACTCAAGCTACATGGTACCATTATGTGTTCTTTATTTTTATGTTATTGTGTTGTTAAGGTTTCTATTGCTGTGAAGAGACACAGTGACCAGAGCAAATTTTGTAAAGAAAAGCATTTAATTGAGAACTGGCTTACAGTTCAGAGGTTTAGCCCATTGTCATCATGGTGGGAAGCATGGCAGCACACATACAGATGTAGCATGAGAAGTAGCTGAGAGTTCTACATCTAGATCCAAAGGAAGCAGGAATAAAGAGTGTGACACTGGGCTTGGCTTGAGCTTCTGAAACCTCAAAACCCATCCCCAGTGACACACTTCCTCCAACAAAGCCACAGCTACTCCAACAAGGTCTCACCTCCTAACAGTGCCACTCCCTATGGGCCTATGGGGGCCATTTTCATTCAAGCCACCACAGTGATACATGATATGATTCATCTACTGATTTTGATTATATGTGAGGTAATATATGTTTAGAGTTTTTACATAATATGTGACATGATATATTTAAGAATTATATATAACATATGTTATGTTCAAAGTTTACATAACAAGTCATTTTTATATAACTCAGTTTGGAAACATTATTATCATACTCTAAAGCATAAAAATATTGAGAGAAGGCAGTAGAGAAAAGACCAAATATAAACATTTCCTTATTTCTTTTTCTAAGTGATGTTTCCTAAACTTCAAACCATCTCTATCAATATTCCTATCTTAAAAGGCAGTTTACAGAACACAATTTCAGCCTGGGCCTTTTGTTCCTCAATGCTCTAACCTGAATGAAATCAATGGTAGAATATACTGTACCCCTTCATTACCACTCTTAATGCAGTATCATGCTCTTTAAGCAAATGGCCTCCACCATCTCCAGTGAAGCAAAATAAAAGTTATTACTGCTCAGATTGACACTAATTGAACGAGTTGGTTGGTTTCCTATCTAGAGAATCCTGTGCTTCTTGGCCAGAAGAGAGAATTTTCTGCAAAGATGTGATAGATTCCAACACTTTTTAAAATTGGTGTGGGTTGGTGGTGGGACATGACTCAGTCAGTAAAGTGCTTGGGACTCAAACATGAGGACCTGAGTTCAGTCCTCCAAACCCACAAAGCCTGGAGATATGGCTCAGCAAATAAGAGCACTAACTGGCTGTTCGTCTAAAGGAGCCGGACTTGATTCCCAGTACCTACATGGTAGCTCATAACAATCTGTAACTTCAGTTACAGGGGATTTGACTTTCTCTTCTGGCTTCTCTGGGCACTGTAGCTAGAGTTTTTCTGCCTGGCCCACAGTCAGGACAAATCTCTCTCACCCGCCAGTCCCACAGCCGCTCAGACCCAACCAAGTAAACACAGAGAGTTATATTGCTTACAAACTGTATGTCTGTAGCAGGCTTCTTGCTAACTGTTCTTATATCTTAAATTAATCCATTTCTATAAATCTATACCTTGCCACGTGGCTCACGGCTTACTGGCATCTTCACATGCTGTTTGTCATGGCGGCGGCTGGCAGTGTCTCTGACTCAGCCTTCCACTTCCCAGCTTTATTCTCCTCCTTGTCCCGCCTATACTTCCTCCTGTCTGACTACTGGCCAATCAGTGTTTTATCTACTAACCAATCAGAGCAACACATTTGCCATACAGAACATCCCACAGCAGGGCACCAGGTACACACCTGGTACACAGACATCTATAGAGGCAAACATCCACAAATATATAAAAATAATAATAATAATAATCCTAAAGCCAAGCAAGCAGTGTACACTTATAATCTCAATCTGAGCAGACAGTGACAGGACAATGCCTGAAGTTCATTGGCCAGTCACTCTAGCTAAATTAGCAAAGTCCAGGCTCAAATAAGAGATGTTGTCTCAAAAAAAAGTAATGTGAAGCGTGACAGAGGAAGACTTAGTGTCAACCTCTGGCCTCCACATGCTCATACATATGTAAATGCGAGTGTGCACACACAAGCTCTCTCTCTCTCTCTCTCTCTCTCTCTCTCTCTCTCTCTCTCTCTCTCTCTCTCTCTCTCACACACACACACACACACACACACACACACACACACACACACAAAATATCAGAACAGAACAGAAAAGTTAATGCAGTGTCCATCAGAGTTCATCAGGCATATTGTACATGGGGTAATTTTCTTGTTGACCTCTAGAACTTTCTCCAGCAGAAATGCCAATAACTTTCATCCAATAAAACAACCTCAAAAATGCTTCCTGGCATAAACTCGGTCTTATATGTAATAAGTTGCTAATAACCATCCTTGCTTCTTAAATGCTCTTTGAATTGATCTTAATCTCATTAGCTCAAAAAATCAGTTAAACACTTCACAGGTATCCATTTTATATTTTATTGACAGTCATGATATTTTCATTTTCAAAATTATGTTTTGGCATAACTTAACTCTCTTTGCCTGGGCTCCTTTATCTACAAACTGTAGACTAAAAGACATACTTTGCTGAGTTGTAAAGATTTAGAGTCAAGAAGTCAACACTTCACACAGAACCATAGGGTGTGAGTGTGTAGCTAAGCAGGTGTTTCATTCACACTTGGGACTAGGGGTGTGGTTGATCAGTCTACCACTGTAGGCTTCAGTCCCTCCCTACTCACTTGTATATAATAGACTCAGCAAACTTGCCTGAAATGACTTTTCTGCTGCTACAATCACATTCTTTAAAATCCTTCCTGACCTGTCTCTATTCTAATTATATACTTCCTACCTCATGGAAATAATGTGCAGTGGGAACTACATGTAAGAAGCCAAGCTAGGTGACCTTCATCACTGGAAGCTTTCCAGTGCTTGTCTCCAGTAGACTGGAGCAGATGTAGGCTTTTAAACATCTCCAATACTATCAACTAAATAAATTGAAACCTAAATTAAAGTCTTCCTGCCGGGCCTGGTGGCAAGGGCCTTCAATCCTAGCCCTCGAAAGACAGAGGCAGACAAATCTCTGTGAGTTCATGGTCAGCCTGGTCTACAGAGAGAGTTCCAAAACAGTCAGGGCTACAAAGAGAAACCTTGCCTCCAAAAACCCAAAACATATATTTTTCTTTATTTACTTTACAATTTTATTTCCCAGTCCCACCACTGGAAGTTTCCTGGTTACAGAAGATGGCCAGTTCAGGCTCCACATTCCCCATTATGAGGAGTCCTCAATAGAATCACCCTCAATAGAATCCTGGGAGTCTCTACTGCAATAAGTTTTCACATTGCCCCCCAAATGCCCTCCAATACCAGTCTTCTCTCCCCATACTCTCTCCCTCCATTCCTCTTCCTCACACCTGATCACTTTTGTTCCTATTCCCACGTGCCCCCGAGTACACCCACAAAATCTATTCTATTTCTTATTCCCAAGGAGATCCATGCATTTCCCTTAGAACCCTCTTTGTTACTTAGTCTTTCTAAGTCTATTGATTGTAGCATAATCATTACTTACACAACAGCTAATATTCACTTCTAAGTGAGTATATACCATATTTGTCTTTCTGTGTATGAGTTACCTCACTCAGGATGATTTTTTTTCTAGTTCCATCCATTTGCCTACAAATTTCATGACATTATTTTTTTAACAGCTGAGTAATACTCCATTGTGCAAATGTACCACATTTTCTTTATCCATTCTTTGGTTGAGGGACATCTAGGCTGTTTCCAGTTTCTGGCTATTATAAATAAAGTCACTATGAACAAAGTAAAACAAGTTTTATTGTGGTAGGATGGAGCATAGCTGGGTCTTGAGATGTATTGATTCCCAAGTTTTCTGAGGAATTGCCATATTGATTTGCGTAGTGATTGTACAAGTTTGCATTCCCACAGTAATGAAGGAGTGTTCCTCTTGCTCCACATCCTCACCAGCATGAGCTATCACTTGTGACAGGTATAAGATGGTATCTCAAAGCCATTTTGATTTGCATTTCCCTGATGGCTAAGGATGATGAACATTTCTTTAAGTGTTTATCTGCCATTTGAGATTCTTCCATTGAGAATTCTCTGTTTAGATTTGTACCTCATTTGTAAATTGGAATATTTGGTTTATTGATGTCTGGTTTCTTGAGTTCTTTATGTATTTTGGGTATTAGCCCTCTATCAGATGTGGAGTTTGTGAAAATCTTTTCCCATTCTGTAGGCTGCCATTTTGTTCTATTGACAGTACCCTTTACCTTACAGAAGCTTTTGAATTTCATGAGGTCCTATTTATTAATTGTTGATCCTAGTGCCTGTGCTATCTGTGTTCTGTTCAGGAAGTTGTCCATTGTGCCACATCCTTCTACATGCAGACACCATGGTAGACTAGCACCCCTTGTTGAAGATGCTTTCTTTTTTCCATTGTGTATTTCTGGCTTCCTTATCAAAAAGCAGGTTCAATGGGTATGTGAATTCATGCCTGGGTTTTCTGTTTGATTCCATTGATCAACCTGTCTGTTTTCATGCCAATACCATGAGGTTTTTATTACTTTGGATTTTTCAATACAGAGATGGTGATAACTCCAACATTTCTTTTATTGTTCAGGATTGTTTTAGCTATCCTGGATTATTTGTTTCTCCATATGAAGTTGAGTATTGTCCTTTCAAGGTCTGTAAAAAAAAATGTGTTGGAGCTCAGATGCAAGATTGTAAAACATCAGTAGCGAACTTCTGCCCTCCAGGGTTCTCCCATTGTGCTGTAAGCCTGTATTTAAGACCTCCTCCCTCCTTCAATAAATGACATTCGGCATTTAAAATTTAAAAAAAAAATTAAAATTAAAATATATATATATATATATATATATATATAATTAAATGAATACTGCGAATGTAATCTATGAATACCACAAATGTGATTAATATCATGAGTGTAATTAATGAATATCATGAGTGTAATTTAAAAAATAAAAATTAAAAAAAAGAAAGCAAAAAAATGTGTTGGAATTTTTATAGGGATTTCATTGAATCTGTAGATTGCTTTTGGTAGGATCACCATTTTGACTATGTTGATCTTACTGATCCATGAGCATGGGAGATCTTTCCATCTTCTGATATCTTCTTCTTCATTTCTTTCTTCAAAGACATGAAGTTTTTATCATATAAGTCTTTCACTTGCTTAATAAGATTTATCTCAAAATATTTTATATTATTTGGGGCTATTGTGAATGGTGTTGTTTCCCTGATTTCTTTGTCAGTCTGTTTGTAATTTGTACAGAGGAGGGCTACTGATTTTTTTGTTTGTTGTTTGTTTGTTTATTAAGACAGGGTTTCTCTGTGTTATAGCCCTGACTGTCCTGTAACTCAATCTATATACCAGGCTGGCCTGGAACTCACAGAGATCTGCCAGTCTCTGCCTCCCAAATGTTGGGATTAAAGGCATGCACCACCACCACCTGGAGATTTTTTGGGTTTTAGTTACTATTTTATCCAGCCACTTCCCAGAAGGTGTTCATCAACTCTCGGAGTTCCCTGCTAGAATTTTTAGGCTCACTTATGTATACTCTCATATTATCTGAGAATAGTAATACTTAGACTTTTTCCTTTATAATTTGTATCCCCTTGATATCCTTCTTATTGTTCTAGCTAGAACTTCAAGTAGTGTATTTAATAGATATGGAGAGAGTAGACAACCTTGTCTTGTTCCTCATATTAGTGAAATTGCTTTGAGTTTTTCTCCATTTAATTTGATTTGTTAATTTAATTTTATTTATTTTAGTAATTGGCTACAGGCTTGGAGTATATTGCCTTTATTATGTTGAGGTAGGTTCCTTTTACCCCTACTCTTTCCAAAATTTTTATCATGAAGAAGTATTAGATTTCGTCAAAGGCTTTTTTTTTTCAGCATCTAATGAGATGATTATGTGGACTTTTTTCTTTCAGTTTGTTGATATGCTAAATTACATTGACTGATTGTCCTATGTTGAGCCATCCCTGAATCTCTTGGATGAAGGCTACTTGGTCATTGTGAATAATCTTTTTGATGTGTTCTTGGATTCTGTTTGCAAATGTTTTTTTGAGTATTTTTGCATCTATGTTCATAAGGAAAATTGGTCTATAATTCTCTTTCTTTCTTGAATATTTGTGTGGTTTGGGTATCAGATGGCTTTGGCCTCATAAAATGAGATAACTGTTGGGTATTTTGATGTCTAATTTCTTGAGTTCTTTATATGTTCTGGATATCAGCCCTCTGTCAGATGTGGGGTTGGTGAAGATCTTTTCCCACTCCGTAGGCTGTTGTTTTGTCTTGTTGACCATGTCCTTTGCCCTACAAAAGCTTCTCAATTTCAAGAGGTCCCATTTATTAATTGCTTCTCTCAGTGTCTGTGCTACTGGTGTTATATTTAGGAAGTGATCTCCAGTGCCAATGCTTTCAAAACTACTTCCTACTCTCTCTTCTGTCAGGTTCAGAGTAACTGGATTTATGTTGAGGTCTTTGATCCACTTGGACTTAAGTTTTGTGCACGGTGACAGATATGGATCTATTTGCAGCCTTCTACATGTTGACATCCAGTTATGCCAGCACCATTTGTTGAAGATGCTTTCTTTTTTCCATTGCATAGTTTTGGCTTCTTTGTTGAAAATCATATGTTCATAGGTGTGTGGATTAATGTCAGGGTCTTCAGTTCGGTTCCATTGGTCCACATGTCAGTTTTTATGCCAGTACCAAGCTGTTTTTATTACTGTAGCTCTATAGCAGAGCTTGACGTCAGAGATCGTGATGCCTCCACAGGTTGTTTTATTGTACAGGATTCTTTTGGCTATCCTGGGTTTGTTTTTCCATATGAAGTTGAGTATTGTTCTTTCCAGATCTGTGAAGAATTGTGTTGGGATTTTGATGGGGATTGCATTGAATCTGTAGATTGCTTTTGGTAAGATTGTCATTTTTACTATGTTAATCCTACCTATCCATGAGCATGGAAGATCTTTCCATTTTCTGACATCATCTTCAATTTCTTTCTTCAGGGACTTAAAGTTCTTGTCATACAGGTCTTTTGCTTGTTTAGTTAGAGTTACCCCAAGATATTTTATATCATTTGTGGCTATTGTAAAGGGTGATGTTTCTCTGATTTCTTTCTCAGCCCATTTGTCATTTATATATAGGAGGGCTACTGATTTTTTTGAGTTGATCTTGTTTTCTGCTACATTGCTGAAGGTGTTTATAAGCTGTATGAGTTCCTTGGTCGAATTTTGGGGGTCACTTATGTATACTATCATGTCATCTGCAAATAGTGAAAGCTTGACTTCTTCCTTCCCAATTTATATCCCCTTGATCTCAGAAGGTTCCAGCTGGATCAGGAACAGAGTGGGAGAACAAGGAAAGAGATACCATGAAAAATGAAGACCCCATGGGAATAGAAAGAAGCAGAGTGCTA
Source organism: Peromyscus californicus insignis (assembly GCF_007827085.1). Taxonomy (NCBI): domain Eukaryota; kingdom Metazoa; phylum Chordata; class Mammalia; order Rodentia; family Cricetidae; genus Peromyscus; species Peromyscus californicus. Next base: position 42,413,550 of record NW_026294617.1, read on the forward strand.
GAGAGGTCCCAAAACATCCACAAAGAAACCTCCACTATAGACTACTGGCAATGGTCGAGAGAGTGCCTAGGCTGACCTACTCTGGTGATCAAATGGCCGAACACCCTAACTGTCATGATAAAACTCTTATCCAGTGACTGATGGAAGCAGATGCAGAGATCCACGACCAAGCCCCAGGTGGAGCTCCAGGAGTCCAATCGACCAGAGAGAGGAGGGATTATAGGAGGAGGAGATATTGAGACCATGATTGGAAAAAGCACAGGGACAAAGAGCCAAAATAGTGGAAACACATGAACTGTGAACCAATTGCTGAGGAGGCCCCATGGAACTGGACCAGGCCCTCTTGATAAGTGAGACAGTTGATTAGCTTGAACTGCTTAGGAGGTCCCCAGGCAGTGGAACTAGGACCTGTCCTTGGTGCATGAGCTGAAATTTTAGAACCTAGGGCCTATGCTGAGACACTTAGCTCAGCCTTGGTGTAGGGAGGAGGGGACTGGACCTGCCTCAACTGAATATACCAGGTTTGGCTGACTCCCCAGGGGAGACCTTGCCTTAGAGGAGGTGGGAATAGGGGGTAGGTTGGGGGGGAAGGCTGGGGTGTGGGAGGAGGGAGAACAGGGGAATCTGTGGCTGATATGTAAAATGTAATTAATTATAAAATAAAAAAGTTTTAATAAAACAAAAAAATGAGATACACAATGTTCATTCTGTTGCTATTTTGTGGAAATATTTTGAGAAGCATTAGGTCTTCCTTGAAAGTCTGGTAGAATTCTGAACTAAAATTTTCTGTTTCTGGTATTTTGGGGGGGAAGGCCTTTTAGTTACTGGTTAGAAGTAAATTCATTGGGGGTTATAGATCTGTTTAAATTGTTTATCTGATGTTGATTTAACTTGGTAAGTGGGATTTTTCAAGAAAGTCACCCATTTCTTTTAGAGTTTCTAGTTTTTGTGGAGTACTAGTTTTTAAAGCATGACTTAATGATCCTTTGGACTTCCTTGGTGTCTGTTGTTATGTTTCTTTTTCATTTCTAGTTTTGTTAATTTGGAAATTCTTTCTACGTCTTTTAGTTAGTTTGGATAAGGCTTTGTCCATCTTGTTGATTTTCTCTAAGAACCAACTCTTTTTTTCATTGATTCTTTATATTGTTCGCTTTGTTTTTATTTTATTGATTTTGCCCCTCAGTTTGATTATTTCCTGCAGTCTACTCCTCTTGGGTGTGCTTGCTTCTTTTTGTTTTAGAGCTTTCAGACGTGCTGTTAAATTCCTAGTATGAGAACTCTCCATTTTTTTTTTTTTTATGGAAGCACTTAGTACTATGAACTTTCCTCAGCATTGCTTTTATTATATCCCATCAGTATGGGTATGGTGTGTATTCATTTTCAGTGAATTCTAGAAAGTCCATAATTTCTTTCTTTGTTTCCGTCTTGACCCAGTTTTCATTTAGTAAGAGCTGTTCAGTTTCCATGAATTTGTGGGCTTTTGTTGTTTCTGTTGTTGAAATCCAACTTTAATCTGTGGTGGTCTGATAGGATGCAAGGTGTTAATGCAATGTTCTTATATATCTTGAGACTTGCTTTGTAACTAAGTATGTCGTCAGTTTTGGAGAAAGTTCCGTGAGTTGCTGAGAAGAAGATGTATTCATTTTGGGTGAAATGATCTGTAGATATCTCTTAGGTCCATTTGGCTTATAACTTCTGTTACATCCAGTATTTCTCTGTTTAGTTTTTGTCTGGATGATCTGTTGGTGAGTTGTGATATTGAAGTCTCCCATTAGCAATGTATAAGGATCAATGTGTGATTTAAGCTTTAGTAATGTTTCTTTTACAAATGTGAGTGCCCTTGCATTAGGGGCATAGATGTTAAGAATTGAAATGTCATCTTGGTGGATTTTTCCTTTGATGAATATGAAGTGTTCTTCTCCATCTCTTTTGATTAATTTTGGTTTAAGGTCTATTTTGTTAGATATTAGAAAGGCTACACCAGTTTATTTCTTAGGTCCATTTGCTTAGAAAATCTTTTCCTAACCCTTTACTCTGATGTGATGTCTATCTTTGATGTTGAGGTGTGTTTCTTGTATGCAGCACAAGGATGGATCCTGTTTTCCCATCCACTCTGTTAGTTTGTCTTCTTATTGGGGAATTGTGTACATTGATATTGAGAGATAACAATGACCAATGACTGTTGATTCCTGTTGCTGTGGATATTATTCTGTATAAATAAAACACTGATTGGCCAGTAGCCAGGCAGGAAGTATAGTGTAGGTGGGATAAAGAGAGAGGAGAATTCTGGGAGGTGGAAGGCTGAGTCAGGAGATACTGCCAGCCACCACCACCGCCATGAGAAGATGTAAAGTACAGGTAAGCCACAAGCTATGTGGCAACTTATAGATTAATAGAAATGGGTTAATTTAAGATATAAGAACTAGATAGCAAAAATCCTGAGCCATTAGGCCAAACAGTTTAAATAATATAAGTGTCTGTGTGTTTATTCGGATCTGAGCAGCTGTGGATTGGGCAGGACTGGAGATAACTTCAGCAACATCCTGTTTTGTTTGGGTTTTGGTTTTGGGTTTTGGTTTATTTGGGGGGGGTTGTTTGTTTGTTTTAAGTGGTGCTACTGCTGCTGCTGGTGGTTTGTGTGCTTCCTTTCTTTTGGTTTTGCTAGTGTAAGATTATTTCCTGTGTTTTCATGGGTGTAGCTAACCACCTTCTGTTGGAGTTTTCCTTTTAGTCCCTTCTGTAGTGCTGGATTTGTGGATATTGTTTAAATTTTACAATATCATGGAATATCTTGTTTTCTCCATCTATGATGATTGAAAATTTAGCTGTTTCTAGTAGTCTGGGCTGGCATCTGTGATCTCTTGGAGTCTGTGGCACATCTGTTCAGGCCTTTCTGGTTTTTAATGTATCCATTGAGAAGTTAGGTATAATTCTAATAGGTCTGTCTTTATACATTACTTGGACTTTTTCCTTGTAACTTTCAATATTCTTTCTTTATTCTGCATGTTTAGTGTTTTGTTTATTATGTGCTGTGGAGACTTACTTTTCTGGTCCAATCTATTTGGTGTTCTGTATGTTTTTTGTACCTTTATAGGTAGCTCCTTCTTTAGGTTAGGAAAATCTTTGTATATGATTTTGTTGAAAATATTTTCTGGGCCTTTGAGCTGGGATTCTTCTCCTTCTTCCATTCTTATTATTCTTAGGTTTGTTATTTTCATAGTGTTCCAGATTTCTTAGATGTTTTTGTTAGGATTTTTTTTTTATTTAATGTTTTCTTTGACCTGTGTATCTATTCTTCTATCGTATCTTCAATGCCTAAGATTCTCTCTTCCATCTCTTGTATTCTGTTGTTGATGCCTGTGTCTGTAGTTCCTGTTCACTTACCTAGATTTTCCATCTCCAAGATTCCCTCAGTTTGTTTTCTTTATTGCTTCTACTTCAATTTTCAGGTCTTGAATGATTTTATTCATTTCCTTCAATTGTTTGTTTTTCTTGATTTTCTTAGCTTTCTTTAAGTGATTTATTCATTTCTTCCAATTTTTTATTTGTCTTTTCCTCAATTTCTTTAAGGGATATATTCCTTTCCTCTTTAAGGACATCTGTCGTCTTCATAAATTTGGTTTTAAGGTCTTTTTCTTGTGCTTCGGCTATGTTGATATATTCAGGGTTTGCTGTAGTAGGATTACTGAGTTCTGGTGGTGACATAGTATCTTGGCTATTGTTGATTTTGTTCTTATGCTGGCATGTAGGCATCTGGGTTTGTGGTGATTATAGGTCTAGGTGCTGATTTCTAAGTTTGTCTTTGTTGAATGAGTGTTTTCTTCCTTGGTTTCTGTTTGATCTCCACTCTTCTGGTCTGTGTGGCCTGTGGTTGAGCAGGGAATCCCCACCCAAGTTGGGGCTGGACTTCTGGTGGCTGGCGTGGCCTTTTATGGAGCAGGGTGTCTCTGCCTGAGTTGAGGGCTGGAGCATAGTGACAAGGAGGTGAGGGGGGTTAAGGGCAGGGAAGGGGAGACCCTCTGGTGGGTGGCCTCTAGACTAGCAGGGGGCCTCCACACAAATTGGGTCCAAAGGTGTTATTTTCAGTAAAGGATGTGCTGAAGCAATATCAACATTCTATACACTATTTTCTTTACTGTGTTGCTTGTCTCTGTGAGAACTCTCAAAACTAGAGTTTTCATACATTTAAATTTCCATTTTGCTAACAAAATATATACACCCTAAAAAAAAAGTTCACCTATCAGTGTTTAAGTCCTTCTGAGAAGTTGAATAATTCTGGTTTATTCTCCCCACATGATAGCAAAACTATTACAGCAGGAAACTCATGTGAGTACCCTGAAGTCCCAAATCTTTGAAGAGAATATTAAAATAATACTCTATCCCTATTCCCATTCCCTGAGTTTCTTGAGAAATACAAACATATGGCTGATTAACAGAAAACTAGCAAAGACAGTTAAATGATAGCACTTGAACTCCTCAGAGCTCCTATAACTATCCTATAACTATCATAACTCCTATAACTATCATAACTCCCAACATGGTTACCTATATGAGTAACCAAATAGAAAACCCCAAGAAGGGAATATGAACTATGCTTGGAGAATGGAATCATTCTTGAGCCATAAAACAGATGCTTTGGTGGATTTTCCTCACAGTCCTTTGAATATGCACACCGTCCCAAGGGCCCACCCTCCACCCTCCCCCTGCTTGAGGATACCACTCCCCTAGAAGAATATTAGCTTTCACAGGAAGGTTGCCCATGTTCCCTTGAGCCTTTTCATTCAGACCACCCAGAGACAATCCAAGATCTGAGACATTTACTCCAGGGCTAACCCTACCCCATATGCCCAATCCTGGCATTCCAGTTCCTGGAACATATCATGGGGGGAGGATCCTTTCTTACTGTAACTAAAGTTACAACTCAAAGATTTGCCATTTCATCATTATTAAATAAAAATTTTCCCTATGCATTTGAATAATTTTATCTAACATTTTATTATGGAAATTTCAAGCAGATGGAAAAATAATTTTACATGATTAAGTAATATTCATCTGTACACCCTACTAGCCATCATCAGTCCATCTTATCTTACAGTTTATTTAAAAATTGATTGTAGCCATTTTGCATAATTCTCTTCAAATACTCTAGTATAGATACCACTGGACAAGAGCCCAAAAGAAATTCTATTGTTTTTCTTCAAGATTAACTATATACAATGAAACACATAAATTTAAACTATGAAGTCACTGGTTTTCGGCAAATGTATGTAGTTTCATAGCACAAACTCTTAACAACAAAAATAATTGATTTGTTTGATTTCTTAGCCTCAAATTATCTGTTAATTCACATGATAGTGATATGTTTTAAAATCTATGTGTGTTATTTATTTATTTCATGTTTTCAGAATTATTTTTGCATGTTCTAGCATATTCATGCTCAACTTTCCTCTTGAATTTGGGAGTGGGTAAAATGTCATAAGACAGTTTACTCTAATCAAAACAGCTTCCATATTCCTCAGTTGTACATTAGAATTTCCCTCTTTAAGCTCTTGTATATTTCTTTAGCTTATTCCCTTTTAAATATTTTGTTATTATAAATCTATTTTCCCCATTCTATTGTGTTTGGTTTTATACCAAATAAAATATTTTTTTATTTTTCATATGTATATATAATACAATTTTGATCATATCAAACCCAATTACTCCAGTAACTCTCCTTCGGACCTCCTAACATGTCTCCCTCCTGATTTCATATTCTCTTTGTTTTGTTTTTGGTTTTGGTTTTTCAATTTTTTCTGTTAATAGCCCATGAACTCCCTGCCCATATATGCTTGGGTGCAGGGCCATTGACTATAATCTACCAGCAGTCACACACCCTTCTTCAACAGCCATCAGCAGCCAATAGCTTCTCAACCAGGAGGAGGGCCCCCAGAGTCCTCCTCCCATCCATGCTAGAATTTGTATTGGCTTGGTCTGGTGCAGGTCTTGTACAGGCAAACACTGGTGCTATGAGTTCATAGATGCAATGGCTATAATTTCTCTAGAAGACAGCCCTTTCTAGCTCTCCTCTACATCCTCCAGTTCCCATATTCTTTCTGCTCTTTTTTTTTTTTTTTTTTTTTTTTTTTTTTTTTTGGTTTTTCGAGACAGGGTTTCTCTGTGTAGCTTTGCACCTCTCCTGGAACTCACTTGGTAGCCCAGGCTGGCCTCGAACTCACAGAGATCCGCCTGGCTCTGCCTCCCGAGTGCTGGGATTAAAGGCGTGCGCCACCACCACCCTGCTTCTTTCTGCTCTTTTTTCCTCAACATTCCTTGAGCCTTAGGTGGTGGGAGGCTGATATTGATGGCCTGCCAATGACTTAGTACCCAGGCTTGCATACTCCCAGTACTTTGACCATTTAGGAATCTCTATATTAACCAAAAGCCAGTGCAAAAAGAAGCTTCATACTCACTTTGCAGATGCTGCTGCCTAGTGCACCCACTTGCCATCAGCCATGGTCAGCCAAGGACACATGGTCTCACTGTGTCCATCAACATTGCAGTCAATGGCTGTCAGCTCTTAGACTTCATGTTCTTTGAGCTGTTTGCAAACAAATTTCTAAAGACAGCAGAAAACTTTTGTGCTCTGGGTACCAGAAGGTTTTGTTTTAAGGGTTCCTCCATTCACAGAGTTATTCCAAGATTCATATGTCAGGGTAGTAACTTTACATGCAAAAAAAAAAAGTCCATCTATAGGGAGAAATTTGAAAATGAGAACATTCTGAAGCATATAGTCCTGGTATCTTGTCCATAGCAAGTGTAGATGAAACACAAATAAACGATTCCTAGTGTTTCATCTGCACTGTGAAGACTGAGTGGTTTGAATCACAAGCATGTGGTCTTTGGGGATGTGAAAGCTGGCATAAGCATTGTGGAAGCCATCAGTGCCTTGGGGTCCAGAAATAGCAGGCCAGTGAGAGATCCATTTTGGATTGTGGACAACACTAACACTTTTGACATGTGCCCATCTTACCCACTAGACCACTCTTTCTACACTTAAGGAGAGCAGACCTCACTCCTTCTGCTTTGCACCCTAACTGTAGGTCTTGGGGTTCTGTATTTTTCTTCTTTCCCTCCAAGTCAAGATGGATTGCAAGGTTACATTTATGACTGTGGATAAAAACTAAATACGAAAAAGCAAGCTTCTCTGACCAAGGTTGAGAGGAGCACAAATCCTATGGATATAAACATAGGTATTTAGAAGGTAGATGTCAACATGACCATTTAACGGAACAACAGCAGTAGGTGCCCCAATAAGGCCTGTGGCCTCGACCTCCCCAGCCATGGGCTTTTGAGCAGTTTCACAGGCCTGTTCCAGAGGAATGAAAGGTGTCATGCTTGGTACTATAAACCTGTCCCATTTACATATAAATTGCTATGGTCACTAGGAAATTTTCAGTTCTTTGGGGTTTTAATACACAGTTACTAGCTACAACCAATAACTTCCAATTTATTTTCTACTGTTTATATTTGCACTTCCTTTTCTTAGAAAAACAGTAATTCTTTTATCTATCTCTTTTTGTAGTCAGTTGTCTCTGAATACAGTAAATGTCCTTTCTCTTAAGAAGGTGGTTTAGCTGAGCAGTGGTGGTACTCGCCTGTAATCCCAGCACTTGAGAGGCAGAGGTAGGTGGATCTCTATGAGTTTGAGGACAGCCTTGTCTACAGAGTGAGTTCCAGGACAGCCAGTGCTGTTACACAGAGAAACCCTGTCTCAGAAAAAAGAAAAAGAAAAAGAAGGTGGTTTAAGCAACTTAACTTTTTCTAAAAATTATTCTTTTACCTCAATATTATGCTGAATAAAAGCCATTTTCTATTCCTTCCATATAATGATTATTTCCTCAGTCTCATCAATTACTCATGCAATTATACTTACCTCCATTTAACAAGCTTTGCAATAAACTCTATGTTCCTGTTGGTGAGGTTTTGTTTCCCATGTCAGGGCAGCTTTTACAACAAATTCCTGTCTAATGTATGCAATTTTATCAATTAGAGTACATTTTAAATTCACATATACGTATTAACTACCAGGTGCAAACACTGTAGTCACTATACAAGCATTTGGCCAACTCCTTTTTTTAAATATCCTCCTTTATAAGAGAACTTAAAGTCTCAGAGAAATTAAACAAACAGTAGATCAGGATTGAAATCATAAATTCAAGATATCTGCCCAGGTTTGTGTTATTCCAAAGCTACATTCCCTTTACCTCCCCAGATGGCATCATTAGAACCCTGAGAGAAAAGAAAGTACACATTATTATAATGCAGTCATCCCTCCAAACCATAGGGGATTGGTTCCATAAACCCTCATAGCTACAGATACTCAAACTACTTTTATAAAATGACATCATATTTACATACAATCCTCATCCAGCCTCCTGCATACTTTAGAGTCTCTAGACTACTTACAATTAAATAAATACAATGTACATAGTTGTTATACTGTATTGCTTGGGTAATAACAAGAAAAAATATCTGTACCTTTGCAGTATTGACTGAATGTTTTTGGTATTTTCAATCCACGGTTGGTTGAATACATCAGACACCAAGAGCTGATGATACAATGCATAGAAAATATGTATAAAATATATTCCCATAAAATAGACATAAGTTTTAGATGTTTGAGATGCATAATAAGGAATGTAAGCATGTCGTTTCCTATTTCACAAAAGTACAAATATTTACAGATTTCAGATACAGAGAATGTACCAAGAAAATGACTGCTCTGCTTTGGGGGTTCCTTTGGTTTTTAAGGTATTCCTCTAAGTGGTCTCTTAGACCCTCACCACAGAGAAATTCCTTGGCATTTGAAAACTAATCACCTCATGCTGAGTTTTAATCTCCCCCCCTTTGGAGATGGAGAGCAGTTGGTTCCTACTTTTTATATATTAAACTCTTGAATTCTACCATAGTAAATATTAGTTCTGGGATAAATAACCACAATTCTTAAATAACATAGCCCCTTTATTTTTTAAATGTTTTCTGAAAATGTGGTTGCTTTTATTCCTAGAAAGGAAGGCAATGTATATGTTGCCCACATCCTTCCAAAGGTGTTGACTGTTATTTATGCAGGTACTGTACATCAAGACAACAGAAGCTGATGATTATCCCTTCATGGTGTATACACATCATTCACACTTCCTGAATCTTTAGGCTGAAGAATAAGACACTGAACTTGATGTTTTCTTCATATCATATGAAAACTAATGATTTTCAAAGAAAATATGAGGAAAGTATGTGAACAGCCAAAGAATTTGAAGGATTTTTAGTATTTTGTGCATAGTGCATTTATTTTCATTCTAAAATTTAGGAAATGTATTGGATAGCATAGAAAGACATAAAGTGAACCCCTAAAATCTGTAATAGCACGATGTATATTTATATAAAAATAGTTCATCCAGAGCTTTTCCCGGCGGGGTGTGTGTGTGTGTGTGTGTGTGTGTGTGTGAAGAAATCGCTCAGCATCTGAGTGCTTACTATTCTTTCAAAGGACACAGGCTCAATTCCCAATACCCACATTAATTACCACCACCTGTACCTCCATCTCCAGGGGATCTAGTGCCCTATTCTAACCTCCTTCAGGGACACACACACACTTGCATACACACACACACACACACACACACACACACACACACACACACGCACACACACGCACACACATGCACTTTAAAACTTTCATTGACCTATTTATTTATTATTTATTTACCCCAGTCCTGGTTGTGCGTTTTCTTACCCTATGTCTCTAGGCCCTTCAGCTCTGGTTCCTAGCCATTCAAACAGTGTCGGCATGGGCTCATTCTTGTGACCTGGGCCTCAAGTTAGTCCAGTCATTGGTTGTCCACTCCCACAAGCTCTGAGCCGCCATTGCCCCAGCATATCTTGCCGACAGGACAGGTTGTAGATTAAAGGTTTTGTGGCTGGGTGGCTATCCCAGTTTCATACTGGAAGCCTTGCCTGGTTACAGAAGGTGGCTGGCTCAGACTCTGCATCATCCATTACTAGGAGTGCTCACTAGGGTCACTCTTATAAGTTCCAGAAGTTTCCACCAAAGCACCAAAGCAGCAATCCTGGAGCCTACATGGGTCTGTACTAGGTCCTTTGCATATGCGTTGTAGTTGTTGAGCTTGGGGGTTTTGTGGGACTCCTAACTCCTAGTGGAAGTGGGGGTGTCTCTCACCCTTTTGCCTGCTCCTGGGACCCTTTTCCTCCTACTTGGTTGCCTCATTCGGACTTGATATGAGGGTTTGTGCCTAGTTTTACTGTATCTTGTTATATAGTGTTTGGTTGATATCCCTGGGGGGCCTGCTCTTTTCTGAAGGGAAATGGAGGAGCAGTGGATATGGGAAGAGGAGAGGCAGAGTGAGGGTGGGGGGACTGGGAGGGATAAAGGAAGGGGAGGCTGTGGTGGGGATGTATTATATGAGAGAGGAATAAGTAAATAAATAAATAAATAAATAAATATTTTTTTTAGAAAGGATTCCTTCTTCTTTGAAATTTAAAATGAGTTCTGAACCATTGGCTTCATTAGAAATCCTGTGATAATGACAGAAATCTAATCACATGATAATGACACACCAAAAAGATGAAGAGATTTATTCAGACAGGTTACATTATGAAAGAAAGCGTAAGAAATATGAAAATGAGTTACATGAAGTATAAAATCATCAAAACTCATAGTAAACTGCTTAAAAGAATAAATTCTGTGGGTGTTGAAAATATATATAAAAGACCATGGATGTCAAGAATATTACTGTTGTTAAGGGTTGTCGTGGGCACAGCATGCATTAGCTCAATTAATTTGTCCAACATCCTGGCGAATGGGGTGCTATCCTAGTTTAAAGTCTAAGAAAACTGGGTTAAAGGAGGTTAGTCTAAAGGTCATTCTTAAGATTTGTAGCACATTTTAATTTCTAAAAGAGGTAGACTGACCCCAAATTCTTTGAATTTTGATTAGTAGAACAAACGGTCTATTATCAAAAGAACTAAACTGTTAAATTACTTAATCTTCAAAACTATCCATTCTTACAGGTTCAGAGAAATGAATTTTAATTACAACCTTCTCTTGTGCTCCAGTCACGGGTATGATTGAGAAAGTGTGCCTGTGGGTGGATTTTACAAGAGGATCTTCTATCAGATAAGCATGTCGGCTCGGATCAGAATGTTCTGCTAAGCCTCTCTGCTGGAATGCACTTGGGTTCATATGCTGCTGCTGCACTGTCCTTGCTTTGAACTGATCCTTGTTCCAATGTCTTCTTCCTTTAACAGACTTCTAATAGCTGGACAGCCTCTGCCTCTACCAACAGACAGCAAATTCCCCAAAGAGCAAAGACTCTTTCTTCCTCCCTTACCTTTACTTAAAATGTATTTTTATTTATTCTTTGAGAATTTCGTGCATGTGTATAATGTATTTTGATTATATTCACCCTCACTCCAACTTTTCCTAGATCTCTCTTCCCACAGTCCTCTCCAAATTCCTGACTCTAGTGCTGCCCACATATGTATGGGTGTAGGGCGGAGTGCAGTTACTCTACTCGGGTCATATCCCTAAAGAAATCTGATTGTGGGGGCTGAGGAGATGGTTAAAGTGCTTGTAAGCATGAGGACTGGAATTGGGGTCACCAGAACATAGATAAATGATGACTGTTCTTCCTGGATCTCCTGTCATCACAGCTCCAGAGAGCAAAAATAGGTGACTCCCAGAGCAAACTGGTTAGAGGAACTAGCCAGATGAGTGGGCTTTGGGTTTGAGTGAGAGACCCTGCCTCAGTGAACAAAGTAGAAGAGCAATCCAGGATGACCCCTAATATCAACCTCCAGCCTCAACATTTATATGCATACAAATGCACATGCACTGGCACACACATGTGCACACATACACACACACACACACACACACACACACACACAAACATGCATACACACACATGCATACATGAAAAAAGAGGGTAAAAGAATATTGGCTATCCTCTACAAGTCATCAACTATCACTATCTCTTCAGCTAGAGGAGGGGTCCTGTGGTGATATTTTAATTGTGCTGAAATGTGATTTTATTTGTATGTTAATAAATAAAGTTTGCCTAGAGATCAGAGCCAGGAACAGGCGGTGGTAGCCCACACCCTTAATCTGATCACAAGGCAGGCAGAGTCTCTGTGTGGTCAAGGACACAGTCAAGTGTGGTGAGATGAGCCTTTAATCCCAGTACCAACCATAGAGACCCGGAGGTCTGTATAGACAGGCAGTGATGAGGAAGTCATGTGGTTGGGTTTAGAGCCAATGAGAAGGCAAAATAGAAAGGCAATAAAAACACAAGTCAGGCAGGAAGAAACTCTCTCTGGGGAAGCAATGGTAGAGAGGTGGTAAGATACGGTAGCTGTGACGCTCTGATCTTTTTGGCTATTTACCTCTGTATTTGGCTCTGTATTTGTTTAGAATTTTGTCTATAGGGTCCATCTTCCTTTATCTTTATATCGCCAAGCATCCAAATCTACAATGTTTCCCAAGAAGAAACAGCCAATGGAGGGTGTCTCCAGGCAAGTATTTACCTGGGCCACAGAGCAGTATGAAGTGCCTTAGCCCTGCATGAAAGATCAGCCACCAGGAGCAATGCTGAATGCTAAGGTTGAAGCCAAATAAAAAGTCCAAATAAGCCAAGCGGTGGTGGCACACACCTTTAATCCTAGCACTCAGGAAGCAGAGGCAGGTGGATCTCTGTGAGTTCAAGTCCAGCGTGGTCTACAGAGTGAGTTCCAAGACAACCAGGACTGTTTCACAGAGAAACTCTGTCTTGAAAACAAAAACAAACAAACAAACAAAAGTTCAAATAACTTGAAGTATTGGCCACAGATAAGAGAGGAAGGTGAGAGTAGGTGGAGCGTGGGAGAAAGCACACGTAGAGAAAGTGGGTTAAGATTCAGAAATGTCAAAGGAAATTCTGACTTTTGCACATCCCAAAGAGTATTTCATACTATTCTTATAATAAAACCCTTTAAAAATAAGTGTCCCCCATTTTGTGTAATTCTACTACTATCTTGTCACAAGTAAGTATTTGTTTAATTATGCAAATTAGTCTAAGAGTTTTTTCTAGTTGTAAAATGTGAGTATAAAATGGAAAACTGTGATCTATGTCTGATCCAAAAAGCATGGACATTTTAAAATGTTCCAGAGATCAAAATCATGCTGCATGCCTTCAGATCAAGTCAAAAAGCCTGGGTTCAAGTTTGAAGAAATATAAAGTTTATAAACATATAAAAATTGCTATAGCAACATCTTCAACCTTTGCTCCTGAGGATGGTGGTAATTTCCATCTATAGTCTTTTTAGTTCTCTTGTACTGCAAAGCTTTTTATGTAAATGTTGTCTTCAGCTTTCAGATATTCAACTTTCAAAAGCTTATTGTATGTTGTACAAAAATAAAAATTGTATAATCTTTTGGTATCTTTAAATAAAACAGGGGACTCTGTGTAGAACTTTCAAGAATAAGAAATAGTCTTGCCTTAGCCAGTGGTCCTCAGCCAGAGAAACTTCCCCTCAAAGGATGTCTGGAACATCTAGACTTTTTTTTACTGTGGTGATGGGGCAAAGGGTGCTACTGGAACCTGATGAATGACCACAGATGCTTCTAGAAATTCTAGAATGGACAGGATAGCCCTTTAAAGGCTTATCTTGTTCAACATGCAAACAATGCTGAGGTTGAGAAAACCTCTCTTAAGAGCTACTATCCAGGATTTAACCCAACACATAATCCATTGTGGGTTGCTGATGACCGTTGTGCAACTCACACCTATCCAGAAATCAGAGTTTGATCCACCCACGAGCCCTAATAAGCCCAGGGGCTTCTGAGTCTTCCTCTAGATTTTCAAGGAAGACAAAGAAAAACCTTTAAAGAAATTTATCCCAGATGTTTGGAGCTTGCCCTGGCAATGGTATCAGTTCCATCTATACCCTGTTGGCTGTAGCCAGTCAGAGGTCTGTGTTGAATGCCAAGAAAGGCCAAGAAAAGTCTAGCAGTGTTTTCAAAAATTGCAAATGTATTCTCTGAATATCATGAAGTCACTACCCCTGTGTCCTAGATATTCCTGTATCCAACCAAATATTTTTGTGAGTAGTTAATAATTGACAATATCAATCAATACAGAGTAATGTGTAGTAATATCAAGCACAAGCTCCTCTAAAATAGGAATTAGAAAAATTTGAGATCAACATTCAATAGGAAACCTCCTACAAATTGTTTTGGGACCTAGCTCACCATAATTAAAATTTCCAGGTGGATAAATAGCTTTTTAAGCACCACTTCTAAATCACGGGTGTTTATATTGCTTAAAAATTACTGCATATTTTTCAAGCTCATCACATATCTTTATTAGCATGATTCTTTTCTAATTCAGTTTTAAGGCATTTTATGAATTTTTAATTGCTTGAATTTTAAATAAAAATCACACATTTTTATACAGACAATGAAATCATTATTCTTATAAAATCAAATTATAGCTTATGAAATCAAATAGTATACAGCATTCTTATAATGAAGAGATATAAAACAGCAACCAGCCAGATGATGTTAGTATTTTGATCTTTTAGTATCTTTAAATAAGTAGTCTAAAGCAGAAATTTCCATGCACCTCATTTTCGAACAGTGGTGGTAAGGGCAGCTAACTTAAAAGTGATATTACAGCTTATCTCAAATGCCTGAAATTCAGAGTTTTTCAGGCTCAAATAAATTCCTAAAAAGAGAGAAAAACTAATAGCATCAGTGGATAATTCAATCAGTAGGCAACCACATTGCCAGCGAACTATATTGACACTATTCTGAAAATAATGAATAGATTTAGTTTAGCAATGGACAGCCTACCATTCAAACCAGATTCAAAACCAACTCTTTCTTTCTCCTTTCCTGAATGCCAAAGTTCCTCTCGATAATGGGTTGGTTATAATATGCTAAGAAGTTCATCAGCGGTACCTATAGGTTACTAGGGGAGAATGTGGCTATAAAGAAATGGTACACCTCATGGCAGAGGTGATAAAAATGCAGGGTGCCTCATAAATATCTCCAATCCATTTACTTAGAGAGATGGAAGCTTCAAAAATCTCTAATTTAAACAGCATTCCAGTTTAATCTACGCTGTTATGCTATCCAGTAGCCTTCTGTGGGCGAATGATTACTAGGAAATTTGTCACTAGAACATTAGTATTACAAAAAGTTCCAGCCAGCCATCTAGACCATTTACAGAAGAATTAGGACAAATTAGCCAATTGTGTTCCATGAGATATTCTATTCTATTCAGAGTTTATATATAATCTTAGTCTTTGGCCTTTTGAGATTAGTAATAACAGAAATAGTCTAGTGGGAGTATGCTTTATTTAAAGATTTTCATTAAAAATATGACATAAAATTTTTCTAGACATAAATGTGAGGTTTCCTGAAGGAACTGAATATATCTTAATTAGGTAGAACATCACATTGTACCTCAAGAAAATGCCCCACACAGAGGCGCCCTCCTACCTTGAATACCTTTCATGGGTATGCTAGTAACATACTCTTGCTAATTTGTATGGGTGTTCAGAAACTTATAAACCTATTGTGCATGTTTGGTTTGCATCTGAAGTGGGCTGAAAGCTCACCCACATAAAGAACATGTGTTTGTGTCTGTTAACATTTTGAACCAGACATCTTGGGTTATGATAATGGCTCTAAGCCTTGTTAGCTGTGTAGCCTTAAGCAAGACACACAATGATCCTGCATACATTCTCATGCTCTATTTAAAAAAAAAAAGACAATAAAAATATCCACTTTGCAAAGATGACATTAGCATTGTAAGTAACATCTTAAAAACAGATCTGTCGTGAAATAAGCCCCCAGGAAATGGTTGCTCTGACATTGTTGCTCTCATTCTTTCTTCTCCAACAACAGCATTCAGACGAATACTGGTACCAGAGAAAGCAATGTGTGTACATTTGTTGATAAAATCTGCCAGAATATCTTTTCTGTTGTTCTAGAGACATTCAGAAGTAACGTAATACAGGAAGAGGAAGAATGGAGTCAGAGAAGAATAAGAATCCAGTTAGAAATGAAATAGTGATTAAGTCCTGATTTTCTCTTCCTTAAATGGTTCCAAGAATAGTCTTAAGATACCATTACAAAAGTTGGGACAAATTTGTGGGAAGCGCTGGCGAAAAGGATGACTGGCACCCAACAACTGGTATGGATTGTCAATCTGTACAAGACAAGGCTTTACAAGTGACATGGCTTATAGACCCTACTCACTGCACCACATTTGACACACACACCTCCAGTGTACCACACTGCGCTGGTGACTAGGGAGGAAAGCAGACATGATTTCTGTTTTAAAGATGATGAATTTTTTGCAAAACACAAATTCTCAAAGGTGACCAAGAACAAATGGAAAAACAGAAACAGTGATTGATAACCGTATCATCTCAGATCTCAGCCAGGCCTACTCCATCAAAACCTCGAGCAGATACCACAGCACAGTGAGGAATTTAAAACCAGATTAGCTAATAGGACATTTTGTAGATACTGGGTGGCTTGATGGAGCAAAGTCCTACACAAAATTCTAAACTGAAAACCTAGAGGAAATGTTAAGTGAACATGGTTTAAATAAATTTATGACATGTCTTTTTCACACAGGCCCTTATGTTCTGACATGTACTTACCCTTAATGCCCAGCACAGAAGGAAATGGTACTCTCTGAAGGGGAGGTTTACAGGGAGGGCTTCTCCAACTCAGCACAACTCTTTCCCCAAAGATCTACTGAGACCACCAAATGAGAGCAAGTCCCCATGAATAACAAGGGCAGAACCTAGAGGCTCGGTTTGTTTACCCCTCCATCCATCCTGGAATCCAAAAATCCCCAAACAGGGCTGTAAACCCAAAAAACACTTGTTCCAAAGTACCTGCTGCCTCATTAGGAAGCCAAGCAAGAAAAGGCTTTATTTTGCTTCAGAAAGTTATGTGGCTGGGAATTTAATTGTCATGGATCTTTAAACACAGGAAAGCTTGGCTGCCTTGCTTTTTTTTTTTTTTTTTACCACAGAAGAAATTTGTAAGAGGTACAGATTGTCTCCTCGATATAGCAACTTTCACAGTGATGGATGGTGTAGTTTTGTGTTTAGCTCACAAATAAATAAAATCTTTTCAAGATATTATAACCAGCTGTGGAGGGAGGGAGGGTCTCTTTTCTCCAAGAATAAGCCTTCCCAGGAGTTTTCCTGATCCCATGTGGACAGTCCTAGACACCTGTACACATAGGCCATGCTAACTGGGCTCAGGAGGGTATGTGTGTGTGTGTGTGTGTGTGTGTGTGTGTGTGTGTGTGTGTGTGTGTGTGTGTATGTGTGTGTACATGTGTGTATGTGTGTAAAACAATGATATTATAGAAGAACAGGTCATGAATTCAAGAGGGTAGAGACACAGAAGGAGTTGAAAAGAGGAAAAAGTGGATATGGATATGATGCAAACATAGAATAGTCCGATATGAAATTCTCAAAAATTAAATTATAAAGAAAAATTATGAACAAAATTGAAACTATAGGTCAGCATTTCTTTCATAGCACAACTATGACCTATAAGCCTCATTTTCTAACAGATATTAATGAATTTTCGTGTGCAAAAAGGACTCTGATGAATAATTTAAATCAGTGTTACACTTAGTGTCCTTTCCTGGAGACTCCTAATACATGTTGATATACAAAGTCTAGAGATGTTCTAAATAAGTGAAGCAGTTTATCTGAGAAGATCCCAAAATAATGTTATAACCTTCGAGTCTATCTAATAGTCTATGTATTAGGTTATGTTAAGTTTAAATTTTATATTCATAGTTCTCATTCCCTTTTTGTAGCCCTGG
Source organism: Peromyscus californicus insignis (assembly GCF_007827085.1). Classification (NCBI taxonomy): domain Eukaryota; kingdom Metazoa; phylum Chordata; class Mammalia; order Rodentia; family Cricetidae; genus Peromyscus; species Peromyscus californicus. The sequence goes on from NW_026294617.1 coordinate 42,431,453, forward strand.
CTGTCCTGGAACACTCTCTGTAGACCAGGCTGGCCATGAACTCACAGAGATCCACCTGCCTTTGCCTCCCAAGTGCTGGGATTAAAGGTGTGTGCCACCACCACCCAGCACCCACAAACTTTCTAAAGAAAAAAGAGAAGAAGATGAGACTATGAGACAGTAATAACCAACTCAATTCAGAAAACTCTCAGACCTCATGAAGACCAATTCAGACCACACGCCCCGTAATGACCAGATAAGAACATCGAATCCTCAATGCCACATCAAGCTGACAGACACCTGATTCCCCACACTCATTGTGCTGTCGTTCAGCTCTTTCGAATGGTATTTTACTCTTACCAGTGTTAGTGTGATTTATATTTACATTTCCCCTGTTGGCTCTATCAGATGGGGGAGATCTGGAACAGCTGGTACCGGCCCAGGAGAAAAGAGTTCGCCAACCTAGAGGAGAGAATAAACAATGAAATGATTTCTAAATGTCCTAAATTCTGTCCCCTATCTCTGACATCCAAGCAGGAACACCGAGGAATGAATGCATTTCCAAGGAAAGTTTAAGATCCCAGTAAAATGCATTTACAAGGTCCTTCCTGAACTCTGTAAATAGTTCACATGCCTCACGCTGTTTGTTCACGATCTCTATTTCCCACGCTATGGCCATGGTGTCTTCCAACTAAGTCCACAACAGCAGAGACAGTTTTAGGTGAATGCTAGTGTCCTTGACCAGTGTGAACTGTACCTCTACTCTTGTACCGTCAACTCATATAGATGTCTTGTTTTTAATAAGTGGTCCATTAAAACAAACTTGCTGAGCTTTGAACTCCTTACACTTGGAATAAGCCAAACTGAAAAACTTTCAATGCTTCATTGGATGCATAAAATTCGAGGAGCAGCAGTCAAAACAAATTTTAAAGTGCATATTGATTTCTGTCCTGCTGAGCCATGATTTCTTTCCATAGAAAAATATCACACAGCTTTGAATCCCATACTTACCAGGAAAATAAAAACAACGTTGTGTCATATATAAACAACATTGCATCATATGTATGTGTGCATGTGTGTGTGTGTGTATGTGTGTCAGTCAAAATTTCAGAGTATCTCTTTAACATAAAAATCTAGTTTGTTTGCTAAAATAATTTCTAATTCATACAGATCTTAGTACTAAAAATCTTTAAAAAGAAATATTAGCAGTGTCAATCAAATACCTCTTTGAACATGATTAAAAATGGACAAAAGTTCACTGATAAGCAGAAAAGTCCTCTACTAGTCAGAGAACAATAGTCTTTCCAGCATAAAGTGTGGGGCATGAGGGCTCAAGTTGGGATTAACTAAAGAGGTCTAACTAAGCTTTGATAGTTTCAGTTTCATTTTGTTTTGTTTTCATGGTTGTGACATAAATCATATCAATGAGGAATTAATTTCATCACCAAAAAAAAAAAAATTGCCGTCTGTATGTGTTCTGTGACGGACACAGCGTGTGTATGAACTGTCCACACAGACTCGTGTGTGTGAACAGCTGGTTCCCAGATGGTAACACTGAGGGGAACTGTAGAAGTTTCTGGACAAGGAGCCTGGCTGGCAGACACAGGACTGAAGGGACAGGTCTTATGACTTCCAGCCCAGCCCTACATTCATCCCAAGCCCTCTGCTTCCTAATTCTGCCAAGACTCCTAGTTCCCCCACACTCCTGCTACCTTGACATCATTTCGCCTCTCTCTGTCCTCACATGGTAACCCCATGTAGACACTGGAGACCTTTATACCATGAAGTGGGAAACTGTTCTGTATGTTCTCTGTTCCAGGGAGACAGACTCTGAGGCTGACAATAGAAACCCCTGCAGAGGTAGCACCTAGGAGGTAGTAAGGGAGTCAGGGTGAGAAGAAATAAGCAGATGTTATTTTGACCATGATCATAGACAAACTTTAGTGAAGCCTGAGGGACCTGCTGAAGTAAGAAACCCCCTCCAAGTTGTTTGGACTTGTGGCAGGGGACCAGACCTTTATTCTGTAACAAAGACCTACTGCTGGACTCGGACCACCCTTGGGAGGTGATGGAACCTGGGTCAAGAACGATGCCTGGCAGACTCAGCAGTGATGCGTCAGTGTGCAACACTTGAGGCAGCAGGTGGACAGGATCTCAGGTGGTATGCAGAGCATCCACTACCAGGCCCTGGAGTGGGGACTGTTGCTAATCAGTGATATCGAGCTGCAGGCACTCCTGACATTAGGCAGATGCAATGAGACATTCATTTCATGCTTTTCTGCTCAGGTAAAATCCAAAGAAATACACCTTGACAAAAATAAATAAATAAAATCTGAGAACCAGCTTGGGGGAAAGTAATAAATGCAACTTGCTTCTGAGATAATGGACATCTACAGACATCTTTAAGTGTGAATTTAGATTTGCTCTCATGCACATATGCACATGTCTTATATGTTAAGATTTTTGAATCAAGAAAACTTAGACTAGCAATATCTGGGGCCGGAGAAATGTGGCATCACCCTGGTGAACACATATCAAATGCAGGATTCTTCCATGCTGTCCCCTGCTTAAGACAAAGAAAAAGCGATGCACTTGCAGAGAAGAAAAATGAATGCATAGGAAATTTGGTTTGACAATAACATTTTATTTTCTTCCTATTATGATGTGTTGACTGTGGAGGGGATCCCATTTTAAACCCCTAATCTGAATAAAATGTAAACTATTCATTCCTCTTTGTGGATTTCTCATTATCTTCACTGCATCTCAGCTGGATGTTTTGCCACCATCTCATATCTAAGATGACTCACCCCAGCCTCCTCATCAATTCTCTCCCAGCCTTTTGCCAGTTATCAAGCTGTAGTTTGTCCTGCAATACAGACAACATCAACACATCATCCTCTTGGGGATAGTCCCTAAACACATCTGAAAAGCAGGACATTGTTAATGGTCTTTAAATCGAAAGTACAAAATGATAGAAAAATTAAATGATTTTCACCTGATTTTATTGAGGTAGACTTAGCAAATAAACATGCATATATTTAAGGGAGGCAGCATAATTGTTCAAGATAAGACATGAATACATTATAAAAACATCCCAGTCAAGCTAATTAATGTATCCACCACCTCATAGAATTGTCATTTGGGTGTAATGAAAACTTTTAAAATCTACTCTTAGAATTTTCAGATACACAGTACAGTACCAAGTAGATTCAGCATGTTTATGTTAGAGCTGGAGACCTTCTCAGCAATAGTATATAAGGGCTCACTGTTTGCTATATCCTCATTAACACTTGTTTTGCCTTTTTAATATCTTCCTAATTGGACTGAAGTGAAATATCACTTTAGGTTTGATTTAAATTTCCGTGATGATTAGTGATATTGACCACATTTTCATATAATTGATGATTCTTTGTACATCTTTTGAGAAGTCTCCTCCTCCTCCTCCTCCTCCTCTTCCTTCTTCTTCTTCTTTCTTGGGGGGAGGGAGGTTCAAGACAGAATTTTGGATTTCTCTGTGCATCCTTGGCTGTCCTGGAACTCATTTTGTAGAGTAGGCTGGCCTCTAACTCACTAAGAGATCCATCTACCTGCCTCTGCCTTCTGAGCACTGGGATTAAAGGCAGGTGCCAGCACTACCTCGCTATAGCCCATTCCTTAATAATGCTGTTTTGTTATTGTTTTGTTGTTGTGGGGCTGGAGGGGGTGTTGGTTAGCTGGTTGATTGATTGTTGTTAGATGGTTGGTTTGTTGGGGGTGTTGGCTATATGGGGAAGGTTGTTATGTTTAGTGAGGTGAGGCTTTTTGACATACTATTTACAAATATTTTCTATCATTCTGTTGGTTTTAAGTGGCACAATTTGGGGTTAGAAATGTCAGCAAAATATAAATCATGAATATTTTCCTTGAGAATCTACATACATACTTTGAGAATAAGTCATATACTTAAAATACATTGAACAAGCTATCATAAATGTAGCATGTATTGGGAGGAGAAAGAATCTCACATCTTCACTTCCAATCTACCCATTTCATACATAAGGAAAGTGAAGCAGGAAATGTGAAACCAATCAAGAGAGGACCTAGAACTTATCAGTACCACAGCGTCACAAGGACCTAGTTCCCAAAGCAGGGCACCCAATCTGCTCCTATTTTCTCCCGTCACCATAACTAACGAATATTCACAACATTGTGGTTCTTAGTGTCATTGCTAACACTGATGTTAAATGATTTCCCTGCTCTGGTGTTTTGTGCACAATGCAGGGAACGGTGGCCATTTTACATCTTAGACTGATTATAAACTTTCTACAGCCTATAAAACTGGTAACTGTGGTTAGCTGGTTGCAAACCTAAGTGCATGGAAAATGTAAGTTCTTTACTTGAGCCTCGGGCTCATGGGAAATGAGCTGACTGAGAGCTGCGTGCAGAGGAAACTGGAGACTCAAATAGCCCAGCAAAGTTCCGCCTGGAAAGAGGTTTCTAACTTGAGAGGATGCAAGGCCTAGAGCCGGCGCCGATCGCATGGCATGAAAAGATTAAAACCAGAATACAGATGAGATCTGTAAAGCATTTTAATGCTTGGCTGACATGGTACTGTAATTCTCATGTATTTTCCCGATTTTACTAAGAACAGCATTTTGTGTTAAGCTTAAAAAAAAAAAGAAAAAAAGAAAGAAATATAGGGCAAAAGAAATCTACATCCATACATCCTCCCACTCACTAAAAGTTTTCTTTTTTTGCCTCTTTTTTATTTTATTCTAGGTTTCCCATGTACAGATATGTATTTATTTCGTATTTCATATGAAATATTTCACATAATTTTATCCTCAATTCTGGGCATGATACATTACTGCTGCACACATTTTATATGTTACCTATGACAGATTAGCTCATTCCGTGAGTATGAAGCACAAGTTAGACGTTCATTTAAAGTAAGAATCAGGACCTGCACAGGTCTGCACCAGGTCCTGGCTTCCCGTTTTGTGTTTTTGTGGGATTCCTGAGTGTGTCTTTCATTCTTGTGCCTTATCATGGACTCTTTCCTTCTCTTTGTTTGTCTCATCCAACTCTGATGTGATAGTTTTTGTTTTATCTCTTTATATTTTACCTTGTTATATTTTGTTGTTAAAAAAAATAAGAAAGTGCAAAATGAGTTGTACATGGTGACATGCATCTACCATCTCAGCACCTGGGTAGCAGAAAAACAGAGGATAGGAATCAGGAAGGAGGAAGATTGCTACAAATTCAAGGCTAGTCTGACCTGTATAGCAAGATGTTAGTGTTCCATTTGGAAAATAAATTAAATTTCCCCCCCAAAAAAAGTGCAAAATAATAAAATTTTTAATGTTTATTTTTCCAAAAGGTCAACCCTGAAAACATACATACAAGTAACATTTGAACCGAGCAGGTCATATTTAGAAACATATATGTATACACATATACATATATACATGAAATAACAATTAATGAGAAAAAGAGGGCATGAATTTGAAGGAGAGCAGGGAAGGGTATATAGGAAGATTTGATGGGGGAGGAAATAGAAAGGAGAAATGTTTTAATTATAATTTCAAAACCAAAATTTAAAAAAAGTTTATAGTTTTGCTTAAAATTATTTCATAAGTAACATGATTGCAGAAGATACTTGGAATATAAAGATAAATTTCTTTCCTCAATTGTTTCATCAAAAAAGACATTTTTAAAAAATCTGGCTCTATCCCAGGTTTACCCTTGCTTAAGAGATGTCAAAATGAGACAGCTGGACCTGGCTCCTATAGCCTTGGAACTGCTTTCTAAATTCTGCTTCTTCCAGGAACCTCGTTGTCTCTCCACCAATCTCGACTCCGTTTTTCTCTGAGCTCACAGCACTGAGAATCGATCACTAACTGGACAGTCCTTCATGCTGGCAAGCACTTGCTTTCCTGCCATTCATTGCTGCAATACTGGTAGTCTCACTGCCCCAGCTGGATTACAAATGTCTTGAAATCAACTCAGTTTTTTTTTTGTTTTTGTTTTTGTTTTTGTTTTTTTTGCAGTTCTCCATTGCAAGTAACGCTTAACACAAGAGTGGTCTCTCCTATCATCTTGCCTTTTTGTTGGCCTTAAACAGATGAAAATGGCATTATAGGTAAAGAAAACTGTGAATTAAAATTAGATCAGGACTGAAGATGTTGACGAAAACATAAACTACTTAATTACCAAACCTGGCTCAGTTTGTCTATCATACACTCTGACAAGCACTAAAACCACAAATAATACAAAAAGAAAAAAGAAAAAAAAAAGAAAAGAAAAGAAAATGTTTGCAAAATGCCAAGGGTGTCTAGAGAGGGGAGCAAATCTCAAACCAGCACCTGGAGGATGGTATTTGCTGATACTATGGGCTGAGGCATGAGGTTAGTTGACTGGATCAAACTTCATCACTCCTCACTGGTGGAGGCTTCATCTACCATCAGCTAAAAACAAGAAAGCAAGAGCAGGTAGATTCTGGGGTACTTGTTCTGAAACCGAAAGCAAGTCGGTTTTTTCCTACATTTTAACATATTCATACTTAATACATACATACAAATACTTAATACATAGTTATTACATAATGTCAAGTGAAAAGGAAAATCACCATTAGCATATGGTCTGGATGCTTAAATATTGTTAATCCATATGAAATCAAGGGAGATATTGTCATTTCCTCAGTAATTTTCAATTTTCAGCAAGTTCATATAGTTTAATCTAAATTAATCATGCTTGTCGTGGCCATACCACCCTGAACACACTGGCTCTCGTCTGTCTAAATTAATCACGCTTGATTCTACATGTGGATATTACTGTCACATTACGGTACTCTTTATGTTTAAGGGGTACTTTCCTATTTTCCTTTAGTGACTACTTTTTTTGAAATTATAAAAAAATATAAGCTATTCTGACCTGCTACATATTCTAATAACGAATCCTTCTGTAATGTTTCTAAAAAGATAGCTTAGCCACAGGATGCCTGTCTTCCAGCCTTCCAAAGCCTGGGTCAGGTTGCTGCAGCCTGTGCAGCTCTACAAATCTCAAAGGCAACAGCTCTTTAGCTTCTAACCCCCTCTAGTGAGCAGTGTACAAACTCACTCTTGAGTACACTTGAAGACAAAGGACCTCCCCAGCCTCCAGCCAACCCTCGGTCAATAACAGCATTGCTCCTAATAGGTTTTAATTATACAACAAGGAAGTTGCAAGCAAGCCTTCCCAAATGGACTCCATTTGTGTTTTTCCTGGACCGAATGCCTCCGGTGTTTCTTCTGCTCATAAGCCCAGCTCTTTAATTCAACTTGAATCACAAAGACACAGAGTAAAGAATACAGTCACCGTGTTTAAGGCATCAGGGGGCTAATTAGACCTTCCACCTCCTTTGTAATTTCAATGCATGGAGTGTCACCCACCAAAAAGGGCATAGACCAGACATGCCTACATGACTGACAGGAATAGCCAATGATAGAGTTTAATATGGGAGGGCTGAGGGTGACAGTTCAGTGCTGTAACAAGGGAGCTGAGGGCCTACACAATTGGCTCCCACTGTTGACATTTATTCAGAAATTGAATAAATCTCAGTCATTTACAGAATTTCAATATAGCCAGTTGAGTCTTTGCATTTTAATTAAATGTGACTCTTCTGTTGAACTTATGCCATAAGTTTTGACTTGCACAATTTTCAATTTGGCAATAAATAAATGAGCATCGAGTAATATGCATTCATTTTAAATTTATGCATTATTCATTTCTGAAATGTCTTCTGCATTCTAAGTGTATCTGGAGACTTGGTTGGCACATTCAAAGCTTAACTCCCTTTTCTCAGGAAGATCCGGAGCAGTCAATCCACACATCTCTTTCCCTTGACACTGGGCTTTATTTGTTGGCTACACAAGCCTCAGTTGAACACATTCTCAACCTTTCCTATTTTTGCCGATTTGACAAGCATTTACTATTAGATGATTGCTGTGCTTTGTTCTGTATCTTATATAAAGAAGAACTTAGAGTTTTAACAGATAATTCACCCAAGATAGCTATAAGCTGGGACTTCCCATCTGTACTCAACTCTGAACTGAGCCAGAAGATGATAAGCACTCTCAGCTCAGGTGCAAATGAAGGCTGTGGAGCTGTGCGGGACAGCATTAAAAAATGAGAGGACACTTGATCTGGGTCTTAACAGCCAACCCAAAAGCTTTTCTCTGCTCATCTCTATCCTCAGCCTCTTTTGTTCCAACCTTCTTCTCCAAATGGTTTCTGCTTTTCCTTTTGTTTTTGTTTTGTTTTGTTTGGCTTCTTATTCCGTAACATATACATTAAGGTCAGGTTATATGAAAGACTTGGTCAGATGCCAAGAAAATGGTAGCCCTAAAAAATAGAGACATAACAAAACAAAACAAAAAACAAAAAAAGCAAGATCCAGGAGAATGGAAAGACAAAGTATGTGTCATGGGAACAGGATTCTCGTGGGAGCAACAGATGTCTCTACACCTGCCCCATTGTAGGAATGTTTGGTGCAGCCCCAGAGCAGGGATATCAAGTACGGAAAAGACATGCACATGCCAAGGGCTCAAGTTAAAGACAGTCTTTCTTTCTACCACGCTACGGGGTAGGAAAGAAGAGCTGCCTCTATGCCTTCTGCCTCCAACCCAAAAAGAACAGACAACACTCCCAAGATTCCTGCAGCAAACCGGAAGGTCTGAGCTCACGTTCACCCGCTTTGTGTCATAGTGTCTCATATAGAGTGGGAGTTACAAAAAGATCCATCCTTCTTAAAACAGAGTAAGATGGATGTTTCTTTAGTGTCCATGATAATTTCTTGTTCAATTAAAAGCAAATTAGGGTAGAATAGATCAGAGCACACAGTCTTCTGGGGACAGAGGCCCACATTACATCCCTCACGTAACGGTGGAAATCTGAATGGATCAAAACACATGGGGAGGCAGTGGCTCGCTGCTCTCCACAGCTAAGCCACCAACTCTTTTGAAGTCTTACTCAAAAAGCATGACTTTCCAGAAACTTGCCCACAGATCATGCCATTTGCCTATAATCTCAGAACTCAGGTGGTAGAGCCTGAGGGCCAGTTCATGGTCATCCTTGGCTACACAAGGAGTTCAAAGTTAGAGATTCTGTCAAAAAAAATAAATAAAAAATAAAGTACTCCTTCAAAGAAAAAAAGGAAGTATATTGCATTCAATTAAAAATTTTAATATAGGTGTTATTAATTTGTGCTATTTCATATTTGTGAACATATAGTATGTTGCATATTTTAAATACATATTTGCCAAGTTGGAAAAAAACAGCATGACTTTTCCTTTTCTTCTAAGACTTTTCCTGACCCCCTGGGCTTCCTTGCGGTTTTTCTGAAAACAGTTGGTTGCTGGCTTCTATGCCTGACTCAGGAGGTGTGATTTTCTCTCCTCTTCTCCACCCTCTTCTTCCCAGTAACAGCCAACATTTGCAGCTTCATCTGCCCTGTTGTCTTTCTCTCCAACTCTAACAAAGTGATCCTTAAGACTGAAGAGAGAGAAGATGAGGAGGAGGGGGAGAAGGAGGGGCGGAAGAAGAAAACAAAGCGGCAAATAAGCATCTTTTCCCTTGTTGACACCCTCTCTTTCTCCCTTGCTCCTCGTTGGCAGACACCTAGCTCTGCGGCCCCTTGCCTCTCCAAATCCTCCAGAAAGGCTTGGACTTAATCCTTCTGAGTAGAATCTAGGTGCCATTAATCTGTTTTTTTCAGTTTCCTCATCTGTAGAGTGGACTAATAATCCAGCCATGTATCATTGATGAGGACCTGTCCTGAGCAATGCTTCATTAGGCAATTTTGTCATTGTGTGAACATCATAGGGTACACTTGGTACAATTATACCCTACATGATCTAGGTCAACCACTGGCTGTGGCCAGTGTTAGATAAAAGAAGAAAAACAGGATTTGGTCCTTATTTTCAGAATAACATTCTGCTTTCTCTCTTTGTCTGAAAACAAAGTCTGAAACCCAAATTTATTGATTCATTGACCCAAAACATCTTCTGCTCTTGCTCTAAGCAGGACATGGCGAGGGTTTCTGAGCAGGGACATTGAGAACAGCAGGACATAGTACCACATAATACCCCACCAGACCAAAAACACGGATTTAGTGTGTTCATGAAGGCACCTCCACAAAGGACTGGCAACCATAACTGAAGCCGTGAAATTATGAAGGTTGTTGAACCAAATCTGTGATTCCAAATCTGGCTGTTTATAAGTCCCTCTTCCAGATACTCTGAGTTACTATACTAAGCAAAGGCCTGAGAGGTATGCTTTTGTTTTGTTTGTTTGTTTGTTTTTTAAGTTCCCCAGTATGGATCTAATAAGCCTGATCTCAGATTTTCAATTCTCTGGCCATCTTTAGCATCCCCTTCTTTCCTCCTTTGCCTCCTCCTGATCATCTCCCTCCTTCTTTGGTGCTGTGAACTGAACTGAGCTTTCTTGGGCTTGCTCTGCTAGTGTTCTGTTTCTAAGAGACACCTCAAACCTTTCAATGCAGAGGGCCCCCGTTACTGTGAAAGACAGCCAAGGGTGAGTGAGCCAGGACTTGACCGCTGGCGACCTGCTTCTTGCTTCGTCAGGACACAGAGCTGAGAGTCTTGAAAATTTCGAAAATGTGCATGACAGTTTCATTCTGAATATAGAATTTTGAATATGTGTATGCACAAATAAATACACGTGTATATACATTACATATGCATGCAAGCATTAGTCAAGGATTATGAACATGAGGATTTTAAAATATTATTTTCTAACAGTATATACTGTTTAGGCTTTCAGAAAACAACACATGATGAATGATTGTTTTGAGAACCATGTCAACATTTATAGCTATTGAACAGAAAATAACATACTGCTTAATATTAATACGATTTTGTTGAAAACACTAGAGCACTAAGCATTGATATGAATTCTATTTGGGGGGAACCAGATTAAGAGACAGACAGCAAAAAGCTTCATATTAGATGGAAATATTTACTATAACTGTCAAGGGCACTGTGCACTTAAAAATGAAATTAATCAACAGTTTACTCCTTCTTGTCATTTGTTCATAACCATATTTCCCTGGGATATGTGCCTGTCAATTCAGAACTAGTAATTTACTATGATATTTTGTTTTAAATAAAAATGTCTAGAATTCTTGAGGTGATAGGCTATTTGTTTCTGAAATAAAAATGGCAGTGTACTCCTATTGATTATCACCGGATCTCTTTTTTCATTTAAACCCCCAAAGAATCCAGGAATGTGCTGTTTGTACAAATTTCAGAATAATAGTCTTTGTGGTGGTTAATCTTGGCTGCCAGTAAGACTCAGAATCACTAAAGAAATGAACCTCTGAGCATGTCTGTGAGGAATTTTCTGGATCAGGTTAACTGAGGCAGAAAGACCCACCGTAAATGTGGGGGATTCCACATTGGGTAAACAAAAGGAGACTAAAAAGGCAAAGGGAGCCAAGCAGCAGCCTCACCTCCCTGCTTCCTGGCTGAGGAGTCCAAGGGACCAGCCGCCTCAAGGTCTTCTTGCCCTGACAGACAGGCTGTTCCCTCAGAGTATGAGTCAAAGTAACTTCCCTTGTTTAAACTGCTTCTATCAGCAAATTTATCACAGTCATGAAAAAAAGAAATAAATACAGACTTTAATCCCCACACTCACCTTCAGGTCCCTGTATCCACCCCACCAGTACCGTTCCTGTGATAATGCTCTGTATTTGTGACACATACTTATAGGCAACAAACTCATTTTTCTCTTCTGTTTTGTTTTGCTTAATTCTGTGTGAAATATTTCCTGTTCCATACAGGCACAAGATCAGAGCTGACATGTCTTCTCAGACATAGGAAGTATCTGTCTGACTTTGGAGGAATAAAAGGGAAGAGTATCAGACAGAATCAATTGGGTCTTTGAACATACCAAATGGGTCTAGTCCTTATTGAAATTGGTATTGTTGGTCAGTTTCAGTGTTGGCACATATAATACCAGCTTTGGGTCCTTGGCTTGTGTGATGTGACATAATGGTGGAGCAGGTCAAACTGAAGCTTCTGGAGCTGTGTCCCAACCAGAGGAAGAAAATAGTATCAAATGTATCGATACCAGGAGCAAAGGGATGGCCAGAAACAATGGCACTCTTAAGGATGGAAAAGAGTCAAGGGTAATGGTCTCTGTCATGTCTTTATTTAATTCTCCAGGCTTGCCTCTGCAGAAACCAAATCGAGTCTAGAGTAGAATATTGAACCATCGCCATAGAAATCCCAATTTCAGCTGTGATGCCAGATGTGGCATTTTTCTCTACAGATTCACACAGCCTTGGGCATGTGGAACACAGCCACAGATTTGTCAAGTATTGTCTTTTTTATTCCAGTCAGAAGAGAGGATCATAAACTGTTTGCATTCTCATGAGATAGACAGCAGTGTGCATTTACAGTTCAACTCTCGTCTGGTGGCAGAATTCACCCCAAAGCCACATAAGTTGGACACGACACATTAATTCATTAATCCTGTAACACTGCATTGCTTGGGCTGAATGAGTGAAAAACATTGCATGCTGGAGACCCTGCTAAGCCTTACAAAGCTTTTAAAGGCCATATCAGAAATTTGGGACTCTGAAGGTGAGGAGCAAGCCAATAAATGTTCTCCAAAGAATAAAACAAATTCTGCCATCTTCTCTTCTTCTATCCTTGTGTCAGTGAACTTTTTATTGATGTAATGAACACCCAAGATAATTTATAGAGAGAAAATATTTGTTTGGGCTCATAAATTTAGAAGTTTCAATCCATGACTGTTAGCTCCATTCCTTTTGGACCTATGGTAAGGCAGATCATCATGACATCTACGAAATAAGAGAAAGGAGGAGACAAGCATCCCATAATCCCAAGCAGGCCTGTTACTTTCTGTTGTTGTTTTGTTTTATGGACTTGATGTAACAAGAGTCATCTAGGAAGAGGGAACCACAGCTGAGAAAATGTCTCCATCAGATTGGCCCGAGGGCAAGTCTTCAGGCATTTTCTTCATTGATGATTGCCATGAGAGGGCCCACCCACTGTGGACAGTGCTACCCCTGGGCAATAGTCCTAAGTTGTACAAGAAAGCAAGCTAACCCATGGAGAGCAAGCTAATGGGCAGAACTCCTCCATGACTCCTGCTTTATTTAGTTCCTGCTTCTAAGTTTCTGCCTTGAATTCCTACCCTGACTTCCCTTCATAATGGGTCTGTGAGGCAGAATAAACCCTTTCCTCCCCGAGTTCTTTTCAGTCAGTGTTTTGCTGCAGCAATAGAAAAGCAACAGAGCGCCAAATGACGTAAGATCTCCTACCAAGCTCCACCCCTTGGGCTTCTTTACCATCTAATAGGACAAAGCCAAAACACTGGAACCTGTAGGGACCATTTCAGAGCCTGTGGTCAGAAACTTGTGTTCAGCTTCTGCACACAGCATAGTTCACACCTGGAAATGCTGCTCTAGCTCCTATCCCAAGCAACACAAAGGCTGCTAAACTCAAATGGGGCCCAGCAAATGAGAGCTCTTCAGCATCCAGACCACAGCAGGAAAGCAGTCTTGACCTTTGGGACCTATGAGCAAGAAGACTCTAAGTATTAGAAATACTGGTACTGAGAAAAAAAATGCCATATGGTGTAGTAAGCTCAAAAAACGATGACAATAGAGGGCGTGGGGTTCTGGAGCAGGGTCATGCCATATTCATTTTAAAAAGCAGCTACTACCATAGGCAAAGGAGAGATGTCCCCCTCTTGCCCATCATTCCTGGCCATCTGCAGCAGGCTAGAAAGCTGACCCTCGGTCATGAGAATGGAAGAGCTGGCCCTGCACCTCACTGGCTGCAGCATTCGGGAGTGCAGGCCCTGCACCTTGCCTGGGCAGCACAGTGGAGCTGACCCTGTTGGCAGGGTGTGGGTGAGCTGGCACTGAGGGTGTGGGAGTGGCAGAGCTGGCACAGCCCCCCTCATCTGCCATGTGGTGGTAAGGGCAGGGAAAGATGCCCTCCCATCCTAACACCTCGCCATCTGCAGCAAGCAAGGAAGTTTACCCTCCCCCTTACCAACTGCAGCACTCAGGAAAGTGGGCCTTGCACCTCACCTGGACAGGACAGTACAGCTGACCCTGTTGACGAGTGTGTGGGTGAGCTAACCTGAAAAAGTGAGCATGGGAGATCTGCCCCCGCCCCATCTGCCATACCACGGCATGGGCAAGGGAGAGATGCCCTCCTCCACCCATCACACTTATGGCAGGTAGGAGAGCTGGCCCTGAGGTCAAGAGCAGAAGAGCTGTTCTGCCCCTCACCAGCTGCACTTGGGAGAGTGGCCCCTGTGTCTCACCTGAGCAACACAGTAGAACTGGCCCAGAAGGTGTAGGTGTGGGTGAGCCACCCAGAAGTCATGAGGGCAAGAGAATTGGTCCTGTCCTTTGCTTCTTGCTGCATAGAGTGGACTAACCAGGGCAATGCTGGAGAGCTCACCCTAGTGATGAAGATGGTGAAGACCTGGCATACTGACCAACCCTGCAACCACCTAGGCTGATAACCAGAGCTATGAGTTGGCCCATCCCAACATCTACCCCATCTATGATCTTCTGGAGCATGAAAAAGGGCTAGTCCAAAACTGCAGGATCTTTATGACACAGGGCAACAACAGAATATCTAAAAGGAGTCCCATTGAGAGCCCTGTGTAGATAATGTAGCAGAAACCAGAAGCCTCAAACCAGACCAATGATTCTTTGCAATGAACACTTGCAAGTAAAGATACATGAACTAAAGGATTTACTATGTGACTCACACTACAACTTCCATGACAATATTTTTCTTTTTATTTTTTTCTCTTTTTTTCTTTTCTCTTAAATTATATTTTATTTTGGAAGGGAGGTTGCAAAGGCAGAGGGCAGGTACCGATGAACAGGGAGATGAATGGGATCGAGATGCACTACATGAAAACCACAAAGAATAAACAAAAGGTATTTAAAAAAAAAAAAAAGGCAGCTGTTGCACTAATCTTGGTGTTCTGGAGAGAAGGAATACTTAACCATAGGACTATTATGATCAGTCCACGTGAATCTATTAACAGAATTTATTAAGATATAAATTGAGAAAATACACCCACAATTACAGAACAGAATAGAAGCCATCCTCTGATCTGGCCAGGAACCAACCCACCTTGCAGCCAAGAGCCGGGAGAAGGGATCTGTGTCCTAATCAGAGGTCACGTACAATGGCAGGAAGAACCGCCTCCTTTTGGGCCATATAGCCCAGGGTCATGGGTGGAGCAAATGCCACTACATGGGACACCAGGCCCTCAGAAGTGCTCATCATGAGCTTGGTTCTTCCAAACACACCAAGTCATGACAGAGCATGGGTCCAGCAGCAGTTCATTAAAAATGTGTGAAACAATGGCATATACACCCTTCCCTTATTTGTGTCATTCCCTCAGCTCCAATCTATGGTCACACAGAGAATCACTTATAGAGAGGGTGACCTCTATGGTTTGGGATGAGCTGTGTAAGTCAATGGTGAAAGCCAAAAAAGAACTACGGTCACGTTGAAGCCTCACTCATACATAACTTTAGAAGAAAGGCTTAAATTCTATAGATGGCATGGGAACCAGAAAGAAACCCAACTCACAGAAGGGAAACACCAGCATGTTTGAACCACATAGAAGTGATTTAGCTTTCATAGACCAAAACCTAGGACATATTGTTGTCACAGGTCGTCACTATCCAGCAGATGCTCTTTTCCACATTAACATACTGACAATCTGAAAGCCAGGCAGCTGAGCCACTCTCAAGCGAATTGCAAATGATATTTTCAAAGAGTGGCAAACATCTCCAGTTGATGATGCCATCATCTTGATCTGTTGAGGGTGTAAGGCACATCTGTGTAAAAATCAGATCCACCAGAAGCCCACAGGCAAACTAGGATGCATACAGTCCCCAGTAGTTCACAGGGACCAAATCCAGATTCTCTTCTGTGTGAATAACAACAACACAAGAGGGATCTAGCAAACAATTAAAATAATAAACTCAAAAATGATCCCCCAAAAAATGACATGCAACAAATACTTTATAAAATGTTATGGAGAAAAAGCATTTTATCTTATGCAAAGGAAGGCAAATATATGGTCATTTTAATTATGACACATTCAGAAATTGATAGCAGTCCTTATTTTTGTGCCATCACAGGATTTCAGTTCACTCCACACTTATCTACATTTTACTGTCACATTTCTGGACTAATGACTTTTCAAACACAATCTTACTGACACGGATCACACTACTATGTGACATACTGTCACTAGGCTGCAAAATACTTTCCATGTCTGACATGTGTGGCCTCTCTGACTTACTCATCTTATCTGAACCTGACAGGGACTACATGGAACTTTTCTGTTAACTGTCTAAGAGGCAGTGCACACCATGAGACGAGTTCAAGAGGAACTTAAGGGTGAACAACTGTAAAATTCATCCAAAAGTCTTCACATTTAAAAAAACTAACAATCTATGCCATAATTAGCATGTGAGACTTCTGCCAGGACACCTAACTAGAGGTCAGGAAATCATTAGGAGGAGTTTCATTATGGCAATGCACTTTGCCCCAAAGAAGTCATTAGCTAAATTAGTCAGCTTGCCCTTGAAATATAATATCCCAGGTCTCAGCTCTTTTTTCCAGCTCACAAACCTTCTGTCCTCGTTGATATTTATCTTGTTGTTGGTGTTTGTTCCTTCTGGTATACAGCATCAGTTTGGGGCCTCATCCAAATAACAGCTGGAACTTGGGAAACAGCAGAATGAGTAAAGAGCCTTCTGTGCAAGTGTAAAGACCTGACTTTGGATCCACAGAACCCACATCAAGTCAAGTGCAGTGGCACACATCTGGAATCACAGTGCTCCTGCAGAGAGATGGTAGCTGGTGGAGAGAAGGAACTGTGGAAGCTGACAGGCCCCTAGCCTGGCAAACACAGCTACAACCACAAGCAACCTGTCTCCAACAAGATGGAAGGCTGAGAACAAAACGTGAGGTGTCCTGGCATGCACGAGCCTTCACGCACACAGAGAAACATGTGTGCACACAGAGCAAACACACACACACATCATATACACACACAAAGCTTTCTTAAAAGATAGCAAAGAAAAGCAATTATGCTAGGCATTTAAAAATAGAGTAACCCAAAAACTTTGGTTACAATGTCACTGGAACACTAAAAGGGACATTAAATTAACACAGAGATAATACAATGGCAATAAGAAGTCCCATGGCTCTGGGAACAATAAGAAAGAAATGAGGCCACCAGATGCCAGGCACTTAGAAAACTGCACCTCAAGGGACAGGTGCTCCAGCATCCATGGCTGCTCCGTTCAGGTCGTGCCTCATAGTTAAGTGGTGCCTCCATCTACAAAAGAATTGTCACGTAGTTTTTGCTAGTTGAAGCCTCCTAAGAGGAGTTATTACCACGAAAGAAAACAGCTCATAAAAAAAGAAAGCATTTAAAAGTATTGTAAGGAAGTTCACTCTCCCTTCTGAAGGTTCAATAGCTGAGTTCACTGAAATGGTCAGCTGACACATTCAAAGGAGAAAAGCCATAAAGATGTATGAACGTGTACTTAAGCACAGAGGACATCTCAGATACGAAGTCTGAAGAAGGGTCAGAGTTCAATAGTAAACACTCTCCTAGAACAGGGTGCTGCACAGCTGTGTCCTCCGAACTGAAACGTCCCAACAGTCCCTCAAGACTCAGGAAGTAAACAAAACAGAACTTCAAAGTCTCAGGAAGGTCCTGAGACTTAGGAAATTCCCAAGGCCCCTCCCTAAGGTTATGCAAACAGAAACAACTGCTGGAGAAAGGAGACTCTCAGTTGTACCCAGCTTTCTTCAAGTTATGCCAAGAGTTCCAGGGGTGAAGTTGTTGTCCACGGTGGGATGGGTTTTTAGTGACTTGGAGACCCCCATGCTTCTCTCAGTAATCACCTGGCATCTGGTGGCTTCCTTTCTTTCTTACTGTTCCCTCACTCCTGTAACCACCGTTCAGTTGGCTGGACTCGGGTCTTTGTTCTGTTACCAGTGCCCCATATGGAGTGGATAGATATTTGCTCCCTCAAAAAAGTCACACAACATAGAGAAAAAGAAAGGATGGAGGCATTTTAGAGGGTAGTAAATTACTTTAGGTGAATTAAATGAGCTGAGAAACCAAAAACACCCTGAGACCTGGAGTTGAAGTGTGATGCTTGATTTTCAGTGTTTTCTCTAATGACGAGAACTGTGGGCAATTATGGAGTTCCTGTTTGGCAAATCTGTGGTGTGGAAAGAAGAGAACTTTGGAGACAGCCTCTCCCTGAGCTACAGAAGAAAGGGAGGACCAAAGAAGATTGCAGTTTAAGGAACAGCCCCAAACACTCTGATTCTGAGAATGTTTTTCCAACTCAGTTTGTCAAATGCCACACTTTGGGGTGTTATTTTTTCTGAGTCCCAGGAAAAAAACGCAAGCTATTTTCTATATATTTATGGTCCCAACCCTCAACACAGAACACATGTAATCACCAAAGTGTATGGATGTTGTCAAACCCACCAATTGTCAGTGTCTGCCTGGTGTCCTTCAGCTAAATTCAATTTTCACACTAACCAGAACTAGCTCAGAAGCTGTGGGCTAGGAGTTGAGTTCCATGGACAACCTTAGCCACAAGTCCCAAAAGTAGTTCTTAAGCTATCTACAACTTCTGTCAACATATCAGTGTGCTGATATTTTATTTGTATGTTAATAAAGTTTGCCTGGAGATCAGAGGACATAGCCAGCCATTTTTAAGTAAACATAGAAGTCAGGCAGTGTTAGCACGCACCCTCAATCCGATCACGTGGCAGGCAGGGTCTCTGTGTGTTCAAGGACATATTAGGGAACAGCCAAGCATAGTGACATATGCCTTTAGTCCCATTACCAACCATAGAGACCTGGAGGTCTGTACAGACAGGCAGTAACAAGGAAGTGAGGTAGCTGGGCTAAGAGCCAATGAGAGGGCAGAACAGCAAGGCAATAAAAGCCTGGGTAGACAGGAAGTAGCGCTCTTGGGAAGCTAGGTGGCATAGTGAGTTAAGGTTAGCTGGTGTCTGTCACTATTTCCCTGCTCTCTAAGGCTTTCACCCCTATATTTGGCTTTGTGTTTCTTATTTAATAAGACAGTTTAGAAATTCATCTATAAAACTGTTTCCCAAAATCCCCTCCTAGGGTCTGCCCATTTTCCAGACTGGTCCACAGAACTCAAGAAAGTACTTCAGTACTGTTACCCATGTATTATAAAAGGATTCCACTGAGAAACAGCCAGATGTGTATTAGGCAAAACTTCATAACCTAGGTTTAACTGCTAGTTGTGACTAAACATAATAAAAAGTGGATTCTTTAGAAATACTCTGTAACTAAGACTGCTTACTCAGACATGACTTTTTCTCCATCCTAATTTGTCTTGACAACTAATGTCTAGAACAATAAATCAAAACCATTATTGTTGTATTGATTGTGCTCAGCCATGTCTATCATAGACAGATAACAGTTTAACCTGTAAATGGTTTTATTATCTCCTTAAGTTTTATTAACAATATAACTTGCTACTGTTTATTGACATTTCAATATGAAGCAAACTATAAAGTTCCTATTCACTTATCACAACTTATTTATGATGTAAAAATTATTATTCCCATTTTAGGGATTAAGTAGCTGTTCTGTACAATTCTGTAACTCGTATCCACAGAAGGTTCATATTATCAATTATAGCAGTCACTTCTGTCCTGTGTAGAGACAGAATGGAATAATGTTAAAATAATTAATCCCAAGTATACATGGCAATAAAAACTATCCAAAGGAGAGTGGAGGGAGCATTTATACCACGGTTGCTATAACATCTGTGTCTGCCAATCTCATTATCATCATGGTTTCTGCGTCTATTTCTATTGGCTAATTTTCTCCTGAATAAAGGATTATTTTCCCACTTGCCTCTTATGGTATCTTATTTCTTACTTCACAAATGATATGTTGAAGCCCTAATGCCTAACACTTCAGAAGGTAACCTTAATTAGAAAAAAAAAAAAACATAGAAGGTTGAGTTAAAAGGAAGCCATGTTGAAGTAAGGTGGGTCTTTAATCCAACATGACTGTCCCTGTAACATCAGACAGAGACACACAAGGAGGGCACCATGCGATAGCAGATGCGGAGAACAGAGGAACAGAGCTACAAATCAAACAACTCCCAGGGTCAAAAGGCACCACCAGAAGCTGAGAAGTGGCAAGGGAGACATCTCAGAGGAAGCATGACCTGATAGTTTCCAGACTGTGGGAAGACACACTGCCAATGCTTTGATACACCTACTTTGTGGGAGATTGCAACAGCTCCAGGAAATAATAGGCCTAGTCATTCGGATTAGATGTTGAACACTGTGAACTTTATATTTGTATGTGGTAGGTTTTGTAGAAGTACTGAAATGTGTTCTAGCCTGTGGTTACTTAGACATTGTCTTTTTTTTTTTTTTAACTTGCCCTTTGTTTTACTTAGGATGGATCAAAAGAAGCTATTAGTCTCAGACTAGCAAAAATGGCTTACCACCTCAAAGCACCTGCCACCCACCCTGATGGCCTGAGTTTGATCACTGGAATCAACATGATGGAAGAAAAGAACTGATTCCCACAAGTTATCCTCTGACTTCAACATACACACTGTGATACATACACACACACACACACACACACACACACACACACACACGCACACGCACGCACACGCACATGCACATGCACACACACATGCACATTTAAAAAAATAATTTTAAAACTTTAGGGAAGAAAAGAAGCAGTGAGTCTAAAGCTGGCATGGTCCTGTGAACGCGACGCGTCTTGGAGCTCTTTCAATGTTCCCAATCTTACAAGTTTCCCCTTCTCTGGTGGGACTAGAGACACAGCTAAATTAGCTAGAGGATTTCACTTTATTGATTATCTGTTTCTGGCTTAACTCATCTTCCTCATCTTATACAAAGTCTAGAAACTTCTATGGCATATATTTTATGCATTTCATTGGCACCAATTAGTTTTTTTTTTAATCTCTGAGGAAAATGTATAAAAATTAAAAGAGAAGGAGCCTGGAAGATCAAACCCAAGCAACCCAATCTAAATACGATCTTGTGTTACTGATGACTAGTAGATGCATACTGATGACAGAAACCACATTCTGCTTTTTAAGTGATTTCATCAGCCAAGCAGAATGACAGGCGCCACAGTCAACAAGCGCAAGTTTTCTATTCCCATCTTTACACAGTCTTGACGTGCTCAGCACTGTAGTGGATTAGAGCCGAGTGAGGGAGACAGGAAGCCTTCAGACGACAATTGAAAGCGGATTTCTTCTGTGGTGTGGTCTGTGGTACGGTAATTAGAAACCAGGAAATTCACGAAGAATAAATTGGGCAAAAGTAGCCCTTTGTACTAAACATATGCTAACTTACATATACTAAACAGCATGTCAAACTCTAATAGTTAAGTTGTTTTTAGCAATTTGTAAATTATAAACCATTACCACATTTGTTTATTTCCTTCAAACTTGCTCTAGCAGGCACACATACCCCCTCTTTCTTCCTTTCTCTCTCTTTCTCTCCCTTTCTATTTCTGTGTGTGTGTGTGTGTGTGTGTGTGTGTGTGTGTCTATCTATCTCCTCTCTTTCTATCTCTTTCTCTCTGTGTGTCTCTCTGTCTCTCCTTCTCTCTGTCTCTGTCTGTCTCTGTCTCTGTCTCTTTCTCTCTGTCTATTTGTTTCTGTCTATCTGTCTCTCTCTCTCTCTCTCTCTCTGTCACACACACACACACACACACACACACACACACACACACACACACACACATTTGGTCTCTCTTGCATACACCCTAAGTCGTCAGGCAATCATACAGAGTCTAAGTGTAAAACTGAACCAGATTGAACTCTCCTCCACTGCCCTCTGCTCTGACTGCCATACCCTGGAGTCCTACCATAGCCTCCTCTGAACCTGCTTCTAACCCTGGCACCACCAGAGGCTGTGTCTCACTTCAGGGGCCTCCGACTCAAACCACTCAGGCACCGTTGCAGAAACATCAAGACCAAAAGGCTGAGGAAAGGGGTACTGCCTGTTCAGTAACAGATATTTAAAAGAGCAGGCACCAAGAAAGATGGAGGCTTACAGAAGCAGATGCTGGGTTTGCACCCCCACCTCTTCTCTCCAGGCTGGCCTCGAACTCACAGAGTTCTGCCTGCCTCTGCCTCCGGAGTGCTGGGATTAAAGGTGTGTGCCACCACTGCCAGTTTTTGTTTCTATTTTTGTTAAGTGTTTGAGCAAACAGATATATCAGATAAGTTAGATGTGGGTTTTAATTTAAAACCATTCATTGCACATAAGTCAACAATAATACCTGAGAAACATCTGCCAACTGCTGTCTACCTAAAACATTCTGCTCAGTGAAGCCATAAGTTATCTAGGAAGTGCAGTAACAACAGCATCCTTCCTAATTTTTTTAATGGATTTTCCTGAGAAATATTTCCAGTGTTTATGTCTTTTAGATCTCAAGGTCCATAAAAGGAACTATTCTATAAAGATTTGGAAACATGTTACAGAAACTCTACTTAACATGTCCACATTTCGATTTACTAATTAATCAATACCAGATACATACTGATTCTGGAAAGGTCAATATGAATTTTAGTTTTTGCTTTTTTCTGTTCTTTAAAGAAGCATGATTTTCTTCACTGGACCTGAAGCAATTGGTAGTGCTGGGGTTCATGGAAGAAAGGAGGTGTTTCAGAAAGCCAAGGCCAAGTTCATCATAAATACGGAAGGGAACATTATCAGATGCAAGCATCATACACTAGGTGAGCTGCCAGATGTGAGTCCCCACTGAGTCATCATGAAGCATCATGCTAAGTGGCTGCATGGCTCCCCGGCAACTGCAGAACTTGCTCTAGACTGTGCCTAAATTATGTTGGGACCGAATCATAGGGCTAACTGTTTCAGACCTACAGGACTGTCTCCAGTGGTAGAGATAGACATGTCCCTCTCTGGAACCCTGGATAGGAAAGACTGTTTCTATACCATAACTGAGAGGAAGCCAAACCACAGTAGAAAGGAACTTTCATTCAGACTAAGGTCTGTAGCTGCCTCCGTGGGTGTGAATAGGTTGACACTGGGCAGGCTGTAAAGGGGTGAAGCTCGATCACAGGGCTTCTTTAACATCTTCTCTAAGGCATAATATGCAAATGATACTTTGACTTATTCCTTTCCAATTTGTATCCCCTTGATCTCCTTCAGTTGTCTGATTGCTCTGGCTAGAACTTCAAGTACTATATTGAATAGATATGGAGAGAGTGGACAACCTTGTCTTGTTCCTGATTTTAGTGTAATTGCTTTGAGTTTCTCTCCATTTAATTTGATGTTGGCTATAGGCTTGCTATGAATTGCCTTTATTATGTTGAGGCATGTCCCTTGTATTCCTAATCTCTCCAAGACCTTTATCATGAAGGGTGTTGAATTTTGTCAAAGGCTTTTTCAGCATCTAATGAGATGATCATGTGGAATTTTTTTCCTTCAGTTTGTTTATATGGTGGATTACATTGACTGATTTTCATGTCGAACCATCCTTGCATCTCTGGAATGAAGACTGGCCTCGAACTCACAGAGTTCCGCCTGTCTCTGCCTCTGGAGTGCTGGGATCAAAGGTGTGCGCCACCACCACCTTGATCGTGGTAGATGATGTTTTTGATGTGTTCTTGGATTTAGTTTGCAGTATTTTATTGAGTATTTTTGCATCTATATTCATGAGTGAAATTGGTCTGTAATTCTCTTTCTTCATTGAATCTTTGTGTGGTTTGTGTATCAGGTTAACTGTGGCCTCATAAAATCAATTTGGCAATGTTCCTTCTCTTTCAATTTTGTGGAATAATTTGGAGAGTATTAGCCTTAGCTCTTCCTTGCAACTCTGGTATAATTCTGCACTAAAACTGACTGGTCCTGGGCTGTTTTTTTTTTGGTTGGGAGACTTTTAATAACTACTTCCATTTTCTTAGGGTTTATTTAAATTGGTTTATTTTATTTATTATTAAATTTTATTTGACAAATTTATTATTAAATTTAAATACATCTATTTAAATTGATCTTGATTTAACTTTGGCAAGTGGTGTCTATCAAGAAAATTATCCATTTCTTTTAAATTTTCCAATTTTGTAGAGTACAGAGTTTTAAAGTAAGACCTAATGATTCTTTGGACTTCCTAAGTGTCAGCTGTTGTGTCCTTCTTTTCATTTCTGATTTTGTTAAGTTGGATATTCTTTCTCTGTCTGTTAGTTAGTTTGTGTAAGGGTTTGTCTATCTTGTTGATGTTCTCAAAGAACCAACTCTTTGTTTCACTTATTCTTTGTATTGTCCTCTTTGTTTCTATTTTATTGATTTCAGTTCTGAGTTTATTTCCTTCCATCTCCTCCTCTTGGATGTGCTTGCTTCTTTTTGTTTTAGAGCTTCCATGTATGCTGTTAATTTGTTGGTAGAAGATCTCTCCTTTTTTTTAAGGTAGGCACTAGTGCTATGAACTTTGCTCTTAGCACCACTTTCATTGTGTCCCAAAAGTTTAGCTATGTTGTGTATTCATTTTCATTGAATTCAAGGAAGTCTTTAATTCCTTTCTTTGTTTCTGTCTTGGCCCATTTTCATTCAGTAGAGAGTTGTTCAGTTTCCATTAGTTTGTAGGCTTGCTGTTGTTTCTGTTCTTGTTGAAACACAGCCTTAATCAGTGGTGGTCTGATAGGATGCAGGGAATGATTTCAATTTTCCTGTGTCTCTTAAGACTTGCTTTGTGACCAAGTATGTAGTCAATTTTGGAGAAAGTTCTGTGAGGTGCTGAGAAGAAGGTACATTCTTTTTTGTTTGGGTGAAACGTTCTGTAAATATCTGCTAGGTCCATTTGGTTTATAATATCTGTTAGCTCCAGTATTTCTCCGTTTAGTTTTTGTCTGGATGACCTATCAATCAGTGAGCCTTGGGTATTAAAGTCTCCCACTCTCAATGTATGAGGGTCAATGTGTGGTTTAAGCTTTAGTAATGTTTCTTTTATAAACATGGTGCCCTTGTGTTTGGAGCATAGATATTAAGAATTGAAATGTCATCTTGGTGGATCTTTCCTTTGATGAGTATGCCTTGTCCTTCCCCATCTCTTTTGGTTAATTTTGGTTTAAGATCTATTTTATTAGATATTAGAATGCTTCTTAGGTCCATTTGCCTGCAAAATCTTTTTCCAACCCTTGTCTCTGAGGTGATGTCTATCTTTGATGTTGAGGTGTATTTATTGTATGCAGCACAAGAGTAGATACTGTTTTCCCACCCACTCTGTTATTCTGTCTTTTTATTGGGAAGTTGAGTCTATTGTTATTGAGAGATATCAATGACCAATGCTTGTCAATTCCTGTTATTGTGGTGGTGGCGGCGGCGGCGGCGGCGGCGGCGGCGGCGGCGGCGGCGGCGGCGGCGGTGGTGGTGTGTTCATGCATGTGTGTTTTCCTTCTTTTGGTCTCTATAGATGCTCTTCAACATACAATCTACATTCTTGAAACTAGGATTCATATGAGAAAGAAAAGATGGCATTTGCTTTCTGTGCCTGGGTTGCCTCATTGAATATAATTTTAGTTTTATCCATTTTTCTGCAAATTTAACTTTTCTCTATAGCCGAATAAAATTCCACTGTTTGTGTGTACCACATCTTCACTATCCAGTCATCAATTGTCAGGCATCTAAGCTAATGTCAGTTTCTAATTATTGTGATCAGAGCAGCAATGAACTTGGGGGTTCAGGCATCTCTGTAGGACAATACAGAGATCTTTGGGTACAGATCCATGATGTTGCTGAGTCATAAGATAGTTCTATTTTTAGCTTTTAGATGTGTCATGTTGGTTTCCGTAGTAGCTACAACAGTTACACTTCTGCCATTGGGGCACTAACCTTTAATACATTCAAATCCTAGGGTTAAAGTCCAGTGAAAATAATTTAAATTAACCACCTTCTCCAAAGTCCAAAATCCAGTCTTCCCATACAGGTCTAATGCAGGCAGGGCAGATCCATCATTTAGAAAGGCCCAATTGAGCCACTGGGCATGATGGCCATGCCTGTAATCCCAGCACCTTGAGACTGAGGCAAGATGATGACAGATTTGAGACCAGCCTGGACTACTTTAAAAAAAACACCCTGTCAGAAGAAGAAGAAAGAGGAAAAGGAGGAAGAGAGGAAGGGAGAAAAGGGAGGAAACACAAGGATTTAGGAAGAAGAGAAAGAAGGCAGGGAAAGAGAGAGGGAAGGGAGGAGGGAGCAGAAGGGGGAAATGTGTAGTGGGTAGCTGTTCCAGCTTTAACCTGGAAGCAATACCCCCAGTAAGGCTTCCAGTAACTGTCACACCTACCTATGACCAGCCCCTGAGGCGGGGCCGAGACAGGAGCCCTTAAGACCCGAGATCCGGATGTGCAGGCTCTCTTTTTGTTCTTGGTGATCCTGGATGCTGGATGTAGACTGAGCAGAGTTCTCCAGAGAACATCACTGGTCGGCACTTCACCTCTCCCGGATCCTATAACCTATCCCTTTACTTGTTGTAAATGAAACCCCCTAATAAA
This sequence comes from Peromyscus californicus insignis, assembly GCF_007827085.1. Taxonomy (NCBI): domain Eukaryota; kingdom Metazoa; phylum Chordata; class Mammalia; order Rodentia; family Cricetidae; genus Peromyscus; species Peromyscus californicus. Next base: position 42,458,082 of record NW_026294617.1, read on the forward strand.
CCTCCCTTTAAACTACGTGGAGTTGCCTTAATAAATCCTCCAATAGGAATGGGAAGAAATGCTCAGTCTCCTTGCTTATGAGGCCTTGCTGGTGAGTGAAAGGATGTCTTAGAGAAATGAGCTGGGTGTGGTGTTTACTTGCTTGGAATCAGATTCCAAAAATTGCTAAGCCTTCACCTTCTGACTAAGCGGGTTTATATGCATTTCCTGTGGATGTGGATTATAGTTGAATAAAATATGAACTTGTCTCAAAAGGAAGAGTGTGAGAGTGAGACCTCTCGTTGTTTCACAACATACCTCATGAACAACTGAAGGAAAGAATGGGTTATGTGTGGTTTCATCCACAGTCCTCAGCTCCATTGACTCTGCGCCTATGAGACACAATAAAAGTGGGAGCATATGGTCTGCAGAGGCCACCAACTGCACCACAGGCAGGAGGCACACAGAGAGGAAGAGACAAGACCGCTCTAGGTGTACCCACCTCTTACCATTGCCCCTTCCTCCAAAATTCACACCACCAGCTGGTGCTGAGCCTGTGGTAGGGCATTCCTTATTCAAACCCCAACGAGTTCTGAAGATGAAAAACAGCCTTCCCTCAATTCATTTCACTCAGACTCTTCTAGAATTATCCCCAAACACCTCAGTGATATACCTTGTATTTTTAGTTAAGGAAAGCCCACTTTACCCCTCAAGAGTTGCTTGGTGACTCCTTAGAGGAGGTAACTTACCTCTGCACATATTAACCAATGAGGGTGGAGAGGCTGATATTCAAAATAATCACAAACTTAAATATCTCTTTTCACTATTCTGCTCTTGTCCTAGAAGTGATTATTCCAAATTTTATTTTAGTGTAAGAAATGAGCAACGTAATTTTATTGGGGCCTTAGAATCATTTCATTTGTGTTCCAGGAAAATACAACATCAAGTGATCATTATTTGTCATGGGAGTGTTTTAATGACAAAAAGCATAAAAGACAACTGACTCACCCCCACCCCCGCCGGCCCCCAATGACCTGTGTTTTAGGGTAAGACTTCTGCTCAGACCAGGGACACATTGCTTTTTTTTTTTTTTTTTTTTTTTGGTTTTTGGTTTTTGGAGGCAGGGTTTCTCTGTGTAGCTTTGGAGCCTGTCCTGGAACTCGCTCTGTAGACCAGGCTGGTCTCGAACTCACAGATATTTGCCTGCCTCTGCCTCCTGAGTGCTGGAATTGAAGGCATGTGCCACCACCGCCCGGCCAAACATTGTTCCTATGATAACTTGCTCCAGAGTCATTTAAGTTGCAGCAGCTAATACCGAGATCAATGAGGAGCAGCTCCAGTGGCCAGTACTGAGGCAAGCGCTGTTACCTTAGCTTTGGAAATGGGATTTTTTGGATGTGTGATTTGAAACTGGTTGCTCTAATTTAGTTTCTTTGTGTCTACAAGTAGAATAAAAATCTCCATCTTATGGCATTGCCCTGGAGAGAGAATGAGGAGGAAGGAAGGGAAAGAGATTGTAGTCTTAGCCCACAAAAGGGCTGTGAGATATGCCCACTAGTATAAGTGTTTAGAATGCAAGCTGCTCTACACACTTACAAATATGCGTGCAATGCAAGACACAAACAAAAGAAGAAAAACAGGACCAGCAAGATGGCATCAGAGGTAGAAGCGCTTACATGCCCAGCAAACCTGACAACCTGGATTTGATCATCAGAAAGCATATACAGATGAGAGGAATGGTGGAAAGAACCGACTTCACAAAGCTGCCTTCTCGGATTCACAGGACTCCATGTCATGCATAACACACACACACACACACACACACACACACACACACACACACACGCACGCACTCAATCTCAATACACCCACAATGATAGTAACAATATAATAAAAAAAAGTAACCCCTCTGACTTAAAAAATTAATGTTTTACTTTTACCTGTCTTCTGAAATTTAGAAAACTTAGGAAAAGTATTTGAAGAATCCGGTGCAAATACTACAGGTATTTAGGGGAAATTCAATCATGAGATTTTTTTTCTTTTCATATTTTTTTATTAAGAGATTTTCTATTCATTTTACATATCAACCACAGATTCCCCCGTCCTCCCTCCTCCCATCCTCCAGCCTTCCCACCCAACCCACCCTCCATTCCCACCCCCTCTAAGGCAAGGTCTCCCACAGGGAGTCAGCAGAGCCTGGTACATTGAGATTTTTATGTCTAACATTCTTCAAGGAGTAAGAAGAGACTGCTCAAAAAAAGCCAGGCACAGTAGTGTAAGTCTTTAATCTCAGCACTGTGGAGGCAGAGGCAAGCCGATCTCTGAGTTTGAGGCCAGTTTAGTCTCCAGAGCAAGTTCCAGAACAGACAGCACTACATAATAGAGAAATTTATCTTCAAAGGGAAGAGAGAAGGGAAGGGAAGGGAGGGGAGGGGAGGGGAGGGGAGGGGAGGGGAGGGGAGGGGAGGGGAGGGGAGGGGAGGGGAGGAGAAAGAATTGCTTGCATTTTTCAGTTTATGCCACTAGATGGCAGACTGATACCTATAAACCAAGGCATTCCTATAAGGGTGAAAAATACAGTGTCTGAAATAGAGAAAGACAACACTTGGAGATGTGCACCTCTGACTCCTAGGAAATCATCCTCTTGGCCACGGTGCTGTGTACTTGACTCCTCAGGCCACAACATGCTGAAACAACAAATATGCATGTGTTGTAGGGGCATTCACCAGAGAAGACAGCTTGGATTTAAGCCAATAGGGCCTATGACTACACTGGTGTTCAGGATCCCACTGTAGTCCCGAGCCTTCCTTAGGATGACCTTTTAAGCACAAAACCCTGTCCTGTATCGACATTCTTCGGTTAACAAGCACAGTTAGCCATAAGCCGAACTACAGAACTACAGAAGCTGAAAAGCAAAGTTAGTACATTTAAAGACTTTCCCAGAACTATGGACTTTGGTGGATTAGGTCTTTGTTTTAGTTTTGGCACACAGGCAGACACAGCGCTGCAGAAGGAGCTGAGAGTTTTATGCCTTGATACGCAGGCAACAGGAAGTGAACTGAGACACTTGGTGTGTCTTGAACATACATGAGACCTCAAAGCCTGCCTCCACAGTGACACACTTCCTCCAAGAAGGCTGCCTCCTAGTAGTGCCACTCCCATTGGGGTCCATTTTCTTTCAAACCACTGCACTATCCTACACAGCAAAGTGTGTAAGCAGTGTCAAGCAGGTTCGGAATTCAGAAACACCAAGATGGCCATACTGTCCCTAGGAGGTTAACCTGGAAGTGTCTACAGCCTAAATTGTTCACCAATTTTCTGGCTGACATGTACTGGGATATTTCTGCTTTAAGATTAGCAATCAGACCTCCATAAACATGGTGCTTCTTAATCACATCAGTGCTTCACTTTAGGGATTTGGGAGATTAGGGAAACAATGAAGCCACACATCCCTGGAACTGTTTGTAGGCAGTGTGGGCACAGACCCTTCCGTGTACATCTTACGTCAAACAATCTTTAACAAACTAATGATTATATTCCAGGAATAGTCAATTAGGAAAACTTTTTGACTACTTTCTCGCCATATTACAAAAAGTATTTATTTCTATTTCTGCTAAAAGTTAATGGAATGTAGAAGTAACCAACCATCTTATTAAATAAGAAACACAGAACCAATGCAAAGAAGAAAGCCAAGAGATCAGAGCTAAGAGCCTTACCCGTCTGCTGCAGCTAGCCTCTTCAGCAAAGAGAGACCTACTTCCTGTGTGTTTGTCTTTATATAGACTTTCTGTTCTGCCTTCTCATTGGTTGTAAACCCAACCACATGACCACCTCGTCACTGCCTATTTGTACAGACCTCCAGATTTTCTGTGGTTGGTATTGAGATTAAAGGTGTGTGTCTCCAATGCTGGCTGTACCCTTGACCACACAGAGATCTACCTAGCTCTGCCTACCAAGTGCTGGGATTAAAGGCATGCACCATGAATGCCCAGCTCTGCTATGGTTTGCTATTAGCTCTGACCCCCAGGCAACTTTATTTATTAACATACAAATAAAATCACATTTCAGTACAAATAAAATATCACCATAATGGAGCCTTTCTTAATCTCACAGCACTAAGCCTCAACTCCTCTCCATAACCTCTTCATGCCTTCAAACCCAGAAGGACATGGGAAACTCCTCCACATTGCCAAGTGCAGCTGCCAGCAGGAGGTACAGCCTTGACAGCCCCTGGACCACAATTTCTGTGTGCTGACCCTGAAGAGACATTTTCCAGGAGATTTCACCTTGGTGACACTGGTCTCTTCTCAATCACTGCTAATTTGTCAGCCCCAGTTGACCAGCATCAATTGTCCCAGCAAAGCCAAGGTTTCACTTCAGTGATTCTGGTGTCCTGTTCATCACAGCCGATTCTTTAGCTGAAGCTGATGAGAACCACAAAGTTTTCTTTGTTTGGTTGGTTGGTTGTTGGTTGGTTGGTTTTGTGAGACAGGGTTTCTCTGTGTAGCCCTGGCTGTCCTGGAACTCGATCTGTAGACCAGGCTGGCCTCGAATTCAGAAATCTGCCTGCCTCTGCCTCCTGAGCGCTGGTATTAAAGGTATGCACCACCACTACTTGGCTCTAACCACAGATTCTTAATTCAAAGTACTGAACAGCTCAATAGAGTCTTAAAGGGGCTCTCATATTTCTCTCTGAGACTTCACAAGCCAGGCTTCCATCATGTGCACTGCTCTCAGGCTTATCTTCTTAGCTCCAGTGTGTGTGTGTGTGTGTGTGTGTGTGTGTGTGTGTGTGTGTGTGTGTGTGTGTATGCATATATGTAGGTGGGCACATGAGTGCCACAGTGCACAGGTAGAGATCAGAGGGCACATTGTTAAAGTCAGCCATCTCCTCCCATCACATAGATCCCAAGGATTAAACTCAGATACTCAGGCTTGGTAGCACGTGCCTTTCCACTAAGCCATATTGTAAATGACCTTTCTGTTCCTGCAGACACCATTTACCAGCCTTAGAGGATGCCCCCTGATGCCATGTACTCAGCAGAGTCATTTGTTGCTTTCAAGCACAGTTTGTGGTACATTTCCTGGAAATTATACCTCTAAATTCAAGAACTGAAGGTCAGGATGATTTTTTAAGACGTTAAAGGCTAGAACCGAGGACCTGTAACTCCCAGCCTGTGAAGCCCCGTGTATTCGGACAGAGCTCTAAAGTCCAGCCTTAGCCTGGATGCCCCTGAAGAGTAATCTTGTGAAAGGACTCAGTTTTCTTAACTTTGGGGATTTGGATAATTGGTTAAAATAAATAAATACTGACCCTTCAATTTAGTATTCATAACAAACGAGTTAAAAGTTATGTTAAATAGTGAAGATATTATTTTCTGGGAATTTTACCTCAGGATTAAAAGGCACAAAACCCAGCTAATAACAAAAAATATAGCAATGTATATAACAATAGAACGGTTAGAGAAAATCAGTCATTTTGGCTCGTTGGAAGATGACACTTATGTCTTTCCAGTGGCCTGCACGCTCACAGTGAACCACCAGGGGTCACTATTTGAGCTGCTTGGCAAGAACAGACAAGCTGATGTTAATAAAGGTTAAGTGCGACTTTTCCTCTTTCCAAGTGTTGTGGCACAGGCCCAAAGCAGAGGACAAAGAGCTCTTCTTAGTTTTCAGAGCTGACATCTGCCTGCAGCTGGTGCTGACAGCAGAGTCTGAAGGCTTACTGCGAGCCCTCACATCAAACCCCTGACCCCCAAACATATGCCACCTCCGTTAAGGGGCCACATACAGAAAGAAGGGATCTCGCTTAGGAGAGGGCGGCACCAGGAAGCATGGGGACAGTCTGGGAAGGATGCAAAAACACCAGTAGTCCACAGAACTGACAAACAGCACTCAGCACACCCTAAAACTCGGACAAAAGGTACATGATAGCCTTGACTACATAGGGACTCAGAGTAGAACACACCATCCTTACAGGGACCGACCAAGCAGATGTAGTCTCTACCAGCTCGAATCCTTTCCTATAAACGGCAGTAAGTTCAGCTAGATGTTCTCCAGCGTTGGTCCTTCATGGCCATTTTATAATCATATTTACTCTACACGGAAGCATGTTTCCTATTCCTTAAAAGCACACATAAAGGGACTGGAGTTTTAGCTCAAAGTTTTAGTGTGCTTGGTACACACAAGATCCTGGGTTCAAACCCCAGACACTCCCTTATCCCCCAAAAAAGGTATAACAAATTGTACTATGTTGAAAATCCTAACCCCTACAGAAAGGCAAAGTAGACTGCTGTGTGGTGATGTCCTAGAGAGTTAAAGACCCTGTTGCTCAAGATAGTTGAGGCCTCTTGCTTCACACTTCCATCTTGCCAGTGGCCTGAGTCCTGGTGATTATTTGCTGGGGAGCGGCCCCAGGAAAGCACAGTGGTTTACTAGTGTCATGTGACTAGCTAATAAATTTGAGCAGACTTGTGTTGTTGGTTGCTTTTTACTCTTTTGGGGGGCCATCACCAAGCTCCCAAATAAATCACACATTGAGGCTTACTTTTACTTATAAATGCCTGGCCTTAGCTTGGCTTGTTTCTTGCCAGCTTTACCTAACTTAAAATATCCCATCTACCTTTTGCCTTGCTCTTACTCCGTGGCTTACTGTGTAGCTGAGTGGCTGGCCCCTGGAATCCTCCTCCTTCTCTGGCTCCTTCTCTCCTTTCTTCTCTATATTCTCCTTTCTTCTACATATTCTCTCTGCCTGCCAGCCCTGCCTATCCTTTCTCCTGCCTCTCTATTGGCCGTTCAATTCTTTATTAGACCATCAGTTGTTTTAGACAGGCACAGTAACACAGCTTCACAGAGTTAAACAAGTGCAAAATAAACAAAAGTAGCATACCTTAAAATAATATTCCCCAACAGACTTGTTCTCCTAAGTGCATGCCCTGAGCCATACCTTAGTTAGATTCACAAGCATGACCTAACTCAGGGCTTCTTGCTGTTTGTCACCACTGTGTTCTGGTCTAGCACTTCATCCTCAACCACTATGCTATTCTCCCATCCTTCCCCAACTCTCCTGTGCTCTCCCAAACCCACCACATTAGACAGGAAATAGTTTTTATTTACATCCCACCATTTTTCTGTCTTGCAGTTAGGCACAGCTTTGCTAACCCCATTTTATAAGGAAGGACTTCTGCACTTCAGACGTGTACCGTGTTGGCCTTTAGTCCTTGACCTTAGTAGCCACCTAATGACCACATACTTAACAGCTGCTGCAACATTGGGAGTTTGGGGCGCAGGGGGTGGGGGTGTCTACTTGGCATTTCTAGTCATGGCTAGAAGTGTGATTGAAATGGTAACCAGATACTTGAAAGGTCAAGAAATGCCAGTTGAATGAGTAGACAAATTAACCAGCATAAAAAAATCAGTACAGACTTTTCTAGTGTTAAACACTAGAGTATTGCTCCCTGTCAATGTTATTTTCAAATACAGTGGGGTGATTTTAACGGATTCATTTCAGCCTAACGAAGAGCTGGGACATGCTTAGGTTTTTCTTGATTTTCCATACTCTTCCTATCCATTTTCTGAGTTGAAGGATATTGATATGCAACTTAAGAGAGTTTCCCAACACCTGCACTCCCATGATGAGGACATGCTGGGGCTGTCCCTGGAGCACAACTTACTCTGGGTTCATTGGCATCAGTCACTCGCTACAGAGTGTGACTTCCAGCCCTGATCACTCACTGTAGAGAGATGAGCCGAGCTCCAGCAGAATGATGGACTGCCATCTTTAGATGACTGAACAGTGAGTGCAGTTGTGGTGGTAGACCATGCTGAAACAGCACAGATCACCAGTGTCAACAGAACGCCTCACACTGAGCCACACTTTTTCCTCAAGGTGGCAAGCCATCGGCTAAATGCTGTTTGGCAAATTGCTAGGTTTTAATTGAGTCTACTCACTGGGTTTGTTGTTGTTGTTGTTGTTGTTTTGTGTGTATGTGTGTTTATTTTGTTTTATTTGTGTTTGTTCATATTTTAGTTAAATTAATTTTCATCATTTTAAAATTCAGGAGACTTTACATAAAAATATGAATTTCTAACCCTTCATGTGAGACAGTGAAAATATTAATAGCAGCCTTGTGTTTTTCAATTAAATAAAATCTCTGGGCCTGAGTGTCAGCTATCCCATTCAGAGAGGACACAGGAGCAATAGTCCAGCAATCCCCAGCACTCCCTACTTGTCCACACCCAGCTCTGCTGTTCATCACCTTACCTGCTTGTGCCTTTTGAATATGTACCATATCTGTGCAACTTAACAAAGTGCTTCTGAAGGTGGTGTTCTTAGAAACCTCTGCACATTTGCTGTTGGTTTGTAGAATACAGTGCATCTCTAAAGAATGTGTTAGTTAAAAGTGTTTCCATGGCCAATGCCTTTAACTTGTGTCTTCAGTCCTGAGCCATATAATAGGCTAGAAAATGCTGCTTTTCTACCTCAGAATTTTAAAATTTAAGTTCCAATATTGAGGACAACAGGTCACACTGTCCTTACTTCCTAGAATAACCACTGGAAATATTCCACAAAATGATGCACACGTTATTTTCCAGCCTCCACTTACCTCCTTAAGGTAGTGGGGAAGAGAACAGAAATTGGAAGGGGAATCTTCCAGACAAAGCAGCTTTTGATGCTACCACCCTCCAAGACCAAGGCGGAGTCCAGGGGCACCTGCCAGGAGGAGAGTCAAGCCAAGAGCTGCTCTCTTCAGCCTGTAGCAAGTAGCGGCGGCGGCTCACAACTTAGCCCTCTAAAGAGAACAGGAAGCACTGTGACTTTGCCATGTATCCTCTAGTTGGGAAACTGCTCAAAGACTGGGGCTCTGGCTGGGAAACCCGAGGACATGATAAAATGACAGGTGGAGCAGAAAGGGCAGCTGTGAGGCCACCTGCATGCGTCTCCCAGATGTGTGACGGGCCAAAGGCCGAGCGGACACTGTAGAAGCTACGGAACCCATTCTAGGATGGAAGCTCCTAACAATAAGAGTCTTCGATGCCGCTGCTGAGGGAAAAAACGAGGGGATGGGAACATCCCGAGAAGTCAGCTGAAGAGTGGGTGCAGGATCAGAATTAAAGCGGCATGCAATCTCCGCATCAATCTCACGAAGAGGTACACCATGAAAAGACCTGAGTTTGGGTACTTCTCACCCAGAGATGCCAGGGCTTTCCGAGCAGAAGCTTTTGAACACCGAGGGTGGAGATGTACCGCAGAATACAAATCAGCCACAAGAAGAAAATAAATTGGATAGGTTGCCAGTGTTTTCTTTGTGCAGAAGCTGTCAGGGATGCTTCAGGAGGGAGTGGCATGAATGGATCTGTATTTTGAAAAGTCGTTTTGGATGTAATTTAAAGTTTGAAATGGAAGAAAACAAGATGAAATGGGTATCTTTTCTGTGGAGGAAGCCTTTGCTAGATTTCAAAATAAAAATCTTCACCTTTGGCAACTTGATACTTTTTTTTTAAGTGAAGGAGTCAAGGAATGAAGGCAAACATTTTAATATTGTCAAATATCTATAAATATAGTTGATGTGTTAACTACTAAAACCACAGTCCTGAAAACTGTACTAAAATATAAATATGATTTTTCCATCTAAAAAACACAGAATAAGTTTGGGTTGTAACTAAACTTACAGAAATTAGACTTGTTTTCAAAAGATAAATTTCTAAGATCCTAAAGGAATACACGTTCACCCTCACATGTACACACCACAATGTATCCACACACTCTTTCACATCACACATTGGAGAGCTTTACTGTATCTATTAGAAATCAAGAACATACACAGACACGACCCATAGACCAATCTGCTGGAGGCACTTCCTCAGTGGAGTTTACCTCTTTTCAGGTATGTCAAAAGAAGAGAGTAATAGATCCATGCGTGTCTGCTAGCGTCCAGTTCATTCTGTCATGTATAGAGCACCCTGGCCTTGAAATGGTGTCACCTACATTCAGGGTGTGCCTTCCCACCTCAGTACCCACAGTCAAGACAATCTCCCACAGACATGTCCACAGGTCAACCCAGTTCAAATAAGCCCTCACTGAGATGCCCTTCCCAGGTGATTCTAGATTGTGATGGTTAAAACAGTCGCCATTTATGGATATCTTGGGCTCTAGGGAGACGCACACTGTCCCCTGTAGCGGAAGCTCTGGAAGCAATACCCAAACTCCCCTTTCCACCATGAACATGACTTTCTCTAAGTGAAGTTCTGTCCACATGCTCAGGACTGAGGGTGGACTGTATAAAATGTGGTGGGTCATCTTTGTGACTAACCTATTCCTGGGGAAAAGTGACAGAAAAGCAACATCTGTCCTTGGAGACTGGCTGTATCCTACCAGGCATCAGGTAATAAGATGCTGGGGGAAATCTAAGTGTCTTAGTTAGGGTTACTATTGCTGTGATGAAAAGCCATGAACAAAAGCCATTTGTGGGAGAAAGGATTTATTTGGCTTATACTTCCACAGCACTGTTCATCATTGAAGGAAGTCAGGACAGGAACTCAAACAGCACAGGAACCTGAAAACAGGATCTGATACAGAGGCCATGGCGGTGCTGCACACTGGCTTGCTCATCATGGCTTGTTCAGCCTGCTTTCTTACAAAAGCTAGGACCACCTACCCAGGGATGGTACCACCCACAATGGCCTAGGCCCTACCCCATCAATCAATAATTAAGAAAATTATGGGAACAGTCTTCCCTTGCTTGTGGGAGTGCAAACTTGTACAGCCACTTTGGAAATCAGTATGGCAGTTTCTCAGAAAAAAGACGCATACCACTCTTGGCATATACACAAAGAATGCTTAATCATACCACAAGGACACTTGGTCAACTATGTTCATAATAGCTTTATTTGTAATATCTAGAACCTAGAAACAACTTAGATGCCCCTCAACCAAAGAATAAAAAAAAAAGGAAATGTGGTACTTTACACAGTGGAGTATTACTCAGCTTTAAAAACAATGGCATCAGGAAATTTGAAGGCAAATGGATGGAACTAGACAAACATGGTATGTACTCACTCATAAGTGGATATTAGCTGTAAAGTAAATGATAACCATGCTACAATTCACAAACCCAGAGAGGCTAGGTATCGAAGAGGGCCTAAGAGGGAATACACATGGATCTACCTGGGAAGGGGAAATAGAAGAGACCTCCTGGGTGGACTGGGGGTAGGATGGGTGGGAAATGGAGGGACCGGGTTAGAGGATAGATAGAGGAAGAGAGTACTGAAAGAGATGACTGGGAAGGGAGACATTTTAGGGTCAGGTAAAAACCTCTTACAAGGGGAAATCCCACAAATCTACAAGGATGACCCCAGCTGCATATCCTAGCAATAGTGGATACGTAGCCTGAAATGGCCATCTACTGTGATTAGATTGGTGACTATCCCAATTGTCATCAGAGAGCCTTCACCCAGTAACTGATAGAAACAGATGCAGAGATTCGTAGCCAAGCAGTTTGCTGAGCTCAAGGAATCTTGCTGAAGAGAAGGATAAAGGATTGTAGGAGCCAGAGGGGTCAAGGACACCACAAGAAAACCCACAGAATCCACTAACCTGGTCTCATAGGAGCTCACTGAGACTGTACAGAAAATCAGGGAGCCTGCATGGGACCAACCTAGGCCTCTATATACATGTAACAGTTGGGTAGCTTGGTCTATTTGTGCGACACCTAACAATGGGAGCATGGGCTATCCCTAATACTTTGGCTGGCTCTTGAGAACCTATTCCTCATACTGGGTTGCCTTGCCCAGCCTGAATACAAGGGGAGGTTCTTAGTCTTACTGCAAATTTATATGCTGTGCTCTGCTGATACCCATGGGAGGCCTATCCCTTTCTGAACAGAAACAGGGGAGGAATGGGCTGGGGCAGGGTCAAAGGAGGGATGGCAGAAGGAAATAGGGGGGAGAGGAGGAGAGGAAACTGCAGTTGGGATGCAAAATAAATCCATTAAATAAATAAATACAAAAGAAAGAAAGAAAAGAAAATGTCTTGCAAATGGATCTTATGGGGGTATTTTCTCAACTGAGGCTCTCTCCTCTCTTAATATTCTAGCTTGTGTCAAGTTGACATAAAACTAGCCAGCACACTAAGATACTCTCATTACTGTCAGAATTTGCATCCTTGACATCTTTCTTCTACTGGCTTGATTAATATTTAGCAGGTAGAAATAGTGACAGAGATACCAGTGTGACTTAGATTTCAGTGCCAGTCAAAGAAAATCCCAAGAAGTAGGTACTCTGTGTGTGTGTGTGTGTGTGTGTGTGTGTGTGTGTGTGTGTGTGTGTGTGTGTGTGTATGTGTGTGTGTGTGGTCCTTTCACCTTTACTTTTTGGATGTTTAACCATAACACTAAAGTTTCCAGGCCTTTCCACAAAAACATAGTATAAAATTTCTTAAGTCTTTGCCATTTTGTCCCTTTAAAACACAGGTGTCCTTTGTCCCTGACCACTAACAGACATCTCTTTGGGGTGGGGGAGGAGGGAGCCACTATTGAATGGGTGTTTGTATATTTGACATATACAAATGGAATTAGGTCCAGGAGAACAAAAGAGAAAAGTGTGTTCATGTAAACACAGGTCAAGTACTATGATGGTTCATATTGTCAATTTGACAGGATCTAGGATCATCCCAGTGGCAAGCCTCTGGGCATGTCTGTAAGGGAGTATCTTCATTAGATTAACGGAGGTGGGAAGACTCACCCCAAATGTGAGCAGCACTATGCCATAAGCTGAGGTTCCAAACTGAATAAAAACAAAATGAGTTGAGCACTTGTGTTCATTGACCAGCTGCTTCAAGCTCCGGCTGCTGTGACTTCCCGGATATGATGAGCCACCCCCTTGAACTGTGTGACAAATTAAACCCTGTCTCTCTTACATCGCTTTTGTCAGATGTGTTACCCAAGCAATAAGAAAAGCAACTAATGTAAGGACCTAGCAGCAATCTATCGCCAATTCTAGAAAGGACAAAGTGTGTGAGGCTCATAAAAGGGTCGAAGAATTCAGATACCAAGGCTCACGGTATCTAGGACACCAGTGTACCTCCTTTGTAACACAAAGTCAATCATCGGCAAGCGCTAAAAGCTTAAAATTGCATACTATGGGTCATTTTCCATCTTAACAGGTTCTTCAGTGATACAATTCCCATGCCCTACAGGATGAATAAGTGATAATAGCACCACAGCCCCCTGCCTCTTCTCCCCCATGACCCTGCCATATACTCTCTTTAAAATTATGATCTCTCAATTCTTTGTGAAAACAGTGCACACTCATAAAATCTGAGTTCAAAAAATGCAAAGGAACAATGAGCAACGTTTTATACATTTATCTATCTTCTAGATTTTTACATATAAAGGATGAAATCATTCCATACAAACAACTGTATCTATTCTCTTGTTTTTATCTTAACACTGTAGCTAAACACTTCCCCAGCATGGCATAAAGATTTCTTTGGAAGCATCATCCAAGAAGTTTGCATGACAGTCCATTTCATAATGATCTGGAAATGAATCTAGATGTTCAGCATTTAAATTGCCTGTTTTCCACCCTGGAAGCTTGCACTGATCATATGCTTCGCTGATGTCATAGTGCCACACCTGTCACTCATTTCCCTTCCTCCCTTGCCCAGTAACCCCAATTTACCTGTCAAGGTCCGACTTGAATGACACTTGTTCTGCATGCTAACCTGTTCTCTTAAGTATCTGCCCTGGGTGAGTAACTGATGACTGTCACAGACAATATATTTCTTTACAATATGTTCAGTCTCCTGCATTAAGATGCGTTAGCATCTCTTTCACCACTGTATGAGCTTCTGAGTGAGAACTCACAAGCTTTTCCTCTTCCTCACCATATCACCTACAATGCTTGGGACACAGTAGGTGGTCAGCAAATATTTGGATAGAATTTCAAATATTCAGCAGGATTTTTGAGGTCCAGCAGTACCTTTTTCAAAATTTCAAACCTAGCATTAAAACATTAAGTCCTTTCCATCTTTCTTTCATCTCTTCGAGCAGCAATATTAGCAGGAATAATGTGAAAGACTCCAATTGCATCCAGGACTTTTCCAGTGGAAATCTGAATTTTATTTACCCCAGATTGTATACCAACAACAGATTGAAGAAATAATTCCACTGTGCCTGTGTGAGTGCCTGCATGCATGTATGTGTACCACATGCATGCCTGGTGCTCACAGAGAAGGTGTTATGTTCCCTCAAACTGGAGTTATAGGTGGCTATGAGCTGCCAGGTGAGTGCTGGGAACTGAACTCCAGTCCTCTATCAAGAGCATCAAGTGGTTTTTAACCACTGAGCCATCTCTCAGCCCCGGGAGCTAACTCTTTAACATATAGGTGAAATTTCTTCCTTTTTTCTTTTTTGAGATACGGTCTCTCCAAGTAGCTCAGGCTGGCCTTGAACTCTCCACCTTTCCTCCATCTCCTATGTGCTGGGATTATAGGCTTGCACCACCACACCTAGCTGCCTTTTGCTCTTCTGATGACTTGTATAACCAACCACCCCCTACCTCAAAAGGAGTAAAAGAAAGCCCCAATTCTGCATCATTCTCTCACCATGGTTAGATGTGACTGTTGCCAAGGTATCACAATACCTGGGCAATGACTTCCCAGCTTTATTGACACCTCCTCTTCTCCTGGGCTTTCCTGGGAAACATGACTGTTCTCAGTTAAGAAGCTCCTGCTGTCACCATGACTTTCCAGGGCCCCAAAGGACCCACTTGCCACCATTTGAGATAAGCTCACATTGTGACCACCCAGGGAATAGACCAAGAACTTTCTCCCCAGAAGTTACCGGTTAATTTAACATGATCTTCAAGCAAGTGTCACAGAAGAGACACCCCCATCCACACCCCCCTTGTTATAGTGTCTGGAAAGAAAAAATAAAAAATTTCCATATTTCCTTAAAACATCACCACAGGCCAAACATGGTTCAGTCAATCCACAGAGACTACAATAAATATCACACATAAAGACTCATGTGCTAAAAATAAACCACAAGGTGCTTCTTTTTTTTCAGTCACACTGTATTATCTATGACCACTTTTGTTTTCACAGAATCTAGTGAAAAGCCCACAGAGAGGACCCACTGGAACAGCCACCTCTCTGTCCCAACATGCATTCCCATAAACATTAGGAACAATGATCATCTCCATTCCAGTCAAGTAGGCAACAGACATGTTCAAACTATCAGCTTTTAAGTCAAAATAAAAAATTTCTTCCTTCACAATCCTACCAGTGGGATTTGCCCATAAGAATAAAGCCATTTAGTCAAGGCTAATTAAACAGACTGTTAATGACACGGTGTTTATGTTGTCATTATTTGGAATGGTGTTATGCATTATCTGCAAATTTTTAAAAATGTCTAAATAAGGCCAGCATGGTGACATGATTGAGAGTGGCCCCTAGAAGTTCATGTATTTGAATGTTTGTTTTCCCATTGGTGGAACTGTTTGGGAAGGATTAGGAGGGGTGGCCTTGGTGGTGGTATATTACTTGGAATAGGCTTTGAGGTTCTTGTCTCAAAATGTAAGCTCTCAGTTACTGCTCCAGTGCCATGTCTGCCTGCCTGCTGCCGTACACCCCAACATAATGGTCATGTACTCTAACCTTCTAGAACCATGAGACCCCAAGTTAAATGCTTTCTTTTATAAGTTGCTTTGGCCATAGTGTTTTGTCACAGCAATAGGACAGTAACTAAGACAGGCAGATATGTGCAAATCTAGGATGTCATAGACTAATTCCTGGAGCCACAAGGAACAAATAGAGTGAAGAGAACTCAAAGTGTGGAAATGTTTGACAGAATTTCCCACATATCTGTCAGGAAGAGGGGACTGCTGCATCTAACACTACTGACAAGGAAAACACTGATTTTTACATGTGAACGATAAAAGTTTGTAGATGTGCATTTATAAATGCTCATACTTTTTTGTGTATTTTTAGTGGTGCTAAGAACTGAACCCAGGGCCTTGTATATACTAGGTGCAGGCTCTTTCACCAAGCTAACCCAAGCTAAGGCTTTGTGTGTGGATGATGGAAGCCTTGTCAGTTAAATGCAGGGCCTGGGAAAGGTTGGAGATAATGATAATGATAGATAATAGGCTGCCAGGATTCCATAAAGCAAGGAAATCAGGCCAAACAGCAGACACAAATATTTGCCATCATTTGCCATCTAGGCAGAGCACTGGAAATGTAGGGCACCTAACAAAGATGTCTGGAAGACGTGGTGCCTACAGTGCTCAGCATACTAACATGTGATCAGTCTGAGCAGAAAGGCCAACCAGGAAGCTGAGTCATGAGAATGAAAAGAGCCAGAGAGGAGCAGGGAACTTAAGAGTAACTGGTTGCTGGTATAACGAGTTTAGTTTTTCTCTTTAGAATGTCTTCCCATATTGATATTATTGCATGATAAATATTTCAAAAAATATGCTACCAGACTTTTCAACAATATTGTGACCTGAATGTCGAGCAAGCATGAAGCACTGTGCACTTATTTATGATATGGACCAGAAAAGGGTTTCCAGCAGAAAGGACATTACAAATGTCCAGCGGGCAGGAAAGAAAATAGTTTCTGGAATCAGTGATTTCAATATCCCTCCCATCCTCCCTTTTCCACAGCACAGCAGCAGGGCAAGTGTCTCTCATTCTCTCGCCCATTTCCTTCTATCTCCTTTTCCCAAACACCCTAGTAGGCCACAGACTTCGTTTGTAATGTGGTCCTTTGTCAAATCCAAATAGTTTCTTCTGACCACGCTTAGGCCAGACTATACAGTAAGAGGTTCCTAGGCAAAGACCAAAGCACACCCAATGGCTCTGGGGGGGTGTCCAGTGTTGATTCTTTCAACTTAGTCTTCTTTTCCTCTTTAAAAATGCCTTGATATAAAAACGAAGAATTTAATTTAGTTTCCTTGGGTTTTGAGGTAATATTGTGAAATCTAGGGAGAATAGTCATCTAGCAGGACTACCGTTGAGTCAGAATACTTGTTAATATTAAAATTCATTTATGTATATGTAAATTACTCATCCAATAAATATTCATTGAGACCCATCATAGGTACTGAGCAGTGACAGAGCTGGGACTAGGATCAGGCTCCCTTGCTCAATAGATTCTGCCCTTTCACCCAGGTGCCCTGTGGAAGCTCAGACTGCATGGAGCTGTCCTCCAAGCTAGACGGATAGGAAGAGCTGCATTCTGTAAACTTAGGGTCAACTTCGATGCTGTCCTTCAAAAACGTAGCCTCCAAGCCTCCCCAAAATCTATACTTCTCCACTCACAACCCCCACCACTTGCACCCATATCTCAGTTCTTAATTTCCATGTGTTTAGCTACAACTAAAAAGCTTCCTTTGGAGGGAATGTTTGCAGCAATTTTGCTACCTACTTTGAACTTATTTCTCCTAAGCCAGCAGCCTGTCTTTCTACCCTACTGTGAAATTGACTGAACTCAGCATGAAGCTGACAAGCAGGTTTTTGTATAGTGACCAGACACAGGATCTAAAAAAAAAAGAAAAGAAAGAAAGTCTGGCATTTTTTTCCTCCTTTAACACAAGGCATCTTCCAGTGCATCTTTATTATTGCCATTATCATTTTCATTATTCACCAAAAGTGTTTGCTATCCAAGAGGATAATTCAGAGCTGGAGGATTTGTCTCCCCATTGTTCTTAAATGATGCTCTCCTGGGGAAGACTTACACCTTTAATTTGACATTAAAATGGCTTCTTGAATAATGAGTGAGAATACATCTTCTTATTTTCTTTTTTCATTTTAGTCTGCTCACCCTAGAGCATTTGGCATGTAGGGATGAGTAGGAGGTGTGCTTTGCTCAGAATGAACAGAAAATGCAAGGCTGGACATGGAGCTTTAAAATGGCTTCAGTAACAGAAGCAGGCAAAAACTCAATGCAGCATTATACACAGTGAAAGAAAACATTATTCGTGACATTTATTGAAGACATTTACTGGGAACCATTGTGATAAATGTAGAGAGTCCTGCAATGGGGCTTTGCAGCAGGGGAGATTCATTCAACTCAATATAGCAAGGGGGAAAAAATGGGAGCTGAGAGCCAAAAGTAGAGGCTAAGGGTCATCAATGAATGGAAAAGTACTGAGAAGAAACAGCAGGGGAAGGGATTAAGTTAACAGGACCCTGGATAAAAGGCAGAATAGTGTGATCAGCAGTCAAGAGATGGTAGAAGATGGGGAATTACCCAGATAGTAGAGATGAACTTCAATATCAAGACTGGGGGACTCTAATTAAAATGATGTAGCAGGATGCTTTCTGCAATTGGACTGTGCGGTGGTGAAAATGGAAACAGTCAGAGCCAAGTTGAGAAGAGAGTTCAAGGAGCCAGGTCAGAGTTTGTTTAAGAAGAGCCCCACTGCCACACAGAGGAGGTGCTCAGCACATGTTTTCCAAGTAAATGAATGCATGAGTGAAGCTACATCAGCTTCTCTCAACAGGCAGAAACACTCCTTGGACATCTTGGCCACTCTCCAGGCCCTGCCCAGCAGAGAAGTGCAGAGACAGGCGTATGTATAAAACATAGACTACTGGCAATGGTCGAGAGACAGCCCGAACTGACCTACTCTGGTGATAGGATGGCCAAACACCCTAACTGTTGTGCTAGAAACCCCATCCAATGACTGAGGGAACCGGATGCAGAGATCCACCGCCAGGCCCCAGGTGGAGCTCCAGGAGTCCAATTGGCGAGAAAGAGGAGGGTTTGTATGAGCGAGAATTGATGAGACCAAGATTGGAAAAAGCACAGGGACAAATAGCAAACTAATGGAAACACATGAACTATGAACCAATAGCTGAGGGGTCCCCAACTGGATCAGGCCCTCTGGATAAGTGAGACAGTTGATTAGCTTGATCTGTTTGGGAGGCATCCAGGCAGTGGGACCGGGACCTGCCCTCAGTGCATGAGTTGGCTGTTTGGAACCTGGGGCTTATACAGGGACACTTGGCTCAGCCTGGAAGAAGGGGACTGGACCTGCCTGGACTGAATCTACCAAGTTGAACTCAATCCTCAGGGGAGTCTTTGCCATGGAGGAGATGGGAATGGGGGGTGGGCTGGGAGGAAGGGGGGGGATGGGGTAGAACAAGGGAATCTGTGGCAGATATGTAAAATTAAATTAAATTATAAAATAAAATTAAAAAAAATCTCACCACAATTTAACACCTCCTGAAGAGTCACCCTCAAGAGGAATTGGGCTAGGCATAAGAGCCTTCTGAAAGCTATGTTCAAACATAGATCCCAGGTTCCCTCTAGAGGTTTAGAAGTCTGGAGTGGTCAGGATCACCACAGAGGTCTGATATGGAGCATTTTATACAACTCCCCAATTCAAGCCATCGGCCTTCCCCAGAAACATACTTTACCTCTTGCTGACCCTAATACCAGATGAATTGCATGTGTTTCCAGGAGTACCCCATTCTCCCTCAGTGCTGAACTTCCCCTATTTCCTGAACAGCTTGATGCTTTGTGAGTGCTATGTCCTGTGGCTAGCATCTTTTACAGTGTCTAAATGGGAAAACCACTCAACCTCCAAAAACCCACTTAAATGTCATCTCTCCTGACCAAGCAGATCCCCAAGGAGCCCTGTTCAGAGGTTCAGGCAACACTCATAATTAATTTGTTGTTTTCTCCTATTTGCAGACTCCACAGAATGATAAGAGAAACTTAGATATCCAGGGAGGGCTCCTACTGTATTGAGAGGAGACTCAAAGCAGTTTTCCAAATTCACTTTGATCCCCTAGGGATGGGCAGAAGAAGAGACACTACGACCACGGCAACTCTTATAAAGGTAAATATTTAATTGGGCTGGCTTATAGTTTCAGAGGTTCAGTCCATTACCATCATTCTGGAGAATGGTCGCATGCAGGCCGACATGGTGCTGGAGAAGGAGCTGAGAGTTCAACATCTTGATCAGCAGGCAACAAGAAGTGAACTATCTACCACACTAAGCATTGCTTGAGCAAAGGAGACCACAAAGCCTACAAGGGACACACTTCCTCCAACAAGGCCACACCTACTCTTACAAAGCCACACCTCCTCATAGTGCCACTCCCTATGAGCGTCATTTTCTTTCAAACCACCACAGCACACATGCATAGGATTTCCCAAACTCCAGCTCAGCCATCCCCAAGATCCCGAGCATTGTAGCACCAGAACAGCAGGGTTGAACAGACAGCTCGAAAGCCTATCCCATCTAGGGAAGCCTAATGGGGACACTGAACTAACCCTGAGCGGGGAATCCAGCCGAAGAAAAAAGCCCATTTCAGAAGAAGGAATCTTTTGAGTTGGAGCTATAGATGGTTGGAGTCCTACCGAACAGAGTGAGCAAAGCCCCTCTCCTGGGAGGCATTATCTCTGTCAGAGGCTCCCTAGCCTCTCCTGCTCCCCTGCCGCGTGGCAGCTTTCAGAGCCCCCATGCTCTCTTTACGAACCATTTGAATCCATAATTCCAACTCAAGAACATTTTCGATGTAAAAAGGAGAAATGTTTGATTTAATGTTATAGCCTTGGGCTTTACCCTCTGGAGGAGAGTGGGAGGGAGGAGAGACTGCGCTTCCTCCTCACAGACAGTGGCATCTGCTACTGGTGGGAAAATGCCCAGGGCTTCGCCTTTCCACACAATTACTCCTGGGCATGAAAATAAAATCAGCCCTCTCTTCCTCCCCAATCTGCCAGCCTTTTTACATCTCTGAAAATAAGCTCCGTGCAAAGCCGGCAACTTGACAGGCTGTCCTGCTCCAGTGCCGTGGCCGTAGTGCAAGGTGAAGGGAAGGCTCTGGGGCAAAGCAGGAGCCTTTCGGCACAGCTTCAAGAGGCCACCAAAGGGACTCCGGACAAGCATGAGAGAGCATATCAGAGTAGAGTGTCCTGTGGGTGGTTCTCCAGGGTCTGCCTGCTTCAATGACTGTCTTCTTCGGATTAAAGTCATGAGCTCTTTCTAAATGCACACGTCATCTTCTCAGAAAAGCAGTGACAAGGATAGGAGAAAAAAGGTAGATACGGCTAAGTCCATGTCACTGGAAGTCTTCATCAACGTAAAGTCGTAGAAATCCCAGCGCCCTCCGGGGGCCCAGCTGGTATCTAGTGGAGCCGTGAAGAGGGTGGGGGGAGAGTCAGGTGACTCCTTTGTATAATTGCAGACCACAGAAATCACTGAAACCCCAGCCTCTAAAGACCAATGTCCACTGGAAAGATTAGTCACATGAGTTCATTTGGGCTTCACCGAGTGTATCAGATTTCAAAGTGGAAGAAATCTTCCTTGGCACACCCTGTGATCCTGAGCAAGTGCTTTGTGGTTTGGGTACATATGGACACTAGGTGACCACACTGGCTGACTACCAGGCCAATGCACTCTGTGGGATTCCAACCACACTCACTTTACAACCCTCTTACCAGCTGGTTTGGCTAAGGTAGCATGCTGGCCATGAGAACAGCCTAGGATGTGGTCTGGCTTGGGGACCCTACCAATCAGGCACAATCACAACCTACCTGAGTCGATCCAAGCTCGCTGCTTAGACACTGTGAAATCCCAGTATCAAAAGAAAGAATCAGCAAGTGTGAAAGGGAACACAAACATTCTGTACACCAAACAGGCAGACAATGCTCACACTTATTTGCCACAAAATTACTTTGCAAAAACCACATGTATTTATTTAATTTTACAATAATTAAAGTAATAATGGGATAAAAGTAAAACTTTCTTGATTCATTTCTATGTTTCTTTTATATTATTTGCATTAGTTTTATCCCTGCTGAATGTATTTTTAAAATTTGTGTTAGTATGATAACAGCACTTGCATTGACCTTAATTAAATTTACAGTGTACAGTACTTTCTTATTGTACTGTGGATGTCCAGAAGATACCCATCTTCCTGCCTGGAAACTTTGTCTTTAAACTTCACATGGCATTTATTTTGAAACTCAGACTAGGAGAGGGGAAGAGCCTACACGTTTTCTGGTCTGAATACTTGGGAACAGGCAAGGTCCTTTGTTGATGTTCGATGGCCTATGGAGGTCTGGGGCTGGGAGACCTGGGATCTGCGGACCTGAAAGAAGGGCATGGACTACTGTCTAATGCTGTAGACAACCTTACTTCAGTCTCAGGGTGCTTCCATACACAAATGCAGCAAAGAAAGCAATGATCCAAGGAAGGCTGTTTGAGTTCAGAAAAACAGGATCAGAAAAGCATGTAAATAAATGTCAATAAGCACATATCAAATATTGACAGAACAGCCCTTTCCCAGAACTTTCTCAGGACAGACCAGTTTAAACATAATTGCCTGGCACATACTATATATTATATCTGAGAAAGTATGAAAGCAAGGCCAAAGGCAATCCAGATTCAGGGCACACTAACTAGATTAGGTTCTGTAGCTATGTTCTGACATCCAACAAGAAGAAGCATGTCTTATAAATTGAATGTAAATGTTTGTCACAGGAGGCACGAAATCACATCCAAGAACAATCCAGGAAACAAAATGCACCTGAGGTAAAAGGCGTCTGTCTTTTTCCCTAGAGCCTCTCTCACAGTTCCCTAAGGCATTGTTCAACATGCATCATGCTTTTGACCATGTACTGACAGTCCTTACTGCAAGAAAGGTACATCTAACTAAAGGAAGATACACCGCAGCCATTACAAGGGGTAGAGGTGGCAATGGGTAAGAAACTTGTTTAATGTCCCAGGGTGTTTTCTCTTTTAAAAAAATTAAAATCAGATTGGCCACTTTAATAGACAAGAGAGGACTCTACAGTGTTCTAGTCATGCAATCTAAATTTAATTATCTCTTCAATCTCTTCAAAAATTAAATTTATCACTTTTCTGATAGTCAATTTTGTTTCAGAGTAATAAGATCACATTGACAAGCAAAACTAATACTTAAACCAAAAATTTCATTTTAGCCAAAGAGATCCAATTTCTTCAGCAAATCTTCAATTGCTAGATCTTCTGGTGGACTAAACTGAAGGAAACCAGAGATTAAAGGAGACATAAAGAGATTCAAATTGTATTTGTCTGAGCTTTCAGCTCCCACATAATAGAGTCAGTCTTCTGATTGGGCACTTTGCTATCAGGTTGAGCTGAATTACTCTAGCAAAGAGTTAACAACCTCAAAGTCCCCAGGGATGAACATACTAGCAATTTATTTTGCTCTAATACTAAGTCCAATGAGAGACTGGCTGTTCCTCAGAAGGTGTTTCCAGGTTCTGATGACTTAGGCTGCAAGGCTCCCTCCATTATGTACTGTAGAACATGGGAGGCAGGTCAAAAATGCCAAGACTCCCAGTTACTCTTAACCATCTCTTAGCAAGCAAACCACATGCCCATTCTAACAGTGTGGATGCCTAAACAAGGCACATAGCTTCAGGTAAGCTAGGCGAATGCTTAGACTAGTTAAGGAGCATTGTTTTCCTTTCTGCAGATAGAGTATGTGATTTTTACCAAAATCAAGCTTTTCTTGGATGATTTTGAAGCCCACCTTCTGGGAGATGTAGGTGCCCCAGCTTCCACATGCCAATGTGCAAGAATTTCTGAATGGGTATGCTTAAATGGCATGCAGCCTTTCTTCATAAGAATAATGCACACTGGTTGAACTGAATGCTGCAAACAAGTCAAGACCTAGTTTGTGCTGAAGACACACATTTAAATATGGCAGCAATACCAACACTGTTGACAAATATAGTCCCAGATTTAGAGAATATCATGCACTGTGGATAGGACACAGAATATGTAAGTCTTCTCCCTCCTCCCAGATTATATGCACAACAAAATGTAAATACTTTCTAATATACAATAGTTTCCCCCGCCAAACCACGGTCTTAAAAATTATCCATGACTTTATGAAACTAGAATACAGTCTATCTGTGGAATTTTCATTTTCTTTTCCTTAACTAAGTGAATGGAATTTCAGAAAGGATTGATCCTCGCTATAGAAGTATACTGAGTCAAAGGTCCATGGAAAAGGAAGACATCTTCATGGAGACAGGTTTCCTAGTAGTGTTCCACATCGTCAGTCATGGGGAAGTCTTCAGCCCTGGTTTACATGTGGCAGAAGGGCACTCAGAAGAGAACTCAACAGCATCTGCAGGGGGCAAATTTGTCAATGCTTCCTCTCCCTCCCCCTGTTCTTGCCCCCTCCTCCACTTTTACCTGCTCCCCTCCTCTTCTGCCTCTTCCAATTCTATGGATAAAGTTTAAACTAAAAATTCCTAGTCTTTCAGTTCAATTTGCTGTTCTTACAATATTCTCACTCTTTCCACTCCTGCAACCCATTTTTGGACTTTGGTGTCGGCTGTGGGAAGAAGTGAACTCTGTGTGTGTGTGTGTGTGTGTGTGTGTGTGTGTGTGTGTGTGTGTGTGTGTCTATTTAAGAAGAAGCAAGATGGTTATCTGTTACAGTGACCATCTGCCAGACTTCTCAATTCTTTTAAGATAGTTATTTTGTCCCCACAATGGAGAGGTTTTGCATTCTGATACATATTGGAACTGTGACTTAAATACTTGATTCTAGTAGCTGAGGAGAGCCAATGAGTGCTTCTTGCTTGTATGACCAGAGTTCTAAACCTGTCACCAAATGATTACAAATTAATTGCAGATGTACATACTGGGGGAAATGTAGCATTGGATAAAGAAACCATATGTGGGTCTGGAGAGACGGCTCAGTGATTTGAGAATGCATACTGCAGAGGACCCAAGTTCATTTCCCAGAACCCACATTGGGAAGCTTATAACCACCTGTAACTCCAGCTCCAGGGAATCTGATGCCCTCTTCTGAACTCCACAGGTACCTGCACAATCATGTACATATCCACATACAGACAAATATATATATACCTAATTTAAAATGAAAAATAAGTTGTTAAAACTAAAAAATTTGAGGAATTTGGCCATTAGCTGCCAGAACCTTACAAATACAAACATGGTGATGTACAAAGGACATTGTGAGCAACCAAATTCATGTAGTACCTGATTTATAAAGGGAACGTGTTGTGAGTAAAGATCCACATATGCCTGTAATCCCAGCACTTGAAGAGTTCATCTCAAATACAAATAAAGTGAAAGAAAGAAAAGGAGAAAGTTGTCATTCATGTACTACTGAGACTTTTTTTAGGTTAAGAATTTTCAGAACAATAGCATCAGCCTCAACCTAATCTACAGAGATAAATTAGAACTTCCATAAATCCCAGGAGACTCAATTTACAGCAGATTCAGTGAGAAGAATTTTATTAACTGCAATAAGAATAGATAAATCAGCCTAAGGTTGAAATTTAAATGAACTCTTGAAGCCAAGTATACTGGAGAAACAGGTGACTAAACTGAGTTGGTATGTTCTTGCTTAGGTAATCTGCATTTATTTGTCTTGAGGATGTAAAGGTTGATGATGCCAGGGTGGAGTCTGCATTGGATAGCTTTATGTCAACTTGATACAGGCTATAGTAGTCATCAGGGAAGAGGGAATGTCAAGTGAGAAAATACCTCCATGAGATTGGGCTTATGGCAAGCCTGTAGGGCATAGTGCTTGATGGGGAAATTCTGAAATTCCATACCAGCCAATTGTGGGTAGTGCCACCCCAAGTGGCCCTGGGTTCTATAAGAAAGCAGGCTGGACAAGCGAGTAAGTAGTTGTAATAGTTTGAATGTAATTGGCCCCCATAGTATCTGAGGGAGTGGCACTATTCAGAGGTATGTTTTTGTTGGAGTGGGTGTGGTCTTGTTGGAGGAAGTCTGTCACTGTGGGGGCAGGCTTTGAGGTTTCCTATGCTCTGGATACCGTCCAGTGTGTCCATCAATGTCTTGATTTTTTGCCTGCAAGATGTAGGACTCTTGGCTACTACTCCAGCATCATGTCTACCTGCATGCCACCATGTCCCTGTCATGATAATAATGGACTAGACGTCTGAAACTGTAAGAAAGTCACCCCAACTAAATGTTTTCTTTATAAGAGTTGCATGGTCATGGTGTCTCTTCACAGCAATAGAAACCCTAAGATAGTCACACCCCCTCTGTGGCCTCTACATCAGCTCCTGCTTCCAGGTTCCTTCCCTGCACTAGTTCCTGCCCTGACTTCCTTTGATAATGAACTGTTAAATGAAACCCTGAGTGAAATAAACCCCTTTCTCCCCAAGCTGCTTTTGGTCATGGTGTTTCATCACAGCAATAGTAACTCTAAGACAGAGCTGCTTACATCAAACCTCAGCAAAATGAAGCCAGGTCATGAGGAAGAGCTCTCGTCCACTATAACCCAATAAAAACTTCACACCGAACAGCTGAAAAGCACTTGTAGAAAGACCACCTCAACCCTGCCTTTTCCACTACTGAATTGATATCACCCCCATTAATCCATGTACCCAGAAACAATTGTTCCTTAGGACTAATTTAAGTTTGCTTCCTGTTGCTTTAAAAACCTTGCTTTCCTTTGCTTCCCTGGGTAGTCTAGAGTCTTCACTGGCACACAAATCCCGGACCACAGTCTCCTGCTGTCCCCAAACAAACCTTTGCTTTGGAGAGGTCTTTGCCATGCCCTTTAGGTTGACTGTTACCATTCCATTGTCAACAAGGCAAACAATCATTAGCTAATCATCTGTGTTTAGCCGTAACAGATCAAAATAAGCATATTTTGTGCATGGAAGAATTTCTAAGACACTGGTTACTAACTGATAAGGTCAGGATAAAATGCTAGAAGAGGCTCCTGGAAAATCTTAGTGGGGGGCGGGGCAGGGTGTCTCACCTGACCATGTAGTTAGTTTGTGTTTAATAACGGCACAGTCACTTTGATTTTTTTCCCATATTTATTTATTTCATTTTGTGTGCACGCATGTGGTAGACGTGAACATGTCACAGTATGGGAGCGGAGGCCTCTGGAAGTTAGTTCTCTCTTCCACCATTCGGAACCCAGGGCTGGAATTCTTGTCTTCAATACCGACAAGCGTCCTTAGGCATTGAGCCGTCTCACCAGCAGATCTGGGTGCCCCGTTCTCATTGAAGGTTAAAGAGTAAAGTCAAACACCTTGCTCAAAGCTTCTGGAACGTGCTGGCTCACTCAGAGCGGTGCACAAGAAGCTAGGGAACTGTTAGTAATAGGCACAACAGACCCCCTAATTTCTACTCCACAGGTGTGAAAACACCACATCAGACTACCCACCCATAGCTACTAGTCCCTATAGGAACAACCACTTCCTTCTGCCAAACAGTTGTGAGCAGAACTCTGCTATGGACCATCTTCAAGCCAGCTCTGCCATCTCAGGCCTCAAGACTGTCCTCACCTTTGTAAACACCTTTGGCTGAAGGTCAGAAGGAGAGTAGAAAATCACGGATATTTCTCGGCATTTGATATTAGAGAAGGGCTAACAAAACCCTCTGAATTGAGAATCCTGAAAGTCCCCTCTCGTCATAAAGAAAGCAACATCAGGAAATTCTAGCCCTGGTTTCAGAGACATTCTTTGGGAAAGTCCCATGACATTTTATTTGCCAGTAACTTAGACTAACAACTGCGAATGTTCCGTGCAATTCTGAAATGCGCTTGCGTGCTGGCTTTATACATATAGCCATTAAAACAATAAAGACAGGAATGGAAGGAACGCTGTGGGAATAGCTTTAGCACCCACACACAGGGGAAGCCTCCGATACTGAATGGATTTCTCCCCTTGCTAACTTCCCAGCAGGGATCCTGATAAGGACTCAACAGTTTCCAGCACTGCTTGGTGTTTAGCCCTCCTTCAAACCATATGTGGACAATGCTGTAGGCTAATTAAACCAGAAAGCAATCTGGAAAGTATCTGTTTATACGGCATAGAGTACCCCGCAGGTATAAAACTTACAAACAAAAGAAAAAGGCAGGGGGGAAAGGGAAGGGCTATAGTATTAGCTTTGTTCGGCTATATCCATTATGACTAAAACGTCTTCAAAAAAGTCATCAAAGAAAAAAGTCAGCTTCAAAGTACTGTCAATGATCTTAGCCCTAAGTTCGTTGGATTTTGAAAGAAAAAAAAATAACAAAACCACTCGCTTAAAAAGCAAAACCAACTTTAAAAGAAGCACAGTGGGGACTCGTCTGCATTTAAAGTGGCTAAGCTGTGCCATTTCATATGAGCCAGTGTGGTGTTTAGACAGCCACAGAGGTTGCCTGGCATCTAAGAAGGTCTAAGAAAATGCAATACCACATACTATCTGATGGGTTATACAAAACGTCTTCAGTAAAATAGCAGAGACGATACGAATTTGGTCCCTGACATTGAAAGGGAAGTGGCACCTTTGAGGGAAGTGCTTTTGATGATGGCTCTTTGAAATCCCCCTTAAAAATAACTCAACTATTTAATTTTGCCCACTAAGAAACTGTAGGTAGTTGACAGTACAGGTAGCACAAGAATGGTGCCTGTCCCCATGTTGTGGCCTCCTGACACCCAGCCCAATGGAGCTGCCTTGACAATGCCTCTCTTGTACACTGGCCTGCTCTCCAAAAATATGAACCAGGTGCCTGTGGGCACTGGTGTGTCTCGTGAACCGCACTGAATACCAAATGACCTGGAAATGTCTAATCCAGCCTTTGTCAGAATAAATCACTGGAGTATCCCCATGTCCCTTTAGGGACTAATTTATGACTGTGTGCCACATCCTGTGTAAAGCGGAGGGCCAAATCTGATCCCATGTCACCCCTGCACATCTCAGGATGTGGTCTGACGAGGCATCAATCCAATGGTGGTACTAAAGGGAGGGTGGGAAGCAAAATTGTGCAAGTCCTGGAGATGCTTCTGCTTCTCTCAGCTACACTCGACTGTGTTGCTACTGAGCCCACGGGTCAGAAAACTTTTATTTCATAAAGAATGCTCCAGGAAAGATTGAAAATCAAATGTGAGCTGATGACAAATTGCTGTCTGCTGGGCCAGGCTCAGGTATCCAGGCTTCTCGCCTCCTGAAAAGCCTGAGATGCTGGCATGAAAACTCTTCTTAGGCTGCTCCAGCCACGGCACAAAGACCCTTGGCTTGACTGGTCTTCTGTTGCTCACTACTTTGGTTTTCCTTTCTCTGTTGAACATTAGATGGAGCACATTGAGTACAAGACCCTCCAGATTCAAGCTCTCTGTCACCATGAACCAGGCTTCCCTTTTTTTTTTTTTTGTTTTTTTTGTTTTTTTTGTTTTTTTTTTTTTTTTTTGAGACAGGGTTTCTCTGTGTAGCTTTGCGCCTTTCCTGGGACTCACTTGGTAGCCCAGGCTGGCCTCGAACTCACAGAGATCCGCCTGGCTCTGCCTCCCAAGTGCTGGGATTAAAGGCGTGCGCCACCACCGCCCGGCTTCCCTTTTTGTTTCTGTGTTTTCCCACCATAACTGACATTTATTTTTTGTCCCTCTATTCCATAGGCATTAATTCAATTGTATTTACTCTGTATACCTGAATCTGCCATAGACTGGAAATTATATGAAAGTGATCTCTAATTATATTAATAGTGTTGAACTATGAATGTTAAAGTATTACACAGTCTTGTATCCATATTATATCTAGAATCCAGGAGTGGGGACACAGACTGGAAGTGTTCATCTTATCACATCAAGGTATCAAAGGTCAAAAGCAGGCTTTACTTGTCCTATGCTCAACCTGTATCAATTTTTAAACTCATTCAGTATTGGGCATTTTAATTATTTTGTTTGGGAGACATCTATAAGTAGAATTAATTTCACTATTGAACCTTTACAGTCACTGAACTCACTCAAATCACAGCCCGCGTGTTCAAGGTCTTGGTTTCAGTTTGAGTTTTCATTTCACACATGGCTTCTCTGGATCATCACTTTTGCTGTGACTGTTTCTGAAAGCCTTTTTTACAATTGAAATCGCATATCCGGCACTGATACAGAACTGGACGAGGGAAATGAAGTACAACATTAAGTGCTTTTTCTGGGTGTTCCTAAATATAAGATGTTTGTGTCTTCAGAGCCTGAGACTTCTGCCCTTCCTTAAAGACGTTTATTAATATTAGCCTGATGTGCAAATTTCTCTGTTGGACACTTCCACCCACCTGAAGGGCACTGCCAGACCATCACCATGAGATACTCTCTCCCCACCATGACATACTATCTCCCCACCCAGAGCTGGGACTTAAGATGAATTTTTATGTGTGATTTGTGCAGATCTTCAAAAGCAACTTCTTGTTGTATTCTGTCGGTTTTTAATTTTCTTGCTCCTTGAAAAAAATTGAGTGGATTAAAAGACATTCTTTCAAGCTGAACGTGGTGGCTCACACATGTGATTTCAACCCTTGAGAGGGAAAGACAGAAAGAGTCCCATGAATTTGAGGCTATCCTGGGCTACTGTGTGAGACCTTATTTAAAAAAACAAAATAAAACAAAAACTCAAAAAGTAGTTATTTTTCACTTAAGCCAAATTACAACACTTATTTTGTTTAGGCTTCCATGGGACTTAGTCCAAGTTGATCCAAAGATGTAGCAGCTATCAGATGAATATCTAGTCCACTATCAACACCAAAGGAGTTGGTACTTTACATCACTATATTTTCCTCCTTTTTTGTTTTTTGTTTGTATATTTGTTTATTGTTGTTTTCTGCTGTTTAGTTTAAGATGGGATTGAGACTGGCCTCCAATTCCCCATTTACCCTGAGATGACCTTGAACTCCTTCCCAGTCCTCTTGCCTCCATATCTAGTGCTTGTATAACAGGTAGGTCTTCTTTGGCACCAAAAAGCACTAAAAAAGAATTGTTAAAAGCCATTTATAGGGGCTGGAGAGATGGCTCAGTAGTTAAGAGCACTGACTGCTCTTCCAGAGGACCCAGGTTCAATTCCCAGCACCCACATGGCAGCTCACAACTGTCTGTAACTCCAGTTCCAGGGGATCCAACACCCTCACACAGGTCACACAGATATATAGGCAGGCAAAACAGCAATTCACATAAAATAAATAAATATTTTTTAAAGTCATTTATATAGGGGGTGTGTGTTATTATGCTTTCAGGAAAAATCGGGGAGACTTTTGTTTTCTTTTTTTAATCTAAGGGCTCCAAGAGTAATAGAATTCTTCAAGCAGGGGTCCACATCCACTCTGTAACAGTCCTCTATTCACAGCAAAGACTAGCTGAAGGAGACCTCCCTCTCTTCATCCCGGCCTGTAGTACCTGCTGGCTCTGTGGTCCTAGCCAAGGAGTGAAGGTATAGCAGAAGAAGGAGGAAGACTGGCCCCCAAACCTTGAGCCTGCCAGCTGGCATGGGATTTGCTGCCTTCTCCAGAAAGGTTTTCATTTCATGATCTGCTCCTTCTGTCTTAGCTTTCTGCTAGCTACCCTCTTGACCTCAACTAAGCTCACTTCATTCCCATACTTCAGAGTAATGCCTGGCCGGGAAGAAGGGGGAGGAATCAGCCATGCTTAACACTGTGCTTACCCAGGAAGGCACTGAAACACTTCACCAAATGTGAAGTAGAGCCAACATGCCCCTTGGAAACGTATTTCGATAGGTGAGAATCAAAAACGCTTCCCCATCCTGTGGGAAGACTGCAGAGGGGCAAGTTCATTGCTGCAGATTGTAATATGGCTAAGATCCAAGAAAGTGTGGCCATTAAGACGAACGCAAAATGGGGAGGCACCATCTGTTTACTATGCAAAGCAAGCAAAAGCAGACATTTGGGAAGAAAAGAGCCAGGGTGGAAAGAGAGCTGAACTGGAATTCAGAAGGCCTTAGCTCCCCCTGGTGAGACTTTAAGGAGAGCAGTCAAATACCTCAACGACTGTTTCCTCAGGAGCCTATCCCAGCACTTCCAAACTCAAAAGACCTTGTTCTTGACCCCAGCTGACCTTTTCTGCTAATGCAGACAGACTGGAGCACTCTGTTCATAATAGAGATTCAAAATTCGATAGTAAACGTCCAAGGGCATCCTAATTAGGGAGGCAGTGGGGCTGTGGCTATTTCTGACATAGTTCCAATGCCCTTGAAAAGGCCGTCAGTCTGCCCCCAGCTGTCAGTGTGCTGAACAGTCTTTGCTAACTGAATCAGCAGCAACAGCCATATGCCTGTCAAAACTCCAGTGACCCTCACAGCATGAGCAGTCACTGTAACAGGGCCCCAGACCACAGCAGGCCTTGAGACCTTGGCACAACTGACTCCATGGTGGAAGTACCGTTCAGACTGTAAAACTCAGCATGGAGACAGCGCTCCCTGCCAAAACTAAATCAAAGACCTAATCCACCAATGTCTCTAAATGTTCTAACCTTGCTTTGGGGCTTCTGTAGTTCCACCTCTGGCTAACTATTCTTGTTAACTGAAGTATGTCAACCCAGAACATGGCTTTTGTGCTTAGAAGCTCATCCTGAGAAAGGCTCAGTGCTACACTGGGATCCTGAACACCTAGTGTAGTCTCCTGCTGGCTAATGAAGACTTTCTATTGGTGTAAACCCATGTCCGAGCAGTCTACACTAGTGAATACCCCCAAAACAGTTTCTATACTTTGTTTCATGTACAGGAGGTTTGGAGATTCAGTTTCTTTGTAAACTAAAATGGGTGCCCTTTCCAAAGTCATTTCCTATAACTTTTGGTAATGAGTTAAAATAAAAGCTGAGCCTGGAAGAGGTTTCATGTCTTGAAACCAATGGTGGCAAGCAGCTAGACCCTACCTCAGAGGGAAGGACAGAGGCTCATTTTAATACTTCTCTCTCCCTGGACTCCAGTATCACAGAAGTAAAACCACCCTCTTCCAAATAGGTAGGACTCTAAGTCCCATTAGCTTCATGTGTCTTTTTAGAATTTCTGTCCCAAGAGTAGGCATGGCAGCACGGGCTTGTAATCCCAGCACTGGGGAGACACAGAGGGGTCACTACTTCAAAAACAGCCTGGGCTATATAGTAAAATCCTGTCTCAAAAAATATATAAATAAAATAAAAATAAACCACCTATTCACTGAGGATCAACTCACCAAATCTTAAAACTACTATTAATTTCTAGAACAACACCAAACTTTGACCCAAGTTAGAGCTCAGAAACTTTATAAACATCACAAAGAAAAGCAGTATTGAGTCATGATGTTAGGCTCATCTCATCTGCCAATGACCGGAATGGTTGGCACCGTAGGAACAATACGATTTCTATGTCACTGTAATTCAATAACATGAAGTAGCATTGAGAAGAGAAGCATTTGTTCATTTATTTTCGATGTAAATGCCCCTGAGAAAAGCCAAACTAAAAGAAGAACATGCCATGAGGGTCAGTTTACCAGGCTGAGACCGTAGCTGACGAATCAAAGTGACCGGCTGAAGGAAACCCCAGCTTAAAATAGCACACGTGTTTGTCTCTTTAGCTCTTCTCTCTCTCTTATGTCCACAGACTCTGTGTTTGTTTGTTTGTTTTTCAAGACAGGTTTTCTTTGTGTAGCTTTGGAATCTGTCCTGGAACTTTCTCTGTAGACCAGGCTATCCTCAACCTCACAGAGATCCACCTGCCTCTGCCTCCCAAGTGCTGGGATTAAAGGCGGGCACCACCACTGCCCGGCTCATCCATGGACTCTTAAACTGGTATTCAATCTACTTTTAAATGATATGAAGAAAAATACCTTTTAATATTATTAAAAACCGTTTCTTTTATGAATGCTTATCACAAATGTTAAGATTCTTCTATCAGATATATTTTAAATTTATTATGTATAGACTTCCTGGTCTCTTTAAAAATCTATCACATTTCATTTATTTATTTGTTTTTTTGTTTGTTTGTTTATTGTGTGTGTGTGTGTGTGTGTGTGTGTGTGTGTGTGTGTGTGTGTGTGTTAAAAGGAAGAACAATTCCATGGCTGGCACAGAGGACAACTTACAGGAATCAGTTCCCTCCTTCCACTATTGTGGAATAATTCCCTTGTACACTGTAAAGATTTGTCACTCCATTTGGTTTAATAAAACACTGATTGGCCAATAGCCAGGCAGGAAGCATAGGCAGGGTGACCAAACTAAGAATGCTGGGAAGAGGAAGGGTGGAGTCAGGAGTTGCCAGCCAGATACAAAGAAAGTAAGATGAGAATGTCATATTGAGAAAAGGTACCAAGGCTAAGCATAGGTAAGAATTATGGGTTAATTCAAGCATAGGCGCTAGTTATTAATAAGCCTGGGCTATTGGCTGAGCATTTATAAGTAATATTAAGCCTCCGAGTCAATTATTTGGGAAGCAGCTACTGGGTATTTGGGAGTTGCTGGCTGGACATAGAAACTTCTGCCTACATTCCACTATGTGGGTTCTAGGGATTGAACTCAGGTCATCAAACTCAGCAGTAAGGGCCTTTACCAACTGAGCTATTTCACAGGCTGTCTCACAGGCCTTCATTGACCTTTAAGACACACTTCAGACTTTGGATAGTTACTTATTGAAATAAGTATATGCTAGGATAGTTTGGTTTTCTTCATTCTGATGAGTCTTAAAAATAGGCGATTTTATTAATGTAAAGTAACTATCTGAGAGACCTCAACCATGAAGGGAAAGAACTCTAGCTTTTGATTATTTTCCCCAAAACTCAGATTGTTTGTTTTTCTACTTATTATCTCCATTTCAACTATTTCCTGTGCAGACATGTCAGAATAACATCAAGTATGGTGGAATCATTTGTGTGATTTTGATCCGATTGAAATCCTCATGTACCTGTGGATTCAAAAGAATCTTCTAATTTGTCCTCCATGATACTATCATGGATTCTTTCCTGTTGTGACAAAATACCCTAGCAGAGGCAATTTAAGAGAGAAAGCATTTCTTTGACTCGTAATTCCAGATTACAGTCCATCATGGAAGGGAATTCAAAGCAGCAAGAACTTGAAATAACTGGTCACATCACCTCCACAGTGGAACAGAGAACAATGACTAACTGAATGCATGTTTGTGCTCTCCATTTTATATACAAATGATCAGGATTCCCTGCTCAGGGAATAGTCTCATCCGTAATTAAAATGTGTCTTCTTACTTTAATTAACTCAATCAAGACAATCCCTCACAGATATTTCCAAAGGCTCAACTTAATCTAAACAAACCCTCACAAGTCTGCCCAGAAGCCTGCCTCCTAGATGCCAAGTTGACAATTAATACCATCACAATATCTATGGTTTATAGTTTAGCCTCTGAACTCAATATGGGTAGATATGGTGATATTTTGTTGTACTCTAATAAAATTTGCCTGAAGATCAGAGGACAGAGCCAGCCACTTGATTAAGCATAGAGGTCAGTCCATGGTGGCACACACCTTTAATCCTAGCACTCCAGAGGCAGAGATCTGTCTGGATCTCTGTGAGTTCAAAGCCACCCTAGACCACAGGAGACTGATCCAGTCTAAAAGAAAAGGAGCCAGGCAGTGGTGGCACACACCTTTAATCCCAGCACTTGAGATCTCATGTCTTTGCTCCCAGTATTTGGGAAGCACACACGCCATTAATCCCAACACTGGGAAGGCTGAGACAGGAAGTGATATGGCTGGGTGGAGAAAGGCATGTAAGGAGGGAGGAGACAGGAAACTGAGGCCTTTTGGCTAAGGACTCAGAGGCATTCTAGTCTGGATTCCTGGAGACAAGATTTTCTGCTGAAGAGTTGGCAAGGTGAGAAGTGGCTGTGGCTTGTTTCCTTGGATCTTTCAGCATTTTCCCCAATATCTGGCCCCAGGTTTTTATTTTAAAACCGTTTAGGATTCGTGCAACAGGTAGAGTCCTTATTCAATGGCTTATACAATGTGCAACTTTAGGAAAACCAAATGGCCTCTCTCAGTCTGCTTCATCATCTCTAAATCCAGGAACAACAGAATCCTGCCTCAGAGGGGTATAAGTGTAGGGACCTGCTGTGGCACCAGGTCACTAATCATGAGTCAACACTAGTCTCATTGTTTATTGCTCTTTAGTTTTCAATTAGTATTTTTTTTCTTTACCATATTTCTAGTATGAACTGCCCCCATTCTTTAATAATGGTTGAAAGATGATTGTCTCTTATTTAACCACATATTGTGTGCTAACAAAATCTAGCACAGTGTTTTACTCTTCTGGTTTCTTTAGAACAGTGCATGCATTAGCAGCTGATCTAGGAAGCAGTTTTCCTTGAGATGTTGATATGTACATCACTGTTACCTCTGCTGATGCCACTTCTGTGTGCTTTGAATTGTTTCTTCAAAATTAAAAAATATGTTTTCAGACAATATAGCAACTGAGAAAATAGTTGTCATGTCTTTGATATAATAATTACACATAATTATAATAAATTTGTCACCCCTCAAGTATATATTTGAAAGTATGTTGTTTTAAAAGTATTCATGTATTATATAGTTCATGTATCAATATTTAGATCATGCCCATGTGTAAAGAGGTCATAGATAAATGTATGTGCATATACATACATGTCATGTGCAGAGTTGTATATATACTTAGTTTTTATAATTTTTGTTTGTATAAATATTTTTCCCACTGGGTGCAGTGGCATAGACCTCTAATGATAGCATTCAAGAGGCTAAACTGGGAAGATCAAGAATTTGAAGCTATCCTGAGGTACAAACTGAGTTTCAGGCCAGCTTAGGCTACAGAGTGTCTCAAAATAATTAATTAATTAAAATAAAACCCTAACCTTCACCACTAGAAGTAGAAGGGAAAAAAAATACTATGTAGGTAAATACTCACATGAGGCTGAGACTCACAGGATGCCAAGAGGGAAAAAAGCTGCAAAACCAAGAGATAAATGCTCTGATTTTTGCAGTCAAATCTACACATTGATGTATTGGAAAATACACCATTCATTCATTTATTCATCCAATGCGTATGTACACAGTACCTGCTGCATGCTAGGTACGATGCTAGGCACCAGGAGTCAGTGGTGAACAAAACTGACATGGTCCTTATGTTATAATTTATTTTAAAATGGCGGAAGGCGACCTTGGCAGCTTGGAGCCAAGGGGCCCCCAGAAAGTCACACCATACAGCAGAACTCACCTGGAGGGTTTATTAGGGAGACAAGAGCTGAGGAGAGAAGAAGAAGAGGAAGAAGAGAAGAGAGAGAGAAGGGGCCAGAGAGCAGTGGAAGAGAAAGAGAGAGGAGGTGGGCAAAGCCCGCCTCTTATAGGGGAACGCAGCGAATGCTCACAAGGGGTGCTCTTAGTGGCTGCAGCTGAGGACATACCCTGTCAGAACCTAAGGACAGGCCAGTACAGTTGCCTGAATACTAACACCTTACCCTCCACACAGATTCCACTCTATTAGAGGAAGCAGAATTTCCTGCTCCTCCTTAGAAGAATGAGCTTTCTCTTTTACTTTCTTTACTATGCAGGTTCTATCGCAAGGTACATGTGACTGTTTGGGGGCTGAAACAGATGTGGAAACATTCCTGGGGGTTCCTCTAGGCCCGGATGAAATATCCTTCACCCAGTCTACCCGGAAGGGTTAAGCAGAGTACCTGTGGCCATTCTCAGAGAGGTTACTCTGCGCTGTCTCAGTCTATTACTGAGGCCTGAGGTCTGAGAATTACAAAGGCACACAGCTACTATACTGGATCTTTAAATGGCCTAGCAACTAGTTTTGTTTTTTGCTTTTGTTTTTTTTAAATATTTATTTATTTATTCCCCTCCTTCTTCTCCTCCCAGTCCCTTTCCCCACCCGCCTCTGTTCTCACTCCGCAATCCAACCCTCCTTTGTTTCTGCTTAGGACAGGGCAGGTCTACCTGCCTATCAAAAAAACATGGCATATCAAGTTGCAGTAAGACTCCTCTGCTTGTATTAAGGCTGAGCTAGGCAACCCAGTATGAGGAGTACGGTCCCCAAAGCAGGCAACTGAGTCGAAGACAGTCCCTGATCCCACTGTTAGGAGTCCCACAAGAGGACCTAGCTACAAAACTGTAACATATGCATAGTGCCTAGGTCAGCCCTATGCAGGCTCCCTGATTGTCGGTTCAGTTTCTGTGAGTCCCTATGAGAACAGGTTAATTGATTCTTTGAGGTTTTTTGTGTGTGTGTGTGGTGTCCTTGACCCCTTTGACTCCTACAAACCTTCCTCACCCTCTTTTGCAGGATTTCCTGAACTCTGCCCAATATTTGGCTGTGGGTCTACATCTGTTTCCACCAGTTGCTGGATGATACCTCTCTGATGACAATTGGACTAGGCACCAATCTGGGCACAGGAGATGGCTAGTTTAGGCTACATATCCACTGCTGCTAGGAGTCTTAGATGGGATCATCTTTATAGATGTCCCTCAACCGAAGAATGGATAAAGAAAATGTGGCACATTTACACAATGGAGTATTACTCAGCTGTTAAAAACAAGGACACCAGGAAATTTGAAGGCAAATGGATAGAACTAGAAAAAAAATCATCCTGAATGAGGTAACTCAGACCCAGTAAGACAAATATGGTATGTACTCACTAATAAGTGGATATTAGCTGTAAAATAAAGAATAATTATGCGACAATCCATAGACCCAGAGAGACTAGGTAACAAAGAGGGTTCATGGGGGGATGCCCAGATCTCCCCAGAAAGGAATAGAAGAGATTTATTGAGTGTATTGAGAGTGGGTGGGGATGGGAACATGATCGATCAGGTTGGGGGTGGAGTTGATGGAAAGAATATTGAAAGAGACTACTGGAAATAAGTGGGGAGAGGTATTTTGGGGTTAGATAAAAACCTGGCACAAGGGAATCTCCCAGGAATCTGCAACCAGTTTTTTTGTTTTGTTTTGCTTTTTAAAATCAACTGTAGATGACAATACTTTATGGTCACTCTCCTCTGCACCTGCCACAAGAGAACAAAAGTCATCAGTGCATAGGCTTATTCTGTGAGCATTTGGGCTCATAGAGGCCCACTCCCCTTCATTATGCTCCTGAGCCTGCAATGGTGCCCTAGAGAATCTCCTTCCCAGGGAATTTCTTGGGTTTAGGAACAGGTGTATTAGTTGGCTCGAGGTCCTGAAACAAAATTCCATAGGTACTATTTAATGCCAGGCATTTACTTCCCTGGGTTCTGCAGGCTAATGAATTCCAGATCCAGGAGCTGACCACCAGTTCATTTCCTGGTGAAGGCTCCTTCCTGAACTGCAGTGAGCTATTTCTTTAAAATACTGAACATGATGCCCAGGGACAAAGAGTCTCGAAAACACAGCACTTCTCCAAACTGTGATATCATAAACATACTCCAGGGCGTTTGGCTCCCAGGCCCTGGCTCATGACTTGTGTGGCCTTGTTCTTTTCTAAATGGCTAGAGGTTAAAGTATTTGACCCTATTCCCTTAGTTCCTGAAGCCACTTCAGAATAATAAAGGTGCAAAAAAGTCTTCTGTTATTATGTGCATGCACAGGGTATGGAAGCTCTGCTCCCTTCCTCCACACCTTGTGCTTCCATTTCCTTACATTTCCTTTACAACATGCTTATAGCAAACCCGTAGACACGTTTCCTTGAACTTTGTGAGCTGCTCAAACAAATTACCCTTGAAGAAAAGACTGTGGAAACCCCTACTCAAAGACATTGGTCAGATGCACAATTCATCATTAGGAGTAGCAATTGGTATCTAAAGTTGGGGGCAGTCTTGGGGACTAGCACCTCAATCTATGAGATCTTATGCTATCTTACAGTATAGCTTGCAAGATTAAATTGAATTAGAGGGCACTTGTGGGGGATCAGCCCCCACTTTTACGACCCAGGGCACTCTTGAGTAGGGAGAAGTGAGTATTATTAGATAGAAAGAGATACCCAGACGATGAGATGAAAGGCAGAAACAGGACAGCCCCCGGAGGGCCTGGATCCTTATCCACTAGCCCAGAACTTTATTCCAAAGGCTTTTTATCAAAATGCCAAGGGGAAGAGCAAAAGACCTCCCCCTTACTCTGTACAGCCAGGTGTAGACACTTCCAAGCACCTGGTACTCAGGCCTGTGGTCCAATCATCCTCTTTATGCAGATCTGCTGGATAAGGCCACTAGGAAACCTAAATGGGCTCCAAACCTAATGTCTGCTCCATATTTGCTGCTAACCTACTGGTAAGAAAAAAATCTTCACATTCCACAGGTCATAGAATTTACTTTCCTTCTCCAACCTCATAGGTTGTGTGCATGTCACTTTTGGAGACTGTGTTATCAGGGGATTTCATTTAGCCTTTTTATCTTTAAAGCAAAGTAGTTCTTGAAGGGCTTACTTTAATGGTAGCAAAACAAGCTAGTTGTTAGTCTGTGTCCTTTGAGTGGGAGCATTAGAACAGGTGTGGAGAGGAAAAATCCATTTAAAGATTCCCTTTGCCCTGCTCTAACTGACTTGCTTCTTCATCAGGATGACTCAGTAATTTGCCCACCAAAAACTGAATAACCGTTCCCACAAAATTGATGATTAATATTAGTTCTGTTTATCTACAGAATAGCAAGGTTCTGAAGTGAAATTCAAGATATCAACCAAATCTGCAGACAACATGCCCGTGCACAGGAGCCACTGAGCTGGCTGGAAGGACAGAGGAAAGAGATTACAGGAAGGAGTGAGTTTTCTGTAGCCAAGCTGAGAATGTGAAAAAGAGAAGAAAAGCCAAGCCCTTGCTATGGCTAAGCAGAGAAGTCAGTGCTTCAGATCTCAGGCTCCCTTAGACACCAGCAACAAGAAGCAAAATGTGCGAACATAAGGCTCATTCATATGTGGACATGGGATATACCCTCATAGTACAGCAGGAAGCTCAGCAATTGGATTATCATCCTTTACTACCCTAATAATAGCTACAAGAACTACAGGCTGGGGGGTAGAGGTTTGCTGGTTAGAATGGTGACTATGACTCAACACACACACACACACACACACACACACACACACACACACACACATTTCAAAAATGACTAACAATTTGGAGTTAACAGGTATGCTAATTAGCTTGAATGAGACAATCATTTCACAATATACATGTTTCAAAACTTCAAGTTACACACCTCAAATAAAATTTTTATGTTAAAAAATATCTTGATAAAATTACAAGATCTCATTTCCTAACCTAAAATCAAAAGCGGAATTCAAATCATATTTCTATGGAGGTTTTAAAATGTGCACTAAAACTAGAGATGACGTGGCAGTGTAAGGGAATGATATTCCAACTAGAGCAGGCACCAGAACCATCTGGAGGGTTTATTTAAGCATGATTTCCTGGGTTCTGTACAGATGGACTCAGTAAATCTGGAATGAGATCTGGGTAATGCTGGCTGTGAAGACACTGGCTCTCTGGAGGCCAGGAGAGCCCTCACCAGCACTAGGATCAGACAGCAGTCTCAAAGTTAAAGAAAGATGTCTGTTTCTTTGAGGTACCTATCTATGATACTTTGTTAAGTGCGCTGAAATGGACTAGTACAGGTTTTCCTACCAAGAATTGACATGCTCCTTTAACAAACACCTAATAATGTAGATGAAGTTTTGTACCTGAGAGGTGGGCCAGAAGAGTTTTGAGGGACATTCTAGAACTAGCCTAGGTTTCTAGGAGTAGATTGCTGTGAGAGATGTTGGTGGCTAATGGTCCTTCTTTTAATATCTCAGTAGGAAGAGAAGCAGGCTATTGGAAACTACAGGAAAGTCCGTCTTTGTTGGAAAGTGGCAAAGAACATGGGGAACAGTGTTCAGGTGTTTTGTAGAAGGTAGAATTTATAAGTAATAAAATTAGATATTTAGCTGAGGAGATTTCTAAACAGTGTCAAAGGAGTGATTTGATTCCTAATGGCTACTTAACATAAAATGGGAGAATATAGAAATAATGAGAATGTTTAAGGAAAGAGAAAAGAGCAAGAGCTTAGCTATTTATACAATTTATATATATATTGCAAAAAGTAAGCATGTGCTCAAGACTTGATAAAGATGGATGCACATCTGTTTGATGAAGAGGCCATGTGTGTATGACAAGAGTCACTTCAAAAGAAGCCAGGAACACAGAAGGGAACTTACCAGCTGAGACAGGGAAAAGAAAGTGGAATGGAAAGACAAATGCTCTACTGGGCTTCTGGGACATTAGGCAGCAGGGATAGAGCTATCTAGATGCAAGCATGCTTGATCCTCCGAAGGAAAAATTAAAAAATAAAGAATGTTTGAACATGCTGATGATTTAGAAACCACCGGGATCACATTTAGAAAGAGCCCAAGGGACAGAGCTGACTCCTTCTTGGTTTGGGAGGTAGGACCTTCCCAGGAGACAAGAGTGGTTCCCTGTGGAGCCAAAATGAGAGCCAGTCCACCAAGTATGCAAGAGGACCGGAGCACAGATGGAAGGTCATTAAAAGCCTTAAGAACTAGTGGAATTCCTCTTGATTTGGGACTTGATTAGACTCATCCCTCCTTTCTTCCTTCTAGATAATGTCTGTTCCCTGACAATTCTACCACTACACTTGTGTTAATGGTTTCTTTTATGTTTATTTATTATAAAACTAAAGAACAAAATGTAAGATAAAAACCTGAGGTGAGTCACAAGCTACCTTGGAAAAGCCCTTCCGCCATGACTTCCTGGCTTGAAAAAAATCACTCGGAGGATTAATATAAATTGTAAATGCTTGGCCAATAGCTAAGGCTTGTTACTAACTAACTCTTACAACTTAACCCATTTCTATCAATCTATGTGCTGCTCCAAGGCTCCTGGCTTTTACCTCTATCCCGTTTTCTGTGACTCATTCTCTGGCTGGCTGGAGACTCTCTCACTCTGCCCTTCTCCTTCCCAGCATTCTCAGTTTGACTTTCCTGTCTAACTTTTTCCTGTTTAGCTATTGGCCAGTCAGCTTCTTTATTAAACTAATCACAGCAACAAAGCTTCACAGTGTACAAAAAGATTATTCCATAGAATGCTTATGCCTTGAGATGTATCAGACCTCAAGTCTCAACTGATTTATTTCTATGACATTTCATTAAGAGTTTAGATGGTAAACTTAAAAGCTGATGCTACAATGGGTGGATGGGAAGTGGAACATATGAGTAGAATGAATATATTTTTCACATAAGAAAAACATGAATTTCAGAGTTCAAAGAGAAATGTAATGAAGAATATTCATGGTTCCCCAAAATTTATATTTTAAGGCCTACCTGCCTCAAATTATATGATATATATGA
The DNA here is from genome assembly GCF_007827085.1 of Peromyscus californicus insignis. Classification (NCBI taxonomy): domain Eukaryota; kingdom Metazoa; phylum Chordata; class Mammalia; order Rodentia; family Cricetidae; genus Peromyscus; species Peromyscus californicus. The sequence goes on from NW_026294617.1 coordinate 42,501,143, forward strand.
TAGTGTATGCAGATGAGGCTTTTGGGAAGTAATTCAAGTTATGTGAGGTCATGAGGGTAGATCAATGTCTTTACAAGAAGAGGAACAGAGAGCATGCATCTTCTATCACCCTGCCTTCCACTTTTGTTCCTGTTCTCACTCTGGCCACCACCATTGCCACCAGCATCTGAGGAAACTAGAGGCTGCTAGCAGGGCAAAAAATCTGGCATCTTGATCCAGGACTACTCATTCTTGAGAACTGTGGGAAAATTAATTTCTGTTGTTTCAGTCCCAACCCATCTATTGTACTTTGCTATGGCAGCCAGAACAAAGTAACACACACATCTAAGGAGGACTTAGAAATGCACACTCCAGACCAGGAGACAGTTCAGTGGGTAAAGAAGTCTGAGGACCCGGGTTCAAATTCCTAGCACCCATGTGAAAAGCTGAGCATGGCCAAGGCACCTGCAATGCCAAATGTTATGGGGAGACACCAGGATCACTGGGGCTTGCTGGCTGCCAGCCTAGCTTCAGGTTCAGAAAGAGACACAGTCTGAAGGAAACCAGATGGACTCCTCCTCTGACTTCCACACATGGGTGTGCACACCTGCACACACAAGTAGGTCTATACCATACACATATACACCACACATGTATAACACACATATACACCACACATGTATACCACACACACACACGCAAATACAATTGTAATATAATGTAATATAATGTAATATAATATAGTATAATATAATATAATATAATATAATATAATATAATATAATATAATATTAGAAAAGACATATGCCCAGTGAATCAGAAACTGTGTGACTGGAGCCCCAGAAGCCTGGGTTTTAACAAGCCCTCCAGGGGTCTTTTAAGTATGCTTCCAAAGTTCAAAACACAGGTTTTTATTCTTCCATGTTCTCCGCCAGGAATAATTGGGCGACTGTTTTTTGTAAGAATTTAGCTTTGGCCTCCTTAGGACTGAAAATGCCCCTGCCTCCCTGAGCAGCAGGATCACTGCATTCTGCATCTAGCTCATGAATACAAAATGAGACCACTGCTATAATGAATGTTAAATTGTTGCACCTGGTTAAAAATACTGCAAAGTCAACCAATAGGCTTTGTCTGCAAGATTTTCAGATGCAGCCTTTTGTTTCCATAAAGTGTTTGTTTTATCATATTTCCAACTCCTTTTAAATTATGATGAAATGGTCTTGGAAAGGAGTTGCAAAAAATCACATTTAAGACTGGCACATCTCTGGTTTATCAAATTTATATTCATGTAGTCATAAAATTCATAAGATGATTTAACAACAGCTTATTGCTTTAACCTTTTTTCCTTGGCTTCATGGGACAGTCATGTTGTCTCCATAGTAATATTTAAATGGAAAGAAATGGGAAGGAGATTTTCTACAAAAATAACAGTCACAGCTCTCATTCTAGTCTTTACAGCATGATGCCTTATAAACTCCGTAAGAATAGGAAAGAGTTAGACCCCTTAGTCTGTGTGTGAGTAATGTCTCACATACCTCATCAATGATCACAGAAGTTTAAGGTTGGTAGCATTATTCGCCTTTGATAATGCTCTTTACATAGGGCACTCAGCCAGGCAGTACACACACACACACACACACACACACACACACACACACACACACACACACACACTGTGTACGTTGCACTTGAAAGCATAGAGGAATATATATACTACAGAAGGCTGTATGTGCATGGACGCTTCAGGACATGAACCCAAAGTCACCTACAGCAAGGGAACCTATTATTTTCCTTGAACATTACAATACCTCCCAATACTTGGGGAAACTGCATTGAGTCTTTACAGTGTGGTCTTCTCTGGGACAGCACTTGCAGTATTGCAAATACTGTGCCCAGACTGTCATAATGCTTGCTATATTCACCTAAGAACCTCCTAGGGCAGAGCAGCTCGTTAGCCCAGGTTTGACCAGGCTTCACCACTAGAATTAGTTCTCTGGAAAGTAAGACCAAGAAGGACACCCCCTCTGCCTTCCTCTATGCTTTTAAGCGCAACTTACACAATTACCTGCTCTTAGAAGCATCCCTGACCATCACAGTCTGGTTTAAGTGCATCCCTGCCATGTGTCCTGATTCCTTCTGTCACAGCAGCTAGGCTGTGCAGGGTTTGTAACTTAAACAGATGCTGTGTCTGGAGTCACACTAGCCCACAGTAACTAGATATGGTTTGCTTGTGTGTACTCAATCCCTGCATCTTGAAATTGTTGTCCTGAGCTCTACTCAGGACACTACACTCCCACATTTGCTCTTAAGCACTTCTTTTCACTGTGCCAGCTGCTGAGGCCACCTCACTTGTCCCTGTGGAACTCCTTCCCTGCCATTGCCTGCTGCTACTGCACAGCCTGCACACCCATTTTACCACTTCGCTGTTCCTCAAGCATCACCTGACGCCTACTGTGCAGAAAGAATGCCTGGTGTCCTGCTCCAACCACCTACCCATCAGCCATGCTGTGTGACAACAGCACTTTCTGTGACACTTCGTATTTCACCTACGGCTCCTGTTCTCTGCCCAAGCACCAACCAGTGGACAAATAAGGACTGAATACTTTTCTCAAAGTCACCCTAACGATGGTGGCACCCCTTATGCTGTCCCAAAGTGCATCTCTGTGGCGAATCTTAAAAGGGTTAATCAGAGAAACTGTAGACAGATTTTTTTTTTTTTTGGTTTTTCGAGACAGGGTTTCTCTGTGTAGCTTTGCGCCTTTCCTGGAACTCACTTGGTAGCCCAGGCTGGCCTCGAACTCACAGAGATCCGCCTGGCTCTGCCTCCCGAGTGCTGGGATTAAAGGCGTGCGCCACCAACGCCCGGCCAGATTTTTTTTTTTTAATGATCTGTTTATACAGAAAAGAATTTCCATCTATCTACAGTCGAAGAGTAAGCACTGAATATTAATGGAGTGCTTTCTCTCCAAGACTCCTTTTTATCTCTGTAAAATAATCTCAGGGCCAGTGGGATGGCACAGTGGGTCAAGGTGTTTGATCCCAAGTATGACAACCTGATATCCAATCCTGGAACCCACACGGTGGGAGAAGAGAATTGATTCCTTCCACATGCCCACATGCATACTTGGGCATGAGCATGTTACCTGACTCTATACAAGCATAATAAATAAATAATACTTTTTAATCTGGGGAAAATGCAGGAAGGATTACTGAAAAAAATGTTATCTGTATGATCAAGTAACATTTATTCACCTCCTATTCTCCTCTTCAGCCTCACACAGCTCATTGCCTCCTTCCCCTTGAGGAAAGCCTGGCCTGTTTTTTTCTTGAACTCAGACTGATCTACAAACCTCAGCCATCTGGTCCTCCTTTAAGACGATGCTTTGTGTCTGTCTCTGGTGCCCACAGATGTAATAAATTGTCTTCTTACTCTGTCTCTCATGAGTTCATGTCATAAACTAAGCCTTGCTTCATTGGGACTCCAGAGGGAAAAAGAAAAGATTTAGAACTTCTTTACCTGGTGGAGGTCATAAGTCTAGGTCTAGCTTGTCTTGCCTCTTTATCCCTTAGGGGAAGTTTTCAGTGAGTTTCTCATTTCCATGTGTCGATCAACTTCACATTGTCCTGTCCTCCCAGCATTGGACTTGCTCAGAAAGGGCCAGTTCCAGTTTACTCACTATCCTCTCACCCACAATGTTAGGTGTGGGGTTGAAGCAGTTGAATAGGATACAATCATTTTGACTCCAAATTAGTGATGCTACCATAGTGGAAATTCTTTACAAAACAGAAAAAAAAATGTGTATCTACCATATTCTGTCTCTCTCTCCAAGAGAAACTCAATGAGCTCAGGTTGTTCAAGGTTCTGTGTAGGCAAGGGTTCTGGTCTTGGTTTTTGCTATTTTTCATCATGGTTTTTCTTGTAGCCTAGACCACAATGGAGAGGAATAGCAAATGGATCTAAAAAAAGCTAGAAGCTAAATACAGGGAGGTACTAAGGTGGCCAATGGTTAAACCTACCTAGGGAAAAGAAGTCATGTACAGACTCTGTCATTTCCAGGAGCCTTCAAACAACTTAAAGTCCTCCTGGAACTGACTGCTTATTCAAGGTGCTTATTCCTCAGTAGAGACTCTATCTCCTAAAATAGAAAGATAAGAATTTGACCAACAGTCTCCAAAATCATCTGCATTTTTAAGAAGGAGATCTAAATATCCTTCTTTCTGTTCAATGTGGTGTTTTGCTAGATCAAGAACATTCTACCCTGATGAAGGAAAATCCTGAATAGAAGATTCTACTGAGTGTTTGCAAACCAGAGAGCTTATCTGGCCGGGTAATTAGAGGTAGTCTAGTTGTCTAGTTGCCTGATTTAATAAGAGAAAGAAGTAGAAGGAAGGCTAGTGCCTGGCTTTTAGAAAAACAAGCACATCTCTATAGTGTTGAAAGTGCAGCTGTTGCCATGGTATCCAGCCAGCCAAAGCTCAGATTCTGCAAAGGTTCCACAGAGACCGGGGCTTCAGAGACGAGGGCAGTCAAAAGATGCAGCCACTAATTATGTATTAAAGCAACATGAAACCCCTTCTGACACACCACAGAGGATGTCGTGCTCTGGGGTAGGCTTTTGGTAAGAACAGATCTGGCATGGCTAAATTTCATGTTTGTTCTTCAAAAAGGCATAATACAGGTCATGTCTGGGGCAACAAGCCTAGCTTATGGGATGCTGGGAGTATCCCTCTCCTCTGGTTGTCTCTGTAGTATAGACTGTAATTCTACCACCACCTCAGTGTTCCTTAACTTCCAGAACATCAGGACATGCTCTTGTGTTTTCAGTTTATAATCTTTGCATTTACTTATTTAACTCCATCATTGAACAGATAAGGGAATTTATGTAATGTACATTACCTTTTCCGTGCCTACATGGTGAGCAAATGAGAGAGCCAGAATCTGAACCCAGGACTACATGATTCTGAATAAAATCCAGGACTTCCCTTGGCAGACTATGTTGCTTCCCCTGCATGAATAAAAACTAAATTAAGTCTTGTGTCAATTAGAAAAGATTTTTGGTTGTAAGTAACAACAATAAAAACTAAGAGTGTCTTAGACAAAGAAACTGATTAAAACGCAGCCTAGAATCAGGCCCCTTGGTATCTCTGCAATTCTCATGAACTCCCTGAGATCACAGATAGCTATGAAAATGTAAACATCAGATCTATCTGAGCATGCCCAAAGCCAGGTCCATGGTCTCTTGCACATCCAAGGAAGAAGGTAAGGGAGAGTGACTGGTGGCCTGCTCTCTTCTCATTCTGTCCATACTCTCAGCCCACACACCTCCCATTCGCCACGGTTGGCTACCTTTTCTTTTCTTTTCTTTTCTTTTAAAGATCAATTAACTTCTTCACTTGCTTACTTTGTGGTAGGGTATCTCTAGATAGTACAAGCTGGCTCGGTCCTCATGCCTCACCCTGCAAAGGCTGAGGTTACAGATGTGAGCCACCGTGGGAGCTCGCTTGACTCCCTGTAAGCCTCACCAGCAGAACCAGGTTCACAGTCTAGCACACCTGGAAGAAAGGCCGAAAATGTGAATGCCTGGCATTTCTGAGTCTCTACAGCAGCTGGAAACTGGGAGACTGTGGAGTTCCTCTTTCCCTCTCGGCCCATTGGCCATTAGTCCAAGAGGGGAAGGAGGCAGAAGAGGCAACAGAAAGCTTTGTACGCAGCCCATGAGCACAAAGGGAGGGAGACGTCTGGGAGACAGACTTCAGTCAACCAGCTCAACTTTATTCCAAAGTATAAGGAATATATATAGGACTGGGGAGCCTGGGGACAAACCCTAATTTGATCAAGTGGCAGGCTCCTATCACAAGGCTTTGTATGTGGCGGTAGGGTCCTCTAACAGAGCCCCTAGCACAAGTCTTCTAGCAGGGATCTGTGCCAAGGGTCAAGCTAAAAGATAAATCAGGCATCTGGCTCAGAGATAGCTTTTAGATAAGGTCAGCCCTTCAGACCCTGGGACATCCTCCAGATAAGGGCAGGTAGAGAGCAGGAAGCCTTGCTGGAGTGAGAGGGAGTTTCCTTACTGCCTAGCTTAGAGAAAGCTGCTAGGCTATGGCAGACTGTGACCTCTAGCCAGCCAGCTAGGTATTCCAACAGGAGAGGAGAAACAGTAACAAACATCCAGCACAGAGCTGCCCCTTCTTGTCCTCACAACTTCCTGGAGAACCATCACTTTCCAGCAGCTCCCTGGTTCCGTGCACATAATCGTTTCCAGCATTACTTTAAAAGCCTCCTACCTGATGCCTTGTCCATGATCTATCCCAGGAGTGGAAAGATTTGACTGAATCCCAAATTGTCTTATTCATACCCTGAAGCTTTTTGCATCGCAAGACTGAACTGACCATCCATGCAGTTAATACACAAGCATTTTGCAAACTGCTGTTTAAATCTTCTGTTCTTTGTGTAATTGGAAAATACTCCCAACAAAAACACAGCAGAAGAATCTGCTATGGTTTGGGTGTCACTCAAAGTCCTGCGTGTTAAGGCTTGGTCCTGAGCTGCAGTGCTGTTGGAAGGTGGAATCTTTAAGAGCTAGGACCTAGGGGCTGGAGAGATGGCTCATTGGTGAAGAGCACTGGTGAAGAGCACTGGCTGCTCTTCTGGATGACGTAGGTTCAATTCCCAGCACCCACATGGCAGCTTGCAACCATCTGTAACTCCATGTCCATGTAATCCTACATCCTCTTCCAGCTTCTGTGGGTATGCAAGTGATGCACATACATACATGCAGGCAAAAGTTCATACATAGAAAATAAGAAAATAAATGAATGGCTTTGCTCTGATGCATGGGGTCAATCATGATATGCTGCTTTGCCCCAGGCCCCAAACAATGGATCCCCTGGCTATGAACTGGAACCTTCAAAAGATGACCAGCACTGACTCTGTTGTCTTTCTTTTCCTCCTTCCTTTACTCCTACCATCCTTGTCCCAATTAAACACAGGCCATTTCATGGGAACCTTTCACAACAACTCTCTTAGACAGTTGGCCTTGCTGTGACGAAATACCCAAGAAAACCAGTGAAGGTGGCTTTGTTTCAGCGTGTGAGTTGGAGGATGGCACTCTACCACAACAAAACTGCTTACTTCACAGCAACTAAGAATCAGGAGACTAGACGGAGAGGACAGAGAGGGGACTGGGACAAGATGTAGCCCCCCCAAGGATGGGCTGCCAGTGACTGCTCCCTCCAACTCGGCCTTGCATCTAAAAGTTTCCAACACCAGCAAATCCTGAATCCATTAGTGCAAACTGCTGATGAGGTCAGAGCTGTCATGTTCCAATCACCTCTCAGCGGTCAGATCGGTCATCTGGGGACAAAGTCTTCAACACATGAGTCTTTATGGGGGACGCTTCCTATCCAAACAAAACATGATTTAAATCTCAAACAAACTTGAAATTCTGTCTGGAAGAATAAATAAAAAGTCATACACACTCACACACATAAACACACAAAACTAAAATCAAGGGGAAGATCTTAAATGACCTGCACATTTATGAATTGACTACATATGGACATAGAGGTTTTTTTTCTTTCTTTTTAATGTAGTATTTTGATATTGTTACTGGTTTTCAGATGTATTGGGATATTTTATGCTTATCGCTTCATAAAATCCCACACTCAAACAACTCCATTTTAGAAGCCATGGGCCTTGACAATTCATTGTTTTAGCCACAAACAAGTTGGAATTATATGCCAATAAAAATGTGCAACACCGCCCCTCTGCAATGTAAACATAGGAAGGAGCTGCTCACACAGTTCTGTGTAATGGAGCCCCTGTAGTGGTCTTGATGGTAGCCACTCTGAGAAACAGCAGAGGGCACAGAGTGCTAACTGTCTGAGCCCTGTACTCACAGTAATAAGACAGTTTGTTCAGCTTCTCCAGAGCACAGTGTGATGGCTAGAAATTGTTGCCACGCCCACCCACAGCCCCCAGGACTGCACCCCGAGTGGAACAGTCATTCCTGCAGATTTTGTGAAGTGAGCCTTGCCTTTTATTTTTTTAAATGTCCAAAAGGAAGTCAATCCTGGTGTCCCAAATTTCCCCACTCCCCACCCCTCAGGCCCTAACACCTCATCACCCCCCCCACCCCCCCACCCTCCACCCACCCCTCCATCCCTAATGCCTGGTAAAGAATAAAAATTTAGGATGGACTAGAGGAATGAGGTTTTGGAGAGGAACAAAGTGTCATTCTCAGACTGCGTAAAACTCAAGGGCTAGAGAACGTACATGCTAGGTTGCAGAGAAAAAGGCAGTTTATTCTTTTAGGACCAAGGAGGGGAAAAGCAAATGAGCAATGCCAGTTTGAGGGTGCCAGAGTAGAGTGTGTTAGCACACAGAGACTGAACCTGACTGCTGCAGGAAGTCAGTCAGTAGGGAATCGGGTTTGGGAGGAAGGCAGACAGAACTTGGATTCTGATTTTCTTTCATTCCATTCATCTATCAAACATATATTGTGTATTTACTGCCCCAAACTCTGTGCCTGTGGAATTGAGAGAGCGACAAACACAGCCCTTGCCCTCAGGAAGCTTACAATACCGAGGGTATAATACTATACCAGTGTATAGTTTGAACTGTGGTAAGTATCACAGAGGGAAAACAGAGTAGCAGAAGAGTGGGGGGTGAGGGGAGCATCCCTAGACTGAGGATTCTGTGTCTCCAGTGAAATGATGCTTAGGCCCTTGTAGAGTGAGCAGTCAGCCCATGTGAAAAGTGGACTGACCGGCATTCCAGGCCGAGGAAGGCACACTTGGAGGAACCGAGTGTTAGAGAAACAAGACCAGCCTGATGGAGGCAACTCCTCAGTTGAGGTTCCCTCTTCCCAGATGATTCTACTGGTGTCAAGCTGACTAAACAAACAAACAAAAAGCCACCTACCCAGCACACTTGACACTGCACTTTCTCACTCACCATCCCTTCTACCACGCAGCATGCAGCTGCTTACCAACCTCCATGGCCGAACATTTTCTTGGCCCCTAACCCGGAAGGCATGGATGGCTTGCTCTTGTCCTCTGTTTCACTTCCCTCCTTCAGCAGCTTCCAGGGTTTACAGTTTGTTTGCCCTGATGTCTTTCTTTCAAACTCTAATAAAACTCTACTTGAGCTTCCTCCCAAGTCCATATGCAAGGTATCTTATTAACAGTCCTAAGAACCAAACCAGTATCTTAGTTAGAATTACTCTTGCTGTGATGAAACACAACGACCAAACAATGACCAAAAGCAACGTGAAGAGGAAAGGGTTTATCTCGCTCACAGTTCCATATAACAAACAGTTCATCATCAAAAGGAGTGAGGGCAGGAACTCAGGCGGGGCAGAAGCCTGGAGGCAGGAGCTGATTGATACAAGGCCATGGAGGGGTGCTACTGACTGGCTTGTTCCTCATGGCTTGCTCAGCTTTCTTATAGAACCCAGAACAACCATCCCAGGGATGGCACCACCCACAATGGGTTGGGCCCTCCCCCATCAATCACTAATTTAAAAAAAGGCCCAGCAGTCTGATCTTATGGAGGTATTTTCTCAATTGAGGCCCCCTCCTCTCTGATGACTCTAGCTTGTGTCAAGTTGACATAAAACTAGCCAGCACTCCCAGTTTCTCCAGGAACAGTATGATCAAGCATAATACCAGAGAGATTTGCTGAGATTCAAAACACAATGACAAACTATGACACTTTGACATGCTGAGAAGCAAGGAAATTGGAAGCCTTAGAAGCTGCCTTAGAATCAAAGTTTCTCTAACTTTCCAGCTCCTCTTTCAAGCATGGGGCTTGGGGGGAGGCTTCTTCTGCAGTTCCCTTATCTGACAGAAGAAGGAGATTCCAAAATAAATGCAAGGTTATAGACTCTTTCCTTAAAATCCCATTAACAAGGTTAATGCAAAATAAATAAATAATAAATAAATAAATAAAAAGATGAAACCAGAAGCTATCTACTTTTTTTATTTATGACACAATCTGTTCTTCTGAGAATGTTACTGAAAGACCTTGTCTTAGTAATTTCTCTATTGCTGTGAAAAAGCATCATGACCAAGGCAGTTTATGAAATAAAACATTCAATTAAGGTTCATGGTTACAGAGGGTTAATCCATGACCATCATGGTGGGAGCATGGCAGCAGGTAATCAGGCATGGCACTAGAGCTTACACCCTAAGACAACCACAAAGAAGAGAGAGAGAGTTAACTGGGAATGGCTGGTGCTTTGAGATTTCAAAGCCTGTCTCCATCTTCCAACAAGACCACACCCTTAATCCTTTCCAAAGAGTTCCACCAATTGGGGACCAAATATTCAAACTATGGGGGCCATTCTCATTCAAACCATTTTTACGCAAACCATTCAGACCTTATCTGAAAAATAAGACAAATTCTTAGCAATGCCTGGTCATACACACCTTAATTCCAGCCCAAGGAAAACTGGGGCTGGAGAATCTTGGGTTCAAGGCAAACCTGGACAGCAAAACTGTAGAAGACCAATTCCAACCTGTCAAAGGGTTCTTTGAGGGAGGAGAGAGGATGAGAAAGTATTAGATAGAAATATAGACGAGACAACAAGACAGAGACACAGGATAGCTTCAGGAGGGCCCTGGGTCAATACCCAGCTGTCTTGACTTTATTCATGATGAGCATTTTATACAGTAGCAAGGGGAGAAGCAAAAGACTTCCCCCTTCCAAGATTGAGGTATAAAGTACCAACAAGTGTAGATCCTTCAAAACACCTAGTACCATGCCTTTGGCCAAATCATTCTATTATGCAGCCCTGCTAGGTAAAGCAAGCTCAGACTTTCTGATCTTGAGTAAGGCCTTACTAGGGAGCCTTTGTGGGCCCCCACACAAAACTCTACCTCAATAAAGTTAAAAACAAAAAGACAACTTCTGTTCTTAGTAGAGTCCCATTCTTCACCTTTTTGTAACTTATTACCATATTCCTCAAAGCTCAGAAGAACTTTGTCCCAGGCTACTATCTATTCTTTGAGACCATTCACTGACTCTAAAACTCATTTACTACCCCTTCTAAAAGTGCCTCCAGCCTTTCCTATGTTTTGCTCTGTCTTATAAAGCAGGTAGGATGGAAAAACAGTAGAAAATAGGTAGTGCCCTGACCAGTACATGTTGGTAACATAGGCAGATACCTTTGTGTCTTTCTTTTATGTCATACATTATTGAGTAAGTTCACAAGCTGTGGTTGGTTACCTTTAATTGTCAAGTGGATACAATCTAGAATCACCTAGGAAGAAAGTTCTTGGTAAGAGATTATTTAGATAAGGTTGGCCAAAGGGCATGTCTGGAGGGGATTCTCTTGATTGCATTACTTGAAATGGGAAGACCCACTCAACTTGAGCGATACCATTCCCTATGCAGGAGATCCTAAGCCATATGAGAATGGAGAATGTGAGATGACTATAAGCATGCATGCATTCACTGTTCTCTATTTCTTGGCTATGGATGCAAAAGGACTAATGGCTTCAAGCTCTCGCTGCTTTGACTTCCCCATCCCAACCATAATGGACTATGCTTTAGCTTGGAGCTGAAACAATTCTTTTCTCTTTTAAGTTGCCCTTATCAGGGTATTTTGTCACCATTACAAGAGAGAAAACTAAGTCAATTTCACTGGCTGCTATTCAGTAGGTACTCTTGACTATACTTGGGTCTCATAACCATTGGCAACCACAGGGTTTTTAATTCCATTATAATCTAATACCATATCAATTACTCTCAGATCACATGTTATGCTTCAAATTGTTATAGGTGTCAATCAAAATCCATGGAGCACTTAGTGAAATTTCCAGGTTTTTATGACTCAGGACAAAGAATTGCACCAAGGGCACATGATTAGCAATAGACATAGAGGCAGTTGACCAAGTAAGGGAAAACCACTCCCAAGAATAAGAGTAAATCATCTACCATGTGGTGGCATGGGTGAGGAAAAGAATCATCCACCACTTGTGGCAGGTGAGAGAGCTGGCTGTGGGGTTATGGGGGTGGGAGAACTGGCCCTGGCCCCCACCAGCTGCAGCACACAGGAGAGAGGGCACAGCACCTATCTGGGCAGTATACTAGAGCTGCCCCTGTCCCCTCTCTCGTATGCCATGGGATGGCAGGGTAAGTGAAATCTGAGCTCCCCTCTCAACCACTTGGCACCTGTGACATGTAGGAGAGCCGACTTGGGATGGGGGCATGAGAACAGAAGAGCTAGCCCTGCCCCTCACCAGGTGCAACAATCCAAAGAACAGGCCCTGCACCTCACCTGGGCAAAACAGTGGAGCTGGCTCTGGTGGTGTGAGTGAGGGTGAGCTGGATCCGAGGGTGTGAGAGCAGAACTGGTCTTGCTCCTTGCTATCTGCCACATTGGGTGAGCTAGCCTAGGCAGTGCGGGAAAGCTTGCCTGGGTGGTGATGATGAGGGAAAGCTACTGAGCTGACCAACCCAGCTCTGACCCAGGCCCAGGACTACAAGGTAGCCCACCCCAACACCCACCTCATCTATGAACTGCTGGAGCATGTGAAGGGGATGAACCTGCAAATCCAAAGCTACAGAATCTCCATGACAAAAGGCAACAAAAGATGTCCAAGAGGAGTCCCTGTGAGGGCCTAGTATCAAGAGTATAGCAGAAGCCAGAGGCCTCAAACCAGATCAGCAACTCATTGCAACAAACACTTAGAGGACTAAAGGGTGTACTGTGTGACTCACTGAGCCACACTACAGCTTCCACGTTGAGATTTTTTTTTTAACTATTTGTTTTATTTTGTTTGGTTTGGTTTCACTTTTAAATTTTGTTTGGGGGAAGAGGTTGCAAAGGCAGAGGACAGAAGCGAGGGGATCAGGGGATGAGGGGATCAGGATACATGATATAAAATCCACAAAGAGTCAACAAAAAGTTTTTTTAAAAAAAAGAAGAAGAAGAGTAAATTGTGGGCTAGGAAATGGCATTCAAAAGCTCCTATCCAGGAGTACCACATCCCTTTATAGGTCATTTAGATAGTATTCATCTTCTCCTGCATTTGCATATCATGGCTTCTTTTCTTTTCTCATTGGTTCTGTTCTACGTAGCCCAGACTTGGAAAGGACTCCAATCTTTTAATGTGAATTTGCTTTTTTGATGAATTAATCTTTTTTAGAAAATAGTTATTACATCTTATTTATCTGGGGTGGAAGTGCGCGTGTTGGAGTGAAATGGAAAAATAAAGATGCCTGAAAGCTCCAGATTATGAGTTCTGATCTTTTATTGGTCATCTATAAAGCATTCACCTTCTCTGGGAGATCTCACAGGTACACACACACACACACACACACACACACACGATACATACACACACCTACACCAACATACAGTGCACACACACACACATACAATGCACATACACACACACACACACACACACACACACACACACACACACACACACACACACACTGTTATGTGTAGCCCTTGCTTGGTGGGTAACTCCACTCTTTCTGTCTACCGGCTTATTTCGTAGGTTAATCTTGGTGCTGCCCTCCCATCTCCTGCCACATCAGCACAGGGAAATCTCGAAGATGGGCAGAAGCGTTCTGCAACTCAAGCACAGGTGCATTTTGAGTTGTGTGTAGTGTGGAATGAGCACAATGAAAATGTCATCCCTTTCCTGAAAAAAAATATCAAAAATATTCCAAACTTCAAAACATTCCCCAGAAAATACATGAATACTCAGTCTTCCTCATAAAATGAAGTAGATATGTCTGTCCCAAGCTATTCTCCCCATCCAGTGGCCTGCTGGCCTTTCTGTAATAAACTTTAACTTTGTTTTCACCTCAGAACTGGTTCATACGTGAGTCACATTTGATAGAAAACAAAGAATCCACATAGCCAGTGACGAGGCTTCAGTGAGCTGGCCTTTCTTTGAATTTTGTATTCTGTGTGGTTCCCGTGTTCATGAACAGAGTAATAAATTCATATGCCTTTTTTTTTCTAAGATGTCTATCATCAGTTGAGTTCAACAGGCAGAAATTGGACCCTCCTTCAGTTTGGACTGGAAACAACGCATAGAGGCTTTTAGAGAAAAATCCTCTCTTCCATTCTGAAGTTCAGCTTGGCAATAGTTTCCCACTGGACAATTCACTGCCTAACAATCTTCAACAGAGTGTAGATTTTTACACCCTGAAGGAATCCAGGCATTTAGTGGCACCACTCAGAGCCGACGGATGGCTGCTCTAATTGCTTGTATTTGAAGTACTGAGTCAGGTCACTAGGGCCTTCCTTAAACCACACACTAGGAATTACCAATATCATCAGGTAGGGGACCTGGAGGGGAACACTGCCAGGCTAGCATTGCACCCAAGCAGTTCCTCTGCAGGCAGCTCGCTTTCCTTACTTTATCTTCTTGCAGCAGAAACACATAACCTGAAGAAGCATGGCGTGTGTTCTTATGTCTCCTTGGTTTTCTTTTCTAACATTTGGAAAAGGGAACAAATTTTATAATCTGAGTCTTCAGTCTTTAAATTGGTCCAGTTACTTGTGGCATTGTAAGCCCACTTTAGCAAACAAAAGATGAAAAAAGAGAGCTTTGAAAGAAAGCTGCAATCTTGGGTGTTGTTTCCAGAGGCACTGATCACCCCCAAATAATAAGGAGGTCTCCTGTGAGCTCAGATTTGCATTACAAATTCAGAACGTGAGGAATGAGCAGTCAATTAAGAAACAGGCCTGTGCAGTTGAAGTTGGCATTCATCAGGCAAATTGGGGCGAAGGATTGCTCATTCCTCACATTCTAAAATCTAGGCACAAGCTTGGCATTCAATAGAAGTTCTTCCACCCAATGTTTTCCTAATACAAAGTGAATGTGGAACAGGCTGAGCTCTTCAAATCTGTGTACTGTCAGAGAGGCTACTTCAGAGAGTTCTGGAACATTTGGCAAAACAGGAATGTGAGCAGTGCAATTCTGATCTTACTTTTAAAAGGGAAACTAAAACCAAAACGAAAAAGCACTCAGTGGTTTCTCAGAAAGAATAAATAGACACAGTGACAACAGGCAGATCCTATAGAAAATCAAACTCAGCTAGTAGCAATCAGTTGCAGACATCAACCTATGATCCACATTAGCCAGGCCCAGAAGCCAGCCTGTTAACATATGTCAGACTTCTAAAAACCAGACAAGTTTTTCTACCAATCCCAGGAAGCCAAACAATAACCCTTATAATAACTGGTTTCCCTGAGATTTTGTGTCTGTTTCCAATTTAGTACCTGGGATGCCTGCATCGGCTTCCTCTAATCTCCACAACATGGCAGACTAGGGCCCAGAGCATGTCAGAAGTTAGGGACTAGGTATGACCTTCAAAGTCCCGCTTTTAGTGACCTACTTCCATCATCTAGGCCCTCCCAAGGTTGAGAGCACTTGCTGCTCTTTGAGAGAAACTGAGTTCAGTTCCCAGACCCCCTAACCACCCATAACTCCAACGTCCTCCTGTGACCTCTGCAGGCACTCATATGGCACACACCCCCAGAAACACATAAGTAAAAGTACATCTTTAAAAAAAAACAAAACAGCGCCACCAGACAAATGATGGAATCCCTGAAACAAGTTTTTTTTCCCCTACACTAAAATGTTCCTATTACCCTGCCAAAAATACACACAATGGTGGCTGAGTTCTTTGCCATAAGCAGCTCAGTAAATAGCCTTGGCTCGTTCTCATTTGGTTAACCTTTATTTTCTTACAAAGGAAGATCCCAACATTTCCTTGGATACTTGATACATTCCCTGATCTTCTCTGGTCTTCAGGTTCCTCCTCTAGTAAACAGAAGTCATGTTGCTAACCCTATCTCCCTTGGGGTATTGCAAAGAAATAAGTGCTTAATGAGTTGGAAAAGTCTAATGAATTGTATAAGTCCACATCACTTTAAAACATAACCACAATTGACCAGAATATGGCACCCCCAGATACGCTTCTCTGGCTAAATTAGCAGTGACCATATTTGACACAAACAATTAAGGAGACAAACTAATTTGGGCTCATGGTTTTAGAGGGCTTCTGTCCATTATGGTGGTGAAAGTATGGTGGAAAAGTTTGGTCCATGGCATTTGGAGAATGTGGTGAAGACTATTCACAACATGACAAAGCCAGACAAGGAGACAGAGAGCAGGAGTAGAATCTTCCATGGCCTTCCCTAGTGACCCACTTCTACCAGCTGGGCCCAGCTCCCCAAACTTCACCTTCCCAAACAGCACCAGTGGGGACCAAGTATTCAAAACAGGATCCTGTAGGGTATATTTAAGATTCAAACTATAGCACTCTGCCCCTTAACTCCAATGACTCATAGCCACCTCATAATTCAGAGCATGTTCAGCCTAATTTCAAGAATCCTCATGTTCCTAACAACTACAATATCATTTACATTCCTAAGGTCAAAATCTCTAAGACTTAAAAGGCTGCCTCTTAGCTACAAATCCCTGTGAAATAAAGAAGAGCACTGCCTACTTCTAACATACAGAGGCACAGATGAAGCATTCCCACTTCAAGAGGGCTTCGAGAGGCAGGAATGGAGACACAGGAAGGAGAGGTGGAACCAGAGAGACTGAGTACATCGGAGCAAACAATAAATTCTGAAGCTTCATGTACGTCACATAAGACAGCAGGGTGTGAGCTCTAAAAGGCTCAAGTGTCCTCCTTCCCTGCATGTGTCTTAGGGTTACTATTGCTGTGATGAAACACCTGACCAAAAGCTACTTGGGAGGGAAAGGATATATTTCTCTTCCATCATTGTTGAGGGGAGTTGGCATGAACCTAGAGACAGGAACTGATGCAGAGGCCATAGAAGGGTACTGCTTACTGGGTTGCCTCTCATGGCTTGATCAGCCTGCTTTTTCTTTTTTTTTTTTTTTTTTGCTTTGTTTGTTTGTTCATTTGAGACAGGGTGTCTCTACATAGCCCTGGCTGTCCTGGAACTCATTCTGTAGACCAGGCTGGTCTCAAACTCAGAGATCTACCTGCCTCTGCCTCCCAAGTGCTGGGATTTAAGGTATGTGTCACCACTACTTGTCCAGTCTGCTTTCTTATAGAACCAAAGACCACCAGGCAAGGGGTGACCCCACCCACAAAGGATGACGCTTTCCCACAAAAATCACTAATTTTAAAAATGTCCTGCAGGCTTGCCTACAGTCTGATCTTTTGGAGGCATTTTTCATTAGAGGTTCCCTCTTCTCGATGACTCTAGCTTGTGTTCAAGTTGACGTACATACTAGCCAGGACAGCATGGTGATTGGCATTCCACAGGGCCACTTTCTTGAACTGGCTCTGGTCAGTGCATACAGCATCCCTTGGCAGACATTCTCCTTATTTCCAGAAGATCTCCTTTGTAACTTAGGCTGCACCCTCAGGACTTTACAGAGACCCCTCTCAGGGCCCCCTTCAGGGAGTCTGACCCTGTTGCATGTTACCCGTACTCACATGCTTTTTTTCTGGAATCTTGATGGAAGTCTTCCCGACTCCATCACTCCTGCATTATGTATGCATGGAAACAAGTGTCACATGGATAGTTTCAGGCTCTACTGCTAGCTTGATTACTAGTGGGCCTCCTCCGGATCACGGCTACAGAGGCATCTGAGTGCATAGGTGGTTGAACCTGATGAAACACTTCCTAAGTGGACATTTTCCAATCTTTTAAGTTAAAATTTCAATTTTATGCTCTGGATCCTGCAATGGGTAAATTCTCAATAATTTCCCAAATGCTCTAAAAAAATGTTTTTAAGATCAGGTATCTTATTGTCCTGGAACTGTATGCTAGACTCGATGTCCAGTGAGGTGATCCACCCATCTCCACTTCTCTATCACCGTGCTTGGCTTTTTAAATGTGAGTTTTAGGGAACCAAACTCACGTCATTTGTGTAACCATCCTAACAAGAATGAAGATATTGTAAAGAGACACATGTACCCCTTTGGCCCAGACTATTAAAACAATGGAACCCAAGAAACTGGAATTTCTCCAGCAATCTCATGCCAGCAAAAGGAAAAGGCTGAGGTCCTGGGGCCATCTAGAAGGGGGGCAGGCTTGTGTCTGGGAAGGATTTAAACCTTTTTATACAACCTTACAGGAAATAGTGGATCTGGGATGATGATGTTGAGTGAGACCATACCTTAACCAGGACTGTTTACTTACTACGCACACTCTAGTTTCCTTAACCTAAGCCTCCTGTTAACAGATGGACTGGAGGCAGGGATGCCACAGAACCTCTTTATTCTTCTTTCTGATGTTGTGGAATTGACTAAATTTCAATTTTCTGCTCATCATTACCCATGTAATGACTTATTGAGGACAGGTGACCAAACCCAGTTTTTTGGGAGGGGCTATTAAGGTCAAGGTCTGACTTCTGTATCGGTGACGTTCTGACTGAACTATGCACCAGTGCAGGTGTTAAGTTTCAATGATTGCAATTAAACACAGTCATTTTCTGGACAAGCTGCACATTTATCACATCTTTCTCCTTGGCTTTTTGTTTCCAGTGCTCACTGTAAACCTGGCAGGAAGCACACATTACTAACCATGCTCAAATGCTACGCTCTGTTGAAATTTCCTCTGCAAATTAGCCCAGCACTTTTTAATCAAGCCTCACTCAAAGTTTCAAAACATGGGCAAAACATAGACAGACCCTTTGTAAGGAGTATTACGAAATAGCCTCTAGTTCAAATGGTATCGGACTACTGGGGTCCCTTTGAAAATGACAGAGTTCTCTTGGGGACCTAGGACCCCAGAAACTTGATGTCCATCAATGTTGCACTGAGCCAGTAGCTCTTAAGTTCTTGTCTCTCAAATTTGAAGAATGAAATTCACAGTCCACAGAGCAAGTTGTTAGAGAGAGGGTTATTATAGATTCATAGGGGAGTTCAAGAGAGGGAAAAAAGGAGAGCTATGACGTTTGGCTCAGTCGTGGAGGTCACCACGTGGCAGATAAGCAGCTGCATGGCAAGATCAAGGGGGCCTCAGAGAGAGAGTAAGGGAAACCCAGAGTTCCATCAAAAAAGGGTACTTAAGCTCTGGGCAGCACCAGAAAGAAAGAGACAGAAAAGGAGAAAGGGCAATTATGCACTCACTTTCAGAAAGTGAGTCCTCACTTCAGAAAGTCAGGCCGACTTAGCAGAACCTCATGGCGGCTCATAGGGGCGGCGTAGGGGGTGAGAATTTGAGGAAGGAAAAGGACACTATCTCATTAAAAGGCTAAGCATGGCTTAAGGGGAACTTGTCTTCCTAGGGGTGGCTCTGCCCTCCTGAGGAGTGGTGTCTCAGCCAATTCGTTGACCAATTAGAATGCTAGGTCTATGCCCAGGCAGACATTTCATTCTTTGACCAGAAGGAAATTGTTTACCCTTAATGGGTCTTTACTGCTACTGTGACGTTGTTCTCTCTGAGTAAGTAACCTTAAAGTCACTTAGGAGGTGGTTAAAATGGGGAAACAAGTGCAACCCATTTAATATGAAAATCTAGGGACCTGCCGCCAATGCCGTTCACCAGAAGGGATACTGTCTGGACTGGAGGTCTAATGTTGGCTCTCACTTACAGCTCCCAGGCAGGGGTGTTCACATAGACCCTCTAAGAAGAGATAAGAAACCAAAGAGCCTCTTCAGCCTTCCTGAACAGAGATTTGGGGGTTCTTCCGGGTGTAATGACTGATAAAGAAAAGCAGCAGATACACAGCAAAATGCCATCAAATTGATGTTTAAATACCCAGAAAAACATCAGCCTGGGAAAGCAATGTTAAAACTACGGTGCTGGAGTCACTGACAAAGGCTCTCTAGGCAGAGTCCTCTCTATGGACTTTTTCAATTATTATCATTCTTAGATTTATTGATTTTTATATTATGTGTTTGGGAGTTTTGCCTCATGTACGTCTGTGTACCATATGTGTACCTGGTGCCCACAGAAGCCAGAAGAAGGTATTGGATCCCTTAGAACTGGAATTATAGGTGATGGTGAGCTACCGGGTGGGTACTGGGAATCAAACCTAGGTCCTCTGGAAGAGCGATAAATGCTCTTTACATATTGAGCCACCTCACTAGCCTCATCTTAAAAAACAAACAAACAAACAAAACCCCACAAAACAACAACAAAGGCATCTTTATAACATTAGATAAGAATAACCTCTTTGGAAAGAGTATACTCTTTAGCTGTTTTTAAGGGCATAATGCCTTCTTTCTCCCAGTTATAAAATAGGAGAGCAGTCTGACACTGGACAGGTGATTTTGGAGGGCACTATGAGATAAGTATGCTTGGTTCTGAAGTGAGAGGGCCAAATCCAGTGTCTAGAGCCAGTTTCTTAGGAAATCTAATGTATAGAGACAAGGCATTTGTTCATCTGTAGAACTGACGAAGATAACAAATGATTACTTTTCAGAGAAGAAAGAGAGAAGGGACCCAGTGGTGTACACTGGAGACTTTCTGCTAAGTCCAGTGACAGGGTGGACCCAACGCACCAGCTCTCCTTACCACCTGCATAGAATCATCCACATGAGTCTTACCATCTGCTGGATTGTGCATTCAGGAAGGCAGGCTCACCTTGAACCATGATAAAGAGATAGGAAGAATCATTAGCCGTTTAATGAGATGATATACCTTTCCTTACCAGAATTCTCACCCCGATGCAGTTCCTTTAGGCTACCTGAGGGTCTGTGCACCTCTCTGAATCAAAACTCAGAATGGTATAGCTTCCTTTTTCCTCTCTTGTCTCCCTTCCGGATGCTGGCCAGAGCCATGCTTTCTCTGCTACTTTGAATTCTTTCCCACTTTCTCTAAAGCTCCATTCCCTGCTGTGTAGCTACTTACTCACCATGTGGCTGTCCACCATGCCTCACTCAAATATCATGGCTTCTTCTTTCCTTCTTAAGCTTTCTCCTACGGATCTGTAATAAACTCTCTACAACTCACCCTTTATTAAAGATCTGTGGATTTCATCCCATGAATTTATGAGTCAAGAACCCAAAAGTCATTGGATGGGGTAGGGATGAGGGGATGGGAGGGTCTTTGGTGGCCATCAAGTTTCAAGACCCTAGCCCCTCAAGAAAGACACTATTCTCAAGGATACCCCAAGATTCCAGTATCCTTGTGCCCAGAAATCTGAAGAAAGGTGGATACAAAGACCAGCACTCTATTTTTCCTGCTTTGGCTTTATCTTATTTTCCGTCTCCCACCTTCCTCATTTGTATGCAAGAGGCATGATCAGCTCCATCTCCTGTTTCTCTGTCTTCTTCGCATCTCCATTTAACTTGGGAACTGGATTCATTTATTTAAAACTAGGTAGACAGGTTTCTGTGGGAAACCTGAACCGAGGTTGCTGAGTGTTAGGAAGGCACCCACAGCAGGAGCAGCACATTTGGGCAAGCCACACAAAAAATGCTGGATCCCAGGGTTCAAAAGTCTGTCATTTCTAGTTAACTTGTCCTTCTGGATGGTCAGGTTATTATGGACCTAGGCTTTCTTCCATGGAGACAATGACCTCAGACATGGTAAACACAATGCTTCTCTTTGTTGTTCTGTTTTCCACGTCTGTCTGTTGTTGCTGGCCATGTGGAGAGAGGTAAACACTGTTAGATTTAACTTTCTATCTTCTCTTCCTGGGCGGGGAATTTCCCCTTCTTTCCCTCCCAGTCTGGTTCCCTCAGAGAACTGGGAGATGGGACATCTCAGATCAGGTTTGGGGGAAGGAGGGGATTGGCAGACAGTGTTACCAGGAAGTTGCTTTTCTGAACTGGGAGAACTATCACACAAAGCTACTGAATCTTTAACTCAGGATTAACTATTTTTAATAAGTTGATTTTTTAGTTACTTGAAATCCCACCAACACCGAGCCTCATGGATCTGTCTGACCTTGGCCCGCGTCGTGATCAGGTGAGACACAATGACACCACGGGTGCTGTGGGATGGTCTGTATGTCAAATGTGTTGCTGATTGGTCAATGAATAAATCACTGATTGGCCTGTGGCCAGGCAGGAAGTATAGGCGGGACAAGGAGGAGAATAAAGCTGGGAAGTGGAAGGCTGAGTAAGAGAGACACTGCCAGCCGCCATGATGAGAAACAGCATGTAAAGTACCGGTAAGCCACAAGCCACGTGGCAAGGTATAGATTAATAGAAATGGATTAATTTAAGCTGTAAGAACAGTTAGCAAGAAGCCTGCCACGGCCATACTGTTTGTAACCAATATAAGTCTCTGTGTTTACTTGGTCGGGTCTGAGTGTCTGTGGGACTGGCGGGTGAGAGAGATTTGCCCTGACTGTGGGCCAGGCAGAAAAACTCTAGCAACAAATGGCGTCCAACGTGGTGGCAAGAGTTTCCACCTAAAACCTGAAAAAAAAAGATTCTAAAATGGAGCTAAAAACAGCTTCCTAATTGTCTCTCTCAAATGAGCGGCAGCTGCCAGTTTGAGCTACTGGCGGGTTGCTGGCGTGTGCGCTCGACCTGCCGCCATATGGCGGGAATGAGGCCTCTGCAAGTGGCACATTAAGCTACATTGTGGATTTATCCTTTGCTAGTACAAAACAAAAGAGGTTTCTGGGCTACACGCTGCTTGGATAAAAGCATAGACCCACGATAGCTCCCAGAGCTGGTGGTAAAGTACCACGCCATGTTGGGAAGCTGAGGTGGGCGGAGCCAGCAGCCACAGCTGCTGCAGCTTAAAGCAATAGATTCACAATAAGACAGATTCAGATGTAATAGTTTAAAATGTGTGTAAAATATACGTAGGCTTAAAAGAGACAAAAAAAAGGTGATATATACAGTATAGAAACAAATACATGGTTTTAAAAAATAAAGTCTTTAAAGAGACAGTAAAATTAATATAAAAAATAAGCCACGTAGAGATGACTATTACACAGAGAGTCTGGATTGTGTTGTCTTTGGGATTCTTAACTACAGAGAGATATTTGATTGTAAAGGAAGCTGAGTTAAACCAGTATGTATATTTTAAAGATACTTTGACTTCAAAATTTGGATGTGAGGATATGTTGCTTTGGAAAAGAGTCTCTTTTGTTTCCACAGAAAGCAAGAGGCTATGGATTTGTTCCAGATTAAGATACATCAGGTTTGACCAGCCAAGACCCCCTGAAAGGTCTCCGATGACACCATGGCCCAGATGATCCAACATCCAGAACCGTTTCAAGACAACTGGCTCAGATGATACAGCCTCACCGACTACTCCATGATCCTAAAATTTTCTTTGTTTCCCCAGAAGATACAGCGCCCCCCTCCAGCAGGAAGTAGTAAGAGAAGCTATGCCCAAATTCCCAAATATACCAAGCTGACTTTGGAGATGTGTAAAGGTTAAAACCTTCCTTTTTAAGAAAAGAAAAGGGGAGGTGCTGTGGGATGGTCTGTATGTCAAATGTGTTGCTGATTGGTCAATGAATAAATCACTGATTGGCCCGTGGCCAGGCAGGAAGTATAGGCGGGACAAGGAGGAGAATAGAGCTGGGAAGTGGAAGGCTGAGTAAGAGAGACACTGCCAGCCGCCATGATGAGAAACAGCATGTAAAGTACCGGTAAGCCACAAGCCACGTGGCAAGGTATAGATTAATAGAAATGGATTAATTTAAGCTGTAAGAACAGTTAGCAAGAAGCCTGCCACGGCCATACTGTTTGTAACCAATATAAGTCTCTGTGTTTACTTGATCGGGTTTGAGCAGCTTGGGACTGGCGGGTGAGAGAGATTTGCCCTGACTGTGGGCCAGGCAGAAAAACTCTAGCAACACACGGGTATTTCCTCCTTCCCAGTTTCTCCATGTGTCTCCAAAGCCACAGTGCCACATGCAGATGTGAGGCACACCTGTGCAAATTTCCCATCTCTTTCAAATAGTTCCTTTCCCCAGAAGAGTTTTTACCTAGGAGTTGTAAACACAAACTTCTGAAAAGAAGCTGTGCCTGGGAATGATCCATTGGCTAGAATTTCATACTGTGGAGAGGTTGGAATGTTACCAATCCAGAGGCTGGTTACTTTCTCCTGGGCTAGTTCTAGTCCTCTTCTGTGTGGGAACTAACATGTTGTGACTACTAGATAGGAACCTTTTTGGAATCTATTAACTTAGCAGACCACTAGCTTCCAGAAATCCAAAAGCTAAGAATGTCATCAGATAGCATCTTGGGTCTATAAAAAAGCTTCCCCCGTCTTGCTGTACTTACCTCTCAAGGTATATTAAAGTTGTCTTGATTTATGACTTGTTTGGCAAAACCATAAAAACTTCATGAAACTGCTTCCAGGTTGGAACATGGAATTTGGGGTAACCCGAGTCTGTGTTCTCAGACCATGGTCACTCAACATGGCTCTAGAATAATCTATCTCTTCTTCTCTTTAAGATGAGAGATGTGGTCTGTACACTGACAGAGGAAAGAGGAGAACAAAATGGAACACAGATGGCATTGTTTGGGGTCATAGTTAACATTGATGGTAAGGTATATGGACTCTTCTTTCTTGGGTTGAACCCAGAGAATTCCTTTCTTTGTTCCTTTTGGACCTACTCAAATGTCTTAGTTGTGTTTCTCAGTGCTAACCTTACTTGGATACTTGTTTAGAGAAAATGAGGTGACGATCCACATTTAATCTGTGAGATGTGTGGAACCCACAGGGACTCATACCCTGATGATGAATGGGCATACTTCCTTATGACACAGGCAAAAAGTAACCATGTGTTTGTGTGGTATCTTGGTTAGTGGAATCATCAAGATGGCAGAAAGCACATCACTTGGCTGCCATCTTGGCTGGTAACTTCTTTAAACTAGTAGTAACAACATGGCATAAATCAAAACATTGTCCTGCAGAAAACTTCCTTCCTGGTCCCACTAGCTCTCAGCTGGTCACCACATCCAGAGAATTTCCTGTGCTCTAAGCATCAGTCACACCTCTCAACTCTACCAGGTTTTTCTTTTCTTTTCTTTGTTTTTTGTTTGTTTGTTTTTCACCTTCCTGGATGCCTAAGGAAACTGGAGACCCAGGTGGGACTCCAACATGGGCTCTATTGCCGTGTGATAAGATCAATGCATTTCATATACCCAAGGAAGAAGGTAATCCCAGACCACCATGATGGCTACTTTGGATTTTGACACATTGGCTTGCATAATATTTACTGGTTTCTAAATGGGACTTCAAGTTACCCCAGCCATATGCCTCTAACACTGGCCAACTACTAAAGGAAGCTAGTTCTTTGAGATTGCTAGACTTGGGAAGCTCATGTGAATTTGCAATGGGAGACATTTTAATCTATGTTCTTTTTGTCACATAGAAGCATCCTTAAATTGTTTCAGCTTTACCCTGACCTTAAAGAAGGAAATGCCTGGTGTCTTTCTATACTCACACCTGGCCCAAGTCAGACTAAAGAATACAAAAGTGGCCTATAGTGGAACTATCACAGTATTATGTCCTACAGCTTGATTTCTTTATAGGAGGGCAAGTACTTATTAAGTTTTTCAATTCATCTGCCTCTACATACAGACATACACTCACTGGTTGTAAGTATAAGCTTTCAAACAGTCACTTCAAGTCTAGGCAGAGAGGATCTCAGGTTAAACACTGGTAAAGACTCTGTCAGCTTGATCCTCCTTGATCATGAGTGTCAACTGCCACACACCCATGACCTTACAAAGCTTAAAGATATCACAGGGTGATCCTTCAAACCTGAGTGTTCTTTCTATGATGATAACTAAAGGGCAAAATGTTTTCTATCTCCTGCCACTCACTGTTCCCAATGTACAACCCAACAGATGATAAAACTCACCTGAATAAATCTATACAAGGCTATAAGAAAAGCCTGGCCAACTGGAATGTTAGTTTCCCACTCAAGCCAGAGATCTCCTTCTGTTGACCAGAAGAAAACAGTTTTCCCTTAATGGGCCTTTACTACTGCTGTGACACAATTCTTAATGGAGTTCTTATGCAACCCAACTCTGATCCTCACTATTGCAGACTTTTCCGTCCTATACCAGCATTCTGTTCTTCCAAAGTCTTACCAAAATCACCCATTAAGCTTTGCTTACAGCATTCTAAGGCTGTTGTGGCCCACAGCTCAAACTTTTCCACATTCTTCTCATAAACAAGTTCCAAAAACATGAAAATGATGTTATTGGTTTAAATATTAAGGCAACTCCACGTAGTTAAAAGGGAGGTTTATTTTGTGGGGTAACTTACAAGTGAAGGGATAGATAGGTCTGGGAAAGGTGTAGTGCAGTTCAGCAGTGTTCTCTGGAGAACTCTGCTCGGTCTGCCTCCAGCGTCCAGGGTCCAGGAAGCAAGAGAGCCGGCCTATCCGGATCTCAGGTCTTTAGGGGTCTTCTCTTGGCTCCGCCTTGTAGGCGTGACAGTTACCAAAGCCTCAATGGGGGTGTCACTTCTAGGTCAAAGCTGGACCTGCTACCCACTACATGACATGGTTATGGTTAGTCACAGCAATGACTCCACTTTTCTGAATTAGTTCTCCCAACTGAGAATTACTGTCAGTGGAGAGGCAGCTGTTTTCTTTGTTACAACACCACTGTTGCCCCTCTATTATTTTCTTCTGCCTTTGTCCTTTTCACTCTCAATTTAGAATCATCTTAGGTTTGCATTTCAATTTGGGATATATAAAACATAGGGGAAGCCACATACATGTATTGATTAAAATTTTTAAAAATAAAGCCACATGCCTTGTTTTGCCATTGTCATGCTTCAGCTCCTGCTGTGCCCCCTCTACTCTGTTCTGCCTGCCTGTGTGGACTTCTTTTCCACATTATGACTTTTGGATGCTGAGCTTCTCTTTTATTTCCCATCTTCTTTTGCTCCTTGTTGATAGATAGACTAGAGCTAAAGAACTTGAATGTTATAAAAATTTTGCAAGCTTTACCTATTGGAGCACAAATGCCAGTGTGATAAGACTGAGGACATTTTTTTTAAATATATAGATTCATTTCTTCCAGAGAGGCCTCTATGGTGCTGGTTGAGAGCGGAATGGGAAAGCATGCTTTAATGGACCCAAATTATAATCAGCCTATTCATTGCTGAGATGTGAATTCAGACTCACAAGAAGTGAGCATTTCCTTTGTTTATTCTCTTAATTCTGCTGGCAAATCTTATTTTCTTAAATGCATAAAATCCTATTACAAGGTAGTATCCATCCCCAAAATTAATCCCAGGGTTTCATATAATTGCAAATATTAATCCCTGGGATCAATGTGGTACTCTGTTTATCTGGTTACAATTAATTTTCCACACATAATGACTGCAGACCTCTGTTGTCACAGCACAGGTGTATAAGTGACCCCCAGAGATGCTGCCAGCACAGTGGAGCTGAGACAAGAACAGTCCTCAGAACTTCAGGAGGATTCTGAAACACACACACACACACACACACACACACACACACACACACACACACACACGGAATCAGAGAAGATTCTAGAAGGTGGGAAATCTTTGCATGTTTATGAATTAGAGAAATTAAAACAGATATCCACCAAAGCAATCTACAGATTCAATGTAATCCCCATAAAAATTCCAATGGTATTCTTCATAGAAATTGGGGGAAATATTTAAATTCATATAAAAACACAAAAGACCTGAGACCCAAACCAAGGTTGAGCAAAAGGAAAACTGTTTTCCCAATGACTAAGGATGTCGAGTGTGTTTTCATGTCCTTACTGGGTATGTAAACATGTTCTTTAGGGGATGTGTATACACATCCAAGCCATCAGCTCATTTTAAAAACGAAGCTGTTTGCTGTTGTTTTGCATTGTTGGGCTTTGGTCTGGATGCCAGAACCTTATCAAATATGACTTGGTAAATATTTTCCCCAAAACTAAAAGCATTGCTAGTGGTATCAACACACCACTAGATCACAGACCCTCGGAGTGCCTATCCCTGAAATAGACCTCTGCCCTGGAACATGTCTCTCTTTCACAGATGGTGTATTGTGGCCTTACAACCCCTCCTCCTTGAAACTACGAGATCAATTTTTGATCCTACCTGGTAGCTTGCTCCTTATATTGGTTATGTTTGACTAAATCACACCATGTGGAATTTCCCACCAGCTCCCCCAAACTTTTAAGTCAGACATACTTTTGTTCAAGGGAGTTCTCCTTTAGACTCTCTGGCCTTGCTGCTCATTATGATACCCTCTCCTGTCCTTTCACTGTAAGTTATCTCTTGCACTAAAGCTCTTCTCCAGGTTTTCAAAGATAGCCTTCCTTTCCCTTTAAGAGCATATCACTGATATGATGTACTGTCTCTCCTAATGCTCTTCCACCTCAAGGCCCAGTTATGACCCTGTGGTCCAGATACTCTTTCTCCTAATAAAGTTTATTCTAAAGGGTAATTGGACCCAGTTTCCTTTCCACCAAACCTGTCATCTGTTCTCTTTGTTGTAAGACATGTCCAGGTATATTACAGAGTCACAGCAACCTAGCAGCCTGGTACTGGCACAAAAAATGGGTGCATACATCCATGGAATGGAATAGGGGCTCCAGATACACACCCATGCAGCAACAACTCCCTGGTTTTTAACAGAGGGCCTAAAAATACACACTGGAGAAAATACAGTGTTTTTAACAGTGCTATCAAGGAAACAGGATATCTACATGTAAAATAATAAAACTACACCCCTATCTCTCACTCAGTACACAAATCAACTTCAAATGGATTAAACATTTGAAGACCTGAAACTGTAAGTAGAAAAAGTAAGGTATGGGAAATTTTCAAAATAGAGGCAAAAAAAAAAAAGAGTTTCTCAACAGGACTCTATTTGCCCAGGAAATAACACCAAGAATTTACAAAAGAGATATCATGGAATTATAAAAACTTGTGCTAAGAAAAATAGTTAATCAAATGAAAAGACAGCCTACAGAATCTCTTCTGTTAGATATACATATGACAGAAAGATATATATATATATATATATATATATATATATATATATATATATATATATATATATATATAAATATCATACAAAGACTCAACTCAATAACAAGAAATCAAACAACCCAATCAATAAAGATGCTCATGAAATGAACAGACCATTCTCAAAAAATGAAATAAAAATGGCCCCAAAATGGGAAAATAATCAACATCATTAGCCTTCAGGGGGGCACAAGTTAAAACTACATGGAGATTCCTTCTTACCCAGTCAGAACAGTAGTCACCAAGAAGACGAATAACACATGTTGGTGTGGCTGTGGACAAAAAGGAACACACATATACTGCTGCTAAGGACGTAAAGCAGTGCTGCCACTAGGGAAATCAATATGGAGGTTGCTCGGAAACTAAAAATAGATCTACCATATGGCCCAGCTAAGCTACTTCTGGGTATTTACCCTAAGAACTTCAAGCTGATATTTTAGAGAGATATTTGCACATCATTGTTTATTTCAGCTCTAGTCTCAGTAGCTAAGTCAGAGACCCAACCTAGGCATCTATCAACAGAGAAACGGGTAAGATTTACATGGTCGCCATGTTCCGTCCTTTGTAGGAAAAAGGATGCCATTGCAGTTCATCATACTAAGTAGATTAACTCAGTCTCAAGAAAACCCACTAAAAATGTTTTCTCTAATGTGTGGCTCTAAGAGTTTATGTCAATGCATGGAATCATGTATGCATACATAACAAAGAGAAATTGTTTAGGGAGCAAAGGGAACTGATGGAGAAATGGAGAGAAAGAAATGGTGAGGGGGGAAGGTAGGAGTATGCTGAAAGGATGTCATATATTTGTATGAAAAAGTAATCCGGTATCACATACAATGAATACATGCTAATAGGAAAAATAAACAAACAAACCCAGAAGATAACAATGGGCTTGAGATCACACAAGACATGAGTGAGTCACGGAAATGGTAAGAGTCATGGTGGAGGCAGAGATCTATGAACACGGAAGCTTCCACACCATTTAATATAGATACAATTTCTAAGACAGTCTCTCTCCACAAGGAAAAGTCAGTCTCTAGCATCATTACTTAAAATGAAAATGAAGCACAGAAGTCAGAGTGTGGCTTTCAGACCCTCAGTGCTCCAACTTACCAGTCTTCTTAATTACCTCATGGGCTGGGAGGTTTTATTGTTCTGCCTGTGCTTGTGTTACCCAGAAATAATAGAATGAAATGGAGGAAGACATATTTGAAAACCAAGTATGCTTTTGTTTAAATGTTAAAATGAACTGGAAAGATTTGCACAGGCTCACTTGACCTGAAGTTCTAAAAAGGCTTTGATTCCTAAGTATCACCCAGCAGAACTCACCGAGCACAATAAGGCAGTCGAGCCAATTATAATTAGGTTCTCACTTCTCTGAGCAGCCTGCAAAATAAGTAAGAAAAAAATAAGCTAGTGTTGATGCAGTAAGTTCAGGTAGGAGGCCCTAAGAGGAGAAACATTAACACGTTTGATGCAAAGTGTGTATGTGTGTGTGTTGGAGGGAGCCCTAGAGAGAAAGCTAAGTATCAGCAGGCAAGCCCCCTGTCCAGATGATGATTTGAGCCTCCAACTGTTGAATTTCACCAACTAGAAGAAAATAAGTCACCCAAAGATACTGGCTCAGAAATAAATCTGGCCCCAGAGAAACACTGTGGGGATAACACTGGCCGCTGATGCTTGTGCAGGAGGAAGAGTGGCACCTCAGAGGCCTTCTCCAGTGTCGGAGCCTCGGAACACGTTCTAGTGGCTGGAAAGTGGGGGTGGCTGTCCGGACAGCAACGAAAGTGTTTTAAAGTAGAAGAGAGACTTCCTGGATTGGGCTTAATCTCTTTCTTGTTTACAAGTCAGCTCATCATGGAGTAAGAATAGATACTGTAGCAGTGGCTGTGACCCTTTAATACAGTTCCTCATGCTGTGGTGACCCCCAATCATAAAATTATTTTGTTGCTGCTTTATTACTATAGTTTTGATACTGTTATGAGTCATAATATAAACATCAGATGTGCAGGATATCTAATATGCGACCCCTGTGTGAGGGTTGTTCGACCCCCAAAGGGGTTAGAACCCAGTGGTTGAGAACCATTGTCCTATATAATAAGCCCAATTTAAAGGCTGGTCATGTGGAATGCTCAAGGTAAGGGGTGCAAAAAGCCCAGCTTCTATGCCAAATGGTAAGGGTTGCCTCTAGGAAGGCTTTCTAAGGAAAATAAGGGCAAATAGATCCCTTTTTCGGATTGGAATGAATTATATTTAGCAAGGATAACCAGAATGAGATAATTACTAACACAGAGTAACTATTCTGATGTCAAAATAGCTATTTTACACCAGCTATACTTAGAATATTGGAAAATAGGGCCCTCTTCCACAAATCCACATGAAGGAATTTGACATCCACAAAGAGTATTAGACAGCAGTTTTACACCCAAAGCCCTAACTACTAGGAAAGGTGATCTTACTAATGTAGAGAGCATATTGTGGTGATTGGCCTTAGGTATTAGATTAACACAACCTAGAATCACCTGGGAGGAGACTCTCAATTTTTCTAAATTAGATTGGCCTATGGATCTTCACTGAGACAGTTGATCAGGGAGTATCGAGCTCACATTGGGCAGCACCATTTCCTGGTCAGGGAGTCTTAAGCACCCTACAATTGCATTTATTCACATCTCCATACTTATTTAGCTATCCATTTTCTCAAACATCAATAGAAACTCTTGTGCGTCATTGCCGTCTGTGAGAGCCCATACTGATTCTTTATGATCCAATTAGATGAAGTCTGTGGAAACCTCTCTACCTCTATCATGCACATGATAAAAAAGCTCCTTGCCTGTGTTCTACGTCATCATATCCATGTATTGCTAGATTTTTGCATGTCTGTCCTCTTACTTGTTAAGGAGAATAAAAAAAGACATCATACAGGCCTTTTGCATGGGAATAGTGTATTAATCTGTTTTCTGTTGCTAATACAAATGCCTGCCACTTACTTTAGAAAGTAAGGAGATTTACTTGATTCATGACCATTCTGGCTGAAATGTCTGCACATCATGACAGCACCGTGTCCTGGCAGGACGGCCTCAATTTATACAACTTATCCTCACGAAAGCCAGCTCACTTCTCAAAGCCAGCATTAACTTCCTCCTAGTGCCCATGAGCTTGCTGTCTTCTGCTAGGCTCCATTTTTCAAAGATTCTAGGATCTTAGCACTGCCACACTGTGGTGCAAGCTACTAGCACATGAACCTTTGTGAGACAGACACACTCACACCACATGCAAACCATAGCAAAACTTATGCATAGCTCACTTATCAGATCATTTCCAGACCTCCCATGAGGTCTAGCCTCGTCTCTTTATGCCAGGACTAAGAGACATTAAATTTCATTTTCCCATTCTTTACCAAGATAGTTGTTGTCTCCCAAGTTGTACTTTATTGTTACATCCTTTTGTGGCATGGCTGCAGGCAAACAGCAATGGTGGCTGGCAATGAACTCAGTGTCCTGTCCACACCCCCACCCCCTCACAAAGCTGATGAGCTTTTCAGCAAATTTTTCCACCATCGGTTATCCTTTGTATCTCTGTATTTGTCAAAGCTATATCACATGCAGAATTCATTATTTGTTGTTTGTTTGTTTGTTTGTTTGTTTGCGAGAAGAACCCATTATGAAGTCTAGACTGGCCTTGCATTCATGACTTTCCTGCTTCAGCCTCTCGAGTCTTGGGATTTCAGGCATGTGCCAGCACATTCAGCTCACATGCAGCATTTTCATTTGGCTATCATCAGGCCCTACAAAAATAAGCAATGCACATCTGTCCTCTCATTCTGCAGATACAGCAAGGACTGAAATTTTAGCCCCTAGGTGAAGAACTTCACCCAGACGGGATGTCAGATCAGAAAACACCCAATCCCATAGACTTCACATTACATGTCATCACATGTTTTCTGTGATGTCTCCCAGATCTGTTCATCTAACAACCTAACTCAGCTAGCTGTTTCTTAGACACATCTAAGGAAGGCTCAGGGCAGGAAGCAACACTAGCAGCAGAGCTGATAAGCTAAGCTATGCAAACTGGTTAAGAAAGTAATCTCAACCACAAACCTATTTGTGGAGACTGTTGGTATTAATACATGAGAATACTAGAAATGTGGTTTTATTCTTCTTCAATGAATAAGTCTTTATATTTACTCAATGCCTATCAAGGAGCATATTGAGGCTTTCAGGAGATCAGTAGGAGTGATATATCTCAGCTACATACAGCAGAGACAACACAGCTCTCCAGCTCACCATTTTCATAACTCCTCACAGACCCCCAGAGACTTTCCCCAACATGTTAAGAGATGGATGAGAGAAGAAAGAGTGATTTTTTCTTCCCGAACCCGAAAGTCTACTAAGATGTTATTTTGCATAATCTATTCTCTCTCCCTCTCTCTCTCTCTCTCTCTCTCTCTCTCTCTCTCTCTCTCTCTCTCTCTCTCTCTCTCTCTTTCTCTCCCTTTCTGCTCTTAAATAAAAAAAGAACTCTACCAATACAAAATAAAATCACAAGAAAGTTCAGAGACTATTAATGAATGGCAGGTGTTTTCAGGGGAGAAAATGAGTACTCAATTGATCTTTTGCTTTTGGCAAAACATTTGTTTTGAATTTTTATAAAATACATCCCCTGAAGAAAATAAATAAACTATGTGCTTTGCAGAGCCAAATGATTTGTCTTGTTCCTCCAAGGTGACCCACACTATTTTAATCATTTCAGTTGAGAAATCATGTGACATTTCAAAATAAAATGTATTGCTGAAAGCTGAAAGCTAACTACCAGACAGTGAAAAGCCACACTGTTCTCCCTTTCCATGCCCTAGTTTGCACTTTTCCATCTTACTTTTGTGTGTTTTACAGCTTATCAGGATGAGATTATTTCATAAGAGCAGGAATCTAGCTTTGGGACTATCTGCCTCAATTTTACTGTATATGGAAAAGGCCTTTATGGCGCTTATCCAAAGGACCGAAAATAAGGCTTCACTCAGATTTACAAAAGAAGCAAGGTAATTTTATTTGAAGCTAAGCAATAAAGCAGAGACTAAAGAGGGAATGGCTGTGAGTCACATGGGGTCAAAGGGAAGGAGCAGCTGGTTACTGAGGGCATAGTTTAAGTGGTCCTCTGTTTTGATGGATAGTCTAGGTTATATAATCATTTCTCTGACTGGTTACTAAGGTCATAGTTTGGGTGGTTCTCTATTTTGATGGATAGTCTAGGTTATATAATCATTCCTCTACTGTGCATGACCCTTCTGATAATGCATCTGATTTTAATCATATACACCCATATGTATAGGCACAAGATGGTAAATAGGGGATTCTCCCTAACAGGTTACTAGAGAACAGTTTTGCTTTATGTCACATGCACCTACAATCAGTTCAGACTACCCTGGCCCTTTTGTTCTCCATACCTAGATATGCTGGGAACATACCTGAATAGAAACTGTCTAAACCAGTGGTGGGAAAACATATACTGTTGTTCAGAGAAGGAAGTATGTGTAACTTGATGCAGGTGGTAGTGGAGGGGTTTTGAAGTTGGTAGGTGCATTTTTTGAAGGGGAATGTGTGTGCATAGTATGTATAGGTTAAGGAACTAGACTACCAAGTGCCTAATTACAGGAAGAGGAAGGTGTATGTTACCCCAAACCAAATGTGTGTCCCACCGCTCTAACTATCTCCTGTTCTTGCCTGCCTCACCTCTTGTGCTCCCATGGGCACAACACAATGTTGTAACTGTGTTAAGAAGCTGTAGGTTGAAAACTCTGTCTTTTATACTAGTAGCTTATAATTTGAAGAAAAAAACTCAAGAGAACACGTCTCTCCATATGAATTTTATTTATAAGATAAAGTAACAGTCATACTTTTTCATTGTGTTTTGAGCTGATTCAATGAGATGATGCACATAAAACTCCTTAGATAGCCAGGCGGTGGTGGCACACACCATTAACCCAGCACTCAAGAGGCAGAGGCAGGCAGATCTCTGTGAGTTCAAGGTCAGCCTGGTCTACAGAAAGAGTTCCAGGACAGGCTCCTGTAGTTGGAAGTTTTCCTATGTCCTGCCCAGCCAGCAGTCAGGACAATCTCTCTTACTCGTGTTCCCCAAGTAAACACATAGAGGCTTATATTAATTATAACTGCTTGGCCATTGGCTCAGGCTTATTACTGACTAGCTCTTACACTTAATTTAACCCATATTTCCTATCTATGTTTAGCCATGTGACTTGATACCTTTTCTCAGTTCTGCCTTCACATCTTGCTTCCTCTGTGTCTGGCTGGAGACTCCTGACTCAGCCTTCCTCTTCCCAGAATTCTCCTTATCCTCTTACCCTGCCTACACTTCCTGCCTGGCTACTGGCCAATCAGCATTTTATTTATCAACCAATCAGAGCAACATACATTCACAGTGTATAGAGCGACATTCCACAGCAGGCTCCAAAGCTACACAGAAAAACCCTGTCTTGAAAAAACCAAAAAAAAAGAAAAAAAGAAGAAAAGAAAAACTCCTAAGATGATGACTCAAATTTGATAAATGCCCAAGTATGCAACTTATTGATATAGTTATTGGCATGATACACATGATAGTCAATGCTGATTGTTAACCCGACAGGATCTAGAATCACCTGGAGAGGAACCTCCAGGCCTGTGTGTGGGAGATTGACTAGATTAGGCAACCTCTAGGCATGCCTGTGAGAGTTTGACTAGATTGGGTAGCCTCTGGGCATGTCTGTGAGAGATTATCTAGAGTAAGTTAAGGTAGGAAGATCTACCTTGACTTTCAGGTCTTGAAATAAATAAAAAGGAGAAAGCAAGCCAAACATGAGCATCCGTCTTCCTTTGTTTTCTCGTTTCAAATGCAATGTGACCAGCTACCTCAAGGGCCTGTCAGTATGACTTCCCCATCCTGACTGGCTGCATCCTGGAAATTTAAGTCAAAATAGTCCCTCCTTAACTTACTTTTGGCAGAGTATTTTCTTATAGCAACAAGTGCTGTGGGATGTTCTGTATGTTGCGAATGTGTTGCTCTGATTGGTTGATGAATAAAAAGCTGATTGACCAGTAGCCAGGCAGGAAGTTTAGGTGGGATAAGCAGATAAGGAGAATTCTGGGAAGGGGAAGACTGAGTCAGCACCATCTAGGGAGCAGTATGTAATGAAACATAGGTAAAGCTATGGAAAACATGGCAATTTATAGATTAACATAAATGGACTGAGTTTAAGTGTAGGAGCTAGTCAATGATAGGCCTGAGCTAATGGCTGAACAGTTTTAATTAATATAAGCCTCTGTTTGTTTACTTGGGTCTGAATGGCTGCAGGACTGTGGGTGAGAGATTTGTCCCGACTATGGGCCAGGCAGGACACAGAAAAACTTCTACTACAAACAAGCAAGAAACTAATAAAATGCATACTATGCCATGTACTTCTTAAGGATAAGGAACATAATCTTTTGACATGGAAAAATTATGCTTATAAATATATAACTCAATAAGCCTCTGGCATACATTAGGTTTTAGAGTATTGTCTCAGGGCTTTATTGCTGTGAAGAGATACTGTGACCATGGCAACTCTTATAAAGGAAAACATTTAATTGGACTGACTTACAGTTTCAGAAGCTTTGTCCATTATCATCATGGTGGGACATGGTGGCATGCAGGCAGACATGGTGCTGGAGAAGGAGCTGAGAGTTCTACATCTTGATCTGCAGGCAGCAGGGAGTGAACTGACTTCAGCTTTTGAAACCTCAAAGCCTGCCCCCACAGTGACATACTTCCTCTAGCAGATCCACACCCACTCCAACAAGGCCACACCTCCTAATAATGCCACACCCTATGGGCCAAGCATTTAAATACGTGAATCTATATGGGCCATTCCTATTCAAGCCACCACAAGTATGGTAGCAGAATGAATGATCAGAGAGATCAGTATAGAGGGATATCTATGGTAGACATGTTTGTTCTCTAACCTCTAAGTTGTAACAAAATCTTTAAGACAGCCTGAAAATGTTCTGAGCAATTCAGGTCACTGAAAAACCCAAGCAATATATTTTAACCAGCTTTGTGACTCATATTCTTAACACAATGATAGTGACATCATTAAAAGTAGGGACTTGGAGGACAGACAGTGAGAACTTCATTTTGTAATCTTCTTTAGCCATATTTTGCTTAGCTTCATAATGATAATTCATACCACTTGATTGATTTCTTATAGAAATTTAGAAAAAGAATTCACAAATGGTGCTTAGCATAAATCTTCAAATATATCAACTGTTCAACACACAAATAAAACTTGCTGGCAATAAATTCTGATTCTTATTTACCTTAGATTATTCCAGCCTTATTGTCTCTGCTTACATACAAAATTCTAGGTTGACAAAAGTATTTTATTTTCCAAAAGGCCATTAAATTGCCCTCAGATTTTATTATTTCTGTTGTAAAGTCTGCTGTAGTTTAACTCTTGAACCTTTGAAAGAAACATGTCATGGTTCTCTGGTGTGAAGATATTATCTTTGATTTTAGACTTCAACTACATTCTTATGTGACTGAAAGAGGTTTGGAAATTTTATTGATTTGGAGTTTAGTTGATGCAACTTTATGAATCATAAACTGATATTTGTAGTAACTTCTGAAAACTCTAAATCTCCATATTTTTAAATGTTGTCTTTCAAAACCACAATTTTGAGACCATTCAAGAGATAAACCCTGAAGAAATGCACCTCACTTTAATTCCATATCTTTTATTACTCGAGTTACAGTTTGAAGATGAAATGCCCCTATTAATTGTTGAATGCTTGGTCAGATGGTGGTGCTATTTGGGGCAATTCTAGAACCTGAAGGAAGTAGGCCTGGAGCAAGCCCTTGGGGGCTTAGTCGTGTTCAACCCTACCTTGCTTTCCCCTTCCTCACCACCCTGATGTGACCTGCTTTGCCCTGCCATTCTTCATGTCACCTGTCTGAAGACAAGATAATCATTCCTCAATTCATTTCTACCCCAGTGGTAAATATCTGACTGACAAAGGAGTGAGATCATTGCTGTAAGTACATCTGATGATGTGTTCCTTGAGCCTTTGGACCTGGTTTACAGGAGGATTCTAAAAGGATTTGGAACTAAAAAGCCACAGAAGAGACTTAGTGGGAGATTCTGGTGGGAACTCAGAGGACTTAATGCTGACAGGCATGTGGAAGGCAAAGACTGTGCTCATGAATTTTTATAGGAGAACAAGGACTCTATTAGGAGTAGGGATAGAGTCCATTTATGGCACCAAGTATGCTACATTGTTTTCTGTCATGAATCTTTTAAGGATCGTAAGGTTAAAGGTGATTAACTAATCTGGCAGAGAAATTTTTGTGACAGTCCAGTATACAGGCTGTGGCATGGTTGTTGCTATTTCTCTTAGCCAGATTTATAGTAAGAATTGAGAGTCAAAAGCTGAGCAGGTAGATCTTTAAAAAAAAAAAAAAAAAAACTTTATCCAGAAAAGACCATGCAATGTTGGAGTTAAGACAAGGCATAATGTGGAAGATCAAATCATTAAAAGGAAGTCATAAACTATGCCTTAGAACAACAGGAAAGATGCCTAAAAGGCATTTAGGGAATTTGGCAGACTCCACCCACCACAGGCTCAAAAGTATAAAATGTTATACTCATTTAAAAGGATTTCTCTTGAGAAGATGTACTTTATGGGATTCTGTAGTCATGTGGGGCTGCCCAGGAAGCTGTTTTGTAAGGATCTGATTCACCCTGCACAGTTCCTCAGGTACACAAATGACAAGACAGGCATCGTCCAAGTGTGTCTGACTACTAATCAAGCTAGCAGAAGATTCTGATGCCATCCATGTAAAGCTATTTCTGTAGGCATGTAAAATATAAGAGCTACAAGGTCATTGGGCTTCCACCATATTTCAAAGGAAAGCCTAAGTGGCTAGATAATGTGTAATGAGGCTAAAGTCCCTATAAGCAGCCCCTGAAAGAGATGTGTGAAGGCATGAGGGTAAAACCCAAGTTGCACTGGTGATCTCAGGATGTTGAAGACACCAGGAATGTGTTCTGCTTTCCCAGGAAAGCTACAGAGACTGAATGAGCCCTACCTAAGAGAGGCTATGTAGACTTCAAATAACAAAGCCACAGAGGTAAGGCTGCCCACGTCCATTGGAACTCACACTATCATGCTACATGTCACAGACTGTTGACACAGCTACAGATTTAATGTTTATCTTGCTGTGGTTTGGTCTTTTTTATAATAATTTTTTAAATTATAATATAATTACATCATTTCCCCCTTCCTTTTCCTCCCTCCAACCCCTCCTCTGAAACCCTACTTGTTCATATATATGATCAAGGATGGTTGTTTAGTGTTGGATAACAAATTGGGGGGGCTCTTTCCTAGGTAAAACCATTTCTTCCTCTCACAGCATCCCCAAGTTGCTTATAGTTCTTTGTCTAGATTGAACCCCATTCAGTTAGGAGTGTTTGAAGTTATGCTACTTAAAGTGATAATTCTCCCCCCAAAAGTCACAGACCACTAACAAAAATTCCAAGCATGTGGGGGTGCCTCCACTTGAGTTGTTGGTCAGAGGAGCCAAAGAGATTCCCCAAATAATATAGGCTATTGCTGTTGCCATGGTTGCCTCTCAGAACTTGAAGGTAAGATCCTATTGCTGAAGACACCACACACTTTGGACATAGCATTTTGAAAAAGTTAGCTAGAACTAACATAAAAACCTTCTCCCTGAGGACTTTCTCTCATAATATCCAAAGGTGTTGTGCAAGCTTTCAAGAGAGGAAAGCAAACAACAGTCCTACCAAGACGTAAAGATTGGACCATAGTAATTACCAGCCGACAAGCTACCACCAAGAATGCAATAGTGGTATTTTCTTTTGAAGAATAACAACAGCTGTCTAATTGGACTTCAGGCCTGCTCAATAGGAGGGAATTCACTACTGGTAGTGTAAATCCGGCCAACTACCTTTGGATGGTGAGGTCAGAGAAGAGAATCTACTACTGCTACTTTATTAAACCAGTATAATCCCCAATTACATTCTAAATACTTATCCTTCTACCTTCAGGAAGGTGTAGTTCTCACAACTCATCAAGAGACTTCTTTTTACACTAGATGGAGACCATTAGAGAAATCCACAACTGTCAAAATGCATGAGGTGCCCAACCCCAACTGATACATCTACAACACAACCCCTACACTTAAGGCTCAGGGAATATCACAGGATGCCAGAGTGAAAAGTTCGTAATAGGCAGAGGACCAAGATATCTTCCAGGAGATCGTGTCTTCTACACGGCTGGAAAGCAGTGCTCATGAAATCTCAAGACTATGGCTATGGAAACCATGACAACTATGTTGCTCAATGACAATGCCAGTTGACATGCCAACATGAATGGAGGAAATGTCACTGTGTCTTATCCCTGGATAAAGAATTACAGGCAATTGGTGGCTGCTGAGAGAAAGCAAACCAGTCTTCTCCAGGGATGGCCCTCCATCCCAGGTTACCTAATCCCAAGTACTCAGCCTTATACTCACACACATACAAGCAACACCAAATGGACTCCATAATTAAAGAAGAAGAGGTCATGAACTTGACAGGGAGGGGGCATGGGAGGATTTGGAGGAGGGAGAGGTAGAAATAATGTTAATGCAGTACTTGCATATGAAATTCTCAAAAAAATAAAAAAAAATAAATTAAAAAAGAAAGAAAAATTGTTCACAAGGAACTCATTAAATATGTTCATAAATGTAGATATTTTAGTACAAACTGGACACCATGAAATGCTAATATCTCTGTTGAACATAAGAAAGAATGGCTACAGTCAATTTTTTTCTTCTGTGATACAAAGCATATTTCATTTTCTGTCTACCCTACCACAACAGTCACAGGAGGTCGTCACTATAGCTCCTTTGTTCTTTGATGAAACAAAATAGTTACTTCAAGAATATTTTTCAGGACTAAGAAGAAAAGAATAAAGTTTGTAAATTGCACTTAGCAAAAGTGTGTGCATAAATCAACTTTTTTTTTTTTGGTAAAAGCCTGCAAATCCATTTTGTCCCTTATTAAATTCACTCAGCATCCTGTATATGAATACACTCAGAAGAATAATACATTTTAAAAGTGGCTCACTTGATAAAGATAATTAAATAAAATAATTCCACAGGGAGCTTTCTGCTTCAAAACTCATTAAAATTTCAACATAGACATAAAGGTCAGTTTCCCTAAAACTGCCAAGGTGAAGACAAGTCTCTCTCTCTCTCTCTCTCTCTCTCTCTCTCTCTCTCTCTCTCTCTCTCTCTCCTGGTTTCTGGTGGGAAGGGTGAATGTAGATTTAAATTGCCACTATTAACTCATCAGACACATATTCTATTCAGAAGCATATCTAATGAGCCTGTTTCCTCTTTTGTACTAGGGTGGACATTTCGGTCTTGATTTTTGGCCTAGGCACATGGACCCCCTTAGAGACCACAGACAAACTTTCTCTCACACAGGTCCTTGACTGCATCTTGATCATTCCCAAGATGTCTTGGGCCCTAATGTATTGTTGGAACCATATATTTTCTTTGTATAAATGGCTATCTCTTCCCTCTGCCAAATACCATCTCAGTAATTCTAGGACATAATATTCTGAGAGGTAGAGAAAAAGAAGGATGTCAGCAAAGCATCCTTCACAGATAACCTTATTAGGATGCAGTACTTACTAGTGATGAGCATTTTCACACTGCTCAGAAATCCTTTGGGTACCTGCAATAGATTTTCTTGAAATATTTCACCAGTGAGGATATGTGAGGAGACTCATTCTGACACTCTCCTCTGTGAGAAGGCTAGCATTCTCTCCACTCCACTAAAGTATCTCCACTCAGACTCTGTCTACACTAAGTCTTTAGTTTTATTGCACCAGGTTTTCAAGACTAACAGTTTATACAGAGCTCAGGATTGTCATATCCTGACAACATGACCACTGTCATGGACACATACACCATGGTGCCCACCTTGACAGTACCATTAACAGTTTCATGAGGGCACTGATGGCTCAAGTTTAAGGTCTTTATAAGGGGAGAACTTTTTCCCCTTTAGGAGTGACAGATCCTACATACATACCAGAGTGGAATAATCATTGCATTTTCAAGTTTCTGAGAGTGATCAGACCACCTCCCCTGCTGCGCTCCCCTCTCCTACCAGAGCAGAGGTGGGCTCCTGGCTTTGAAATCCAGCCTACTGGCCGCCACACAGACATAAGGTCAGACTTCTGAGATGTGACAGATCTCTCCCCACAGCTCCCAGATAAACAGCAGGACAATGTGCTGAGTCCCCGCTTGCTTCAACCTTCAAATAAGCTTTATAACTTGGAGACCTTTGATCTGTCTGAACGTTGAATTCGAATCATTTTTAGCATACCGCTTCAAAGCATTCAGGCTTGTCGGCACCTTTGTGGGTGATAATGGGATGATTCTAAACTTTCTGAATCTCATCTCAAATAATTCAAACCCTTTTGGAGGTAAATAAACAACTCAGATTTTCTACCTTGATCATAATGAATTTAAAGAGGATTTGTTTTAATGCCGAGGTTTGTTTTTATGAATTTACATAAATACCTGGGATGGAAAAAAAATTGTGTGCACACTCCATTACCACCAGGTACATACACTCAAAAAAAAAAAAAAAATCAACTGTGAGCAAACTTAGGGCTTTGTTGATTGAATAATTTCCAAGTGGGCTATTTTGGGAAATACTTTTCTTGAGTCTATCAGGCCCATTGGTCTCATTTTGCTGCCAGATTCTCTGCCATTAAGATTTCCCAAGCACCTGTTGTGCTTTTCTCTTCTACACACAGCTGGAGTCATCCTGTGTCACCCCAGGTGTTTAAGGACAGTGTTTCCAAGGGCTTCTGCAGCTTCTCTATTATCCTTTCTATGAACCTTCCTCACTGCAGCCTCCCCTCTCCCCACAGCTCTGCAGCTTCTTTCTCCCAGTGGCAGCAGTAAGGGGCTTCACCTAAATACGTTCTCAGCAGAATGTGGGCATCCCTCCAGGGCCAGGGAACACTGGGACCCATGCTGTGTCCCTCAGTAACTGTTTTTTCTGTCATTCTCAAATGATAGTCTTCAACAATACTACTGCTGCGTGCATGTGGTGCACAAAATACAAGCAGGCAAAGCACTCATACACATAAAATAAACAAATATAAAAATATACCCATTGTTCCCATAAGAGCCTTAAAAATGATTCCTTATCCAATGGTCTACAATATTCAGAATATAACTCTACATGTATTAATCTGTTTGTTTAAGATTACTGTGTATAATTGTTGTGGTTGGAATGAGAATGTCCCTCATAGGCTCATATGTTTGAATGCTTACTCCCTCCTTGGTAGAACTGTTTGGAAAAGGACTAGGACTAGGAAGTGTGGCTTTCTTGGAGGAGGTGTGTCAGTGGGGGTGGGCTTTGAGGTTTCAAAAGCCCATGCAAAACCCAGTCTCTCTCTCTCTCTCTCTCTCTCTCTCTCTCTCTCTCTCTCTCTCTCTCTCTCCCCCCTCTCTCTCTATGCCTTGTGCCTATAGACCTAATGTATTCTTTCAGCTACTGCTCCAGAGCCATACCTACCTATAAGCTACCATGTTTCCTACCATGATAGTCATGGACTCACCCTCTGAGACTGTAAGCAAGCCACCAATTAAATATTTTCTTTTAGAAATTGCTTTGGTCATGGTGTCTCTTCACAGCAGCAGAAGAGTAACTAAGACAGTGATCATTTATCTTCTTGGTCAATCTGACTGGTTTTAAAACTACTTAAAAGACACATCTATGGGCATTTCTGCAAGGGTGTTTCCTGAGAGTTGAGGAAGGAAGACACATCCTGAATATGCATGGCACCAACTTGTAGCTAGAGTTTTCCTGCCTGGCCCACAGTCAGGATAAATCTCTGCCACCTGTCAGTCCCACAACCGCTCAGACCAAGTAAACACAGAGACTTATATTGGTTTCAAGCTGTATGGCCGTGGCAGGCTTCTTGCTAACTGTTTTTACAGCTTAAATTAATCCATTTCTATTAATCTATACCTTGCCACATGGCTTGTGGCTTACCGGTACTTTACATCTTCCTTGTCCTGATGGCGGCTCGCAGTGTCTCCCCCACCCAGCTTCCTGTTCTTTCCATTCTCCTCTCTCTTAGTCCTGCCTATACTTCCTGCCTGGCCACTGACCAATCAGTGATTTATTCATTGACCAATCAGCAACACATTTGACATACAGACCATCCCACAGCACTTCCCCTTTTTTTTCTTAAAAAGGAAGGTTTTAACCTTTACACATCTCCAAAGTCAGCTTGGTATATTTGGGAATTTGGGCGTAGCTTCTCTTACTACTTCCTACTGGAGGGGGATGCTGTATCTTCTGGGGAAACAAAGAAAATTTTAGGATCATGGAGTAGTCCGTGAGGCTGTATCGTCTGAGCCAGTTGCCTTGAAACCATTTTGGATGTTGGATCATCTGAGCCTTGGTGTCACCTTTCAGGGGGTCTTGGCTGGTCAAACCTGATGTATCTTAATCTGGAACAAATCCATAGCCTCTGGCTTTTTGTGGGAACAAAAGCAGAATCTCCTTTTCAAACTTACATATCCTTATATCCAAATTTTGAAGTCAAAATATCTTTAAAATATACATACTGGTTTAACTCAGCTTCCTTTATAATCAAATATCTCTCTGTAGTTAAGAATCCCAAAGACAACACAATCTAGATTTTTTGTGTAATAGTCATCTCTATGTGGCTTATTTTTTATATTAATTTTACTGTCTCTTTAAAGACTTTATTTTTTAAACTATGTATTTGTTT
The DNA here is from genome assembly GCF_007827085.1 of Peromyscus californicus insignis. Taxonomy (NCBI): domain Eukaryota; kingdom Metazoa; phylum Chordata; class Mammalia; order Rodentia; family Cricetidae; genus Peromyscus; species Peromyscus californicus. Next base: position 42,545,886 of record NW_026294617.1, read on the forward strand.
TTATAACTGTATATATCACCTTTTTTGTCTCTTTCAAGCCTACGTCTATTTTACACACACTGTAAACTATTACATCTGAATCTGTCTTATTGTGAATCTATTGCTTTAAGCTGCAGCAGCTGTGGCTGCTGGCTCCGCCCACCTCAGCTTCCCAACATGGCTATGTTTACCACCAGCTCTGGGAGCTATCGTGGGTCTATGCTTTTATCAAAGCAGCATGTAGCCCAGAAACCTCTTTTTTTTTTTTTTTTTTGTACTAGCAAAGTCTAAATCCACCATGCAGCTTAATGTGCCACTTGCAGAGACCTCATTCCCACCATATTGCAGGTCGAGCGCGCACGCTAGGAACCCACCAGTAGCTCAAACTGGCAGCTGCTACTCATTTGAGAGAGACAATTAGGAAGCTGTTTTAAGCTCCGTTTTAGAATCTTTTTTCTCAGTTTTTAGGTGGAAACTCTTGCCCCATGTTGGGCGCCATTTGTAGCTAGAGTTTTCCTGCCTGGCCCACAGTCAGGATAAATCTCTGCCACCTGTCAGTCCCACAACCGCTCAGACCCGACCAAGTAAACACAGAGACTTATATTGGTTTCAAGCTGTATGGCCGTGGCAGGCTTCTTGCTAACTGTTTTTACAGCTTAAATTAATCCATTTCTATTAATCTATACCTTGCCACGTGGCTTGTGGCTTACCGGTACTTTACATCTTCCTTGTCCTGATGGCGGCTCGCAGTGTCTCCCCCACCCAGCTTCCTGTTCTTTCCATTCTCCTCTCTCTTAGTCCTGCCTATACTTCCTGCCTGGCCACTGACCAATCAGTGATTTATTCATTGACCAATCAGCAACACATTTGACATACAGGCCATCCCACAGCACCAACTCATGGGCTAGGGTCCCTGGATGAACAAAAGAAGGAAAGTACAGTACCATAATTCATCTCTATCTGTTCTTGACAGTGAATACCATGACTTGGGCTTCTGCAACCATGCTCTTCTTTCTTTAACGACTGTACCCACAAACTATGAGCTAAAAGGAACCTTTCTTTCCTCAGATTGCTTTCTTCCTCAGGCATCTTGTCACAACAACAAGACAGGCTATACACCATCCTTTCTCTGAAAACCTTCCTTCAGTGTTCCAGGAAATGGAGAAGAAAGGGAAAAAGAGAAAAATGTTCTTCTCTGCTTAGAAACACTTAGGACACACTTTTAGTAGGTACACTAACTACATACATTAGTTTTATACAGCTGCTGTAACAGAGTTTCATGAATCAGTTTCATCAACAGCAGTTCTGGAGGCCAGGAGTCCCAATGAGACAGCAGGTATGTTTCTTCTGAGGTCTGTGGGGAAAGATCTTCTCCACATCTCTTGCTTTTGACATATAAATGACATCCCCTCATTGCTTCTTTGTGTCATCTCCCCTCTACAAATGGCTGTCTTTTAATGCAACTCTCTCCCTTTGCAAGGATATGGCCAGAGCTACCGAGGGTGTATTCTAACAACATCACTTGGTTACTCCTGTAAAGATTTACTGGTATGACATTGTTCTTGAGAAGAAGTGAACATCTACTCACCTCAGGAACCAACAACATTCCAAAGTAAAGATACCATCTATTTTAGTCAGTGTTCTATAGTTGTGAAGAGACATCATGACCACAGAAACTCTTATAAAGGAAAGCATTTAACTGGGGCTTACTCACAGTTCTGGAGATACAGTCTATTACTGTCATGGCAGAGAACATGGTAGCACACAGGCAGACATGATTCTGGAGGAGTAGCTGAGAGTTCTACATCTGGATATACAAGCAGCAGGAAGAGAAAGAGAGAGACACTAGGCTTGGCTTGAGCATTTGAAACCCCAAAGCTCATCTCCAACAACACACTTCCTCCAACAAGACCACACTAACTCCAGTGAGGCCACGTGTCATAATCCCTGTCAAGTAGTGGTACTCCCTAATGACCAAGCATTCAAATCTATGAGCCTTTTGGAGCCATTTTTATTCAAATCCCCATGAATTAATTATTCTATTGGGGTTACTTACAGGAGTGTGGATGAGGGGTTACTTACTGGTATAGAAATGGCTTAAGGATAGCTATACCATCAAAAGTCCGGCTCAGCATGGATGATGGCTCAGCTTATAAAAGCTGGAAACCTAGGGTGAACTGCGTAACTTGAAGGCATAAAATAAAATAGGATAAATAAATTATCTTGACAGGTTAGAAAGTGTCCTTTTCAAGCAGCTTAGCTGCTCTCTGACTCTTCTACGCAGGTTGCATGATCTAAGAGTGTCTCTCGGCTGTCCTTACTGCCTCTGTAAGTTTGAAGGGGTGGGCCTTAGTGGATCTGACCACTTTCAGGGACATCCTGAAGCTACTGAGTTGCTTACTTCCTGACCTTAATGAGCTTGCTAAATGAAACGCTTTCACTTCTCTTTAAACACCTCTTGTCTTAATGAGCTTCCTTATAAGATGGAATATTTTATCTAGGAGAAAATTGCTGCACCACAAGACCCAAATAAAGACACTCTGAGGAACTTGTGTTAAGACTCCAACCTATCTTTCTTTCACACATGGATGCATGCAATCTCACACATTGCACTCACACTCAGAGTCCAAGAATACTTGACTAAAGCAATAACCTGACACTTTACTATATTAATGGGATTTTTGTTGCTGTGATAAAATACCAAAGATATCAACATAAAGAAGGGAAGATTCTCTTGGCTCACTCTTTTAGAGACATCAGTTCATAATCACTTGGATCCACTTGCTGTGAGTCTGTGTGAAGGCAAAGCATCATCTTGTGGGGGATTTGAAGGAACAAATGTGCTCACTTCATGATGCCCAGCAAATAGAGAGAGAGAAGGGGGAAGAGTCACAACCTCCCCTTCAAGGGCACACCCACAGTGACCCACCTCCTCTAACTAAGCTCATGTCCTCAGTGTTGTACTACTTCCCAACTTTTCCATAGGCTGGAAACCCAGTCTCTTAGCACATGGCTTTTGGTGACATTGCTGATCAAAACTATCACAATCTGAGAGTCTAGCTAACAGTTAGAAAACTGTTTTGCCTGATTCTTAATATTTATTCTCAATCAACAACAACAAAAACAAAACAGTATTCTCACATATCACACTTGATCTTAGCCAAATGCAGAGAAGCAACTGTGAACTGGTTTGAAGCACACCTATTGGTGAAATTATTAAGGCCACTCCACATAGTTAAAAGGGAGATTTATTTAGTGGCGTAACTTACAAATGAAGGGATAGGCAGGTTGCAGGGTCTGGGAAAGACGTGGCGCAGTCTGGCGGTGTTCTCTGGAGAACTCTGCTCAGTCTACCTCCAGCGTCCAGGGTCCAGGAACCAAGAGAGTCAACACATCCAGATCTCGGGTCTTCAGCGTCCTCTCTCAGCCCCGCCTTGTAGGAGTGACAGTTACCGAAGCCTCAATGGGGGTTGGAACTTCCAGGTCAAAGCTGGAATGGCTACCCACTACACACACCCCATCAATGCACAGATTTCTTCAATTACACAGACTATAAGTGTGTTCTAGTCACAGCTTCTATGTTAGATGTAGACATTGGCACCCTAAAATTAAACATTCAAATGAGTTAAGTTTAGAAATACCTCTGCTGTTTTTTCAGTCACTTTGTTCATAATATTGTGTGTATCTTGGAAACATTTTTTATTCACTTTCATGAATTAGCATTGTATGATAAGCAAGTGCTGGAGTGAATAAAGCTGCTAATGCCTTACCCATTTGTAAATATTTTTCTGTTTTGCATTACCTGAGCACTTTCCCACTCACTCTTGTATTCAGACAAGGTGAAAGAAATGATCATTCCTGCATATATCCATTTTAGCTCAGGGTTCAGGAAGGGTGCTACACTTGTAACTCTTCAAGTTACACTTAATGAAAAGTGAAAATGGCACTCACATTTTATTTTGAAAGAAAGAACATTGAGAGAAGGGGGAGGGGAGGAAAGGAGAGAGGTTTCATTGCCCTTTGAACCATCAGACAAGTCGAGCCAGATAGGCAATGAAGTTTTCGAAAGAAATATTGGTTTCACACAGACTTTAAATTGCAGAATCACACCTGTCTCTCAGTCTGAGTCTGTTTCAGAAACTATATTCACTTTTTGCATTCAGGTTTCAAGCTTCATAAAATATAAGCCCTAATCCCCACCACCGCCAATTCCCGTCCCAGAAAGATGGTATATTCTCATAAAGTCCCAAATAACTTAGTTTCACATATAAACCCTTAGAAAGAATTCTGGAGATAACTGCAGATGAAAGATTAATGAGAAAAACCAATGCTGGAAAGCAGTAGGTGCTTTTTTTCTCTCCTTGTTTCTTTAAGGTTTTGGAAGCCTGACACAGATCAACTGTAGATAGAGAGACAGGTGGGGCAGTGGAGTAGGAATACCCCATACAGTCAATAACTGAGAACTCTTCTTAGTGTCCTGTATCAACAATATCACACTAACTTTATTAGAATTAGTGTCTATTTTTAAAAATGTATCATGGGTGATCTCCAGTCTATTCACCCACTGTCAGTACCATTCAGTCTGAAGAGTCAAGAGAGCTGACCTTGCACAATACATGCAAGTCTGGGAAACTGGCAGTCCAGACCGCCAACTTCCTCTACAGTAGCCCCTTTGCCATCCATAGATGATCACCTCTGGCCCTGTTTGCAGCTCCTGGGTTCTTCCCCTGTTAACTTACTGGGCACAATTACTGGTATCTCTAGAATCCAGAATTTGTAAATTAATTTGCTTCAGTTTCTTCTGGAATGCTACAGATGAGACATCAGGGTCTAGCGGTTGCATAAACATTTTAGTCACCTAGATTCGTCACCTGGTGGTGGTCTTTCAGATAAAATGGCTGTCCATAAGACAGCCCCTTCACTTGGGTCATGAATCAGGTAGTCCTGGGCTGCTATATCAGTTTCTGGTTTATTGGAAGATAGGATGTGAAGAAGCATCTCCTATGTAAACGGATTACCCCATATTCTGTGATCAGGTCTGACCTGTTGTTTGCCCTTAAGCAAGTTATCAGAAACTGGAGATTGATTGTCATGGGTCCATGTCCCTGTGGGATTACATGAAATACAGGAGCTGACTTTTCATTGACCCACCCACCTCTAAGTCATAGAAACAGAGGATTATCTTTCATTGGTGCATCACCTTATAATTTTCAGTTAACCAAGTTATCAACAGTTAGCTTCACTGGACACCATTCCATGTTTCCAGTTAGCAGTCATAGTTCTAGTGTCCTCAATGGAATGTGCAACAGATAATCCTTGTTCAGTCTCTTATTTTCTCAGTTGCAATAATGGAGAAGAACACCCAGGGCGTCCCAAATGCTGAGGTTCAGCTCAAATTTCATGACATTGAAAGAATGACAGCGCTGTCCACATGAGAGAAAGGAAATGGAATTGATGACACAGGAAGCCATTCTCAGGCTGGAAGAGGAACAATTGCACTCCTACAACTGCATGTAATTTAAAACACATCATAATACACAAAATGTTAATATAAATATTAAAGACATGTACCAAGTAGTTTACCAACCCCTACAACAACTGAACAATCTGCTGTGTTAAACCTATATGACACATAGCATGCAATACTGAAAGCGTAGTTAGAATAGCTGAGGCAGTTTTCCCTTCATGAGACAAAGAGAACAGGCAAGAAAAGCATCCAAATAACCCTGGGCAGGCTTTGTCATGAGTAACAACCAGATTGATGATCTCTCTGCCACCACTATCTACTGTAAGATATACACCACAGAGGAGGCCATTTGTCTGACTCAAGAGTTCAAGATGTCTTTCATGAGCCAGTGAGTTTCCTCTACTATAACCTCATGGGGAGCATTAAGAGACAAGGTTAATGAGGAAAGTTCCTCTACATCATGATTAACATACATTTTGTTTAGTAAGGTGAATTGTAACGATACAGCTGGCTGAGCAGTGCCCCAGAGCTCGGTAGGATTGAAGGAGTGTTTGGAAACCTCACATGAGAAACTGGTAAGAGTAACTGTATCATTAGTTAGTACCTCCCAACAATACATAGCATTTCCCGTGTACCATACATAATTTCTGATGGAACTAGACACTGGAGGCTAAGTTTGGATGAAGTGTGAGTCCCATGCCTGTTGGGGGCAAAGCCAGATGCCATTTTCCAGTTGAAAATCTGAAAGGGAGAGAGTTTTGTTTCATAGAATTGCCCGTCAATGGGTACAACACGGGTATTTTGAATAATCTCTTTTAATCCTGTGAGTTTGACAATAGGATATTTAATTGCCTCATTTAATTGAGGATCTAATCCTGCAACTCAAACTTCATGAGTCAGTCCTCAAAAGAAATCCCAATGTTGTTCTGAGATGATACCATCCATCTTCTGAAGAAATCTGGAGACAAGCCCCTAAATGATACGGTCTAGAAATGATGCAGTCTAGGGGTCTTGACTGCTTTTCTCTGCCCATTAAAGAATTAAGAGCAGGAAAAATCTGAAGTAAACAGGGAGCAGCAGAGAGTTCTCAAGCACCACAGACAGAGCTAACAGTTAAGGAAGGAGTTTATTAGGGGTGAGAGAACACACATATGCAGCAGACACACAGAGAAAAAGACCTTCCACAAAGCAGAGGGAGGACTCGGGAAGCCAAAACATTTCCAGGGGTAGACCTTTTTAAGAGGTTGGTGAAAGTAAGTCAGCACAAAAAGGTATATCCTTAAAGGGGATGCTGGTCTCTTTCCCCCTCTTCTCCATCCTCACCCTCCCAGCACTCTCTCCCAGCCACCGTGTGGTAAACCTATTTGTTCTACCATGCACTCACGGCCAAGATGCTGTACATTGGCACAGACCCCAAAGCAAAATCCTTGTGAACCATGGACTGAAACCTCCCAAAACAGGAGCCAAACAGTTGTCTCTGTTTAAAGCAACTACCTCAGGCATTTTGTCCCAAGACCTGAGAGCTGAACAATGCATCACACCTTTCTCTTTCTGACTTTGGTCTGTGCTTCAATGAGATTTTTTCCCCCTCACATCTATTCAAATGTGCAGTTGTGATGTTTTGGGGTTTTTTTGAAATTTTTTCGATTTATTTTTATATTTAATCCATCTGAAATTTATTTAGATTTAAAATGCACAGTAGGAAGATATCCATGTTTTCTCCAGACTTGCTGTCACATTAGTCTACCAATGAATCATTCACTATCCCAACATAGATTCAACTCTCCTTATCACTCCTCCTTATTAGCAAACAATACTAAACAAACGTTCTTATTCATGGCTCCTTTGTAAAGACTGTGCTGCATTTCCTGTTCTTCCTGTTTGTGTTTTTTTTAGCTCCATTGTTACATGATCGAAACAGTATATTTTCAGTTTATAGGAGGAAGGAGTTCCAGAGTCCCCCCAAACTCAATCTTCCCCTCAACAGCTCTTTCTGACCATATTGCATATCCTTTAATAAAGTATGTTTCTCACATGTGTATTAGATGAGCACTTATATTCTCAATGATTGTTTAGTATTGGATCACTTTTTCTCTTTTACTTTTCTCTGGCTGTTGTTACTATTGGGGGTGGGTCCTTTTTCCTTGTTTCCTTCATTTTTCTGTCTAGGACAAGCTGGAAGATTTCCATTTTAGGAGGCAGGGTGGCCGTACACACCTGAATGCTAAGGGACTCAGAGTATCTTCGAGTTACTACAATTCATCGCCAATGATGGTTGAAAGGAATGAGAGTTTCCTGTTTGAGACTTGTGAGAATAAGGACATAATTGTTCTTTCCCCAACATAATTTCTTTATTAATTATTTGGTAATTTCATACAATGCACCTCATTACACTTACTTCCCATTCTTCCCAGGTCTACCCTCCCATCCTTGCACCCTCTGCCTTTCCCCCACCCAAAAAAAAACCCACACCAAGTCCAATTTGTACTGCCCATATATACTCACTGGAGCATGATCAAACTCCCTGTGGTTAGCCCCTTAAAGAAAATTGAGTTCTTCCCCCCACACCAACCATAAGTTTTAACTGTAAAGAGTTACACTTCCGCATCTTTATCACAGTTTTTAAGGGGTCTCTTCAATAGCTTCCTGTCTGGATTGCCCCCCCTTTCTGGTGGGGGAGGGGGAGATAGTCACAGCAGCCTACAGTGTCTCTCATTCTCAGTTATGAGTCTGCAGTCATCAACACCACTGCCGAAGACGCTTCCTTTTCCATCACAGCGGGCAGCAGCAGCATGGATCACGGACGTTCACCAGGTCCCAGCAGCGGCAACTAAGATCATGGACATCAACATGACTTCTGGCGGCCACATAGATCACATACATCAACACAGCCTGCAGCAGGCAGCGGGGATCACGGCCTCAAGCAAGGCCTCCGGCATAAACATGGGCCATGGAACAGGTCAAAGGCGTGTCAGCCTGTCATGCAGTGTGGGGCAAGGCGCGACTGCTGGTGGTCTGAACCTCTCATTTGCTGAGGATCAGAACCACTTAGCAACAACATGCTCCTCTGTCTCCAGTTCCACCACACACACTCGCTCCTTTTGCCGTCTCTTTTTCCAATTCCACGAAACCACTTTTTCAAAGCATCTTCCCATAAGATCCGCCTTGTAAAAAGTTGTTCCGGAGACACCGTGTATCCTGCAGACTCATCCTCTGCTGCCACATCTCCCCTTGAAGCCTCCATGGGTCTCTCAGGCTCCTCAGAGCGGCCCGAGACTCGCAAGGGTGCTGGTGGCCTCTGCCACCTTGAATCTCTTGACAATTGTTTTATATGCCCTCTCCATCACCCTGTCCCTCAAGCTTTAGCTGAACCAGATGAAAAGAAGCCGGGACACACTGTGCATGCCTTCATTTTTCAGCTATTCTAAGTCCTCTGATAGTTCACATACACAAGTTTCCTTTGTACATTCAATCTGAGAGCTGCTGGCAATTACAGCATTTGGCTTGGCTTCAGACTGCCATTTTACCTTCTCTTCAGTCTTCTGTTCTCTTCTTTGTTTTGTAACTCCTTTTTTCTATGCCCCATTTTAATTTTTTTCCTTTTATAAACTTCAGAAGTTCTGTAGTGCCAATTCCTTATTTGTTTATTTATTTATTGTTTTTTTACATCCCTACCGGCCACATTTTCCCCTCACTCCTCTCCTCCCAATCTCTTCCTGACCCACCTACCATACCCTATCCACCCTTCCTCCTTTCTGCCGCAACCCGCAGGGCCTGGGACCCAGAACTGGTGAGGGACATCGAGGTTAAGCAGCACTCAGGACACACCGTGGTTCGTCATTCAAAGAGAGCCCTTTATTGACATCAGCCTTATATACCCTGCTACTTCCTACTCTCCATGGGGACAGGGTATGGTCCTCAGATTCTTATCCGTGTCCCAGCAGCTCAGCCAAACAGGAAAACTGCAAGCAGAGAGCTGATTCTTGAAACAATGTTCCAGCAATAGCTATATCGTAAACATCCTGTGACTTAGTGACCACAGGAAAAGAGGAAGGACAAAAGGGCACCTTAGGGCAACTTAGGGCAAGCAAACAGGCTAGGCACCAGGCCTGTTCAGCGTCTGCTGCCAACATGTCCTCTCCTTTTCTTTTTTAAAGCACACAGATAGCCCCTGTCTTAGGTCACCTGTAGCACCCTGTCTGACTTACCCGTCCTTGGGGAGGCCCTTCTATCCCCTGTCTTAGGTCGTCAGCCTGGCACAGGAGTTGTCCATCTTTGGGTACTATCTTTCCAACATATGTAACCACACCTGAGCAGATTCAGGGGACTGTATAGCTAATAAAGCTTGCTTGGTTGCCCATTGGCCTCAACTAACCTGGAGACACCATCGGTACACCATGAAGAATCCGAGCCCAAGACCGAATATACACAGGATAAGTAGGGAAATGGACCCTAACCACCTAGTAACCCATCCAGCAATTTTTGACATAGCTTGCCACCAAACATTTTTTTCAATAGGAGTGACTCTAGTTTCATTAATACGAACAATGGCATGAACTAATTGTAAAGTAAAATTTACAAAAGTTGTATTCCATGGCCCTCTTAAGCAATCATTCAATTTTTTTTAACCTTAGCAGATGCATTCACAACAATATGAGGGGTTACACATATTTCAGAAAACCCATAGGCACATAACATATGTTGTCTAATTGTCCATTTAAAGTCTGTTGGATATCCAAAGCACCAGCCACTCTTTCCGACAGGGCATTAATAGTAGTAGCCTGTTGCACTCCCTGGGAAATAGCCAATCCAGTTGCAGTGGCTGCAACAGCCGAAGTTGCAATGGCAGCAATTACAGCAGCAGTTATGCCAAGGTCCTGTCTGCTGCGATGGAGTTGCAAAGGAAATTCTGCTGCATTCTGTCCCAGTGGCATCATGACAAAGGCAGGAATTCTCACCACCACAGCATGTGTGATATTAGGACTCCAGCAATTACTCAGGCTGCAATTCAAAGCTGAACAATTTAACTCTTCCCCTCCCACACCTGAGCCATTCCAGAGAATAATGAAAAAAAAAATGGTACTATTGAATCCTGCAGTAACGTTTTGAGCAAAGCATAGGGAATTACATAAATTTATGGTGACATTTATGCTTTGCACATCATGTTTAACATTACTAGCTGCAGTTCCGATAGTCCAATTAGAGGCAAAGACAGCAGGAAACACAGAGCTTTCAATACTTACTGGCAACAAAACTGGAGGATTCTTAACCAGGCTCCATGAAGGCTCTGTGTAGACCCAAGGGCTAAGGACCATCAGCACCATCAGAATCATGAGGTTCTTCATGTTGAGATTTCTGTGTCTGTTCTACAGGCTGAACACACTGTTCTGGTATCCAGATTGGCTTCTCAGCACCTGGAGGGTATACACAAACTGCTCCCCTCACCCTAGCCAATAGTGGCGCCAGGGACTGCCATGTGCCTGTGTAAAGATCCTTCCACCTGACCAGAACCTCAGAGGGAGAGGGACCCGAAAAATGCCGTTGAGCAGCAGTACGCCCATGAACATCCACAAGCAAAAAATCTAAAATAAAGTAATGGAAAGGAGTAATTGTGGTCCCTGTACATCCCTGTACATCTCACCTTCTTTTGTTTTATTGCAAATAAGTCTTTAAATGTTTATGTGCTCGTTTAATTATCGTTTGTCCTTGAGGGTTGCAGGGAATGCCAGTTCTATGAATTATATTCCATTGTGAACAAAATTTCTGAAAACTTTGGCTGGCATAAGCTGGCCCATTATCTGTTTTAATACACTGTGGAACTCCCATATAAGAGAAAGCAGTTAAAAGATGTTTAATTACATCTTGTGCACGCTCCCCCTTGTGAAGGGTGGCTACTATATAATGAGAATACGTGTCCACAGACACATGTACATATGATAAAGTTCCAAAACTTGAAATATGCGTGACATCCATTTGCCAGATATTGTTGGGACGTAGGCCATGAGGATTAACACCTAATGATGGTACATGAAAAAAAGGAGCACAAGTGGCACAAGTAGATACAATTTTTAAGGCCTCAGTGTGAGTACAGCCAGTACGATGCTGTAAAGTTTGCGCATTGAGATGGAATTTCTGATGTAATTGAAATGCCTGATCAAAGGTGGTGACTACACAAGTGAAATGAGTAGCTACATCTGCAGCGGCATTGCCTTCTGCAAGCGCCCCTGGAAGACCAGAGTGCCCTCGAATATGGCCCACAAACAGAGGATGCTTTCTAGCCCAAACTAACCTTTGAATGGTCTGTAATTGAGAATGTACTGCGGACTGTTTTCCAATGTATGGAGTGGTTTTAATATTATGTATCATTTTGGCCCATATAGTAACTATCAGTATAGACATTTATAGGTTCTAAAGAGTAAACTTGTAAAGCCAATTGTAAAGCTGTAATCTCAGCTTGTTGTGTAGACATGGAGGGCATTGTCATCTGTGTTACTTTATTTCCATTGATGGCCATAGTAAAACTTTTTTTAGATGTATCAGTAAAAATTAAACGAGCACCCTTAATAGGTTTTTGTTTTATAATATGGGGAAAAATAAAACTACATATTTTAAAGTTTTTTTATAAGTTTATGTTTTGGATAATGATTATCTATATAGTCTGTGAAAGTACATAAGAAAAGGCACCAAGCTTTGTGGGTTTTTTTGTAAATAAGTTAACATTTTTTGTGTATAAGGGAGTATAATGTATTTAGGAGGTTTTTTAAATAAGGATTTTTTTTTATGTTTAGTTTTTTTATAGGAGTTGAATTACTAATTTATAATATGTATTTAAAGTTTTAGATGGGGATGTAGATAAATGTACCCAAAATATGGGCCTTGTTTGTCAAAATATTTTCGTACGTGAAAATTTAGAGGGAAGAATTAGCAATAATAAGGGTTTGGTATAATCTATTTGTTGTATTTGGAGTTTTTTTCTTTTTTTTTTTTTTTTTTTTTTTTTGGTTTTTCGAGACAGGGTTTCTCTGTGTAGCTTTGCGCCTGTCCTGGAACTCACTTGGTAGCCCAGGCTGGCCTCGAACTCACAAAGATCCGCCTGGCTCTGCCTCCCAAGTGCTGGGATTAAAGGCGTGCGCCACCACCGCCCGGCCGTATTTGGAGTTTTTATAGTGTTTGTTTTACCTTTTTTAAAGCGGCCTTGGCTTTTGCTGATAGGGTCCTTAAGGAAGTCGGAGAAGAATCTTTTTTTAAAACATCATAGAGAGGCTTAAGTTTTCCGGTGGGTATTTGGAATGAGGGGCAGAGCCATTGAATTTTTTCTAAAAACCTCTGTTAATGATGTAATGTCTTCAATTTTGTAATATGAAATTGTAATTTTTGTGGAAATATCCCTATAGAATTTATAGTATATCCTAAATATTGATAAGGAGTCATATTTTGTATCTTTTTTGGGGGCAATCATTAATCTTGTAGCTGCAAGTGCTTGTTGTAAATCTGTATAAACTTGTAATACATAGTCTTGGGTGGATGTTGTCAATAATATATCATCCATATAATGTATAATATGTACATATGGAAGCTTTGTTTTAATGGGTTGAATGGCTTCTGTAACATACATTTGACATATAGTAGGGCTATTAGCCATTTCTTGAGGTAAAACAACTCAATGATATCGCTTATATGGTTTTTTTATAATTAATAGAAGGAACAGAAAATGTAAAACGCTGGCAATCTTGTTGAGCCAAAGGAATAGTAAAAAAGCAATCTTTTAAATCTAGTATTATCATATGTCAATCTTTGGGAATAGCAACTGGGCTGGGAAGGCCTGGCTGAAGAGCCCCCATTAACTGTATAGTGGCATTTACTGTGTGTAAATCTTGTAAAAGTCTCTATTTTTTAGACCTTTTTTTGATAACAAAAATAGTATTCCAGGGGGACGTGGAAGGGACAATATGTCCTGTCAACAATTGTTTTTGTACTAACTCATGGGTGGCCCTCAATTTTTTTGGTGGTAAGGGCCATTGATCTACCCATACAGGCTCATCAGATAACCAAGTAATAGGTGTGGGAGAAAGCCGCACACCAGTGGCCCATATTAGAAATGCCCTAAGCCTCTCGATCTCTAGGTAGTCTGGTGACCTCTTCGGTATAAGAGTAAGAGCAGCAACACAACCTTGTTTTGTCTTTTTTAGTCCTTTTTTTTTTGGGTGTTTATCTCATATCTATCATTATGTTATTAACGAATGGATTTTTTCTCTTTAGAGCTTGAGTAGTGAGAACCGTTGCCATGGTTTCTAACACATCTCTTTCCCACAGGTTAGTAGGCAAACCTAATACAACATAAGGTAGAAAATGTCCTTTATGTCCCTCCTGATCATTTTATTTTAATATGTAGGCACTTTTTTGTGGTCTGGTCTGTCCTATGTCCTGTAACATTGTTGTAGAATCCTCAAGAGGCCATTGTGTAGGCCAATATTTTTTGGATATAACGGATACATCTGCCCCAGTATCAAGAATCCCCATAAAAGATTTACCTTGAATTTTTAATTTTAATTTAGGCCTAGAGTCTAGGTGGGCTACCCAAAATGCTTGAGGAGTACCAGTGGACCCGAAACCTCCCTTTCTTTGGGCTACACATAAACGTCTATTTTTTGTAGAAACAATAGGAAGCAGAAATAGCTGAGCTATACACTCCCCTTGCGGGATCACTAAGACCCCCTGTGTTGTCTCTGCTACGATTTTTATCTCTCTTTTATAGTCATTATCTATCATTTTAGGCAAAATTTTTATGTTCTTTATATACGTACTACTTTTACCCAAAAGCAGTCCCACAGATCCTTTTGGTAAGGGGCCATAAACTCTAGTGGGTAGTGCTTGAGGTCCCATTTGAGGGGTTAAGATTGTTCTGGTAGCGGAACTGAGGTCCAGTCCTGCACTTTCTGGTGTTCCTCGACTAAGTTGGTCAATTGAAAGGGGTTGTTTTGTGGAATGAAACGGAGGCGACCATTGTCTGGGATTATTGTTTGGGTCTGTATAGTTTTGTATATTTTGGCTTTCAGGGCCCGGAGCGGGCCCCATCCCACCGTTTCCCGAAGGTAGTGGGTTACTCTGTGTATTAAACTTAGATCTACATTTATTACTCCAGTGCCGACCCTTTTTACATTTGGGACATATTTCAGGTGACTGGTTTGGATTGTTTTGTGAGCTATCGCATTTTAAATGGCCTTCCTGTCCATACTGGAAACATCCTTTAGGTCGAGCACCTCGGCCATTTATGCCTTGCAAGCCATGTTGTATGGCAGCAGCTAAAACTTGTCCAGTAATATGATTACCATCTATGTCTTTGTAGACACTCGAAGCATGTTATTTAAACTCTTGTCTTTGTTCCCTCTTAATGTTTCTTTGTAATACTTATTTGTATTCTCATATGTCAACTGTTTAATTACCGGCATAGCCTGATCAGAATCTCTAAAGATCTTTCCTGTCAATTGCAAAAGCTGTGACACAAAATTTGCAAAGGGTTCTGAAGGACCTTGCAAGACCTTTGAAATTTGTCTTC
This sequence comes from Peromyscus californicus insignis, assembly GCF_007827085.1. Taxonomy (NCBI): domain Eukaryota; kingdom Metazoa; phylum Chordata; class Mammalia; order Rodentia; family Cricetidae; genus Peromyscus; species Peromyscus californicus. The sequence continues at coordinate 42,560,888 of NW_026294617.1, forward strand.
CTGCAGCAAGGTTTGGCAGAGATTTCTAGGCTCAGTCCACTGCATTAGCTATTTGAGCGTAAGTGCCAGGGTCATACAATATTTGTTGTTGAATATCAGCGTATTGTCCTGCACCTGCCAGCATGTCATAATTTCTCTGGGATTGACCAGCCCGCGCATTAATGCGTGCCAGCTCTAAGTATCTTTTGTGATTCTCACTTTTTTACAAGAGATAATCTCCTCCAGACAGGGCAGGCAGCACGGCATAATTGCTGTCAATCGCTAGGTGTTAAATAACTAGCTGAAAAGGACTCAAAAAGTGTCACAGTGAATGAAGCCTGCGGACCGTAACTGTTCACTGTTTCTTTTAATTGTTTTATTTTTTTGAATGTCAAAGGTACATGATTCCTGATGGCTTTGTCCAGCAGCATTGACAGTTTCGGAAACGGGATAAGCCTGCACAGTATCCTGCCAGATAACTCCCCTCCGTTTCCCTTCCTCTTTATTACCCTGATTGTCCCTATCCAACCAGTATGGATTATGAGGCAGTGGACGACAGCAGATCGGAGCCGAAGGTTCTTTATGTTTTATTTTTGTTTTCTGTGGCCGCCGTTGTAATTCTTTGATCTCTTTTTTTTAACTGTTCCTCCTCATCCAACAACTCATATATAGACTCAAGATCATTCTCATCATCCTGCACTGTAAGATTTTTGCGGGGTTTTATAACCTTTTCTTTTTCTTTTGTTCCTTTTAAAGATTCATTAGTTTCGGCTTCCTGGGCAGTGGCGAAAGCCTGCTCACATTCTGCTAATTGTTCCTTCACTTTCACCTTGTCAGTTAACAGCGCATCCTTTACCAGCCTCCAAAGAGAAAAGGCTGCAATCGGAAACTCCTCTGGTCCCTTATCCTGCAATGCCTTCTGTAGATCACGTTTCACCTGTTCCCAATCAGGGATATTCAACCCTCCTCCTGTCAGAAACCACAGGCTAGCTTCAGCTATAGTGTCCACAAATGTCAGTGCGGTACTAGACTTAATACCTGTTCCTTGTTTCTACAACAGCTCTCTCAACTCAGTGGCCAACTGAGCCTTAGCTGTGGAATTCCCCATGGTACGTACCCTATTTTACTCTGCTACATCCAATCCTCCCCCTTCCTTTGTAAAGGTGAGCCTCGTACGCTTACCCCTTCTTTCCAAGTCTCAGTGAGACCTCCACCTGCCGCGACCCGCACGGCCTGGGACCCAGAACTATCGAGGGACGTCGAGGTTAAGCAGCACTCAGGACACACCGTGGTTCATCATTCAAAGAGAGCCCCTTTATTGACTATCCATCAGCCTTATATACCCTGCTACTTCCTACTCTCCATGGGGTCAGGGTACGGTCCTCAGGTTCCCATCCGCATCCCAGCAGCTCAGTCACACAAAAAAACCAAAAGCAGAGAGCTGATTCTTGAAACAATGTTCCAGCAATAGCTATATCGTAAACATCCTGTGACTTACTGACCACAGGAAAAGAGGAAGGACAAAAGGGCACCTTAGGGCAACTTAGGGCAAGCAAACAGGCTGTGCACAAGGCCTGTTCAGCATCTGCTGTCAACACTTTCTCTTCAGAAAAAGGCAGGCTTCCCATGGATATCAACCAGCCAAGGTATATGAAGCTGTAGTGAGACTAGACATCTCCTCTCCTATTAAGGCTGGGCAAAGCAACATGGAAGGAGGAAACAGTCCCAAAGCAGGCAAGAGTCAGAGACAGTCCCCTTGCCCCCCACCCACACACACACACTGTAAGGAGTCCCACAAGAAGACCAAGTTAAAAAAACTGTAACAGATATGCAGAGTGCCTAGATCAATCCCTTGTAGGCTCCCTGGTTGTCAGTTCAGTCTCTGTGAGCCCCTTATGAGTCCAGGTTAGTTGATTCTATAGGTTTTCTTGTGATGTCCTTGACCCTCTGGCTCCCACAATCCTTTCTCTCTCTCTTCCACAGGATTCTTCAAACTCTGCCTGTGTTTAGCTGTGGGTCTTTGCATATATTTCCATCAGTTGCTGGGTGAAACCTCTCTGATGTTGATTATGCTAAGCACCAATCTATGAGTATAGCAGAATATCATTAGAAATATTTTCATTGACTTATTTTTTTGTCAGTTGTGTTTGGTTCTGCTCCTGCAAATATGTCTGTGACAAAATTTCTTCTTATGAGCATGGGACTCAGACACCACCTGACCTATAAAAGCTGCAAGAAATTGTGGCAGGCTGCTGTACCTTTCTAAAGCATTTGTTTTGGTGCCAGTGGGTTGTAAATAAAGAGAAGTTCTCCCATTTCTCCAAGTGCATGGCTGATTCTTTGCTGATTGGGATTACCACAACACCCCCTACCTTTTCTAAGTTCATAGAATCTTATCTGTCGTGAGTGAAAATGAAAATGTCACATGTTCCCATGTGACCCAATTCTGACTAGTGGTATATAACAGAAAATCTGTTGTGAGACCTCTTGGAAAAGTTTTCCTCCCAGAGGAGAGATAGGTGAGGGAAGAGGAGAGAAGGCCAGGAAGAGGAAGGGAGAAGAGAAGAAAGTCCTATACCATTTGATAAAAAACAAAGCAGCAAAGACCCCAATCTCCTTTTCTAGATTTTAGATACTGATGTAAGGGAAAGTGACATTGGAGTTGTTGTAGTCACTTTGTGGCAAAAGGATGTCCCTGGCAAATCAGAGATGCCAGATTGAAATGACGTGGAGAATGGAAAGGGGCGACCTCCTTCTTCCCCATCACAAGGGTAACAGATGAAACTCCTGTAATAAGAGAAACGTTAGCAAGTGAAAATCAAGACACATTCATTTGATTGTAGTTTTATGTGACATGGGGAAAAAATACTCATTTTATGCTTAGGTTCAACAAAGCAGGTGCAACCACTTGGAAATGAGATTGGACAAAAGGGATCCAATTTAATGCTAACAGCTATGGGGAAGCCCAGCAAAGCCCTGTCCAGATCCTCCTGGACCTTTTGGGTTGCAGCATCTTTCTCAGCTCTGAGGCAGGGCCCCTCAGAGAGAAGGGTCTTGTGACCTGTTACCAGGCAAGGACTGGTGCTATGTATGACCTTCATTGTCAACTTGATGGGAACTAGAATCTCCACAGGAACAATCCCTGGGATCATGTATTAAAGGGATTATGAATCCATTGAGGTGTAAAGATTCACTGTAAATGTGAGCAGTACCATTCCACACATTGGGGGCATTGGACTAAACAAAAAGGAGAGAGCCAGCTGAGTGCCAGGATGCACTGTTCTTCCTGGCTGTGGCAGCCATGTGACCAATCTCCGCATGCCCTCGCTGCCATGACTTTGCCCCCATGGCCTCCCTGCCAGGAGGGACTGTACCCTTGAACTGTGAACCGAAATAAACCTTTCATCCTTTAAGTTGCTTCTTGACAGGTTTCTGACCACAGGAACATGAAAAGTAATTGATACAGTAAATAATTAACACAGTAAGTAATTCAATAGATATGTCAAGAGAATTCCCTTGTGGCCAGGGTTTAGAATGTTGAGGGATAATTATAATAGAATAATTACTAACTTTGGGGAAGGTTGGTTCTAGATTTCCAATTGCCTTAGAAAAAAAGCAATTTTAGTTTTGGAAAAGGAATTTTGCTTCAGGAAAGATTAAGAGCCAAAGACAGCAGGGCAGGAGGGTAGAGAAGCCTTCATTCTAAAGCTGCTTTTGAGGCTTCTCAGGTCCCTGAGTTCAGAGCACTTCGCATGCCAAGGTGCTTGGGCTCGGAGGCATTTTTTTTTTTCCTGGCCCTCCACACCGGTGTCTGTGTGGATAACTGCTGAGTCATTGCAACAACACCGGAAACATGGACCTCCAGGCCTTCAGGGTCTTTACTACCTCTGGGTGCCGATATCCTATCCATCTAGACTGCTGGATAACCCGAAACATAGCCTCGCTTTCTCAGCAAAGTATGGCTACATGACTTAAAGCAAAGAAGGCTGTGTTGGGTTGGACTTCCTACTGTTTTCTTCTGAACTGGTAATGACGGGCACTTATGGCAGCTGACACTCATATGTGAGAAATAAGATTCTGCTCTTGTTACTACAGAATGTAGCCTGTCGATGCTTGGTTCTATCTCTGTGCTTTTAACTCTTATAGCTTGATAGCCTTCTTCTTGTAGCTGAAAGGTCCTGATGGATACAGACCACAGCAACTTGTCATGCACACAAGCAACTGCTTCTGTAAAAGGAGAGATGCTCTCAAGATGAAACGAGTATCATCTTTGCCTGCTCAGTCTCCAGTCTCCTTGTTATATTCTAGTTTTGCTCAAGAAAACCACGACCAGGGCCAGCAAGATGGCTTAGCAGGTAAAAGCACTTGCTACCTAGCCTGACAACTGAGTTGTCTCTAATCACAGAGACTGCTCACTGAAAACTCCCATGATTCTCTTATGAAGACCTTATGTCTGGCTGGGATAGCACACTGATCTCACACCAGTCCAAGTATCCTAGGGCTAATGGCCCAGAAGTCCTCAACAATCTGTACAAGGAGATGTGGTTGGAAAACAGCCTTCCTTACCTGTCAAATGTTGCATGCATGTTCTAGTCTATCTGCACTAAGCAGCTCCATCTAGAGTGGAAAATGCTTGGTAAACACATTATTTATTAGCTGTTTGCCCATGGTTGTCTCTCTTACCCACTACCTTACTGAAGTTTCCAGATATTTACTCCTATTTACTCCCTCCCCACCCTGCAAAAAAATCCACTTAATCTTTCCTGTTTGTTTTGATTTGAGACAGGGTATCTCTATGTAGTCCTGGCCATCCTGGAACTTGCTATGTATATAAACCAAGCTGGCCTCAAACTCACAGAGATCCTCCTGTCTCTGCCTCCTGAGTACTGGGATTAAAGGCATGCGCCACCACACTGGATCATTTGATTCTGAATACTTGTTTCAGGAACTAGACAATATCCCTAAGGGGACCCTCATTTCTTTTGAAAAAGAATCTTCCTATGTAGTCTTCAACGCTCACCAAGGAAAACTTCTCTTTGAAATAGATGGAGCACATTACAGAAAATCACAACAAGTCAAAATATAGAGTTCTCAAGCCTAGTCCTAGTGAATACATCTATAAAACATCCCGCACTTAAAGCTCAAGAAACACGGTGAAAGAGGAGGCAGAAAGATGGTAAGAGCCAGAGAATCAGGCAGCATGCTGTGAGAGTGTGTCTCCTTGTAGCGCCAGAACCTACACACATGGGTGGACCAGCTACAGGGACAAAGGGTGGCTGCTGAGAGGAGGGGAGGGGCATTCTGGCCACCAAGCCCCCACAGAGCCAATCCTGGGCATGTGCGTGTGAGAAGGGAAGACACCACCCACATGACCTTTCGGTTAGTGCCCACCAGACCTTTGTTTCCCGTGCCTAGAGTGGGGAACACTAGGGTCCCCAGATGGATGACAGGCACACAGCATGCTTGCCCACACACTGGAATATTATTCACCAAAGTCTCACCAAGACTGCCGAAATATGAGGTGAACAAGGACACCACCACCAGTGGGCATGCCAACCCAATGGACAAACAAAACAAAAGCTACATGCCCTCAGCCCTACACAGAGAACTACAGGTAACCAAGGAATGCTGAGAGGGGGAGAAATGGTCTTCTCCAGGAAAGAGTGCACCAATTCGTTATCTAATACCAAATAGTCAGCCCTGAAAACATACATACCAGTAACATTATTGTTGTGTAGCACTTTCCTCTGCGATTGGAACATTCCATCCTGCAGGGAAGCTCCTGAAACCAGAAGGTAAACATTTTTTTTACCTTCAGGAAGTCCCTGAAACTGACGAGATTCACTAGGCCCCTCCCTGCCAGAGTAAGCAATGAAGACAGCTGAGTCATTCTCCGACAAGACAAGATGCAAAGAAGACTCAGGCCAGATCAGCTGCCTGGGAGAAGCAGAAACCAGCCAAGCCGCCTGCAAGAGATTTAGACTAACAGTCCCTTGGCAAGGACACTCTCCAACTTGTTGAGCTGCCCGTAGGCTGTGCACTGTGCCCCAGGTTTCCAGCTTTTGTGAGCTGTCACCCGTGCTGGGGTGGGTTTTGGTGATGCAGCTGTCTTTGGGTCATTTCTGCTCCTATAACTAACCTTTCACCCGTATTCCTGTAAGTAACCCCAAAAAAACTCATTAGTTTACCAAATTGGACTTTGGTGGTAACCAAACTTCAGTCTGCTGTAGGATTCCTATTTGTGGTGAATGTGTATTGCATCACCTCAGGAAAAATCTTGTCACATAATAATTTATACAGACTGACCTGATTATACTTAGGAATATATATGTACATATATATATATATGTATATATATGTATATATGTGTGTGTGTGTGTGTGTGTGTGTAAGTATATATATGTGTATACATATGTAACAATCAATGAAAAAAGAGGCAGTGAATTTGAAAGAAAGCAAGGAGGGTCAATGGGAGGGTTTGGAGGGAAAAAAGGAAAAGGAGAATTCTGTAATGATATTTTAATCTCAAAAAAATAAAAAAGAAAGAAAGGAAGGGAGGGAGGGAGGGAGAGAGAGAGAGAGAGAGAGAGAGAGAGAGAGGCAGGAAGGCAGGTTGGCTTCAAAACTGCTAGCCTCCTGTTTCAGCTTCCCTACTGCTGAGATTATGGGCATGCCTGTGTCCACTCAGGGCACACCACTTGTTTTGTCTTTGGTATTTTACTCTTGAATGGAATCACACTGACTACCTTCAGGGGCTTTTTAAAATTTGCTCATTAGTCTCTCCTTTATGGATCCATACAGCCCCTTCTGATGGATACCTGCCTTTTCTGAACCAGATTTTTTGGTTGTTCACCCTGTTCTGTGGGTTATCACACATCCATTTAATAAATTCATTTTGGAATGAGAGAGCTAAAATCATTTTCTATGACTTGAAGTAAAAATAAAACCATGAATATAGATGATATATTATGCCTCTCTCAGCTAGCAAGACTTTGTGATAAAAAATGGATGAATTATAAAAAAAGATGAGCATTAAATGTTATATATTTGTTATTCATAAAATCAGTTCATAGAAATTACTTTCAAAATGTCGATATTTTCTGTCTTCTTCATACTTTACTTTGAAATAGTTGCTCTGGGTGGTAAGAATGTCCTTAAGACATGTCAATCCAAAGCCATAAGATCCAATAATCCAAGTGGTTATTGATTTACAGAGCAAAATAACTTGGTGATAAGGAGAGCTCATTATGCCTGCTATTCTTGTTTTTTTCTTGAGGCAAGGTATTCTGTTATATCTATTAAGTTATAATAATCCATAGTATCTTTAATTAAACATTTTAGAAATAAAATTTTAAAAGATTCCCATGCAAAGAAAGCTGTAATGTTGTAATCATAAAGAAACCTTGTTTATTTGCAGTTATCTTATATAAAAGAATATGAGAATTCATGACAGAAAACCAATCAAATATAATTTAAAGATGAACTAGAACAATTTGAGCAACAAAATATATATGGTATGAATTATAATCCAGAAAATAAAACAAAGTTATTCATATCCATAATGATATAAACAGTTAATAAATAAATAATAGAATCCCAAATGAAGTATGATGGAACTATTAAGTCATCATTTAGTGATAGAATAATTATGATCTCACTCAAGAATCATGAATGGGTGCTAAAATAGGTTGTCATGAAGAATAGGGTATTTACATAGTCTCAGATATTTCATATGACCAAATGCTAATAAGTTATTGCTGTTACAGTGGAGAAACTTGGAAGACTGCCTTACCCAAGTGGTCCATCTGAGTTAATATAATCTGTAATGAGACAAAAAGCACTGTGTGCTTTCAGACTCATTATGCCGAGAAAGTGTGATGACTGACTTTATGTGTTAAGTTGACTGGACCATGGGATGCCCAAAGAGTTTATTAAACCTTACTTATGTAAGTGTCTCTGTGGTGGTTAGAAAGAGAATGCCACCAACAGGCTCATATGTTCGCATGCTTAGCCTCCAGTTGATGAATTGCTTAGAGGGATTAGGAGGTGTGTCATTGTCAGAAGAAATGTGGCCTTATTCAAAGACATGGCCCTGGGAGTGGCTCTGAGATTTCAAAAGCCTATGCCAGGCCCAATGTTGTGCTCTCTGCCTGCCGCTTGTAAATCAGGATGTAAAGCTCTCAGCTACTGTTACAGTGCCTTGTACCCTGCCATTCTCCCTGCCATCACCATGGACTGACCCTCTGAAACTGTAAGTAAGGCCTCAATTCAATGCTTTCATTATAAGAGTTGCCTTGGTCATGGTGTCTGTTTACAGCAGTAGACTATTGACCAAGTTATTTACATATTTCTGGATAAGGTTTGCACTGGCATTGACGGACTGAATAAAGCAGACAACCCTTGCCATTGTGGATGGCCTTCTGTCTGTCAAAGCCTTGAGTAGAATAAAAGGCTAAGAGAGAATTCTGCCCATCTTTGCTGTTGGCAATGGCCTGCTCCTGACTTTTAGCTCATTCACTCTGGAACTTATATTATTAACTCTCCTGCGTCTCAGACCTTCAGATTCAGGCTAGAACAATTACCACAAGCTCCTTGTGCCTGGACAACTCAGCCTCCATAACCACATAAGTCAATCATTTATAACAAACCTATCTATCTATCTATCTATCTATCTATCTATCTATCTATCTATCTATTATCTATCTATTTATGTTTTCCACTAGCCATGGTTCTCTCAAGAAATATGGCTAATAATCATCAGTCAAGAATAATTGATTCAGACATTTCCAGGATTTTCTCTTCAGTGTACTTAAAGAGATAGACCATGGCATGTTCTGGTCATAGAGATATCCTAAGTGTCTCCACTGAATAATCCTAGTCAAGCATGGTAAGAAGCAAGGAGCTGGGTGATCACATCTATAATTTTGAATATTTCTGGAAGGTGATGAATACAGTAAAGTTGGCTGCTTGTTTCTAATGTCACTAGGCACAGCGGTGAGAAATGCTAAGAGCTCAGGGATGCAAACTCCTACCTTGAGTGCCAGATAAATGATCCTCAGTTTAATATATGTGTCATAGCAAAAATATTGACAAAAATTAATGCAGAATCTTTCATTCTGCAATGAGTGTTACGGCGCAAGCTGAGTTCCCAGGCTCATAGGGTGAACCTTAAGAGTTGGGGTATTGATTAGGAAATAAGTGGATTTTGTAAACCGGAGTGGAGACATATGGGGTAAAGGGGAGGATGCTGAGGCCCTAAAGAAGTCTATCTTTGTCAATGGAAAGACCTTCTGACTCCCAGTAGAGAGGAGCATCAGATGCTCGAGATTTTGGCCCACAATGCACAGCTCGAATTTGATCATGAAGAAGTAACTGGCAGTAGTTTTCAGATCATCAAGGCCATGAAATGCAAGTAAAAGCTTTTGAAATTTCTCACACTAGGGAAGATCAGCAAGATGTGTCAGTTAAATGCCACACAGAATCTTGGATTTGAATCTCATTTAGACAAAGGGCAGTCATGGGACAGCTGATAAAATCTGAACGTTTGTAAGTTAGTGAACAGGACAATTTGAATCTTAACGTCTTATTTCTGACTATGGTGCCATGCTTATGTAGGATGTTAACAGTTAGGGGAGACAGATGAAGGGTGTGTAGGAATTGGCTGTGCTTGTTTTAAACTGTTCTGCAAGTCTAAATTCATTTCAAAATGAAAACATTGAATATAAGAAATAAGCTCAGAACACTATTTAGAGCAAGTCACCCAGGCTCCAGGTACACAGTAGTATATATATTCCTGTAGTCCCAGCTATATGGGAGGCTGGGCCAGAGAACTGTGAGCTTAAAACCAGCTCATGCAGCACAGTCAACAGCAAGATCCTGTCTCCAACAACAGAGAGCCAAGAAGACACAGTAAATTACACAAACATGTTGAAATAGCAACTGAAAGTAGAAGATGATGCACAGAGGAAGTAAATGAGGAAAACATTCAGAATACTGATTCTGTCTTTTCACATTACACTGTGTTCAGAGCAATCCTTGCTATCATTGAGAAAAACAAAACAGAAAGAAAAAAATAAACGTAAGAAAATAAATCACAAGGCAGCATGAAGAACAGTGGAAAATGACCATTTATTCAAAAGATCCTCAATGTAAGGAACTGACCAAAGAAGAGGTTGGAAGTATTGAGAAACATTAAGGAAAACAAAAGTTTTCACAAACAATTTCCTTTCTCTGTTAATTTCTAGCAATAAAGCATAATTACATATTTGATGGACATAGATATCCAATTTCTTCAAACAATTATTATCTACCTGCAACTTGTAAGTAGGAACTTCTTTCTCTTCCTACAAACAGAAAATGAAAGCTAAAGGGAATTGTACATAATCAGAAAAGTCTATAGAAAAAAAATGAAGTCATGCTCCAAAGAAAAAGAAACTGGGCATACACATGTATCCCAACTACTCAAGAGGCTAGGGCTAGGGGATCACTGGAGCTCAGGCATTCATGGCCAGCCTGGGCAACACAGCAAGGCTGACCCTTGAAAATCAGAAACTAATGATTGGTTACACAGTAGCTAAATGCAAAGGAGACTCAGAGTACCACAAAATAATAATAATGATATGGTGTATAAGAAAAGAATTTGAGCATTCAGCATATGAAAACCACCATTAAAAATTTCACATGTGAATCTGTATGACACTTGGGTAGTTGTACTCTTGTGGGAAAATGTAAGTAGCAAAACACAATTTTAATACAAGCAATTTGTTGCCAGGGTGGGAGGATGTTTTACCACAATGTTAGTCTGTCTTGAAAGTACAAAAAAAGATGACTAAGCAAACCAAGGAGTTCCCCTTTTCTCCTGGGAGATGATGCTTCTAATTTATAGTACTTTCGTGTCTTAGCAAACATAGGGCCTAACAGTAGAATGTTCCTGGGATGAAGAAGGAGAATGCTAGGCAAGTTGAGGCTCCCATAGAGGAATTGGGTATAGAGAGGAGGTGTAGAAAACCCACACTCCTTGCCTTGTCACCAAAGCTGAGTGCAGCTCCCCAAAAACTAAGGCTCTTAAAGACCCTGCAGAACTATCCCTGCCACACAGATACCACTTTATCCTCAGGAGGGACTCCTCCATGCAGAATGTTTGGGAAATGATCTGTCAGGTAGAATTTGATTCTCTGCTCCAAATTGGCCACTGGGGAAAGAGTCTATGGAAAATGAGGATGCAAATAAATGCTCCAAGTGTAGATTTAGATATTTTAAAGCATCTCTAGTTCATACAGTCTGTGTTCAAAAAATACAGACATTAGCATTCAGAACTCACTGATATTAACTGAACAGAAAAAATAGCATGATGGGAACACTGGAAATAGAATTTGCAAATGAAAGTTGAACAGAGTTAACTAGAGAGCCTCCAGCAGCTAGAGAAGAAGTGAATTAATCCTGAGACAAGGTGTTGTCAATTGAAGAACCTTTATTTCCTTATAGTGAGCTCATAGAATAGTCTCTACTTCAACAGAAGCTCTCTCCAATTCTGTTTGAAACACATAGGCTATCTTTTGTTTTCCTAGCTTTGATGGACAAATAAATGGACAAACAATGACATTCGATGTAACATGATGACAAATGAGACCCCAAGCCCTAAATAAGAAGCAGACATCAGTGAGAACACTGGAAGCTGAAGAAGGTACTTAACAAGCATTTTAGTTGTTGGTCTTTTGCTGCAAAGAGACACCATAACCGTGGCAATTCTTATAGAGGAAAGAATTTAATTGATGCTTGCTTATAGTTTCAGAGGTTTAGTTCATTGTCATCATGGTGGGGAGCATAACAGCATGCAAGCAGATGTGGTGCTGGAGAAGCAGCTGAGAGTTCTACATCCAGATCTGCAATAAGAGAGAGAAACTGGACCTGGAATGGGCTTTTGGACCTGGAATGGGCTTTTGAAACCTCAAAGCCCATTCCCAGTGACATATTTCCTCCAACAAAGCCACACCTCCTAATCCTTTCAAATTGCTTCACTCCCTAGCAATCAAGCATTCAAATATATGAGCCTATGGGGGTCGTTCTCATTTAAACTACCACAGGGAGTGAGCAAGACTCTATGTACCTGCAACTTATTCCTGCCATGAGAATGCGGGTCACATTTCTTCTATCCATTCATCTGCTGATGGGTAGCTAGGCTGGTTTTATTTCCTGGCCATTGTGATAATATAGCTATATACATGGGTGTGAGAGTATCTCTGTAGTATGTTCACACAGAGACTTTTGAGCATACACTCAAGAGTAGTGTACATGGTAGTTTCCTATTTAGGTTTTTGTTGTTGTTGTGAGGACTCTCCATGCTGACTTCCATAACTATTGCATCAGTTTATACTCTCATCAGGATGAATACACATGAGCCCACCACCTGTGTCTGTTTTTCTTGGAGGACCCGTCACTGAAAAGTACACCAACGATGGGGATACAAGCGTCACAAGAAACTTGCTGTTGACTGTCTGCTCGAGCCAACGGGTGGTACTGGAATTGCACTGGACTCCCTAACCCCCATGGGGACATAGGTATTCTAGCAAAGCTGAAGCCTATTAGCTACAAACCCCACAATAAACAGTCAAGGTGCCTTGTTCTATGGTCATCTCTCAAGATGACTAAAAGACAATGCTTTCCCCAAAGATACCACTAAGGTACCTTTGACATTGAACCAGGGTTTGGCTTGATTTGTACAGTCAAAAATAGCATCACTGATGAAGAGACTCCAGTCACGACAGTGAAAAGTGCAATTTCCAGTTACAAGATCTAGAGAAGTGGATAAATCCAGAACCCATCAGTTGAAAGGGAAGCTTGGCTCCACAAACCTGGCAAATATTTCTCTACTATTGCTCAAACTTGCCACGTAAGTATGCCCTTTAAAGGAACTGCCTAGAAGTTAGCCTGCTGTGTGTGCTTGCCCCGTTACACATGTAGAGGTCAGAAGAAAACCTTGGACATTGGTCTATGCCTTCAGTCTTGTTTGAGACAGGGTGTCGTTACCCCTCATACCCCAAGTTGACTGGCTCACAAGATTCTGGAGTCTCTTGCCTCCAACTCTCACCTCCCTGTCCGAATGCTGGGATTCCTGATGCACATGCTACCACATCCAGTTTTTGCATAGGTACTGGGGACCTGAAGTCATATCCTCATTCTTCCATGGCAACTGCCTTCCCTGCTGAGCCACCTCCCATCCCCAGGCCCTATTTAGCTTTTGGACAGAATATTAATGTGTAGTCCAGGCTGGCCCAGAGCCTGTAGTCTGCCTGCTTCAGCCTCCTGAGTGGTGTGTAAAAGACCTGTGCCTAATACCTAGAAGAGAGTGAGAACGAGATCACAACTGATACATACACTAGAGGTTCCAAAAGTTCACCATAACCTTCTAGTTAGAAATGACCTCTAACAGATCCCAGAGCATCAAAGAGGTTTAGGCTAAAGTCTATCTCTCAATGGATCCAATATATCTAATGATCCACCTGTGGTTATTTTTCTCATCTAGTTTTCCATACATAATAGGACAGATATACTTCCAAGTTGGTTTTTTGTTTCCTGACATATGAATTAAATGACATTATAGTAGAAAAGTCCACTGTTAGTCTTTTAAAATGTAATGCACTCTCCCTCCAGGCCAAGACAGTAAAACAGAAGCACTATCTCCTCCTAGGAAAATCTGTAGAATTTAATACCAAGAGAAACTCAAAAGGATTCAGGGTTGGTGATTCCTATGTCTCCTATGTTATTCACCTATTTAAGCTCTCCATATAAAACATGGCTTATGGTAGATATCAGTGAACTACTGTGTGTTTAACCAGAGTACTTCAATTATAACTTCTGGACCAGATTAGAGTTTTATTACAGCAAACCAACCCAACCTCCGACACTTAACTTGTGGCTTTTATTTTTTTCAAATCCTTTTTCCTGGCTCTTATCAGTTGAGAATACCAAAAGCCACCCATCTTTACATTTGCAAGGCACGCAGTAACCCTCACTGCTGTGCTGTCCAGGATCTGTTTATTTTTCTGATACCTGGAAAAAGACATTTGCAGTGAACGCAGCCATCTTCATATTCCACAGAGCACATTAGTAGTCTTCTATGTTGACTGACATTTTTCTAATTGGATTTAGTAAGAGACTATATCATGAGGTCTCAAATGACCTGATAGAATTGTCAGTAGGTAGATGAACCTGATAATTCTGCGGCATCAGTGAAACTCTTAGGGGACAGTGGTCTGAATCATTGTGGGGCAGCTACCCACCAACCCCTCAGTTCTCCAGAGTTTTCTTGAGTGAGAACAACAGGAAATATTAGATAAAAGGATTTAGATTGTGGATATAAACAGATAGAAAATACAGGATAGCCTTGAGAGGGCCTGGAACCTATTCCAACGGGTCCTAACTGTCTCTGCCCTAGAGCATTTTTAGAAATGCCAAGGGGGTGGAGCAAAAGACCTTCCCTCAGCACAGCCAAGTGCAGACCATCTCAGACACCTACACTCAGGCCCATAGTCTAATCATCCTCTCTATGCAGACCTGCTGGGTAAAGCCACTAGGAACCTGAAAATGGGCTCCCACAAATCATGCAGCAACATATCCTATAGAGTGAAGTCTGAGAACCTATGGCATACCATGTAGCTACCACTGCAACCACAGCTGCCCACGATGGGTGTAGACTCAATAGGAAACAGTCAGGAAGCATAGCATTTGGCAGGCGGCTCAGCTGGATAAGCAAAGTGCTTGCTATGCCAGTATGAGGACCTACATTCTCATCCTGCATGTATGTAGAAAGGCAACTACAGTGCACCTTAATCCCAGTGCTGGAAGTCAGAAACCAGGCTAGCCAAAGGGTGAGCTCTAGGCTCAGTGAGAGACCCTGTGTCAAACAATAAAGTGGAATGTGTTAGAAGAAGTCATGCCCCTAATGACCTAACTTCCTTCTAATAGGCTCCACCTCCTAAATGTTTTTTTTAAACCTTCTCTTAATAGTTCCATAGGCTAGGGACCAAGCCTTTAATAGACAAGCTTGTGGGGAGCATGCTAGACCAGTGTCTGGTAAACTCATACATACCAAGGATAAGGTGTCAAGCCACCAGATAAACAACTTAAGGGGACAGAAGTAGCCAGTGAAAGTGTGGGCAAGTAAATAGAGAGAAAGGCACCACCTATGGCCATGGGCCTGCTGCAGCAGTGCGGATAAGAGTTTAGTTTGCTAAACTTGGCTTGGTTTTGGTTTTTTGTTGTTTTGTTTTTCGAGACAGGGTTTCTCTGTGTAACAGCCCTAGCAACTGTCCTGGAACTCACTCTGTAGACCAGGCTGGCCTCGAACTCACAGAGATCCACCTGCCTCTGCCTCCCGAGTGCTGGAATTAAAGGCATGCGCCACCATCACCTGGCTCAGTTTGCGAATCTTAAAGGATGAAACCGATCACTGTCCTGTATGGAAAAACTGGCCATTTACCTCTCTTCTTGAGGTAGTGAAGGTCTCTTGTTCTCATATACGAGCTAGCACAAAATAAAATCAGCCGGAGGAAAGGGATACAGTAAACAAGGCCCAGCTGTGGATCACTCTAGCTCATTTTATCCCATCCTTCTCAAAGTCAAGTGTTGGCATGGCTTTCAGCTACCCAGCTGTTCCCACAGCTGCTGAGGCTGAATGCAGCTGTGACTGTCATGGCCATCATGGAGCTGTCCCCGTTTGCAGCACCAGCTGAAGTGGAGACCAGTGCACCAAGGGACTGCCGCTCTGCCGTGGATGTCTGGAGGGGCTGCAAACAACAAGCTAGACTCACACAAGTCAGTGCCTCCTAGGGTCCACTGAAAGTGGATGGGAAGGGTGTAGTGATGTGCACTGCCCACCCTCCTTCCCTCCTGCAAGCTGCTCTTTGGTGCAGCCTTTCATGGGACTTCTCTGGGGTCATCCTATAACCCTCACAGCTAGGTGGCTGATCTTTTGATCATCTCAGTAACTTATGTCCTGGTCTTTTCTTTTCCTTCCCTGCCTAGTCGTCTCTCCAGCCCCATTCTCATTTCCGTGGGAATCTTCCCTCGACTTTCAGTAATTTTCTGGGGGGAGACTGGGTATTTTTTCAATGTCGTAGATTAAGATTTTAGCTATTTTTGTTTTTCAAAGCGACTCATGGGCTGGCAACATGTAGAAAGATCAATGGTCATAACCGCACAAAGCATTTGGAACAAGGTTCTGTGCTTCTGACAGTACAACAAACAGATACCACACATGCTATTTTCTTTCTCATTTCCCTTAAGCTTTGTATTTACCAATGTATCGAACATTTACTGAATGCACATATGTGCTGGATCCTGAGCTAGGAACAGGTCATAAGGCGTGGTCACTGACCCATGGCTAATGGAGGAAAGATAGGTGTGAGTGGAGCTTCAATAATTCCAAAAGAATTGAGCAAAATTCAAAGCAAAGTTAAAGAACATTATTCCGTGACAGGACCAGAGAAAGGAGTTTAAGAGGGAACCATTGCTTGGTCGGATTCATGTTAAGCAGTTCTGCTTTCTGTCCTCTGTGGATGTTGTCACTGTTCCGAAGAGCTCTTCCAGTGGCCTTAACTACTCAGACTTGGAACATGCAATGCAGCCTCTAATGAGAAAGCAGCAGGGACACTTTGACACTCCACAGGGCTTGTCCTAAGTGGGCGGTGCACAGACTAGCAGCTTCCCACACACTCAGCATTGGTACTATCCTGATCGAGACTTCTCTCGTGTACTTGCCTTGGGACTGAGTCAGTCCTATATCTATCTGCTAAACAGGTGGAATCTTAATGAGCAGGATCTGAACATCAGATGCTTTTATTGAAATGTAGGCTTTATTGCCTCCTCTTGGGTATTATGCAATTCTCAATTGACTATTATGAAACTGGTTTCCCTTCTCTTCCTGTGCTCTGTCTGTGGGTAGAAGACGAGAGCATCCTAGTGGACAAAATCATGGACACCAAGAGAACTCCTGTATTACCTAGCTCCTGGCCCTAGACACACGATTTTCTTTTCTATTTTTTTTTCTTTTTGGACTAAAGATTCCCTAAATCATAAAAAGCAACTAAAGTCTATTAATAGCAATTTAATTTCAAAAACTGTATTATGTCAATGTCTTCTAAAATAAAAATAATATCAAATGTGCCAAGGTCTCAGGATAGAACATTAGAGGTTCAAAGGCCCCAAGACAGAAAGACTTCAAGCTCATTAAGGGCATACAAATGGGTTCTGGTTCCTTTCATCTTGATACTTCTGTCTCCATCAAATTTCCAGTGTTTGTGAAAAAAGATGACTCCCATCATTAGGGAAAAGCTAAGATTTGGCACTGAGGGAAGCAGTGTGTGATTTCTTCCCCCACACCACAAACCTATGCATGTATGCATACACACATACACATATACACATACACATGTACACACACACACACACACACACACACACACACACACACCAAACAGAGCATCTCACTTACTTTCTCCATGTGAGTTACAACCAATACCACAGGACTAGTTGCCAAGAATTATTTTTAAACTTACAAATCCATACCAAATGCACAAAAAATCATTCTATTTGATATCTGTTTAAGTTATCTTACAAATATGCTCTTCAGTATGACAGGGCTGGAGAGATGGTTCACTGGTTAAGAGCACTTGTTGCTCCTACAAGGGACCAAGGTTCTGTTCCTAGCATCCACACAGAACAGCTTACAACTGTCTGTTAATTCCAGTTCCAAAGGATCCTCCACCCTCTTCAACCCTCCTCAGGTACCAGGCACACATATGCTGTACATACATACAAGCAAAACACTCATACACACACACACACACACACACACACACACACACACACACACACATAAATTAAAAGCAAAAAAATGAATATTTCTTCAACATAATGAAAATACCCAGAGACATAAACTGTTGTATAAAACCATCTCTGACATTGAACGTTCCCAATTCTGCAATAAGCACACTGAAAGGAAGCCATATCCAAGCACTCCTGGCCCTGCACTCAACAGTTAACACCCCAACTCCAGCTGTGGTTCTGTTTATTTTTGTTTTATAAATAAAACCACCAAGTGTTCAAAAATCTGTTTTAATTATATTTTTATGAAGTCCAGGAAGAACATCATTGTAATTCATGGTACAAAAAGCAAACGACACCTGAACATGCAATAAAAAATGGATTCACAATGAAAATAATATATGTCAGTACTAAAATAGAGTTACTTGGTCCCTAAAGGGAAAAGGTTTCTTTTAATTACCTATTCACTTGGATTATGAGAAAATACATTTTTTCTTGAAATCTTTGGGGAAGTTTTCTGTTTGCGCTACTCTGAGTTTTAAGTCTAATGTAAGTCTCTTTTCTTTCATTTTTTTTTTTCTTTTTGAAGACAGGGTCTTACACTGTAGGTCTGGTTGACTGGAACTTTACTATATAGCTCAGGCTTGGCCTCAACTCAGAGATCCATCTGCCTCTGTTGGGATTAAAGGCATGAACCACCATGGCTAGCTGAAGTTTCTCCTTCTGAAAGCTATTATTTTCAATCTTTCACGTCAGAGACACTTCAAGACATACTTCAAAAGTATGACAGACAGTTTGGCAACTGGATTCTTGTTACATACAAAGCCATTAGCAAAAATATGTAACAAAATTTATGCAAAACAAACCATTTTGTCCTTATATACAGAGTTCACTTTCTTCCTTAAAGCCTATTCTAAAAGGGGTTTGGGGACTGGAGAGATGGTATCCATCTTCATGGAATTCCCACTTTGGGTGGGGTGAGGAAATCATAAAGGGCAAGGTAACTATTTTAAACAACTCTTTTAAATGAATTATAAAGTTGAATCTGTGCCTTTCAATTTAGAAGGAGAATGTAGCTTCAAATACAGAATCCATTTATCTTTGGAAACTCTAGTCTTAATGAGCTCAACGCTCAGTGAGTAAAAATGACAGCCTTGTGACTGTGACCCAAGGACGCAGGAAAGAGCATTTTTGTGCAACATGCACACGCTGTGACCCAAACTGCTGAGAAGTTTCACATCGAGGGCATGCACACATTTCATACTGATACAATTTACAATACCTTGGGGGAAAGAGGTCATGGGTTCCTGGGAAATGTCACAGACTCTATCTACAAATGCATGAAGTGAGAGAACACAGTAAGTCAGAGGGAGACCAAAATACAAGTTCAAAAACTCACTTGAAAAATCATTTCAAAGCCAAGGATCATGTTCACTGACAATGGGAAAATTCTAACACCCTATAGAATATCATGTAAACAATGAAAATGCAGCTTTATATAATTCACAGCCTCAAAAGAAAATAAATTTCCGGTTTATCATCACTGCTTGGCTCTGTCTGCAGAACTGAATTATCTGAGCAAAACTGGTCCACGTAGCCATACCGAAGGGCTGTGCATGCCCCCTCTGGGATGCCTCGGCCCTCCAGGCCACCAGCTTTCACGTTCCTCAGGTAGCTTGCAATGTATGAGCCTGTGGAGTGTCGGTTCACGGCCAGAGCAGGAGCTGAAGGCTTACTTCTGAGGACCACTCCTCCTCTAGTGCTGTGGGTCATAGCTTTTTGCTTGCCAGCTTCCTGCTTCTCCTTGGCGCGACTGGCAATGTTTCGGACTCTGCTCTGACTTCTTGAGGACAACTTTCTGACTAACGCCCTGGGACACTGATTGGCATCCTGCTTTGAATAGAGCACTTGACAGCTGTCTTCTTGGTCAAAGGATACCAGCTTTCGGAGCTGTTCAGTTAGGGCATCTAAAGGCTCTAAAGACTTCGTCTTCATAGTCACACTCTTGTCTCTAATGCCGTTTGTCACAAAACTTCTACTAATACATTGGTATTTGCTTTCAAAATTGCACGCAATGTCCTCTGATGTTAAGTCCCCCAGACTTTTGGATTTGCAAGGACTTGGCAGTTTCAAAGCAACCAAAGGAGCATGTGTTGACTGGGTGGGTGTGGGGGCATGCATATCTGGAGCCCTAGGCTGGTTTGTTTTTGCATCTGAACTTGAGAAATGGTTATACACAAAGCCAGCACCCTGATAGGTTAGGTGAGAGATACTTTGATTTTTGACACCTTGAATATTGTTGAATATTTCAGGGGCAGAAGGCCGGAGGGTCTCTTTACAGTACCCATTCCTGAAGCCTCTCTGGACCTGCTCCTCCATCTCCTGGCTGTGCTTCAGTTCTAGTGGAGAAACAAGTTGATTCAGACCCTCTCTCCTGTAGTCACAGGTCGTTAGAGACAGGTTTTCAGATTCTCCATCGATTTCCACAAGGCTGCTCTCTGCAGAATTTACACAGAGAGCAGGGTCTATTACATCTTCCAGGGCCAACTCAGTGGAGAGAGGAGGGCTATTCATCACTTGTCTCTGGTCCTTTCCATGAGTGGGGCTTTGGGGAAAGTGGCCAGGAGAAGCATTAGGGGACCCAGGCAAGTTGCCTTCTCTGACCCTTGCCTTGGCTTTATCACAAGGGTCATTACCTGGTTTTGGTTTAGAGAAGGGGGAGCCAGTCATTTCACAAACAACGGTGTCATTTGCAGGTTTGGTGGTCTCAGCACTAGAGACCTTGATCAGCTCAGGAGATGAGCACAAGAAGGAGGCCTTGGGTTTCCCCTGGGGAAAACCATGCTTGAAGGGTGTTTGAAGGCCCACTGTGTCAGGCAAAGGCGCACTTCCTGATAACACATCAGTGCGAAGGAGGTGAGAAACCACAGCAAGGTCAGCCCGATGGTGGCTCTCTTCAAACTGACCAATCAGTGCTGAGATGGAGCTGCCCGGCTCATTCTCATTTGTTAAAGTAACATCATCAATGAGATTGGAAATTTCAGTGTCCTGAAGAATAGCAGTTGAATGCAAATCAGGCCTGTCAGAAGAGAGCGCAGAGACGTCGGACAGAGAAAAGGACGTTGCCGCTCGGCCCTTGACCCTACTGCCTTCCAGGGTCTCCATCTCCAGAGCACTCCGAGAGAGAACACTTTCGGACAACATGCTTTTGCCTTCCCCCGAGCCCTCAGTATACCCCTTTCGGTTGGTTTTCATCCCAGAGAGATCTTGTGGTCCCTTCATTGCAGGATCAAGTGCCAAATGCTGCCTTGGGGAGAGGAATTTTTTGGGACAGTGGGTTTCCTGGAAGTCCTTTGCCACGATTGGTTTGGTTCTCCCACCCTTTGGACCCAGTCCTCCGCACTGTTCTGTGATGGATACACTGGCGGTTGAGACAGTGCTAACCCCTTGGTTGGCATCTTTGTGGAGGAGGGCACTGGAGGAGAAGGAGAACTTTTTGTTGAAATTGGAAAACTGTGGGTCTTTTATAGTTGTCTCACCCTTTCTTCCACCATGCTTGTCCTCTGCTAAAGAAAACAAACAGCATTTTAGGTAAAGTGTATCACTGTATGTAGGCTCTGCTGACACTCATGTTTGTCTTGACACAGACAAATGGAAAATGTAAATTTGTTTTACATTGTGACAGAATATAATTATGGAAGAAGCAGGAGTTTGCAACACAGTGTCTGTGTGATGGATAAATGGTAAAATATATTTATAGGAACTTCACTGAGCTTCCTTTTGAATGTCTATTACATCAGCTGAGGATGTAATATTCATTGTCCAGAAAATGTCAATGAGTTACTGTGCTTTCATGGTGAGGATTACCTTACGCTGCTTCCTAGTCAGATCTGTACTACACAGAAGCATGGCAATAAAAACAGAACAAGACAGCTCTGTTAAACAATGCACTATGGTACCTGGAAACAAGACACTGTCAGCTTTCAATGTCACTTATGTATTAGCAACAAGCAAACCACACATGATATCATTTTTAAAAACATTTTGGCAAAATATTTAATCTAATCAATTAATTTCTAACACAGTTGGAATGTACAATATGTGCACAAAACTATGAATATCTATTGGCTTAAAATGAAAAGATTACCAGATGACCAGTCATCAATTCCACATCACTACTAACATTTAATATTTTGTTGATAATTTCTTTTTGTTTCAGTACAAAAAAATTATATTACATTATTTTCCACTTTACGTCCAAAGTGGTAGTAAGATGGTAATTAAGGAAAACTGTAAAACCATACAATTCACAGTAACCCGGGATACCTCATCTTATTTAATATGTGCGGAGGCAATGTTTAATGTTCAGTTATTTTTATCTGATTATTTAATTGACTATTAACTCTTGTGAAGTCATGAGATGTGGATAAAGAATTTTTTTCACTAAAATATTTTCTCCTCACTAAAAATTTAATCATCATATAAAAAAAATTTCAAGTTTCCCAAATTGTAAACTATTAAAATCCCAGGACATCGTTTCTGAAACAGACACTTTTGTAGAGAGACAGACTATTTAGAATTTTGTATTCTGCTTTTTCTCTACTCAATTTTTTTCCGAATTTATCTGGGATCCCTGCAATGATTAGGTATCATTCCATATTTGCTGTAAGTTTAACACATACGATTAATTCTTATATCTTTTCAAATGTAGAGAAGAAACATTGTCTTGTGCTTGCTTCCCAGAGCATCTTCTTGGCTTAGCATCTTCTGCAGTTAGGACTAGTTAATACAGATTTCTATTGGACAGTTTTACTTTGCTGTAATAGGTTTTTAAGATAAATTTAAAGCCATGTATGTCCTCTCTTCTCTGACACTACTCTTAGCAAAATTTCAACCATTTTTCCAGTACTTGGTAGGCTCCAGGGCCTTGCAAACTAGGAAATTTTCAAGTTTCGCCTCTCCCCTTTCTTCTAATAAAGTATTCAAAAACTGGCTTTTCTTTTCTCCCTAGAAGATCTTACAATAAGAACGAATACAGGCAAAACAGCATTTGTGGGACAATAAATCACTGGAATTATGTTGTCTGGATAAAGACTAATTTTGCTAAAATGCAAAAGCAAAGTATTACCGTCTACTTGTTTAATTCCAGAAATAGTCAGTGGACACAGTTTTCGAATAGGAAGGGGAGTCACAGACACAAATTCAAGAGCTCTTTGTCACTTTGTAAAGTGGCCATTGCTTATCATCAGGTTGTTCCCATGAGTCCATCAGACTCCAAGTTAAGGAAGAAGATGGCTCCCAATTCCTACACTTACAAAGCCTGCAACTGAGCAAGAGCCGTGGACACGTCTCCTTCCCTGCCACCATCCAGAGCAGGATGATCACAGGAAGAAAATGCTGCCTCAACCACACCTTAGGGAAGAAAAGATTGTCCAAGTGGAATCAGCAATGGGCTTTTAACAGCATCTTTTCACCATGAACATTTCCAACTACAAAAAAAAAATATTTTAAATAGTGAAAAGTAATGCAGCTGCATTCAATCCCAGAAAAGCCAGGGTGGGTCTATCCAACCTAGGGACAATCTAAGAACAAGGCCTCTTTAAACCCCTTGTCCCTGATCTAGGAAGCTACCACTCAGAAACCAACACTCTTTGTATTGTGTAGGTTTCCCTTTCCTCTCAGAGCCGCATGCGCAAAGCCATCACACCGATGCTCCTCCCCTTCCCCACAGATGGAAATGTTAACTTCAAGGCCACAGTAGAGGAGGAAATAGTTCACTTTTTACTTTCTTACCCAAAGTTTAAAATCCTCTTGCATAGAGTTTACATTAGAAATTGTTTATTTTTCAGAATATTTTAATGGCAAAATGGTAACTATGTTGTAATGGAAACAAGGGACGAAAATGCAGCTTAGAGAAACTGAAAGCACCTTACCCAGAGAATTTTCTTTTCCATCTATGTCTTTTGCTGCTTCGGATATGGGCAACGACAAAGCCCCCAGAAGACTCTTGTCAACCGGCATAGAGACAGGGCGTACTTGCAGACTCCGAGTGGTCCTCCTAAGGACACCGTCCTGCTCCCTTGTGGCCTCACAGACAGAATCTTTTATCTCAACCACTTCTTGGAAGCCCACTTTGCTTTTTTTCCTGCCTTTGGCCGGAGCACTGGCTGTACGCCGCAGAATTCTATCTCCAATTGATCGCTTCCGAATATAATGGGAGTTGTTTTCTGAAGAACTGTGCCTGGGATTCTTATTGAACAGTCCCTTCAGACCTTGGAGCTGTCTATTCTGAGGACAAAAAAAAAGGACCAAGCACAAATTAAACACATGCCACCGTAAGAACAACTTGAGTTTGAAATGGCAGCTCCATGAAGAATGAATGTGAAGTGAAATTTTACAGCCATTGATTGAAGGATGTTCAAAATAAGAAAGCAGTTCACAGTGGGTTCATATAATACCATGCACAGCTCATCAAATTTACTCTGTGAGGAAGGCAGTCTTTCAATTTCATGGCCAACCTTTCCAGAACTTTCCTACCCAGAGATGATAAAATGGTAGAAAAGTTTCCCCGGGTAACAAACTGACAAAACTTCAGCAGCCTTGAAGCAACAAATGTGTGTTTCCAAATGGTAAGCAGAAGATGGAGAGACAGGAGGAGGCATGCCACCACAGTCATTGCACAAGACTATGCCAGGGAGAATGCAGGGCCATGCTGAGAAACTACCTTTGTAGCTCCTAGAAAGTGTAGTATGGTATAACTGGGGTTGAGGATTAGAGGGCTCCACTGCAAGGGAGGAAAAAAAAACCAAACAACAAAACACAATTGGGCTCATTCAAGTAGGCAGTGCCAGTCAACGTAAAAGACTCATGTGCCGACCTGTACACACTCTTCCTCCCACTTCTAATAACTTCCCATCTTCTGTTCATTCCTTGTTCAATTCAACACCACCATGTTATGGTACGAGCATCCCAACCCAAACATACATTGAAAATAATAAATGACTCCAAACTGGTCATTTATTCAGGAATGAAACAAAAGTTACATAAAATACTTCATTTGTATTTTATTTCTGGGCTGACTTTTAAACAAATGCTGTGTGCCTCATCGTCCCCCACCACCTTGAGGAAAGTTTGAGACATTATATAGTTAAACTGGCTTTCTGGTATTCGGGCATCATCTTAAAATCATTTATGTATGTCTCCATTTAGGCTAACAGAAAGAGCCCAACAAGCTGTATAAACAGGAATTCAAGACTGAAAGTTTTCACCACCAGCATTTTCAGAAATAAAAATCCTTTGTTCCCCTCTGCTGACTGATCCGAGGCTCAACCTACAGTCCCACTCAATTCCCAGTTGGATTGTGGCCACAGTGACAATGATGTTCGCCAATAGTATGCTTGTTTACTCCATGGCAGGTGGTTCTCAGAGAGAAACAAACCTACTTATGAGGCAGGTACCATTTTCACCTCACATTTACACATGGATAGTGAATTCACAGAGAATGTCAGTACTCTGGACAAACTCGAGGCAACACAGACTATGGTCACAAGCAGTGTGGGGAAATCCTGGCCACTGTTCCATTCTACATTCCCACCAAGTCACACCAAGACTGACAGGGGCCAAGTCTCCAGCACTTGGCATGACCAGAGGAGCACCTGCTGGTATCCAAACCACCATCCCATTCTACAGAGAAGGGAGAAAACGTGAGGCAGAACTAGATACGTCTTTACGACAGTTGATCTCCCTTTCTCCATCTCCTTCTCTCTTCCCACCTCCCTCTTCTTCCCCCTTTCATTCTAACTCCCCTATCTGTCTCCCCACTCTTCCTCTCTCCATTTCGTCTGTGGGTAGTTTTAAAGCCATTCACACTTTTTTGATTTTCAATTTACAATTGTTCCATATGAATGCATCCTGCCTAGACCTGGCTACAATCATAGCTAGATTAGCAAAGGCTATTCATCAAACCTCTGAGATACATTTCCTACTGTAGAAAATGGGGTCATTTTTAGAATTACAATAAAATTCAAATTTTAATGGTCTTCATTATTTTCATAAAATGATTGCCTGAAAGTATGATAATCTTCTCAATTCTATTAAACCTAGAGAAAACCTCTGGGAGGAAGGAATGAGCACACCTCCTGAGTAGAGGTGGACAGGGACAGGGCAGGAACACTGCCTGAGCTTGCTGTGCTCCCCACAGACACCCACAAAAGAAGACTTTGTCAAATGTACATTCCTTTAATGAAATCAGTAACTTTCTTGAGGTTACACTACAGTTTTATGATCTTCCTCACCTTTCCAAAGATCTCATTGATTGTAATATGAACAAAGATGGATGCTTCTGTGAGTCCTTCTAAGTAGACATGCCGGTAGCCTGCAAACCAAAAAGAATTGGTTCTTTCAGTTGAATTTGGCTTTCCAGAGGGTACCACAGAATTAGGTATCTGTCTTATTTATCATTCTCACATTTTACATCACATCTATCATATAACATGATTTACATAATGAATTTGACAAATATCCTGTGGGACCCAAATCATATATTAAACCTTCCAAAGAGAAACCATTAAGCCAGCATATAATAGACCCTATATACTTCTCTTCCACAGTAGAAAAACAAACAAAAACAAAAAAGGAATAGCCAATCCAGAGAGGAAAGGCCAGCTTACACCTACCAGGTACTAGGCTGCTGAAGGTCACGGTCCTTTGTCCCACAAAGTCTCTTCCAATTGGATCATGATCCCACACAAGGAACCGAACTAAAGCTATTTCTGGCATGTGGACTGTAAATGTTAGGGTTTCTTCCCACACAGGGTTAAATCCTTAGAGAAACAGGAAAAAGAAAAATCAGAAAAAGCAAAGGGCTTGGCTGGAAGTGATTTAGTAGCAACGTCTGTAGAGCAGACAGTGAAAATTGCTTGTAATGGTTATTAAACTCATGAAAATGCCCGAGCCTCTCCAGGATGCCCTGCTGAAGGAAAGCCTCCGAGTTTACTCCACTATCAGAAAATAATTGGTAGGAAAATTGCCAGTAAATTATCACATCACATCAGTTCTATTAATCTCTGATGCCCATTGTATCAGGAAGCTTCTTAATCGTCACTAAAAACTTCAATAAGCTTAAAAATTATAGTAGTATTCTAAGGGTATTTTAGCAGAAACATTATAGAAAGTTACCCCTTAATAGAACCATATTTCTCATCTACCAAAGCTTTTCCCGCTGGAGTAACTAACCACCATTTCATATGGTTCTTTGTAGCTTTTGATTCTGTTGTATACAACAGTCCTATTTAATTCCTAGAGAAACCCTGTAAGAGTAGCAGGGCAGGGATTTGTGGATTCCCTTTGTTTTGTATTTTGAGACAGGGTTTCATGCAGTAGTCCAGGTTGTCTTGGAACTCATGATCCTTCTGTCTGTACCTCCCATGTACTGGGACTACAGATATGAGCCATCACACCCTGCTTGTTTTGGTCTAAGTAAGGAAAATGTACATACATTATCAAGTTTCGAACTACAACTTTTTCAAATTTATACAAGTAACACATGCTTATACTTTTAAAAGTCCAAAATATTTGTTACTCATTATATAGTTTATAGAACTGCTGTTCACAGAAATGTGTTGAAGGTCCTACAGTGAGCAAGAGGCCCAAACTAGACTGTGCACTGCACATTCTTAGTGGCTTCTCGTGAAGCAAGAACTTACTCTATTTTTGTATGCATTGAACATGAAAAAGAAAGCATATGCCTTGGTTCAAATACTGCAATAGTCTGCATGTGGTTTGTCCCCTAATAATTTCCACTTTGCCCTATAAAAAGCCTCAAGCTCATTAAATAATGAGAGGCTGAAAATCAGGGAGTCCCTGCAGTGAACCAAAGAGATTATCTTTTTTTGTTGACTCTGTCATGACCCCTCAGTTACATCTGCAACTAAGAAAAGAAGAACAATTTCCTGAGCCCTGAGAAAATCCAACAAAAGAAGGGCTTTAAGAATGTTATTTCCTCACAGGTTCACTTTACTTTTGAATAACTAACATTCCTACAAGGGGGCTCCCTGAGAACTGCTGATTTCTCAAATGTTTTGATAACCTTGATTTCAAATCATTTTAGGATATTAATTAATATAAATTAAGAAAATATGTATGAAATAATACTTGTCAAATATAGAACAGGCAAATATAATTTTATAAGATTATCCAGAAAAATATGCTAGACTTGGGTAAAGGCAATACCTTCTTGCCACTATTGAAATGCTGGCCACTCACCATATTTCAGAAATGAATGGGCCAGAGAATTGTGGCCCAATCTTTAGA
Organism: Peromyscus californicus insignis; assembly: GCF_007827085.1. NCBI lineage: Eukaryota > Metazoa > Chordata > Mammalia > Rodentia > Cricetidae > Peromyscus > Peromyscus californicus. The sequence continues at coordinate 42,589,001 of NW_026294617.1, forward strand.
TACTTCCATGTTACAAACAAACAACAACAAAAGCCAAGAGAAACTAACATGTGGGCCTCAGAAATGAGAGTTTCAAGGAGACTCATTTATGAGAACACACGAATCACATTATAAACAACACACTAGGAAATATTTCCCTGGGTGAGTTTGGAGCCCGGGTCTTTAAGATGACACTCATGCTTTTCCATAGAAAGGCCAAGCAAGAGTCCTAGGGATCTTGATTATAATAACTTCATCAAAATGTACCACGTATCCATCCCAGTTCTTCAGGTGTTAACCAAACCTCCTTTTCTTAGTTGCAGAAGTAACTGGAGGGTCATGACAGAGTCAACAAAAAGGATAATCTCGTTTGTTCACTGGGGGACTCTGATTTTCAGCCTGTCATCATTTAAGGAGCGTGAGGCATGTTATAAGGCACAGTGGTCGACTCCTCCTGAGAGCATGTGTTTGATAGAACTTACTTTCCTTTTTCAGAAAGGAATCAGAAGCTTAGCGAGTGGTTGAATTTCATCCGTGCGTTGAACACACATGCAGATGGCAGTTACAGATCTCAGCCATGCTGCTCTTCTAAACAGGACATTTTTCCTAGTTGGTGCAAACTGCAGAGCACCTCCTCGGGAATGCACACTGACCGCCATCTTACCATTGTCGTCCACCACCCGAGTCTGATCCTTGCAACAGTCTACTGGCAGTCCAATAATTTCAACTTCAACGAAGGGGTCAATGATCTGTAGAAAAGGGAGGAAGTATTAGTGCCCATGTCACATGCACACGAGTGTTAACGATTCTGAGAATAAATTAGCCAAGTGTTCACATTTTAATAACCTTGATTTTACCACATGCTTACTCAAAGAATTATAGAACCAGGTAGAGTATTTTTAGATATATGAGTGAAGAGTGGAATTAAAACATTAAAAATTTCTTCTACACAAGCTTTTACTCAAAGAACCTACAATTTCAATTCAGGATACATTCCCAACCAGGGTAAGAGAATCTCACATACCCCATGCACATAATCTCAGAGAAAGTGCAATCTTATGGTCAAACACTGGAAGCAACTTAAAGGTCTACCATGAGTAAGATGGCTACATTGCTCCAATGCCATAAAATCAAAATAAAAAACCTGGAAAATTATTTTGAATCACGGAAGACTGAAGAAAAATGGTAATAAAAAGTTGCACATGATTCATTTGAAAAATAAAAGAAGATAGACAATTTGAGGATAACCTGAAAGGATTAGATACAGGTACTATATCAGATAATATTGTATTTTGTTGTAGTTTTACAAGAGAATGCCTTTGTTCTTAATCAACAACTAGTGAGATAGTGACAAATGACTGCCAAGGAAAGCAAACATGTAACCCCCAGCATACATACTTACAAAATATGTATACATGAGGGGACAGCACCACATGTTATAAAATTTAATAATTACATTAGTGAATTGAGGAGATCCATTGGACCATTCTTGCAACTTTTCTGGAGCTAAAGACTTCTCAAATTGAAAAGCTTGAGAGACACAAGAAGTGTGTATTTCTTTCTTCAGACATAAAGAAATACGCACAAACTTTCTGATTATACCAATTAACTAGTCCTGCTGTTGAACACAGAGCAGAATGTAAAAACAAGAAAGGAAAACAGAGTGATGGGTCCATCGGAGAAAGCTGCAGCACACACGGAAGTGATGGCCCTGGCTGATGTGTTCCTTTCTGTAACTGGGCACTGTGCTATCTGTTAATAAGTACAGAGATTGGAAAGAGCCATTGTGAAGAGTGGGATAAGCCTAGGGAGGAGAACTGTGTGTGTGTCCTGCAGTACTGTACTACACCATACCGCACTATGAAGAAGGGGATGAGCCTAGGAAGGCTTTGTGTGTGTGTGTGTGTGTGTGTGTGTGTGTGTGTGTGTGTGTGTGTGTGTTTGTGTGTGTGTAGCACTGCACTGAACTGCATACAGGTCAGATAAAGTCTGACACGAAGCATTCACAGTGGTATGAACATGCAGAGCTGTATGGTCCCACCCACAAGGTCAGGGGTGATAGTTGAGAAGGGGAAAGTGCTGAGAGCCTGGAGCGACGGGCAGCCCTGAGAGGAGGACATGGAAATGGGCCTGACTGGCCAGTGGGGAGAAAATAAAAGGCTGCCGTATCCCGCAACAGAAGAACAGCAGCTGGAGACAGCAGTCTGCATGTGGCCACAAAACATGAGGCCAAGGAGCAGGCGCACTGAGGAAGGTTGCCAGACATGTGTGATTTAGAAGCTAAATACATGCTTTGGGTCATGTTTCTGCCAATGAAGAACTCAGCCTTTGTTCTTTACATCCAGACTGCTGGCATCAGTCTTGAACTGTGAACTAATATCATGCCTTCAACCCTCCAAAGCAGGTGATAATACAGCCCTGCAGGAACTCTGTGTGACTGACAGAAAACCAGCTCATGCCTGGTAAGTGGAAGTCAAGACTTATTTAGGAACACAGATACAGATAAACAGACACACATATATACCCACCCACACGCATACATAGACAGACAGACAGACAGACACACACACACACACACACACACATATATAAACCTCTGTATCCCCCAACACAATACCCCTAAAGACACTGAGATGACTGCTTAAACGCAATAAAATAATCTCATACTTAACTAATTAGGCAGTCAGATGTAACTTACCTCGCCTCGGTCTCCGAACATAGAGTCAGGGGGTTTGGGAAGTTGCTGTCCACTGATCACTTTCAGTATGAGCTGTTTTTTGGGGTTGGCAGGAAGTGGATCACCAGAAAAAGGGTTGAAAGTACCTAGGCCAAGTAAAGTAGAGGTCAGTAGCATAGGAACACACACACACACACACACACACACACACACACACACACACACACACAGTCTGTCAAACAAAGAAACAACAGTGTCATTTATCAGTGTTCGCTAGAACTAAGAAATTATCATGTAACCACCAATGTGACTTTCAGCAGAAGCAGCAGCAAGCACTTCCATTGCTGTGTTTTCATTACACTCTTTCCAAAAGCCAGGGGATGGGATCCTTTAAAGCAATGTCTACAGTGCAACCATGACATGGATGGACAATCTATTTGAATGCCTGTAGCATCATAAGAAGGGCAGTTATGCCAGATTCCAATCACTGTCTAAGCTATCTCAGGTCTAGAACAAATACAGAGAACAGAAAGAAAATCTGAAATTAAGTAGAGAACAGAAACTCTGTTGTCTAACTTCTACAAATCCAGTTCAGTGGGTAACGCGCTTGCCGTGAAGCCTGAAGACTTGAGCCCAGTCCTTGGCACCCACAACGGTGGGAGGAGAGAACAGACTCCACAAAGTTGCCCTCTGACCTCCACTAACATACACATAAACACACATGCCCCCATTACTAACAATAATAAATTCAAAACTTTTAAATAGCGGCGTATCACCCGCATTCAGATACAGCTGTGAATCTGGCGCTTACCTCTGCACATCTGCTGCGGCTTGAGGATGTAGCCGCAGTTGCCGTTTGCCTTGAATTTTGCCCGATTTAACTGCATCATTCGTCCTTCAGACTGGTAGTTCAGAGCCACTGTGAACGGTGAGAGTTTGAGAGGATTAGAAACAACTTAGAGTTAGCAAGGTAGAGAGGGGATGCAGAGGACCACTCCCCTCAGGCCACACCCACCTAGCTGGCAGCCTGCATTCCAATAGGGCAGAGGGTTGAAGTTACTGGAGTCAATGCGGTAGGCAGAGGGGTAAATCCTTGTGAGCTGTTTTTGGTTGTAGATCATGAATTGCTCTGACTTCTGCTGGACCACTTGATGTGCTCTTGTTTCACTGAAGGACAACACATTCCCCGTGGTCCCTAGCGGTCAAAGAAACAGGGAGAGTGATGGACGCACCAAAGCCAGCACTCTCATGAAAGCCCACCCACAGCCCACCGCAGAAGAGGATCCAACCTGCTCAATGAAAGACTTCAGACGTATCAAATCCACCAAAGACCTTCCACAAATTAAAGGTTCACCCCAGAATCAGAATGGGTTTGGAGTGGCCCACCCCACTCGGTGGCAAGTTATATGTAGAACCACCAAAAGAAAGTGTCAGGAAAAACGAAACTCAGAGACACTCGGGTTGGTGGCAGCTCATTCATAAGTTCTATCTGAACCCTCCTCAGAAGAGGACCCCATTGTAATTGACTGAGACTCAGCTGCTTATCAGAACAAGAAGTTAAAGTATCTTTATCCATCACGTTAAGCTGTAGCTGGTTAGACAGAGGAAGGTTTAAGTCAAACATAAACAGGTATGAACAAAGTTTTAGACAAAATTTGCCGTTTAACAAGCCACAATGTAAGCAACTTCTGACCAAAAAAAGACCCATTTAGGACTCCATTCTTAGGACTCTGTTGCCAATGCAAGGCCAAATAAGAACTTCATTTGCTAAGGTGCCCTCATTGTGGGGTCCCATGTCCTCCCAGAATCCAGTTGTTTCATTGATTCATGTCTGGTCAAGAAGAGGCAGGAAGGAAAACTATTTCGTAGGTTCATGCCATAAGCTGTATCTTTGGCAAAGATGTGGGTGACGGTGAATGGATGAAGCCACATATACAACTTACTCCTGACACCAGGGAGACAAACATTGAAGATGCTCATTAAAAACGCACATGGAGGGCTGGGGAGATGGCTCCGTGATTATGCACTTGCCATGTAACTGTGCGGACCAGAGTTCAGATACCCAGAACCCACATAAATGTCCAGGGGCTGTGGTGGCCTGCCTGGAATTGGTCCTTGGGAAGGGGAAGACAATGGAGCTCCACAGCATGCTAGCTAGCAAGACTAACCATACTGGTGAGCTCTGGGTTTGATGGAGAGACCCTACTCAGTGAATAAGGTGGAAGAGCAATGGAGGATGATTTCCAACATAAACCTCAGGCCTCTACATCCTTGGGACTCCATATGCATGCCCACTACCACGTGTGTGCTGCATACATGTACATACATACAAGCAACACATAGGCCCGAAAATGTAAAAAAGTAAAAAGCACATGTGAAATACATGTACTAGTGAACAATATTCAGGGTCCAAGAAAATGAAGGAAAAATGTCACTTTGGAAAAAAAAAAAAAAGAGCTTGAGTTTTGAAGGTGATTTGATTGCTCATGGAGTCAATAAAAATCTGTTTGAAGAGAGGCATGTGAGAGACAGTGCCCATGCCATAATGCCAGCAACTCTGGAGGCCAGGAGGAAGATTCCCAGTTGAAAGGTTGCCTGCACTAGCAAGTGACTTCAATGCCATCCCAGGCAACTTAGACACTGTCCCAAAATCAACATAAGAAAAGATGTATGGCTATAACTCAGTAGTACAGCATAAAAATGGAGAGAGGTAGAAATGCATGGCGCCTGCACCTGGGTTTCTGCTTGGACAAGAAAATGTTGTCAACGTAGACTCTACAGATGTGAGGGTCGTGTGGAATAAAACTTTAAACATTCCCCATTTTGTCCCCATCCATCTCTTGAGCCATCATCACAGTGCCACAGCTGTTACCCACATTTACCAAACCTCACATCCTGGAACCAACTGTTTACTCCTGTGTCTACCGGGCCTGCTGCAGAGGGCCAGCCTGAATAAAGAGCAGGCTCGCCCAGAGTCTCATTCCTACCAGACTCTGACAAGGTGAGAGTCTAAATCCATAGAAACCAAGAATGGAATGCAGTTGCTATGCTCAGACCGTAGCTGTCCAACTTTGTTTGTTGGCAATGTGGTCTGCCAGGGTACCCGTTGCCCTGGGGACTATACTCCCATGGGTGGGAAAAGTTGGCAACTGAGTCAGTGACATTCCATAGCTGGAATCTGAACTAGTCAGAGCTCAGGAGGAAGAGATGGGAGGACTGCAGTTTTTAACCTAGTGATTTCTCTAGCATGGGGCCTGTTCTCTGAAAACAATTACTAATATATATTATGGACAGAATACATGAACAGAGTTTATGCATCTCAACAAAACTAAAATTGAATGTATGTGCTGATTCTGATGGATAATGCTTTGAACAGAGCAGGAGAAAATACAATTATCGACAAGTCCAGTTCGTATGGAGCATCACTGCAATCAGTACCTGAGTTATTTTTTCTGATTCTCCACATAAACAGGCTCACCAGGGTATCGTTAAGATGACCTTGCTTACTAAGCTCGAATTAATTAGTATTCTAATGGAACTGAGTTGTTTTGCAGAAAGATAAGCAACATACTCATTATGTACTGTTCATTTTGTATCCTTTTTAAAAAATTAAAGACAAACCAGATGGAGTTTAAGAGGTAAACAGTACTCAAAATTATTTTCCCAAAGCTACTAGGCTTGTGATTTCCAAAGGTATCACTAATAAACATGTTCATTCTGTAAACCAGCTATACATTCAACTCCATTCATGTAATCCCTGGTTTAATCTGGGAGCCATGGGCAGTCATTATAAGAAAGCATTGCTTGCTAGTTGAGAGTCTTGAGGTTTCTCTTTTCTCACAGATAGTGTTCATTTAAATTTTGCATAACTGCCATTGTTTCAGGAGGAAATCCAAACCCAAGTGGAAGAAAAGTCATCTTTCAATGGATACAGAAAGTGTACTTGTGGATTATGGCCAAGAAAAAGAACCGAGTGAAGAGTCCGAGGAATGTGAAGACAAGAACCTTGTCCCGCACCGCTGTCTTTGTTCTGAGACCACTGAGAAAATGGACGTTCTGGTCGACATTTCACTCCATTGTAATTAAAATGGATTGAAGCACCACAGGTCTATTGTACCTCAGTAAACACTGGGTGATGGGAGCACTACAGGACAATTGCTCCTCAATAAACATTTGGTAACGGAAGCACCACAGGTCTATTGTATCTCAGTAAACACTTGGTGATGGAAGCACCACAGGTCTACTGTATCTCAGTAAACATTTGGTGATGGGAGCACCACAAGACTACTGTATCTCAGTAAACACTTGGTGATGGGAGCACCACAGGTCTATTGTATCTCAATAAACATTTGGTGACAGGCGCACCACAGGCCTATTGCTCTTCAATAAACATTTGGTGACAGGAGCACAACAATCCTATTACTCATCAATAAACATTTGGTGACGGGAGCACCACAGGTCTATTGCTCTTCAATAAATATTTGGTGACAGAATGAAATAGGACACAAGGAGGAAAAGAACAACTAGGAGACTCAAAGAGGAGGACAACTGTGACTGGACCCTCCTAGCTTGATACAGTGGAAAGCAGTGAGACAGGGATGGAGAGATGGCTCTGAGTTAAGAGCACTCTGAGGACCTTGGTTTGGTTCCCAGCACCCACAGTATTCTGTAACTCCAGTTTCAGGGGATCTAACACCCACTTCTGGCCTCCACAGGCACCAACCATGCATGTGGTGCACATACATACATGTAGGCAAGATACTCATATACACACAATATAGAAATCATTTTTAAAAAGAAAAGAACAAAGGAAAAATCCATGAGAACCAGTGACGCTGAAATATGTCTACTCTTTTTGTTAAAATTTCAGTCAGTGAAATAAACTACTTTATTCAAAGTCAAAATGTTTAATGAGAAAATGTGGTCTCTCCAGGATATTGTTATAGCTAATTAATTCACTCCTTCTGGTCATTCACACTTGAAATGGCCATCTGTGACCTGGTCATGAAGGTAGGTCAGGTCTCCACAGTTCGAGTCCTGGAGTGAGACCTGACATTGTCATTGTCATAGTAATAAAAGCCTTCCCCACCCTGTAGGAAACTTCTCTGACCTCCAGGCAATAGGTACCTACCAACAATTAACACAGCCCTGTATGTGAGCTCACAATCACATTAGCTATCATTTTCCTGACAAATGACATTCCACACAGTCACAGACATGCGTCGGAATGATCTGATCAGTGAAAACATTAACTAGCAATGACAAAGAAAAGTCAAGAGTGTTGGGACGAATGAGAGATTCTTGGGCCTTACCATCATCCACAATATCCTGGGCTGCCACGGAGTTTGTGTACACCACCAGGTCCGAGAGCTCTCTGCACAGTTTCATGGTTCTCCTTCGGCGGCCCAGCCTGCAGAGCATACACTCAAATGAATGAGTCTAGAGCTGGAAGGGTTGGGAGCCTCTGGTTGCACTACCTTCCCTGGGATTTGATGGAGCCAGAACTGGACCCCAGGTCTGACTCCCCATTCAGTACTTCTGTGGTGTCTACACCATCCTACCCCCTTAGCTCTAGTCAGGCTCTGCAGGGAATCTGCCTTGGTGAGTTCTCTTGTGAAACAGCTGCCCCGCTGGGGGCAAGCACAGGAAACAGAGTTAGACCTAATAGGTACAGAAATGTGGGCAATAAAACCCAAATACATAAAAAGAAATGAACCAAAAATTTGACAGTGATTTTTCTTTAGAAATACAATTACAAGTATTTTAAATATTCTTTAAATGACTATACATTGTATTATGTGAAATTTAGCTTTCCTAGGTACCTTCTAAGCTTTCTCCCTACAAAATATTCTTATAATCTTGACTATAGCCTTACATATTTAACCACTACTCTTTACCACAGTAAAATCTCCACATGCCACCTCATTGCACACACACACACACACACACACACACACACACACACACACACACACATTTCTCCTCTAGAGAAAAGTTAACTATCAAACATTTCAATGCTCATCAACACCATTCCAACGGCCAATAAGCCCACAAGATAATGGTCAATCAACATCACTAGTCAAGAGCAAAGTGCAGATGTACAAGAAGGTACCATGTCTCTTCTGTTAGGACAGCTATAACTAAAAAGGTAGGTGAGTGACGATAAGAAGAAACTCAGACACAATCGGGGAATATAAATGGTGCAGTTCCCCTGGGAAACGGTTTGGCCATTGGTCAAGTGAAAGAGTTGCATTGTTACCTAGCAATTCTACATCGATGTAAAATCCTGCATCTGAATATGCATGACAATACTTTTTATCAACCAACAAAGTAAAAGCTACCAAAACATCCTCCAGCTACTGAATGAAATACATAAAATGCAGTATATTCATATGGTGGGTGGTTAAGCAACAAAATTGAACAGAGCATATGTATGCCACAATGTGAGTGAATCTTGAAAACACAAAACTACGCCTGGTCTGAGCTCCTTTTGAGTTTTAAAAAATACTTATTTTATTTTCTTGAGATTATAACACATTATCTTCATTTCTCCCTTCTATTTCCCCACTATAAATCCTCTCATATATGCCTAAACACTCTTTAAAATTCATGGCGATTTTTTCACGAATTGTTGTTACATACATATATGCATATGTATATAATATATATTCCTAAATATATAAATGCAATCTTCTCAGCCCATATAATGTTATTTGCTTGTATGTTTTCAGGGATGACCATTGGAAAACTCAGAAGGGGCTCAGACCAGGCATAGTGGTACACACCTGTAATCTCAACAATGGACAGATAAAAGCAGGGAGATTCCATGTTGAGGCTAGTTTGGGCTACCCAAAGTCTCTGCCCAAGAAAATCACTGCTGCTATCATCTCAACTGACAATAAGTGAACGCATAAACAAATGTGTTGATGTATTAAAAAAAATAGAAAACACAAAACTGAATGAAAGAAGTCAGGCAGTTTTAAAAGGTCAAATATTGTCAAGAAAAAGTCTACCCAGGAGAGGGGAACAGACTGACTGCTGAGGGGTAGATTTTTTTTTCTTGGGATGATGAAAAGGTTTGAGAACTAGATATTAAAGATAAAAACTGAACAAATCAGTGTCAGATCATGCTTAAAATTCACAAGCAAAACTCCCAAGACAGTCAGCGGCATGAAGACTTCTATGTAAAGTTAGTTCTTTATATTGCTCATACCAGTAGTGAATTGGGTTAGTGAAGACCCAAGGTGACCGTCTGGGATGCTCAGGCTCTCACAGGTATTAGGAGAAAATCTCTAACTGACTCAAGAGCAGCATGTAACCTTATTTCATGTAATACCTGTGATGACCTCTGGCTTTTCAAATGCTATTCCTTCCCTAACTGTGCATAAGACTCTTTGATTTAGAAATAGTAAAGTTCTTCTGAAAGGTGTTCCTATCTCTCCTGTATCTTTTACTGTAACTAATATTCAACTTTTCTGCATATTTCTCCTCTGCCCTCACTAATGAGCATTTGATACATATGCATCCCATTAGGGCTCAAATATAAAGCCTACCTGAGCACTAATGGTAAATTCCTATATGGCCTTTATGGCTTTAATATCTCTGTTCAGTAAAGAGACAAAGTTGTATGTGTGGGTGCGTGCATCTGTGTGTGTGTGTGTGTGTGTGTGTGTGTGTGTCCCTACTTACACCTACTCACAATATGATATATGTTCCTTTGGGACTGCCAGGAAGTCCCGATCACAGCATGGGTCACAACTGGGTTCTGAAAACAGTCATCATGAATACTACTGGCAACAGCTTAAAGAGGGGGAGCAGGAAACTTTCCACACCTAGTACCCTCCTCTATTTTCAGATCATGTGTTTACTCCAGCCCTTCTCTTTCGGCCTCCCCACCCCCAATCTCGGGACTCCTTTCTTGCTTCTTGGCCTCTACAGGTGTCAACACAATTTGAATACAGAAATCTGAAAAACTGAAGTGAGGATCTGCAAGAGAACACATGGTGTCTGTCTTTCTGGGTCTAGGGTACCTCACTCACTATAATATTCTCCAGCTACATCTATTTTCCTATAAATTTCATAATTTCACATTTGTATGGTGTTGAATTGGACTCTGTGATGTCTAAGCACCGCATTTTCATTAACCATTCATGGGCTGGTAGACACATGAGCTAACTCACTTTCCTAGCTATTGTGGATAGAGCAGCAGTGAACATCCAAGTACAGGCATCTCTGTGACAGGCTACATGGAGTCCTTTGGATATATGCCCAGGAATTGTGGCCAAGTCCTACGGAAGTTCCACTGCTAGTTTTCTGGGACATTCCATACTGCTTTCCATTATGGCTGTACCAGTTTACACTTCCACCAGTAGCGAATTAAGATCCCCCTTTCCTCTCATCCTCGCCGTCATTTTTGCCGTTTGTTTTCTTGACAATAGCCATTCTGACTGGGGTGAGATGGATCTCAAAATATGAAAGTGTTTGCATTTGCATCTCCCTGGTGACTAGCGATGTCGAACACTAGTGTTTATTAGTCATTTATATCTTTCTTTGAGAACTCTCTCTCTGCTCAGTCCCATAGCCTAGTCTTTAAAATTAGGTTATTATCTAATGTTTAGTTGTTTCAGTGTTCTGTATATTCTATGTGTTAATCCTCTGTCCAGTGTATATCCGGCAAAGGGAGGGAGGGGAATACTAGGTGTAGAGATGTTTAAACAGGGATGGAGTTGGGCATGGAGAGAAGGAGGGGGAAGGTTAATCAAAACTAAGAATTATAAAAAAATAGAGAAACCTATTGTTTTAGGCTTGCAGACTCAGAGGGTAAAAGCATTTGCTACCATGTCTGACGACCTGAGTTTGAATGCCAGAGCTCACATGGTTGAAGGAAAGAACTTCCACAAGCTGTCCTCTGACCTCCACACAGGCCATGACATGTGCATGCACACAGACACAGACACAGACACACACGAGAGAGAGAGAGAGAGAGAGAGAGAGAGAGAGAGAGAGAGAGAATGTTTTTTTTAAATCTTTTTAAAGAAACCTGTTTTCTAAGATAACTAAATAATACTATTTTTTAAAAAGAGTTAGTAGGGAAATGGCCTGCGTGGCAGATAATGCCGTGCCTAGAAGCCATGAGTAAGTAAACAAAAACTCCAGTGCCAGGTGTGGGGTGCCTTCATGTGAACTGGTGGTTAAGGGAGACTTCCAATACAATACAGACAGGCTCTTGGCACTTGGCTGTCTACCGGGACTAGGTAAGACACAACTGCTGAGGATCCCATACACACTGGCTGCAAGAAACAGAAATGAAGCTGGAACGAGGCAGGCAGGTTCCTCCCTGCCAGCTAGCTCCCATAGTACACCAAGGGGCTCCGTACAGGTTGCTGGGGGAGAAGAGGCTTCAACTTCTTAGAGTTGTGAACATGAAGAACTATAATGCCAACCTGCCTAGCAACATGCGCCCACTATGAGGTAACCAACTGCTGCTTGGTTGAAGTTGAGGCCCTCTCCACAGGAGAGAATCCATGCACGGTCCTATAAAACCAGCCCAAAACGGGGGGCTGGTGAAGTCATAGGCCCTAGGAAAGAGCTTACTAATGTTTAGATAAACTGACATAGCTAAAAATAAAAAACAATAAAAAAATAAAAAAAACACAGCCTTCTAATTATCTATGTTTATACATAGGCAAACACTACTCCCAGCCTAACCTGAGAAGTCTCTCTTTGCAGTGAATACTGGGACATGCAGAGACTCATGGCTGCTCAAAGTGCCAAGAACAAGTGACAGTTGAATGCTCAGCCCTAAATAAGACATGTAGACCTCCCCAGCTAAGGTTCAGGAAATGCTGCAGAAGAGGGAGCAACAAGAATGTAAGAGCCAGAAGTCAGGGAGGAGGCTGTGAAAGGTCATCTTCTGAGTCTGACACCGCCACTGCAATCAGCAGCAGTGGCTGAGGTTAGCTGCACTGAGCCTGCACAAGACTGGTCCAGTCAACTGTCAGTCATGGATGAGGGAGGGGCTTGTGGGGCCTTACCACTCCCTGTTGAACTATTGGTACTAGTAGATTCTAGGAGAGAAGGAGTCATTGTCTTCAGCCATGCGTCCATTAGGGAGCCCACCAGGTTCCAATGGCTAGTTCTAAAGCCATGATCACCCAGAGAGGTCTGTTTAAACTCGCTGGATCCCAAAATAAAATGATACAAATGTGAGATTTATAGGGAAGAGGGAGGGCTGACAGGGGTGGTAGGAAGGTAAGAGAGGGTAGGGAGTGAGAGTAATCAGAATTCATTATATACATGAATGGAATTGTTAAAGAACAGGTTTAATTAATAATAATAAAAAGACGAAGTTCAAATTTAGAAGTCTGAATGGAGGTAGTACTACTGCCCCTGGAAGTCCTAAGTCTCTAAATGAAATTCTCAGCACTAAGGGTAGACTACTCCCTATGTTTGTTGATCAAGAAGACTGTAGGAGCTCCTGAAACAATACAGGCTGTGGCCATTGCTCTTGGTTGCCTATCAGAACTAAGTGAAATCACTCTGTTCTGTTCCACAGCCCATTTTGTTGTGTGTTATCTTTATGCTCAGTTTGGCTTTAGTTCTCTGAATATTCTAGATATTAATCTTCTGTCATAGGTATAGCTGATAAAGATTTTCTCCAGACTCTGTTGATGAAGACACCATATATCCTACCTGCAGGACATGGAGAAATCAAGAAGAAACTGATTGGAAACTTATTTCTTGCTCTCTAGTTTCCATAGCACTAGTAGGTTCTCAGCAAGACACTGTGGGAGAAAAGTCAATATCTTACCAGCTAAGGACCATGCACCAGGCATGATCTGCTTGCTCATTGGTGCAAATAGTGACATTACTATGTGGGGGTAACCAACAGTACCCACTGCTTTCTGACTGGGTTTGAGGGATGCTCCATGGAAAGGTGTATGTGTCTGGTACTATACATGTGGTGAATGGGCTATAGCTGAGGCAGGTCACAGACCTACAGCAAAACCTACTGCCATTGTTTTGCTAACAGGACAAGTAGCCAAACTGCTATATAACTACATGCTTGCAACCAAAGACTACTCCTGCTCCCAGCCTTGAGCAGAGAAACTTCTTCATACAGTAAGTAGCATTTGATGGAAATACTTATAACTGGCTAAAAGTGCTGAGAATTAGTGACTGTTGAGTATTCTGCTCTAAAAGGAACATCTACATCATGACCTCCAAGGCCTAGGGAGCATCACAGAAGTCGGGGAAGAAAGAATGTAAGAATCAGAGGATTAGGAGACATGTTAGGAAACACTGTTTTCTGGCTATGGTGTGGCCATTATGAACACACAGCATCTGCAGATAACAATATGAGACCTGCACAAGACCTTCAGCATTCCATCCTGGATGAGGGAGGGGATTATGAGGGTCTACCACTCCCCGAGGAGCAACTGGCAGTTAAATGGTTCTGGGACTAAGGGAGTATAACTTCGTTCAGTGGTGTAGCTACTGATAAGTGTCCCAAGCTTCAGCAAGTGACCCCGTACTCATACTCATGTCAAGAACCCTAATTCATCTCGGTGGGTCCAAAGAAAGACGTGAAAGTAGGAGGAGGCCACGTTGGGAAGAAGTGAGTCAGCAGGAGCGGGAAAGGAATGAGAGAGGGTAATTATGGGTAGATATGACCAGAATACATTGTATATGTGTAAAGTTGTCAAGAATAATAATAAAATGGGAGCTAATATTTTTGAGCATTCCTTTAATGGAGTTGGGACCTACCATGCTAATTAATATGCAATTCCTTTAATCCTTTCATGTCCCTAAGAGATGGAGAGCTTACCTTGCTCAGTACTGAAGATGATTGGTGGATAAGTAAACACCTGTCTGGCTCCAGCTGTATGCTTATCCTTTCCTTCAAGCCCTCTGCCAGTCCTGCATCTGCATAGCTCTCTCCTTCTTTGAAGATACCTTTCACATGACAACTACTGCCACTAGCACGGGTCCGGTACCTCACTGATGCCATGCTCCCTCCACACAGGCTCTCTCTCTTGACCTTTACATTTTACTCCAACACCTTACCTTGTGATCCCTCCCATTCTCTAGACGTACACAACTAAAACAATCCAGATCATAGGATGGAGAGGCCATGGGAGTCTGAGCAACAAGCATGAAGAGGCTTTCCTACCTGTACAGCTGGCCTCCCTCCTTGCCAGGATTCTGGAATATATCTTCCTCATCGTCAGTACTATAGGATTTAGAACGTGATTTTGTAGTTTTCTGTTGGAAAAATCACATTAAACTTACTAATTCACCACATTAGGCACATTCACAACATAAAGAGATTGGACTTGATTTTAACACACACACACACACACACACACACAGGTGTGCATGCATATGCAGGCATGCACACAGAAAGAATAACCAATAGCAATCATTATATTACACCAGCAATGCAAAACTTAAGAGTTTCATGCCCAAAAGCCAGTTTCTAAGCCACAGAAAACTGACATCTTAGAAAAATTATATTAGTTGTATACTTTGCAAATGTCCAGAAGAGAGGGCCAAAATTAAAGTATCTATTTAAATAATTATAAGGAAAAAATGTCCTTATGTATAGAAGCTTACTATTGATAAGTGATAATAGGCAACTTTGGTTCTCAAAAAAGGTATGTATTAAGTAAAAAATAGAATGACTGCCATTCTACCTCCGATCAGCACATACTCAAATAGTTAGGTAAATCAAACTGCTCTTTTGAGTTTTTGACCCATTTTACGTTCTAGGAGTAAAATAAAAATTGCTACTCATAGGAATGAGCTGAAAGTCTCCAGAACTAATCTAGTATCTTCTGGACAGATTTTCGGGGGTGGTTCATTCTCACCTGGAGACTGCTCATTAGTTAGGCAACACCTTGCCCAATGAAACAAATGATGGAGATCCCATCATTGCTGAAAGCCTTGAGACCAAACATGCAGCTCCTACAAAGGTTAGCCATCTAGATAGTCTACTCTGGACATCAGAGAAGTGTGGCTTTGAAAATGAACACTATCCCCAAGTCACCACAGGATCACATCCGATTCCAGATTTTCTCATTCCCGAAACTGAAGACAAGCTACAAAATACCCACTGTACTGACAGTGAGGAGCTACTTCGAACCTCCTCAGGAATTACTTTTGTCCTGAGAACTTCAGATATGGAAGCCCTAGTGTTCAAATTTCCATTCAAGGCTAGCTTTTCAACCAAGCTAGTGGAGTAGCAAGCCCCATCAAGCTTCCTGCTATACTTCAAAAGTAGTGTGTAAATACTACCCATTCTATAGGATTCTTATTATTTTAATGGTTAAATGAGATGACATAAAAAGCCACTTTGCAATCCATTGATTTTAACTTTCTATGTAAATTATTACTGGTACTTACTAAAATAATTCATAAACAATCTCATGGACAGTCTACTATGATCACCAGCTGTGTGAAAACATTCACTCTTTGGTAGCTGGAATGCTTCTGAAACATTTACCTCAGAAGATCATTTTTATTACAAGATACAAAAAATTAAGAAATTAATAACTAAAGTCAGTGTTGTGACATACACCTGTAATCCAAGCTCTTGAGAGGTGGAGGCAGGAGGTTCAGTGGGAATGTAAGGCCATCTCGGGCTACACAGCAAGATGCTTCCTCAAAAACAAAACAAAGAATGATTAATGATGATTATTTTTCTGGCACAGTTTTGATATATGATATACATGATTGTGGCTATTACACCTAGAACCTATTTTCATCATATTTTTTTGTTTCATGTTTTGTATGTTAAGCTCTTCAGAGATCAGCCCCCTGTGGCTACACACCTGCCCATTATGCAAAAGAGTCATGGCTTGCTTAATCACTCTTTATGACTGAACAGTTGGTTCTTTATTTTTTTATTGCTGTAACTAATTTCCCTAAATTATCTTACTTATAGACATGAAATTCCAGATAGAACATCCCTTACAATAGTAGAAAAGGTCTCATCAAAACCCTCAGATAGTGTTAAATTCATCACCCAATAACTGATTTCCTTCATTAATTTTTAAAACTACATTTAGTTTATGTGTGCATATCTGTGTGGTGCCACACATGCATGCCACAATGTCGTGGGTAGCTGTTTGAGCCATGACCTGAAGCACCACCCCTAGTGAGGCAGTTGTAGCTGTTACACCTGCCTATGACTTTGAGGTACCTGCCCCTGGGGCATGGCCACCAGGGACCCCTAAGGCCTGGGATGCACATATGCCTGCTCTCTTGGCTACTTTGTGGTTTTGAATGCTGAGATCTTGGACCAAGTCATTCAGTGTGGGACAGAGCGCTCAGCTTTCCCGGACCCTACAATAAATCATCCATGGTTGTGAGTTTATTCCCAAATAAACTCCTTTGATCATTAAATAGACTCAGTGGATTAATCCCATTATCTGGCACCCAACATGGGGCATGAACCCATGACCCTGAGATTAAGAGTCTAATGCTCTGCCGACTGAGCTAGCCAAGGACAGTCTGTCAGAGTAACTTTATCTTTTTCCACCATGTAGGTCATGAGAAACTCAGGTCATCAGGCTTGGCAACAAACACTTTACCCACTGAGCTCTCTCACTGGCCTAATGACTGATATTCTGTATAATATTTTCACCTCTTTATTGAGGTGTTATGTATATTTGCAAATGATTTCCACAAAGTGAAAGCACTCCAACAAGGAAGTAGACTGCTACCTACTCTGTAAAATCCTTCTAATCTTCCCACATGGTCCTTACTTTCCCCTCAAAGGTAACACCAGTAATTAATAACTACCCTAACTTCTACCCTAGAGCATTTTTTACAGGGTTTTCATTTCATACAAAGATACTCACACTACATGCACTCTGAGTTTTACTTCTTTAGTTCAGATCATGTTTGAAAGATCATATCATTGCACATAGATAGAACTGTGTCCTTTTTGTGGCTGTCCACAGGTAAATTTGCCACATTTTAATTGATTCTACAGTTAATAAGCATTTGGGCAGTACAAATGCTACTGTTAACTGTTGTTTCTGTCTTGATCATAAACCCAACAGTGGAGCTGCTAAAAGATAAGATTGTCACACAGTGTGCCAGAGTGGTTTCTGTTCCGCAGCAGAGTGAGTACATGTTGCTCAGCACTCCAACACTTTGCTCTTTTTATGCTATCTATCACAGTGTTCATGGAATGGCAACATTAACTGCAATTTGCTCTTCTTTTCCCTGCCATGTGCTATCTGCTTTTACAATGGGCGGATTTAAGCTTTTGGTTTGGTTTTGTTCTTTGGAAATGCGAACTGCCTGTCTTCTTACTTGTAGAAATGATTCAAGTACTGAGAATATGAGTCCTTTGTTGGATATGTTTATTTAAAAGACTTCCAAAATGCAACTTGATTTTTGATACTTTTGATTAACAGTGGTTCTAAATCTCAATGTCTTTTAAATTTCAAACTTTTCTCCTTCAGACATCCTTTTGATGAACTCTTCAGTCATTCCAAGGTCATTATAATACAATGTCGCCCTGCTACTTATAGACTCTTCAAATTAACTAAATTATGCACATTTACCACCATTACTATGTACATACCTTGTGTTTCCCAAAGTTGGTCATCAGGGATCGTCCATGGGACTTCTTTCCACTTTCTTTCACGTCCAAGTTCTGCATAAATAAAAAGCATAATACAATGATTTGTCTTTCTTTTTGTTCTGCTTAGCTCTGGTGGCAGAGGGACCCTCTCTTCTCTTTCCCTAGTTCCTTTCTTCCTGCTTCACACTTCTGACATCTAGCTCTTAGCAACAGCCAGCTCTGCTGGCCCTCCATTCCTATTCACCATGTGCCTAAAATCAGAAAGTGGTGTTTTCAACATCCCAAATGGAGATAAATCATTTCCAGTTAAGAGGAGTTTTAATTTTGGAAATTAACCAGAATTGGATAAAAGCCCAATCTGCTAAGTACAGCAAATGCTCACACTGAACACTGTTGTTTGGGATTTTAAAATATTATAAATAAAACACAGTCATATGACTTTCGTTCATTTAAAGAAATCACTGTGTGCTTATCTATATAGTAAAAGCATTGCCCTGGTAGTAAGCACTGGGGTGTGGAATTTTAGCCTCTGAAGATTTTTCAAATGGGTTAATTTTCCAGGCAGAGGTGGTAAGCAAGTATCCTCTTGTGTCAGCCCACATGTGGGAGTAAGGACAGAAATGCTCCATTTAAAGGGTTCAGATGCTTTTTCAGTTATGTTCCTGAAGTTCATTGTGTGGAGACCTGCAGACCCCACCCACCAAGGATTCCAGCTGTGTAGAAAGAAAAACACCAATAGAACAAAGGTGGGTAAGCAAGCCACTTACAATAAAGAAGTTGCAAGAAGTGTCTGCTAAAGCCATAGACAGATATCACAAGTGATTCACGGGAGAGGTGGTAAGGAAGAGCCCAGGAGATGGCTGGTAGAAAAACCCACCCAAAAATTGGTAAGGGGTAGGAACCAGGTGCTTACAGGGGGATGTTCACTCACCCTTGACTACTTTATGTGTGTATATTGCCTGTGAAGACCTGGTAACACTGATCACTAACTGTTCAAACCATGTGGATTAGGAAGGTAGCTACAGTGGACACTATCACAGAATTGGCATTACTCTCCCTAAGCTAAGAGAAACAGTATTATCACCAAAGCCATGACCCTTCTCTAGGTCTCCATTTTCTCATCTGTAAACAGGAGAAGAGTGAGCCAGTTAACCTGTGAGTTCTTTGGTACGTCTAAGAGCCCATCAATTGGTAGGAGGACTATGTCATTTATTGGCCCAACTAAGATGATTTAAGAGTAAAAGTGGGCATATTTAATAGGACACCAGGCCAACAGCACACAGCAGAGCTGTCTCATGTAATTGGAGATAAAAGTCATTGACTGAAGTTGGTACTTTCTGTACCCCAGGACAATACTAAGTGTGTTGCATACATTCTCACTTATTTTGCAGAAGGATTTTGTTTCTCAAACTTTACAAAGACAGACAGAGAAGTTTGAGAAGCATTTCACAAAGGAAAGGTGCTTAGAAACCAAAGAGAAGGGTACATTTTTCCTTGTTTAAGGGAGAGTTCAAGGGGAATTATCTACCTGTTTCAGGTGTGTGTTTAAGCCTTCATGCGTGGCCTTGAGCAGAGCCCTCACTGTGAAACTATCAGGGTCTTCTTTGTCTCGAATTTGAGACTCCCTCAACAATGATTCCAGTTTTTTCCGTATGAAGGATTCTACTTGGTGCTCAGTAGTCCCGTTACTCTGGAAAAAAAAAAAAATCAAGTAATATAAACAATCCTCTGAGAAACAGACTAGTGTAGAAGATCCCTTTAGTCCAAGACAACACTGAGTATATGATCTCATGAACTCTCAGTAACCTGTAAGAAATTAAGATATTCCTTGAACAATTTTGATCCCCCTCATCAAAAAACTCTGCAAAGCACCCGATTATCAAAAATCCCGCTCTCTGTCAGTAGCTCCCCATTGGCTTACTGGTCCCCACACATGTGTTCAACACTCTTCACACTTACAAAGTCTTACTCTATTTCATTTCAGTGATGTGAGAAATTAAGTAATTTGTTTAATGTTTACAGAGATAGCCAGTAAGTGAGGCAAGATTCTAAACCATTCCTTCCTGAGATGTCAAGGTCTCAGCAGAGGGCAAGCCAGGGAAACCTTCTGGAGATTGGGCTTTCTAAACCTATGTGGTTACAACTGAGCAAAAATGTTATTTTTAAGAATGACTTCCTTCACTGAGAGGCAAAGAATGCTATGGGAGTTTTCAAGGTTGCAGACAATTCTGAGACAAAATTTCTTTTGGTCTCCAACTCCTTGAAGTCACTAGAGGGTACACAGTATACCTTTGATTACAATTATTTTGAAAATCACAACCAATTTCAAGGCTTTCAGAAAACAAAGCAATGCCAATATCTTAGACGGCTTTTAGGTGGTCAAGGCACATCATTTCCTGGAAATCTCACACAGCACAGTGTCTAGCCTCCTCGTCCTCACTGGCCAGTGGCCCCAGGCTGTGTGCACTGCCCCCTGCTGGTGAACTGCTTTTGCCCCTCCCTTTGTCCAGATCTGCTCCACAGATTACTCAACCAGTTGCCAAAGACCAGCCCACCCCAGGCATGCAGGGAGTGATACCTTTCCGCACAAACATTTCCCACATTATTTATTACTAGAAGGCCCGTCTATCTGACTTCTGTAGAATACATAGCTCTCTAATTCTGAAGGTATTTCACAAAATCCTGGAAGAGAAAGGCAATAGAAGCATAACAGGAAATTTTAGAAAGGGGAACACTCCTCCACTGCTGGTGGGAATGCAATCTTGTACAGCCACTCTGGAAATCAGTATGGCAGTATCTCAGAAAATTGGGAATCAACCTACCTCAAGACCCAGTAATACCACTCCTGGGCATATACCCAAAGGATGCTTAATCATACCACAAGGACATTTGCTCACCTATGTTCATAGCAGCATTATTCATAATAGCCAGAACCTGGAAACTACCTAGATGCCCTTCAACTGAAGAATGGATAAAGAAAATGTGATCCATTTACACAATGGAGTATTACGCAGCGGTAAAGAACAATGTCATCATGAAATTTGTAGGCAAATGGATGGACCTAGAAAAAAATCATCCCGAGTGAAGTAACCCAGACCCAGAAAAACAAATATAGTATGTACTCGCTCATAAGTGAATATTAGATGCAAAACAAAGGATAACCAGGCTACAATCAACAACCTCAGAGAAGCTAAGTAAAGAGGAGGACACTAAGAGGGACACACATGGATCACCCCAGAAAGGGGAAAGGGTTAAGATTTCCTGGGTAAACTGGGAGGGGGGAATAGAAGGAAGGGGGTGGGAGAAAATAGGAGGTGGGAACATGTGGGAGAGACAAAGAGGGAGAGCAATGAAAGAGATATCTTGACAGAGTGTACCATTAAGGGGATGGGGAGAAGTCTGCAGCTAGGGAAAACCCCAGGAACTCATAAGATTGTCCCAAGCTGAGACTCATAGCAATGGTGGAGAAGGTGCTTGAACTAGCCTTCCCTTGAACTCAGATTGCTGTCTACTCTAATTGTCATCATAGAACCTACATCCAGTGGCTAATGGAAGCAGATGCAGAGACCCACATCCAAGCACTTGGAGTTCAATTGAAAAGAGAGAAGAAAGGTTATAAGACCCGAGGGTTGTCATCATAGAACCTACATCCAGTGGCTAATGGAAGCAGATGCAGAGACCCACAGTCAAGCACTTGGAGTTCAGTTGAAAAGAGGGAGGAAAGATTATAAGAGCTGGGGGGTGGGGGAGGCGGTCAGAGTCATGATGGGACAAACCACAGAAATAGCTGACCCAAGCTAGTGGGAGCTCATGGACTCTGGACTGACAGCTGGGAAGCCTGTATGGGACCGCACTAGGTCCTCTGAATGTGGATGACAGTTGCATGGCTTGGTGTGTTTGTGGGTCCATGGCAATGAGACCAGGACTTATCCCAGGTACACAAACTGGCTTTTTAGAGCCCATTCCCTATGGTGCAATGCCTTACTCAGCCGTGATGCAGAGGGGAGGTGCTGGTTCCATTCCCAACTTGGTATGCCAGACTGTGCTGACTACCCAAGGGAGGCCTTACTATAAGGAGGGGATGGGGTGAGTTGGGGGCAGGTGGGGGGAGCGGGAGAAGAGAAGAGAGGGGGAACAGGGGTTGGTGTGTAAAAGAAAAGAAAAAAATTTAAATAAAAAAGATTATTTTAAAAAAAAAAAAAAAAAAGAACACCTGTGCCAGGATGGATTGCTACATTTCCCTGTACTTATAAAACATAAATTAACGTGTTTAACATATCCAGTTAACAATGCATTCCACCCATTATAGAATCAGGCTCTGAAGGAAACACAAAGATGAAAAAGAGCTTGCACTTGCTCTCAGAAGTGAGCAAATACAGTCCACCAGTCACAGGATGCTAGGAAGGACATGCCACTCCTCCTGGGTAGCACAGATGGAGCCAGAGAAAAGGTCTGACCAGACAGCTAAGTGTTCAATGGTGAGGAAGGGAAGGACTTCCTGTGATACACAGTCTAAACAACCATTTAAATGGGTCAGTCATGTCCTAGAGCAGGAGTTCAGAGAAAAGGGAAGGACTTTGGGGACTGAAGGGACTTGAAAACCAGAAGATGGGGCAGCCAGAGTTCTGCATAAATAATACTTTAGGAATAATAGCAATTTGGGAGCGTATGCCAAAGGAGGACAGGAGTCTGGAAATCCAGACACACCAGGTACCATGGCAGGCACTAATTAGTACACAGGCAAGGGTGCTGTGGGATATAATAAGGATCACAGAGTGTTTGGAGGGGGAACTCATTCTGATTGAAACAAACTCGTACTGAATTTCTGCCATATGCTAGGTAACAAACACTAATAAGGATCAACCCACTGTCACAGTCCTGGGTGCCACGAGAACTGCTCATACCAGTCAGTGTGAAGCAGGCATGTGGGGTACCACTAGCGCACAGAGGAGGGGCACTCCACCTGTCTTGGAAAATCAGCTTGGCATGAAGAAACATGAAGCACTGTATCTTAAAGGGGAAGAACATAGATTTACTGTGAGAGCTGTAATAAATGACTCAAATTTGGCATCATGAAACAACAAATTCATTTCATCATTAGTCTGGAGGACAAAAGTTTGGAGCAAGGTAGGGCCACAGTCCCTGTGGAGTTCCAGGCCCTTGCCTCTTCTCACCTACAGTCACTCCCTGCATTCCCTGGCTTATGAGACCATAGCAGTCTCTACCTGGGTCTCCACATCATCTTCGCCTATGTGTTCCCGTCTGTTGGCCTTCTCCTCTTCCTGGAACACTTGGCATTGAATTGAAGCCCACTGGGTCAAGCCCGGGATAGTCTCCTCTCAAGATCCTTAACTGAAGAGAGTTAGGGTTGTGCCCTTGATTGGGCTTCAGCACCCGGAATGTTCCGGCCAGTTTATCTTTTATCCAGACCACGAGCGCTTTCTTCGTTATTGGCAGTAGGTCTGCTTCACTTTTTCCCATCCGTGCAGTCACTGGAGTAAATTACCTTCATGTCCTTCGCCCTTCCCTTTGTATTTACAGCTTGCCCAACTGCTTAGCACGGGAGGCCTTGCTTCCAGCTGGTCAGTTTCTGACCCTTTGTCCCCGCGACTCATCAGCTCCAGCTTGGACTTGAAGAGACAGGCATGCAACTCTTCCTTTCGCCTGAGCACTTGATAGCTACTGCAAGGCTATTAATTAACTACTTCCAATACTGTTGTGTATCAGGGACAGGCAACGCCCAAGCACAAGAAAGAGCTGAGGAACAGCAAGTTAGTGGATAGGTCAGAATATACATATTAACAGACTGGGTGAGTTTAGGGTATCCCCCCAAACCATGATAAGACTAACATCAAAAGTCAGAGATCACCACATATAATGACAACATAATCATGAAGCTTAAAATATTGGGAGAATTACGAAAATGGGCCAGAGACACAATGTGAGCACATGCTGTGGGGAAAACTGGCTGATAGGCTTTTTCGGTGCAATGTCCAAGCAAAGCCACTGATTAAAGACGCAATATCTGTCTAATGTAATAAACCGAAGCTCAAAACAACATGGGGTGCCTGTCTGGAAAGTGCAAGTATGACTCTGCACCGGGCCACCTTACAAAGCAAAGTCCTTAAACAGCTCATTATCTGAA
Source organism: Peromyscus californicus insignis (assembly GCF_007827085.1). Classification (NCBI taxonomy): domain Eukaryota; kingdom Metazoa; phylum Chordata; class Mammalia; order Rodentia; family Cricetidae; genus Peromyscus; species Peromyscus californicus. The sequence goes on from NW_026294617.1 coordinate 42,613,400, forward strand.
CCATTCAACACCTTCTAAGGGAGGCACTCGGGCCTGTCAAGTCCCACTCATAATGACACAGACAAAGACTCAGAAGCTCATCCAAACACAGCCCTATGGATGATGATCCCGGGACAATCCGTAACACTTCCTTAGCAATGCAGTAGCCACTCCTTTTTACACTATGGCAGAAAGAGATGAATTTCTGAGTTGAGTTGTTACTGAGTTGGCTCATATTTTAAACAACCACCATTCCTCCTATAAAATGTGGAAAACGGTCTGAAATCCCTCTGCAGGAAACATTGAGTATGTTTCACTTAAGGCCATGAGTGGACCCAACAAAAGAGCTGTAAGATCTCGAACTTCTAGCATCCTTGATCAAGTACTCCTGAGCTTGGAGGGGAGGGCCTGTGGGGATAGAAAGAGAACTTGCAAGAGAAAGCTTGCAAGAATGCCTGGAATGCCCAGAGCCAATCACAGAGGGCTCCCTACACCATCCACTTCTTTTCCTTGCTCAGGGCCTCCCAGGAAGCTGGACACAATGAAGAGCTGGACTGTGGGCATGTCAGAAGAACAGGACTAAAGCTACAAAGACCAGGATGGCAGGTGCTGGGGGAATAACAAATGCCTAACACAAGAGCTTATAATTCACCTCACATCCTCTAGATGTGGGAGTTTGCCAAAGGAACGAGAGGTTGCCTGGTGATCTTTCTTCCTTTCTGTGATTTTCATCACTACAAAATTTGCAGCCACAAGGAACAAAGAAATACGCAGCTGAGGTTTCATTACTGTGTTATCATTCAGTCCTGGAGCCCAACAGCACTCACTGACAGACCATTCAGACAGACACCTGACCTCAAGACTTATGTGCCACTGTGCAGCTGTGGTAGAGACCGAAGCTGAGAGCCATGTGTATCTCATTCTATTGTTCTCTGGCCCAGAGGAAGGAGGCTGCAGTGGAAAAGAGAGAATTGTCATTTAACACGGTCAGCAGCAGTTTCTCCCTCATTCAGTTTTCTGAGAAAATGAGTCCAATCTAGGAATCTCTGTCATCCATCAATGGATTAAAAAAAATAATAACAAATGAACACATTCTCTCCTTTTCCCCCAGCATATTTTTCCTAAAGCATCATTTGGAAAGAAGGATGCCCCACAGCAGTCTAGGAAGGAGATGGAGAGAGAGAGAGAGAGAGAGAGAGAGAGAGAGAGAGAGAGAGAGAGAGAGAGATTGAGCCAGAGAACACTGATGTTTCACTAGACACTGGAGTCACCAAGGCAGTGGGCAAGACTCCCAGGTAATACCCAGACCAGTGTCACAGTCTTCGGGCTGGGGCACAGGCATTAGCACTTCTGAAAGCTCCTTGCCATACCAAGATGCCACTGAAGTTAGGGGCCTTCTCTTTAAAAATGAAACCAGAAAACAAGATACAGGGCCATCTCTACATCCTCAGATGCCTTTTCTTCCCTGCTCAGTGCCGGACTCTGGCAATAGAAAGAAAATGTATTAGCTGCTCCATCGATTGCCTTATGAAGCTTGGAGCCCATTTCCTGAAGGCATGGAGGGAGCACAGCTGCTTTTAAGCTATCCGAGTCTGCATTCACTTCGGCCCTCACCTGCCAGTTCCATTACTTCCCATAAAACGTGTTCAAGAGTCATGTCACAGAGCAGAAAGAACTGGAATCTTGCAGGTCACCTCATCTAGTCCTTATAACTTGTTGCCAGGATATGACCTGTTGCTCAGCATGTATCATTTCATCTCAGAGTGGACACGGGAGTAGCAAGGCTTCAGAGCCACAAGAGGCAGCTCATCCATTCTATGAATGCTGTTATGTTTGAGACTAACAATGCTCACCAGTCTTCTTAAAATGTCTCAGAGGAAAGATGATGAAGTTGCAACTATAGTTGTGGCGAGGGAAAATGATTAAAATGTTCAATGAGAGACAGAGTGAATAATGGTGTACAGTATAATGGAAAACAATGGGGGTGCAGGGGGCTCAATTTGTGCTGGAAGGCTTGGTGTTTATGGGACGAGCTTCATGCAAGAGGGAGCTGCTGTTCATGCCCAACAGCCTGGCTAAACAACAGATTCAGAGAGTTTTAAGAAAAATAACTGAAAAGTTCAACAGAAAGAGAAAAAATAATCAATGAAGTTGAAATTCAAGAGTGAGGAGCCTGTGCTACCCACTGGCACAGGGAGCTCCCCTAGCTGTGAATAATGGTGATCGGGCTGCCTGAAATCAAATCCGCTAGATTATTGCATTGTGGCTGGGAGGAAATTGTCCCTTACGTCTCTGAGCTGTGTGATTCTTGGGTCACTGAACACATTGGCTGTACCCTGTGGCTTACATTATCACGAACCAGATTTTCTCTGTTGCTGAAGCTACAAAGGCATACAAAACCGAAGCTTAGACAAGTCAAGTACAGCAGAAAACTCATCGCATAAGCAAAAAACGTCAAGGGTTTGAACAGCTGACAGACTAGGAGAAAGCCTGCCTCCTGCTCAGCAGGGAATGTTGGGTGAGCCGCTATACCTGCTCTACTCTTTGCCTTGGGGTTTATTCTGCCTAGAACTTTCTCCCCATATATTAACCTGGCTAATTTTTTTCTCTTCAGATCTTTAGTTAAATGTAACTTTTAAGGAAAGTTTCATGTCGACAACACCTCTAAAATTCGACACACAGACACACAGACACACACACACACACACACACACACACACACACACCTTTTCCCTTTAGCACTTATATCTAACATACTATATATTTCACTTATTTGCCTTGTTTCTTATCTGTCTCCTTTCTCTTTGATTAATGCTTAAACCCCAGGAAGACAAGAACTTTCATCTATTTTATTCACTCCAATATCATCTAACACCAACAACAGTGATGGTACATCTCCAACAGGAAATGCCCAGTAAAAATTGGTGATGTGCATAAAATATCTTTATAAGCTCATGAAAGTTAATGTTCTGGTGTCTATAAATTGTGTGCAAAGCTTTATGCACTACACTGATTTAGATATGGCTTATAAATCTAACCACAATACTTCCAACCTACAGTAGAGGTTAAGAGCTTCCTTTATAGAAATGGTTTTGTGAGTAATGGCTGGTACCTACACTGTACTTGGTTTTGTAGAAATATGAACAACCATCTTTAAATCTGCCACACAGATAAGATTTCCTGCTGTCCAGTGGAGTATAAACTGACTAGTTACAATAGAATACTCTCAAATTCTAAACAGGACATTCACTGCCTTTTCTCAAAAGAGCTCAAAAATAGAGAAAAGGGGTTGTATAAGAACTTTATATATTTCTACTAAAAATGTTGTGTATGTGTTAGCATTATTTTCTTCTTCAATGTATAACAAGGAAGCCTCTGTAAAGCCTTTTAAATGGGGTGCTCCCTAGCTCTATTCAGGTCAAATGAATGGTCATGACTATCTTTGTGGAGCCATGTTCTAAAGTATTTGTCCATACCAGAGCCTAGAAAGCAGCCAGGAAACTAAAGGCACAAGCAGAGACCCCTGAAGGTTACACATGCAAATGTTAGTTTCCACAGAGCTGTGTCTACAATGAAATTTCGTAACCACAGATATTTACTGTCGAAAAGTAGAGTTTTGCCAAGTATGGTGACATGAGCTGATATCCTAGCTGTGCAGGAGGATCGGCAAGTTCAAGGCCAGCCTTGGCAACAAAGTGAGGCTGTGTCCCTAGATAAAAAGCCAAAAGAAGGCTGGGGACATAGTTCAGTGGTAAAGTACTTGGCTAGCAAACAACAGGACCTGCTTTCAACCCTGAGTACCACACACACACACACACACACACAAACCTCTCAACAGACTCAAAGGAAAACTGATAAGGCCAAATGGACCTAAGAACTAGATCAACTTGGCTCGCATGTGGTAGGAGATGACAGCATTGTCACAGTAACAGTAGCTAAAGCTTCTACCTCCCATATTCAGAGGACAGCATCCCCCACACAGCTAATATGCATGGGCTTCTGCTTCCTCTGTCAGATGGTAGACTACACAGCAAGTAACTCAGAGATCTGAAGGACTATATGCAAAAGAGTGAGAATCTGAAAAGCATGGTTTATTAAATAAGACTTTATCCACAATCAGAAGGAATCAGTTACAAAGATAGCAAATACATAGAAAAGCATATATTAAAAAAAAACTAATGCAGTTGCTATATTTTCAGTTAAGAAGCTACCTAGGTTTTTGTGATCTATTAGTTATGGGTATTTAACTGAGTTAATAGAAACTACTGACAGGGAAGAGATGAATTCAGATCACCATTTTCTCTCTCTTCAAGCTGAATCTTTGCTATTTCCCCCCTTCAAAGCACTTTAAAGGCAAGAAAGAAATGTCTATGGAGACTTCAGCTGTCATTAAGCTCTTGTCTCCTTTGAAAATGATGTCAGCTCCTGCTGCCACCTCTGAGGTGAGGCATCAGAGTTAGTGTAATTTAGAAGATAGTGTCTTGTTGTAACAACATAATTGTTGGATTCTGGGTAATGGTGTATATTAGGAGAGATTATACAAAATGTATCTGGGGACAGAATAATGGTTCTGATGTCCACGAAGTACCACTTTCCTGTAGAAATGAAACTATACAGCAAGCCCTGTACTGCTTTGGGCTTGTCATGTGGCACCAGAAATCATGTGACCATTGACAGTGACAGGGACAGCATTTCTTCAAACCTTAGGATTTTGCAGGTTCAAACTGAACCCCCTCCACCACCTGTCAAAACACTGATCTTCTGAACACAGGCTCCTTCCTGTAAGAAAATGTCCAGATCCCAAGTCAGATGGCTCACCTCAAATGCCACTCTGTTGAGGATGCAGCCAGTTAAACATCCAGCCAAGTGTCCCACTCTAGGAAGGGCTGAGGGATCACTGAGACCAAGGCATATTTTCTTGGTGAGGGGTTTGGAATCTTAAAAGAGCAGACCCAGGTGCAGCTGGGTCCTGGAGCCAGCCTAAGGTACCACAGTGGGCAGCCAGTATTTGGAAGGGGAGGTAAAGCCACACCTACTCATGTTCATAAAGAAGATTGACAGTCCAACCACGGTTTGACTCTCAGCCCTATTAAAACATGTGTGTTTGTCCCTGGGAAGAGGACGGATGGTGTGGTGGTTTGAATGAAAATGGTTCCCATAGGCTTATAGGTGGTGGCACTATTAGGAGGTATGGCCTTGTTGGAGTAGGTGTGGCCTTGTTGGAAAAAGTGTGTCACTGGGGGTGGACTTTGAGGTTTGAAATGCTCAAGCCAAGCCCAGTTGTCTCTTTCTTCCTGCTGCCTGTGGATCCAGATGTAGAACTCTCAGCTCCTTCTCCAGCATCATGTGTACCTGCATGCTGCCATGCTTCCTGGCATGATGAAACAGACTAAACCTCTGAAATGTAAGCCAGCCCAAATTAAATGTTTTCCTTTATAAGAACTGCCATGGTCATGGTGTCTGTTCACAGGATAGAAACCCTAAGACAGAAGGGCTCACCACTAACCCACCTCACCTCTCAGTTCTAAGGCATAGACTCCTCCACTCACTCACTCTCTCACCACACTGCTGGGTGCCAGCACACAGAGTCATTTTAAAAGAAGATCCTTTCACACTACAGACACCATATTTGTGGAGAGTCCAACACAGCACCGACTTAGGGCCCCATTCCTTCTGTGGTACGTGAAGGGCAAAAAGAGGGCTGAGCCTGCAACTCACGTAATGGAGCTTGAACTTGCACTCATCTTCAATTTCATCTGCGCTGTCCTCATCAGAAACTTCTCCTTCCTCTGCATCATCTCCAAGGTGATAAGGCAACTTCTTGCCCTGAAATAGATCAAAACATCCCATTTGAAAATGAATAGAAATCCATAACATTCCCCAAAGTAGAGGCAAACCAGGTGTCCGTTAACAGAGGCATGGACACACAAAACCTGCTCTTCTCCTATGGACTATTGCTCAACCTTCTAAAAGAACAACACCCTCATACACATTATAAAATGGGGGAACCTGGAAGTTATTATGTCAGATGACGTAACCAAAGGCAAACCTTGCATGGTTCCACTTGCATCCGGTATCCAAACAGTAAACCCAGTGAGGGAACACAGAACGGTGATGGAAACGGGAGGTAGGAAGCAAATGGCTCTTCTGAATGAATATGGAGCTTTAGCTTTCCAAGATGAAAAGACTCGGACTGTATAACATTCTGTCTATTTTTAACAATACCGAATTATACAGTTAAGTAATTAAGGGGTAAGGTACATTTTCTGCTCTATGAACCATATTTTTTTTTATAGAGAAAACTGAATACAAAATGAAGTGTCTATGCAATGACCCATCATTACTTCAGACTGACTGGAAGGCAGATAGTCTGGAAGAAAGACAAAATAAAGATGAGAAGAACTTTTTATCCTAAGGCTGTCATTACCTTAAATTAAATGAAATCAATTAGTAATACTGTATTTTTAAAAACCAGACCAATGTCTCTTTAAAAAGGCCTGACTCCTGACAATATGCATCACCCCATCTGATTGTACGACTTTCACAATCTGGGTATTGGTGTCCCTCATTTGCTGGAACCTGATACTATGGGTATTGTCGCTGACAGCATGAAGAACTCGGGCCTCTGGGAAGTTACTGAATGAGGACGGGTCCCCTAAGTTGCTTGTCTCTTCCATCATGGAAACATACCTATGAGGAGCAGACCCTCCTTCACCAGACACTAAACATGCCAACCTAGCTCACAACTATAATCCTAATACTTGAGAGGTTGACAAACGAAGACTGAGGTCAATTGGAGACCAGTCTAGCTATATAGTGAGTTCCAGGCTAGCCTTGACTACAGAGCGAGACATAGGCTAGGGTGTGGAAGAGAGGGAGAGAGAGAGAGAGAGAGAGAGAGGGAGAGAGGGAGAGAGAGAAGAGGGGAGGGGAGGGGAGGGAGGGGAAGAGAAGGGAATTATAAAACCTGGAAGTTGGACTTTTCAGCCTGTAGAATAGAGAAATAAACTTCTTTGTTTTTAAGTTACTCAGACTAGGGCATCTCCTTTTAGCAGCCCAAAGTCACCATGGCCCAGAGCAGCCTGCTATCCTCAGTGGGCAGAGCTGCCCTTGGCTGCTGCCTGCTGGTGCCTCTTTGCATCCAGTCCTTTCTTCACAGGACCACTATGTAGCTTACACAACAGTCCTCAGGACCAGGCCACTCTCCAGTCACCAGTACATTTCAGAGATCAGGGACCTTTGACAGGGAAAAACTCTCATAAGATGGGAAAAGATTTGAGCTACATAGCATACAGTCCCAAGCATCCATGGGAGATGGGCTCTAGAACACTTCTCAGACACCACATCCTAAAGATGTTCAAGTCTTTGCTACAACACAGTTTTGTATTTGCACATCACCCTGTATATCCTCCTGTTTACCTCAAATCACTTCTAGGCTATTTATAATATGTAAAGTAACATAAACACTATATAACCTAAAGAAATGAAACCTGTGAGGCTCAGTTCACACACAGGAGGAGGACTGCCTATACTCAATAGATCACAGTGATCTATAAGATCACCGCAGAATAATTTGGAAGTAGATACAGTCAATTGTTAGGAATACATAGCCAGGGCTGGAGAGATGCTCACAGGATAAAACACTTACTTCACAAGCCTGGGGATCTGACTTTGGACCCCCAGAAGCCACAAAAAGCAGGGTGTCATTAGCTTGTGTCTATAACCTTGGGGCTTCTATGGCAAGATGGGAGATGAGACGGGAGAACCTCCGGAAACTCACAGGGCTGCCTCAGACAAGTGGAAAACACACACTGATACCTGTAGTTGTCCTCTGACCCCCACCTGTGTCACACAGGCACACGCACAAACACACACATGTGTGCACATGCACACACATACAAAATGTTTTTAAGGGTAAGTACCTCTATGGGTTTCTCCGCTTCTTCTATATTTCCCAACTTATATTCAGAAAAAGTTAAAAAGGAGAAGAAGCCAAGAGAAGGCAAGTCCCGGGGGCCTGATAAGAGAGAGCTCTGAGGTAGCTATCTACATCGGGAGGCTTCTGACTTGAGAGCAGAAAGGAATATTAATGGGATCTGCAGCTGCCCCCAGAACACGTTGTAGAGTCGGGGTGAGCAGACCAGGCTCTCAGGCAAGTGGCTGAGGCTGTAGTGACGGGCAGCCTCCCAAGTGTCACCAGTGCCTCCCGGCTCTTGTCTCTGTCCTATTGCAATGCTCTCTTCTTGAATGTGGGCCACCAAAACATGGAGCACATAGCAATTGCCCCCACCCCGACACACACACACACACACACACACACACACACACACACAAGTGAGCGGTTCAGTGGAAAGAACCACCTCGCAAAGAATGAGAAGTCTCTAGGCCAACATCCTGCCAGCCACTGCCACCAACTGATCCTAGAGTACATCTTCCTCTCCCCAGTCTGCCCAGGTGACTGCAGTACCACCTGACACCTCCACTGCAGCTTGGAGCAGAAAACCCAGCAGGGACTCTGGGATAATGTCTGCTACTTCAAGTTGCTAAATTTGGGGGGCATTTGCTATGCAGCCATTGATGCCTAATAGACTTACAAATAGAATCATGGGAGGCAGAACTAATCCAGTGAAAATACCTTTTTCAAAACAAGAAGGGACAGAGATCATTGCCTAGAACCTCATCATCCACACAGTGGCCTCAGTAACTGCTGGCAGATAGGCTACCACTGGCCTCGTACAGCATCCCGCAGCAGGCTGGGCTCAGTTTGGACCCTCCTCTTATTTCTTTTTCAATGACAGAGGGAGGTTGATCTGATGACTCATCTATCGGCAGGGTGCACCCCCTACTTTTAAGAAAGGTTGAAAAATCAAATATCTAGCATTTTTTAACTCAAAACAGAGATAGAAACGTTTTAAGAACAGAATGAACTTGGCAACTGCTTTGTGCACATGAATGGTATTTCAGGTTGTGAGAAGGATCTCATCTGCTGACCCTGTCCCGAACGCTCCTATACACCCAAAGTCTTTGACCCTAGACTTTAGCTCAGTTATAATTTCAAAAGGATTATATAATCATGTAATAAAAATGAAGTCTGCATTCAGATCAAGCTTTTAGGATTTGGAGACTTACATATGTTCTCCAACTTACAGAATGGCCTTTCTGAGACTGAAGTGGTCAAAACAAATTTGTGCATTGTTTTAGACAGGCTTTTATATATTACAGGCTGGCCTTGAACTCACTTTGTAGCTGAAGATGACCTTAAATTTCTGGTCCTCCTGCCTCCACTCCTTAGTATAGGAATTAGAGGTGTACATCACCAAGCCCAGTTTAGGTGGTGACAGGAATTGATCCAAGGGTTTCACACACACTGGGCAAAGCATTCCACTAAGAGCTACACTGTGGTGATATATTGTGTACCCTAATAAAATTTGCCTGAAGATCAGAGAACAGAACAAGCCACTAGATTAAACATAAAGACCAGACTATGGTGGCACACACCTTTAAACTCAGTACTTGGGAAGCACATACACCTTTAATGGCTGGGCAGAGAAAGGCATATAGGGCGTGAGGACACAGGAACTAAAGGCTTTTTTGTCTGGAGCCTTTCAGGTGAGGACTCAGAGGATTTCAGTCAGAGGATTCGTGGAGTTGGTGAGGTAAGACATGGCAGTGGCTTGTTCCTTTGTCTCTCTTTGTCACCCCACCCCTCCTGGATTCCGTAACCAACTCAATTATTGGTGTTGTGAGTTAAACCCTGAATAAATTCCTTTGACCTTCAATAGACTCTGTGGAATTATCCCATTATCTGGCTCCCCCTTTCCCACTATCTGCCTCCTGGGTGCTGGGATTAAAGACATGTGCCCCCATGCCCAGCTTTTTCCTTAACTTCTAAGAAACCAATAGTGAATGGATCTCCGACACATTTGGGATGCCCATAGCTCACACTTCTGCCACCCCTTCCAAAAACTGCCTCAGACCTTCTACCTAATACATTCTGGTACCCATTAGCCCTGGAACACTACATATCCATCTTAACTCCCACTGTCCAAAAAGCAAGATTTTTTTTTTTGAGACACAGTCTCACTATACAGTTCTGACTGGCTTAGAACATACTATGTAGACCAGACTGACCTCAGATTTGCACAGATCTCCCTATCTCTGATTCCCATGTGCTAGAATTAAAAGAATGTGCCACTGTACCCAGCCAAACAACTATTGTAGTCTACATTTAATTATCTTATAGTTGGGTAAGGAATGTGAAGTGTTTACAATATTATATAGATAATTCTTCAATTTTGAATACAGAAACTAGTTTTTAGCACAACAGTTACCTCTGGCCAAGTTGGGCAAGTTGACCTTAATATTAACTGTCATGTTATCAGGACCTTTCATTCAAAATGTACCTACACAGGAGGCTGACAGCACCTCTCTCATGGACTCTGGACCTAGCCTTCTGATTTAATTGCTAGAAAAGCACGTTTTGACTAACTCTAAAGATTTCATTGTCTTTCTTAGAGTTCTCCCGTACAATGGGCTCTTACTTTATTGTTGCTCCATGACACATATCCTTCTTAAGTAGCCTAGTCTACTCTCTGTTCTTTATCGTTCTACACTCAAAATAAGGCAACCATCTAAGATTTTAGTCCAAGGAAAATGTTCACTGGATATCAGTGAAATCACAGAGCTGGAAATCTGAGAACTCAAGGAACTGTCTTTTGGCCTTCATTTGCATTCATGATATTCACTATAGTAAGTTTTCTCCCTTGGAAAATCTCTTGATAAAATGTCACTCCGATCACCCCCTCTCTTCTTACACACACAGGTCCTGAGGGGCATTATGTCTGTGCCCACGTTCCTGTCTGAAGTGAGTGCTTCTCACACACATAACCAAGACCAACCAACCATGAAGATTTTTTTTTTCCTTTTGACGGACAGTTATTGGAGCTTGAAATAGAAGAAAAGAATCTAAACAGAATGCTTTCAGACATGGAGTCAAAGAGCTTTCTCCTCTCTTGCACCTCACTTTGCCATACACAGCTCTCTGTGGGAACTCACTCAGACTAAAATAGCTTGCACAGCATGGACAGCCAGCAAAACAAATCCATAGCATCCAATCAGCCATAACCTGCCTCTGAAAGTGTGACTATACATTAACATAAGACGTGTATACAGATTCCTTTCACACGCATTGATTCTAATCATTTTCCCTTTTGTTGGTTTGTTTATTATTTATTTATTGTCACCAGGGAGGAAAGACCTAGTTGACATTAATGTCTGCGCTGTAACCCCTGAAGTCATTACCTTCACTAGGATTTTGCCTTTCAGACTCTGAGGGCTTGGAAGCTGCCTGCCCTCTCCAGAGTCCACGGATGACAGGTCCAGCTTGTCCTGGAATATTCCCTTCAGGTACTGAGCAATCTTCCTCTGCTGCTGAATGCTGCAGTGGTTCTCAATAGACAGTATAACTGGAAACCTGAGGGAAGAGCAATAATTCCACAGGCGTTCAGCACAGCCAGCTCACAGGGATCATGGGGACCTGGAAACAGAATCTGCATGGGCTGCTGTCTTAAAATCCCAGCCACTGAATGGGCAATACTGATAATGATTAAAATGGCACTAAAAACAGAAAGATTAAGGATGCATTGAGAAAAAATTCCTCCAGGCAAATACACTTTGCCATGCACAAAGACTAAACAAATATTGGCTCTTAGTTTAATGTTAGGCAAAAACTGAGGAATATATATATATATATATATATATATATATATATATGTATGTATATATGTGTGTGTGTGTGTGTGTGTGTGTGTGTGTGTGTGTATGAAATAGGAAGCCTAAGGAAAGAAAATTCATGATGTTATTTTTTTCATGTTTATTCACATGTATAAATGAATCACAGAGACTACTTACTGCATATCATTAAAGGCCATTACTTGCTCTAAAAATATACCAGTCCTAGTTTGGGAACTAAGGGGAAAAAAATAACATAATGCAGCTTTGTTTTATACATCAAATGTCAGGTCTCCCCAACATTTTTTTTTTAATAAAACTGAACACCAGTGTTCAATTAAAAAAAAAAAAAAGCTGGGCCAGTGAGCTGGCTCAGCCTCAGCCAGTAAAGGCAGCTGCTGCCAAGGCTGATGGCCTGGATCTGATCCCCAGCACCCACGTGTGGAAGGAGAAAAGGTATTCCCGTTAGCTGTCCTCTAATGCCCACATATGCAGTGTGGCATGTGAACACACACACACCCCACATCAATGTCTAAAAAAACCCACTATCCATGCTATAGCAGCACACAGGTTTCAGCACAGAAAATGGAAGGTGATTCCCAAAATCTGGGAGGTTGGCAGCCAAAGCAGGAAAAACAAAACAGAATTTAGTTTTCTAGCACGAATCTTCAGAAATAATATGTGAGATCTTTCAGAGTACACAAACCAGTATTTGAATTGCCTAATACATTTGTGTAAAGAAAAAAAGATGTCTTGGGCAAGCACAAGCTTCACAAAATGGCCCGTGACCTTTTCAAATTAAATTCTGTCCAATTAGAAAGGCCTGTGCTGGTGCCTCCAACCGACGATGGCTTGCTGTCCTGAATGTGGTCTGTTGGCTGCTTGGACTCTCTCATAGGTTTTTATCCAAGAGTGTTGTGAAGAGAAACCAACAAACAAACCAATAAGATGTCTTACAATCGCGTAGGTTTTAACAAAACCAATTTTAAATTATCACTTCATATGGAAAGGGCTCATGAGTATCTAGTGCCACCAAAAATACAGCTGTTGTCAATGGGGGAAGGGATTTTGAGCTTCATCCCACTAAGGGACATTTTTCAATGTCTAAAAACAGTTTTTGGTGGGCACAATTCAGGGATGCTGCCAGCATCTGGTGAGTGGAAGCTGGAGATGCTACTAAAAGCTCTACAGTACACAAGATGGCTGTTCCACCACATAGGATCTTGCCCCAAATGTCCATAGTGGCAAAGTTAAGAAACTTTGGTAAAGGGGAACATTAAAAAATAAAAGCAAAATAAAAGGTCCAAAATTTGCTAATGTCCTAAACAAGTATATGACATTCTCATTGAAAGTGTTTCCTGTTTTAAACATTTATTTTCTATTATTTTATGTGTATGAGTGTTTTGTCTGAATGTTTGTGCACTCCCATTGCCCACAAAGGCCAGAAGAAGGTGTCAGATGCTGTTGAACCTGGAATTAAAAAAAAAAATGGTTGTGAGCCAAATATGTGAGTTCTGGGAACCAAACCCAGGTCCACTGTAGAAGCAGCAAGTGCTCTTAACCACTGAGTCATCTCTCCAGCCCCTAAAGTGCATTTCTTCTAAGGGTTCATAAACATGAAGTCAGCATTCTAGGAACCAGAGGATCCTCTGGGGTATAGGGGTGGTACTATTTCATAAAATGGGAAATACTGACATGTAAGACTCATAGAAATCAGGGTTTGGAAGACTGAATTTAGCACTAAATTCTTCCATGTAAAAATGCCACAGACTAAAATTTGCTATGCAGCAAGAATCTCTCATTAGAAGAGCACATCTCAACCTCATGGTTAATTAATAGGATCAAATATTAGAGATTTTAAAGGCTACTAGCTTCTAAAATATTGATTTTATGCAATCACAATTTTAATTTGCTTCTTTAATTTAAAAACCCTTTTTCATATGCTTAGTATATTGATAGTACCTGCTAAACAGAAAGAAATCAATAATTACTGAAATACAGTTCCATATTTTCAGTGAGTTTACCACCTCATACCTATAAAAGGAAGCAAGATATCAACCTTTTTATCAGGGTGTTATATGCTGGGACAGATATATGTTCAGATACTTCAGTATCAAGAAAGAGAGGGTAAGTCAGCTGTGGGTCAAGATATGCTTCCCAGTGGGGCGGTGCTTAAATCATTTTGTTGTATAAAAAGGAAGCATGTGTGGGGGGCATGGTGGGAAGGGTATTTGGGTATTTGGGTCAGAGAAAAGCACACACTGGTTTGGGAGTTGTAAAAGTTCTGGGCTTGTTGGGGAAAATGAAAGGCAATCATTGCTAGCAGATGCTAGGTCTCTGTGCAGCAATGATGGAGGAGGATAATACTGGAAGAGAAGGAAGTAGCCACATGTGAAGGCATGAACACATCCTGGGTCCTGAAGAAGCTTTAGAAAGAGCACTAGGACAAGAATTACAGCAGCGTTTATGGTTCCGAAAGAAACTATAGCGCACGGTGGTGGTGGTGGTGGCGGTGGCGGTGGTGCACGCCTTTAATCCCAGCACTTGGGAGGCAGAGACAGGCGGACCTCTGTGAGTTCAAGGTCAGCCTGGTCTAGAGAGAGAGACCCAGGACAGGCACCAAAGCTACATAGAGAAACCCTGTCTTGAAAACCCACCACCAACAACAACAAAAAGAAACCATAGCATCAGTACACAGCATGAACCGAAGGGGAAATGAGAATTAAGAGAAAGTGTGAAGTCAAAGAAGTGGTGCGTCTTCTCTGTGTTGGATGTCCTAGGTATCCTGAAGTGTCTGACTGTCCATGTTTTATTAAATTATGATGTAGCATCAAATAACTGTTATGGGGCTGGAGAGATGATTCAGAAGTTAAGAGCCCTGGGTGCTTTTCCAAAGGACTGGGGTTCAATTCCCAGCACCCATATAGAAGCTAAGAATTGTCTCTAATTCCAGTCCCAGGAGATCCAGTGCCCTTTTCCAGCCTCCACAGGCACTGCATTCACATGATGCAGAGACATACATTCAGGCAAAATGCTCATACGCATAAAAATAAAGTTTCAAAAAAATTAAAAATTATTATCTATAATAACGTGTTTCCAAGCTTTATGGGTTTAGAAATTCAGAAGTCATTCTTTGCGAGGATATTTTCAAAGAGACAGGACAAGAAAGAATGGGATTAAGGAATAAGTGGGTCACAAGAACCCACAAACTTGGAAGCCATAGTATACTTGTTCCCAATCTTTGCTGGGGAGAAAGAAGAGAACCAGGGCAGCAGGAATGAAGGCGAGGGATCCAAGAGAGCCGTGCTCCTGTAGCCACATTACCTTGGGCTACCAGGGGTGGAGCGTAGCTCCCATGTGTTGCTGTACTTACTCATTCTTCACAAAGGCATGCTTGTTGATGGTCTCCACAACATCTCTGAAGAGAATCTTTGAAGTGAGAGTGTAACCATGGTGGACCACTGGCTCTCCATCTGGGCCATCCCAACAGTCAACTGCCAAAAACAGACGTTCACATCAACAATATAAAATGTCCGGGTTCTTAGTATCTCTGGAGATACCAGAAACGTTTAGGATTATTACTAGAACTTATACATACTACAGTTATGAAAAAGATGCAAAGAGAGAGAATTGGACATTCTGGCATACTTAGCAGAACAAAAAGTTAAAGAGGATAAATTATTTGGGTGTTTGTTTGTTTCTGAGTGCTTAGAGTATCCTAAGACATCACAAAGAGACTAGCATTACCAAAGTTTCTCTTGGAAATATAGTCTTCTAAAACAATTCCTCTTTATTAGCTAAAATAAATTAAACAGAGAAATCCTTTCATCTGAAAGTTGCTGTTGATCACTGCAACAGAAAGCAAGTAGGACATGTAAGTCCTGCCTGAGCCTGCTTTGAGCCTGCTTTGAGCCCATGCAACTAAAATATTGCCTTTAACCAAGGTCTCTGGCTAACCATTAGTCAGTCTACAGATTTCAGACTTGCTCACCCCACAACTGTGTGAGCCCATTCCTTAAACGCAACCGGTTAATCCCAATTTCCCTTTCTTACTCTATTTTATCAGTTCTTTTTCTGCTGATGTTTAATAAATACAGGATCCGATGCCCTCTGTGCACTACACATTGACTGGTTTTCTACCACAGCAGCAAGTGATTGTAACCACTGAGCTGTCTCTCCAACCCTGAAATAAACATTTCTTTCTTTTTGTTATTCATTCATTCATTCATTCATTCATTAGGTAGGGTATCAACATGTAGTACAGACTGGCACTGAATTTACAGAGATCTACCTGCCTCTGCTTCCCAAGTCCGAGGATTAAAGGGGTGTACCTTCATTTCCAGCCTGAAGTGAACATAACTAAAATCTTGTGGCATGGCAGCTGTGGTGATGTCTTAGCATAAGACATTCCTCACATGTTAGTGGCATCGCCGGTGTAAACAAACATACTGTACTTTCAGGTGCACAGAAGCATAGCAGTATAATTCTATTCAGTATCTAATACTTGGTAATAACAATGAATAACCATGTTGCTGGTTCACATGCTACTGTGCCATGCTTTGTATCATTACTTCAGAGTATAATCTTTCAATTTATAAAAAAGTTTATTAGAAAATAATATGTTGGTTTCCATAGGCAACAGCTTCATACAGATCTGCAAGATGTAGGACTCTCAGCTTCTTCTCCAGGACTATGTCTGCCTGCATGCTGCCATGTCCCACCATGATGATAATGGACTAAACCTCTGAACTGTAAGTAGGTCACCACAATTAAACGTTTTCCTTTATAAGAGTTGCTATGGTCATGGTGTGTCTTTACAGCAATAGAAACCCTAACTAAGACAAAGCCATAGAATGTTAATAGGCCATTCTGCTGTTAGGTTTCAAAGTCCAGAATGCTGACAGAAAGGAGAACAGAGAAAAACAAGAACTCTATTAGGAGGCTAAGATTCTGGCAAAGAATCTGACTGGATCTGCTTGTGTCCTGAAACTTAAGTGAAACTGGATATAAAAATAGTGGATCAATTTATTTGGCAGACAGTAACATTCATGGTATGTCATGTCATAGTTATTATTGTCCTTTACATTTATCCAGAATTACAGTGAGACACAGCAGAAAAGTGGAGCACAAAGATATGAAAATATTCAGTTCAGAGAGAAAATCAGCTTTTAAAAAAGTGTTAAAACTGAGCACAGGGCAGGCGGGGACACCCGGGCTATTATAGATATATATAATTATATAATATAATTATTATAGAAGTTAGTGCCACTAGGTTGGGGTATACCTCCAACGGTAGAGCACAAACTTAGCATGCCTGAGGCTCTGAGTTCAAGCCCCAGCGATCGGGGAGGGCATTAAGGAAAATCCAGGACTTTGCACTAGGCAATAAGAAAGGTGATTTGAGGCCAAGGCACAAGGAGGGCACCAGCCAAACCTCCGGAATGGAACAATGTAAACTCATTTGAAAACCTTTCATTTCCTCAACAAAAAGAGCTTCAGGGTGTCATGCTTGAGTCAGGCTGATGAAGGAAGTATTTTCCCAGGTTCAGCCACAAAAGAACACAGAGGCCACTGCAGTGATGGTCCAATTGGGCCAGGCCACATCTCAAGCAGTAGCAGAACTTAGCATTAGTCACATGGAGCTGGTTTTACAGGCATGCAAGATACAAGAGTGAGGAGTTATGGGGACTTAGACCAAGGTTGGAAACATCTCTTGAGGTCAGGGAACTTGTGGCATGGTAGGGTTCCCCAAACGGGGCTCCTCAATAAGCTGTGAAGATGTGAAGGTGGGCCTAAGCTGCAGTGAAGATCACAGATATTGGAGATGTCAGAGATGTAAGATGTTCATGGAGTTAAGCAAGCTCAAGAGAGAAACCACAGATATAGCAGGCAACAGAGTTTGCAGAAAGGACTTCTCACGCTTGTTTCAATCCAGATGATGCCAACAGCTCCACATGCTGGATATAGCTATGCAGGGCTTGGGTCTCACCCTCGTGGACTTCAGGGTTGCTTTGGTGGGATCTTTCTGGGCTAGGCACCCACTCTTCCTTTAGAAGTGGTTGTATTCTCTGTGTCATTGTATAGTTGTTGGAGGAGGCTCACAGTTATGAGTAACTGAGTCTCAGAAGAAACCAAGCCTTAAATAGTACTGACTATGAAGGCTTTGGAGACCCTTAAAAGACTGAGTGCATTTTCTATTATGAGATGAAGATACAGAGAAGTTGAACTGAGGATGGAAGACCCGCTCAAACATGGATGATGTCATCCCATGAGCTTGGAGTCCAGAGTGAATAAAAGGGGGAGGAGTGAGAAAACCTGATGACCAGCCAACATTCATCTCTCTCTGCTTCCTGACTGTGGATACACGGTGACCAGCCTCCTCACACTCTCACTGCCTTGCCTTCCCCATCATGATGATCTAGTCCCTTCAAGCAGTTAGCCAAAACAACCCTCTCTCTTACAGGGAAAATTTCTTCACCTGCCCTCAAATCAAAACTTGAACCTAAAACCATCATGCCTGACCCAACTCTGCTTGATTAATTTCATCTCACACTCTATTTGCCTATAGTAACACTCCTCTACCATGCCTGTGACTCAACCCACAGAATCCTCATATCATACTAACATTTTTACGTACGTGCTCCCTGATCATCTGTGAGCTCTTCACAGTCAAATACCACATCTTACTCATATCTGTGTCTTCACCACTGAAACTGATTAGCAATTTAATAAATGTAGACCATGAAGTCTCTTCAAAATAGATAGTTGTCCTACACTATTTTGCTGTTTTTTATTTTATTTTTTTGTTTTTGTTTTTTTGTTTTTCGAGACAGGGTTTCTCTGTGTAGTTTTGCGCCTTTCCTGGAACTCACTTGGTAGCCCAGGTTGGCCTCGAACTCACAAAGATCCGCCTGGTTCTGCCTCCCGAGTGCTGGGATCAAAGGCGTGCGCCACCACCGCCCGGCCTGTTTTTTATTTTAAAACATCTTTTCAGGTAGATTGTTATTTATAATATCTTCTTAACAATTCGGAGTATGTTTCCCCAATACTGGCACATGATTGAAAATAGAGAGACAAAGAGAAGAATGACTCTATAATGAATAAATATTTCTAGTTAGTACAGAAGTAGCTTTTGGGGCTCTGTTATTTAACTGGCCTATTAACCAATCACCTGAGCTCAGACAAACTGCACTTACCTTCCACACATCGGCAGCCCTCTTGTAGCACCCGTGCATACATATCCACTTTGGACTGAGAAAGGAGCTGGTCCCCCGTCAGGTATGTGTTGTGAGATGAAGCAATGTAGTAGTTGCAGAGGGGCTGATCCATGTCTTGGTACACTTCATGGTGCAAAGGGTTAAATACGTCACAAGCAGGACTACGCATGAAGTTCGTGAAGCCTTCGGAGGAAAGAGTGAAATGAAAAGCTTTCAAAGAATATCTACTTAGTTGATGCCAAGAGAGACAAAAAACGGTCAAAGAAGAGTCAGAAGCAAGTATCAGGACAATGTTTGTGCTGGCAACTGGGGCAATGAGGGGTTTGCTTGATGCCAAAAAGAGTATCCAAAAATATGACTTCGGGGAGTAGCCTTTTAAATATATCCTACAGAAAAATGAATTGACATCTTGTCATGACAAATGCATTAATTAACTACTAAACTCAAGCTATGTTTATGTTGTGTGACCTCAGGGGTGACCAGAGTTGCATTATAGCCATATTTATACCTCAATCAACCAGTAACTGCTAAGTTGTTATGATGTTCTGAAAAACAGCACATGGTAAAGTATAAGGCTAAAACATTTAAGCATTACCTAAATTCAGAGGGTGACTAACTATGAAACTGGCTTTGGGGAAAATGCTGCCAATGGTTTTCACATAAATAACTTAGAAATGATGCTTAAAAGTTTGTGGAGAAAATCTACCAGTTTTTCTATAAGCTTTCAAAATATAAAACCTGAGTAGAAGAGGCAGCCATAGTCATGGATTCATGAATTAAGATATGAGTGACCACAAGTAGTCACCATTACAAGTTGTTTCAAGTCCTTGAGACTCGTTTGGTGAAATTCAGTCTGTAAATATCCTCTGAGTCTTCAGTTTCTTCATGGCAACCTTTATGCTTATAACTAGGGATCATATTTAATTGCATCTTTGAAGGAAGCCTCAAGAAAAATATTTATATCTTGGTATAGTCTTAAGAGGCCCACATTAGTTTGTCTTCTGTTTTAAAATAGTTTTAATGATAGAACATTTCAAATTATTCCCCTTCATTTTAATTCTCTTCCACCCCAGGAAATAAATACTTGGCATTAAAGGTTCCTCGTCAAGCCATGTATGGCGTTTTGAGCCTGACTGCTTGAGACCAGAAGTTCAGGGTCAACCTGAGTAATATAGTGAAGACTGATTTCTTACACACACACACACACACACACACACACACACACACACACACACACTAACACACACAGGGTCAACCTGAGTAATATAGTGAAGATCGATCTCTCTCTCTCTCACACACACACACACACACACACACACACACATACCTATCTGTCCACACTAGGAGCAGAGAAGTACCAGAAGTCAGCAATCAATTGTGGCTTTGCATATTCTTGGGGGATGATGAGTTTCCCAGTAGTCTTCAGTTAAAACTATCTGTTCTGCTTGGGAAATCCCACAGCCTATAATTTATTTCTCTACAAATTTTAAAGGCATATAGCTTATACATACAGTAGCTATATTTATACCATATTATTTATCTATAAATCCTAGGAGCTAGATTCTGAGTGTGTAAGTAAATTATTTAATTTTCTTTGGTCTCACTTTCTTTAGCTATAAAATAAGGTGGTAACATTCACAAGACTTCCATTTCTAGCAGTTTCTTAAATGCTACCAATTGGGAAAAACAAATCAATTTTTAACACTTTATTTAAAATGTGTTTATTTTAAAGTTACAACTTTGGTAGATTATTTGTTTGGGGGCCAAATTTCCCTTCCTGCAATCATCAGGACATGACTGTTCCTAAAACAATTATCCATTTGAGCAAAATCCAAATATTTTTTGGCATTCATCACACACAATGGTAGCTTGAGGAGTACTGCAAAAATGAGAAAAACAAAACCAGAGATTTGGCTGTGAAGGAAAATGTATGCTTTTGGGCTGTATCTGAATTACCTGAAATTCCATGACTATTTCCCAATTTTGCTTCCTAAAAAATTGTAATTAAAATTTAATGTAGCAGATGAGAAACACAGATTAAGACCACTAGTTACCTTCAATCCCAAGGACATTTTTCATTTTATTTTCTTCAGAAACTTCAAACTTCTTTATGATGTCAAGACAATAGTCCACGGTCACATTACTCATCTAAAGAAAGCAGAATAGAAAGAAAGCACCTGCAACCTCATGAGCTGTGCTCCCCTACACCGCAGCAAGAAGGACTGACTAGTATCCCACACTTGACATCTCTGGGGGCCGCAGCATGCACTGATTGAAGTTCCCAGACTCATTTTTTTCTTTCATCTTTGGAGGATGATTATGATCTTAACATGCCTTGACATCCTTCAGCTTTGGTCAGTGAACAGGGCCCTTCAACTCTCAGACAAATGCTCTCCATGAAGGAATAAAAGAAAAATGAATGCAAAACTATTGCCCCAAACCCACTCATATACAGTAGCTATCTGCAAAATAAATTATTCTTACATAAAAACCGAACTGTGATAGTCATAAATATATATAGGAAAAAAATTATGGTCTATCAAAATAGAATGTTTCTAAGTAAATTCAGCTGTATGGGCATCTTTAAAACATCTTCCGCCGAGCAGTCAGCTATGGGGATTCAGGAACATAAAAGTGAGCAAAGGCGAACAAATGGCCGAAGGGTGAGTATCACACCCTGTGTGATACTCATAGTGACAGGGTGACCACAAAAGTCACTTACCTTTGACATGGCTACAGGACAGGGTGGTGGTGAGGGTTAGGGAATGAACGCTTGGGGGAACATTTTGCAGCGCCAAGAAGGCAGCACACGCTCTTATCACTGTCAGCCCCAAGGCTGCTGCGTGGATAGTTACATGATACAAGAAAGTAAACTCTTTAGAAAGAACCGCTTTAAAGACCAGCGGAATAAAGTCCATAATCTTGACCATATCACCAGTAAATACGGTTAAGTAAACAGAACTGCAATGTCTGCAAGGAATTCCAGGGACCCAGAAAGCCATGAGCAACTCAATAGATTGTCTACTATAAGCTAGACATAGCACACATAACTGAAAAGGTAATTTCTCATAATATAAAAAGAACCACACCACAGCTATGCATGGTGGTTCCCACTTTTAATCCCAGCACTCAAGAGGCAGAGGAAGGTGGATCTCTGTGAGTTCAAGGCCAGTGTGGTCTACAGAGTGAGTACCAGGACAGCCAGGGCTGTTATACAGAGAAACCCGATCTTGAAAAAAAAAAAGAAAGAAAGAGAGAGAGGGAGGGAGGGAGGAGGGAGGGAGGGAGGGAGGAAGGAAGGAAGGAAGGAAGGAAGGAAGGAAGGAAGGAAGGAAGGAAGGAAGGAAAAGGAAAACCACACTGATAACTTTATGTGCCATGGAGAGACTGAGTTCACTTTGCAGTTATTCAGGTATGAGGCCATTTGTTCCAAGGTATAGGGGCTATGAGCTACACTCAGGTAAACCACCAGGAGTCCATGAGATCTACAGCAAAGTACAAACAACAAACCACCCATCTTTCTAGGGTAGAGGTGATGGTAGATGAGCAGAGAATTCATTATCACCTCAAGAAGCAAAACAGAATTCGATTTTTTTTTAAATCAGACTTGAAAATATGTTCATGAAATTAATGGAAAAGATTAGTAAAGACTTCACAAAACTAAAAAATTTCTAGAAATAACTTTCTCCCAGTTGACTGACTGTATAAACTCTGCTCACGAGATTTGAAGTGAAAGGGTGAATCTCCACCCACCCTGCCTCACCACCTTCTCCTGTAAACAGCATCTCAATTGGCATGACACGTTTGCATTTTTAAGCCTCTCTTTAGGGTGCCTTTTTACATTTGCATATTGATATCATGCAAAATAGTTTTTACAATCTATTCTATTTTAAATGTGCATATTGTATACAAGTGCCTCCGTAGAACGTGAGAGAAGCCTTGAGTGTGCGAAGTCCTGAGTCGATGTGTGCTGTTCATGAGGCATGGCCATGCCAAGGACTCCAAAGACTCAGACCCACAGGAAAACTGCAGTGCCTTCCTTGGGCTGGGCTCAAAGAAATGGCAAAGCCTTCCTCTGGGGTCTGAGCACTGGCGTCGACAGTGTGTGCAGATGGCCACTCTCTCGCCCCAGATATTTATAGCCTTAAGACTACAGAAACTGCTCCTACTGAGATTAGCTAAAACTGTCTCCTTGATCCAGCTCTACGCCATAAACCCTTCCTTCTTGAGTATCCATATCACTAACGCTGCCCCTTAGTTCCGCTGTAAGTAATCACCTCACCTTCCTGTTCAAATGTACATAATAAATACAATGTGCTGAGGCTCCTCCATCAGAAATTCCAACCCACTGTCTCCAGCTAGTTCTGTATGTTTGCCTCCTTTCTTTATCCCCTTGCCGCTCCCAGTCAGGTCTGTCCCTGGAGCCATGCAAGGACGTGGAAGCCTGCAGGGGCTGAAAGAGGGTATCAGATCCTCTGCAGCTGAAGTTACAGAGAGTTGTGAGCCACCTGAGGTGGGTGCTAGAAACAGAACTCTGCAAGAGTGGTACGAGCCGGGCGGTGGTGGCGCACGCCTTTAATCCCAGCACTCGGGAGGCAGAGCCAGGCGGATCTCTGTGAGTTCGAGGCCAGCCTGGACTACCAAGTGAGTTCCAGGAAAGGCGCAAAGCTACACAGAGAAACCCTGTCTCGAAAAACCAAAAAAAAAAAAAAAAAAGAGTGGTACGTGTTGTTAATCACCGAGCCATCTCTCCAGCCCTACAATTGTCATCTAAACTTAATGTTTCCAATCTCGGTTTACAGATAAGAAAACTGATGCAGAGTAGTTAAGTAGTGCCACCAAAGTCCCAGAACTGTATGAAACAGGAACCCAGGTACAAATTTGGACCTTCTGGGTTTTAAATCCAAATCTTTTCCCTTCATATAGACCTAATCCCTTGATGTTTTTCTTTGTTTCTACTAAAATATTGGAAGGATGTTTGGCTTTTCAATATAGCTGAAATTTACGAATCTTTGGAAGGTGTTACAATTCTCAAATCAGTTACTGGAGGCTGACTTCTTGCATTATTTAAGACGGAGTTCTGTTCTGCTCTGTTAACTACTCTATTTTAAAACCATTTAGAAGAGAAAAAGCCCTTACATTATAGGTAAATACACCTGAGTTACAGAAACCAGTACTGTTTCTGTAAAAATCTCCACATTCCGACACTGCTTATCTTCCCAGTGAAATTTCAAAACAAGAGTCAATGGACTGAATAATTACATTTCTCACGGCCATGATTCTCTCACACATCAAACACACACCTGAAACAAAAATTGCAAACTTTAACATTGCTGAACTTATTTTTACCCAAATAACTTAACCCATTATTGAGTACGCCAAAATCAGTGTTTATGGCTAAATACAATTCCCTTTTATCTACCCGGAATCATCCCTCCAAAGGCAACAAAGCCAATGCTTATATTTCTTTTGAAATGGATCCCCACACTCCTCATTGTGTTTACACTATTTTTCCGTCTTATACACTTACCTGTTGACTTATTATGTTAAACATTATGTAAGCCTCATCTAGCATAAGCTCTTTTGAGTCAACAAGGCTCTTCCACTTTGCCCATCATCCCACTGTGCACCCACACGATGCTCACTAAATAATCTGGTGTTGAAATGGTTCCAGCTGTGCAAGCATTGAACACTAGAGAATATGCCATGTGGGAAAGTTACATTCCCTTTCTTAATAAATTTTTTGGGGTGTATTGATTGCTGAAATTCCTATTGATTGAGTTTTAATAAGTCTACCACAAATATTTCCCATGATTCTAATGGCTCCTTGGTATATTTTTCACATAACAGAAAGGCCAGAAAATGACCTCTGAATTCCATTGTTCCCTTCTTGAATTCATTGTCCCGCCTCTTCTTCTAAGCTTGTCTGATCCAGAGCTCTGATGAGCTGCTGCCCTGACTTCTCTGTGGCATGTCTATAGCCAAGCTCTAAGGAAGTCAGATGTCTGCGTTTTGCAGGTGTTTTTATATGGTCAGTGATTTTTCTTCCACACACACCTTTTTTTGACAGTTTAGTGCAGCAGAACGCTCTAGGTTGGAATCATTGCCCTTGTGTTTCTCAGCTTCCAAGCGGCTTTGGGAAGTGATGCTTGTGCCAACCCTGGTTACGCATCCTGCCTCAGCTTAATTCAGCTGGCTTTGGTCTTTTTTATTTCTCACTTTAGTTTTACGATAATGATTTGATCTGCAGCTGAGTGGCTCGTCTTCCACAGTGTTCATGGCCCTCAACTGGCTTCTCTAGAGATTCATCTCTTTTTATGCTTATCATTTTTTATTGCTTGATAATTCCCTCCCATCTACTTATCGTTTTCTATTTTCAGTTCTGTCTGTTCTATTTATTGTTTTCTATTTTCAGTTCTGTCTGTTCGATTTCCTCCACTTTATAAACCTCCCATTGTCTTTACCTCTCACTGTCAAACTTTAAGTTTCTCAGAACTCATTTTCCCCCTCTGAATCTCTTCCCACAGTGTCTTGTTCTCAGTTTACGGCTATAATTTTCTTATTCTGATGACATTAACCACCAATGTCTGATGTTTCCTTCTTCCTGTGCTGCCTCTATTCTACTTCTACCAAGTTTCTTGTTTCTATTTGTTTGTTTCCTTTTTTTAATAGTACAGAATTTCCTCAAACACATAGCTTGTCAGAATTCCTAGCCACTCCCCTAACTACATGACTGCACATACCCTGTCCAGTAGCCAAGCCAGAGGCTTAGTCATCCCAGGGCCTTATGTCCTACATAATCTGTGCATTGCATAATCACGTAATTTGCTCGCAGCGTGATTACACAATCTATGCCCATTTGTGGCATAGCTATGTAAGCCATATGCACATGTGCAGGGGGAACCTGTAAAGGTGGGTTCCATCTATCCCTCCCCTTTTCCTGCATGATCTTTCCATAGGCCTAAGCATTCCTTTCTATTCCCTTCCCTTAATAAACTCTTATAGTAGTTTTTATTGTACCTCATGGCTTTTCTCACATGATAAACAGCACCACTTAATAAATAGCATGGTTAGCCTTGGCAATCTTAAGGTTTGAGTGTTTGGGTTGGAGTAACTGAACAAGCTAGAAAAGAAGAAACGGATCACTGGGGAAAGGACGGGTAACAAAGAGCTCCAGAGAGGGAAACAGTAGAATACAAGTGAATGGGGAAAGGGAAAAAACAGAGGGGAAAATTTACTGGGGTTGGGGTGGAGGATGGGAAGGTAAAGTGGGGGGTGGGGGAGAAAAGACACTAAGGATCTTTAAAATTATTTAAAGGCACATTTAAAACCAAGTCAATAATAATTTGGACAGATTTGTATTCATGAGCAAAGCTGATTCCTGGCTTCACTGTAGGATTATTGGGTCATGCTACTTTATTTGATTTCTGATATGTTAATATCTCAGGATCACCCCCTAATCATACTTGGGTTGTGTTAGCTACCTAGGGATACTATACAACAACAAGCTGGTGGCTTAAAACAACAGAAACTTATTCTGTCATGGTTGTGAGAGCCAGAGGTCCAGAACCAAGGTGTCAGCAGGATTAGCTCCCCTGAAGTCTCTGAGGGAGAACCTGTCCCTACCTCCCCTTGTATCTGAAAGGGGCATGCATCCCTCGGCATGAGAACTACTGCAGTCTCCACGTACTTCCTATGGCCTTCTTCCCGTGTGCCTTTCTCCTTCCTATGGCCTCTTCCTGTGTGCCTTTCTCCTTCCTATGGCCTTCTTCCTGTGTGCCTTTCTCCTTCCTATGGCCTCTTCCTGTGTGCCTTTCTCCTTCCTATGACCTCCTTCCCGTGTGCCTTTCTCCTTCCTATGACCTCCTTCCCGTGTGCCTTTCTCCTTCCTATGGCCTTCTTCCTGTGTGCCTTTCTCCTTCCTATGGCCTTCTTCCTGTGTGCCTTTCTCCTTCCTATGGCCTTCTTCCTGTGTGCCTTTCTCCTTCCTATGGCCTTCTTCCTGTGTGCCTTTCTCCTTCCTATGGCCTTCTTCCTGTGTGCCTTTCTCCTTCCTATGACCTTCTTCCTGTGTGCCTTTCTCCTTCCTATGGCCTTCTTCCCGTGTGCCTTTCTCCTTCCTATGGCCTTCTTCCTGTGTGCCCATTTCTACTGCTCTTCTATGGAAAAGGCTCACCTTGAATTAGTATCTTAATTGTACCTGTCAACACATAAACATTCACTTTATCTCCATTACATTCATAGGTACTATGGATTATCACTTAGCTCTTTGGGCATCAATATTCAACTCACTATAACTGGTAATATTACCCTAAGAGAAGTTTCTAATGTTCTATCCGATGAGGACACATCTGGGTGAAATAAGAATCTGTCTATGCACCAGTATTTGATTTCATATAATCCTTGTTATTACCCGTGACCAGCAGTGGTGTTTCATTTTGCAACTGAGTATGATTTAAAAGGTGAACACTCTGGTGTCTGTAACCAACCTTATGTCTTAAGAAGATAATGACTCAGTGGCATGGAGACCAAAATGCCTCAGGTTTGTCCTGTTGAGCAAATTCAGTTTCGAAACTCAAATGCTGTCAAGCTCTTGTTTGTCTAATGATGCTCTTACTGCACATGTTAGGTTGTCTTCAAGTTTTCTCCATGCTAAAGAATGCTGAAATGCACACCTTTCCAACATTTTCTGTATATGTTTTTTATAGCTATTTTTGTGTTCTTTTTCTATGGCTATTTCTTTAGGATAAGTGACTAAAGGTAAAATGGATCAAAGTTTGATAAATTCTGAAAATTTTAAGACTTGTAAAACTACTGTACTGAATAATTAGACCCTTTACAAGCTAAAGTAGATTCATGTTTGTTAATGTTCACTAACTTAATGGTTTAAATTAATAATCTTTGACCTAATTTTACATTTTTGGTTACTAGTAAGGACAAAGTATTTCCAGGTGAACTGATTCATAAAATAATTTTCCATACTAAGGAAACTCGGTATTTCTTTTTCTGTATTGCAAATATTTCCCTATCTTGTGATTTAGTTATAGAGTGTTTGAAATATCAAAATATTTCAAAATCAAATATCAAAAACCTTAAGGTTTTTATACATTAAAATGTTTCTTTGTGGTTTCTGCCTCTTGAGGTACAGTAATATAGATAGACTAGATAGATAGATAGATAGATAGATAGATAGATAGATAGATAGATAGATGATAGATGGATGGATCAATGAGTGGGCATATAGAAAGAAAGAGAGAGAGAAAAAGGAAGAAATAAGGATGACAGATGGACTAATAAATGGATGGGTGGGTAGATGACAGGTAGACAGACAGTGATAGGTAGATAGATAGATAGATAGATAGATAGATAGATAGATAGATAGAAAGATAGATAGATGATAGGTAGATAGATAGACAGACAGGCATTGCTTCAAGCACTACCCAAATGTAAGTAGCTTCAAGCTAATTTAGAAATTAAACTAGGTACAGATCTGCCAGGGCAGACTTCACACAGCACTAGCTTCTATTTACCCCAAACCAGAAAATTTACTGGCAGAATTTCAACATAACCAGAAAGAGGGAAGAAATGCATGCCCCTTAGCAAGTGATGTGCACCACTGACATTCAGATGGGTTGGAGTGAATCCACCAGCCTAGATGAAGTTAAAGTCACTAGATTTATGCATTTTAATTTGAATTCTTCACTTTGCTACACTTCTGAATATCTCAGTCACATTCAAGACCAACCTTCAACTTGACATTGTGAGGTGGGAAAAATGGGTACCAGCTGCCCTTTGTATAAAAAGGAAAGCAAGGTTCAAAATCAGGAACAATGAGGATGAGTAGATAAAGCACAATACCAAGAGGAAAAGGGAGCTAGACAAAAAGACAGGGTTCTTGCAGAAAACCAACCAAGATGCTCAGACATCAACTAGGGCCTGGGGGGCAGGAACAGGCTGAGGCATTTCAGTGTTGAGGATGGGCATTCTGGCTAAGAGAACAGGATGATTCTTCATTGAAAAGGGCTTGTCAAGAAGGCTTGGAGAGGCCTATTTAGAGGCCTCAAGGAGCTAGCTTTAAACTGTTCCCCTGAACCTCCTTCAGGTTCAGTTATTCAACAGAATGGCTCACAGAGTGACAGTGCTTTTTCCCTCCATTATCTATGTATAATAAATGGCAGCTCAGGAATAGCCAAACAAAAGAACTGCATAGAAGTGGAGCAGCTATAAAGACCTATGGCCATTCTGAACATCTTCCCTCCACAGCACCTGGAATGTGTTCATTAAACCCGGAGCCCCAGGGCATTTTAATTATGGAGGGTCTATGATATAAGCATGAAAGTACAGATTGATGATATCACTGACCAAAGTTATTAATTTATTCCCCAGCTCCCTCTCTCTTATGTTCAAGGGTGTAAATGAAAGTTTCATATGGTTGAAACTATTCAGAGAGCCAGCAAACTCATATTTGAAGGGGACTGACTCACTGGAAGTAACAAATTTATCCAATCACTCAGGAAGTCGCAAGGGTTTAATGGCTCCTTATCAAGGTCATGGGACAAAGACCACATACATTATCATCATCATCATCATTATCATCATCATCATCATCATCATCATCATCATCATGTTACATCACAGCAGACATGGAAGTGATGAGGCAAACGAGAACTGATTTAGAAGAAAATCCTAGTTGTGTGTAAGTGATGTGATTCAGGACTGGTTGCCTGACACACAGCATCTCAGAATGTGAAGAAATAAACACAGGAAGGTGTCTCTGACTCCCCCCTGCCCCTCCACCTTCTCCCTTTAAGCAGGTATTTACTCCTGGGAAGGACTTTCTGGATTTCCACTCTCCCGCCTCCCGGGTTAGGTGTAATACTAACATTCAGAAGATGCCCTGCCTACACCCACAGAGAAGGAGCAGAAGACACAGATGCCAGAGGGATCTGAACAGTCTTGCCAAGTTCCTTCTCTGCTCCTACTTAACAGCATGCTATCACAGCCTCTCCACCAATCACATTTCCCCATGTCTGTATGTCTGTCCCTGTGTCATCAGACCTGGCATAAAACATACACAGGTTTTCCTATTTCCTTACATCCTCATTTCCTTATGAAGTCTTCTCTGTGTCATGAAAATTTATCACAGAAGTCTCTACGGTCTTTTTTCTTCTTAAAATACTTCCAATATCCTCAAGTTGTGCAAAGGATTAAGAAAAAATTTTTTATTCTCTGTGGAACTGTAAAACCTAGTACACCTGTAGGTCTTGCTCACTTATAATCCTACATAAGTTCCTTGGAAATGACAAAATCTGTACAGTAAAGTAAACATGACCATTTATTGAACAGTTAATAGAAGAAATTAACTAAAAACAACTATTTCCATTCTTACCCTAATCCTGCCAGGGCAATATGGTCAACAAAGGCATCTTATGTAATGACTCACAGATTTGAGAATGAGAGGTTGTGGTGGTTTGAATGAGAATGGCCCCAAAAGGCTCATATGCTTGAATACTTGGGCTCCAGGTGGTGGAACTGTTTGGGAAGGATTAGGAGGTATGGCCTTGTTGGAGGAGGTTTGTTGGAAGGGCAGGCTTTGATATTTCAAAAGGCTCATTTTCAGTTTGCTTTCTTTATCTCCTGCTTAGGGTTTAAGATGTGAGCGCTCAGCTGTTCCTGCCTCCATGCCTTAGCTCAGTTATGGATTCTAACTCTCTGGAACCATAAGCCCAATTAAATTCTTTCTTTTATACGCTTCCATGGTCATGGTGTTTTATCAGAGCAATAGAAAAGTAACTAATGCAGAGGTAAATGTGATACAAGTCAAAGAAGCAAGGTGTATATCCAGACCTGCTTGACCCCACCCTACCATATAGCACACAGTCTAACAATAATAATAGTAGTAGTAGTAGTAGTAGTCCATTCACAACAAATAAAGTGCTAACCAGCTTGAATAGAGAACAGAATAAAAAAAATCTCATCAGACATCAGGCTTAATAGGTTTAACTTTAGAAATCTTAAAGAGACACCAAGCAAGGCCCTGAAACCAGTTGGTAGCTGAGTATAGCCTTCTCTTAAGTGAAAGCTAATGGGCCGTGCTCACGATGGCTCTGTTGGCATTTAAATAGGCTAAGTTTCCCAGGAACCTGGTCAAGTAACACCTTTGTCTGCTGGCTCCTTGTCAGTCTGTCTGTGTCTTCTTTCTTTCTCTTTCTTACAGACACATATCCCCAAGATTAGCAAAATAGAAAAACAGAAAAGACTGCATATGGTCAAATTTTCTGTCTTATAGAAGACTTTAGAACACAATGAAAAACAATACAATTAAAAAGCAAACAGATGATGAAACTCCTGTGGCACAGTCAGCAAGCAGTTCTTAGATCCATAAAAAGCAAACACATGAGAAAAAAAAATAGTTATCTCTACTACCAAGAAATGTCAATCATATAAACGCTAAGATGGCATTCTGTAAGTCCATATTAGCACAAAATAACTAAAGATTTACTTGCTGCCTTATTTATTATAAACTGAGAACACTCTTTTATACATCTTTATAACAAAAAATTTCAGGCTGAGGCTCTGTGGTAAGCAAATTATACAGAGAAAATACATGTATGGACTGAGTTTGCCAAATTTTTGCTGCTTCTCATTCTCTCTAACGCAAAAGTCTGAAGATCCTAATTAGCCATAAAATGTAATTGAAAAATTGCACTTGGCTATCCTAAAAAGTACCTGTCCTGCTCAGTCAGAGTAGAGTTGAGTCAGTGAGACCTTTGGCTGTTTCTGAGCCTGCACACAGCACTGGTGGCTCAGATTAAGAAAGTCAGACAAGTCTGGGACTATGACAAGTAAAACTGGTATTTTTCTGGCTTAAGCAGGAGAAAATTAAAGGATGTTTTAAGATTTGGACCACTGGACCAGAAACAAGTTCAACTCAGATGCACAAAGCCCCCTCCCACATACAACTGAAAAACAATATTTTTTTAGAAGTCACTTCAAAAATTGAATTTAGAGTACATCCAAATGGCTCTATGGGTAAAGATGCTTGCCATACAAACCTGTTGACGGTTCAATTGTTGGGACCCATGGAAAGATGAAAGGAAAGAACCAACTCCCAAATACTTCCCTCTGGCTTCCGCATGCACACTGTGGCACGTGTGTCCATACATACACACATCATGCACACACTGAGAGTAATAAAATTTTAATTCAATTTAATTCAAATTAGTACCAAAACTAAGTGAGAATGATTGCATGTATATTAGCAATGTATTAGCATCTTAGCAAAGGCATTTTTTTCTTACATGTATTTATTCATTTATTTCATATATTTAGTGTGCTGGCTAGTTTTTTGTTAACTTGACACAAGCTAAAGTCATCTGAGATAGGAGAACCTCAACTGAGAAAAAGCCTCCAAAGATCCAGCTGTAGGCAGGCAAGTCTATAGGGTATTTTCTTAATCAATGATTGAAGAGGGAGGGCCCAGCCTATTGTGGGTAGGGACACCCCTGGGATGGTGATCCTGGGTGCTATAAGACAGCAGGACGGGCAAAGCATGAGGAGCAGCAATCCAGTAAGCAGCAGTATTCCCTGGCTCTGCATCAGCTCCTGCCTCCAGGTTCTTGTCCTGCATGAGTTCCTGCCCCACTGCTTTCAATGATGATGAACTTTTATATGGAAACGTGACCGGAAGAACCATTTCCTCCCCAAGTTGCTTTTGGTCATGGTGTCTCATCACAGCAAGAGTAACCCTAACGAAGACACATGGCCACACGCAGACTGTTCAGCTATAACCTCCCGCTCACTCCTGCTTCATCCAAACCCCGCCCACTCAGAGAATCTCTGAACAAAGGGAAGGCACCAAAAAGCCCAGTTCCGCATTCTTGGCAGCCACAGCAGCCCCTCGCCTGAAGTTCCCAGCAGCCCAAGTCCCAGCCTAAAGTGCTCAGCTTTTGACCAGGCTTGGGCGCAAACCCAGCTCAAGGCGGACACGTCATCACCCCTTGCCGACAGGCTATATAAGCTCCCTGCTTTAGTTCAGGTGTGTGGACTTCTGCCTTGATCTCTGGGACTGGAGAACTCACCTGAGAATTGCTTTGCTCAAATAAACCTGTTCTTTCACTTTTACAATTCGGCTTGATCTAGCTTACTGCTCGGCGGAGAAACCTATTATCGCAGTGCAGAAAACCTACTACAGAACACGGTGCACAGGTGGTCAGAGGACAGCTTGTGGAAGTAGGTCTCTCCTTCACCATGGGGGTTCTGGCAATCGAACTCGGGCTAGGAGCAAGCAAGTTAACCTGCTGAGCCATCCCACAGGCCCACAAAAATATACTTTTAAAAAAAGGATTATTTATGTGTATATGTGTGTCTCTGCCCATGCATATACACAGGAGTATAAGTGCCCATAGGTTAGAAGAGGATGTTGGATCCCCTGGAGCCGGAGTACCAGTCAGTTGCAAGCCTTCCAATAGAGGTGCTAGCAACTCAACTCAGTTCCTCTGTAAGAACGGTAAGATCTCTCAATAGCAAAGCATTCTCGCCAGCCCCCTACTCAATCATATTTTTTTTTTAAATTACATGTGTGTGCCTACGTGCATGTGAGTGCTGGCACCCATAGAAGCCAGAGGTGTCAGATCCCTGGAGCTCTAGTTACAGATGGTGTGATCAACCCAGTATGGGTGCTGGGAATCAAACTTAGGTCCTCTGGAAAAGCAGCCAGTGTTCATAACCACTGATCCATCTCTCCAGCCCCTCAAAGATACTTTTAAAGGAAGCAACAATTCAGGAAAACAATACAACACCATTATTTTTTTTTAATTCATAATTAGTTTTATAAGCTTAGGAAGGGAAAACCTTAAAAACTATGTTGCTTTTCTGAGTATGTACTGCATGCCTGTTCTCCCAGAGTTCAGGAAACAGTCGGGGAGCAACAGGAGTTCCAGGTGTCCTCAACCACATGAGAACCCTGTCTCAACACAATAAAAACAAAGCGTATTGCTTTACTTCTTAGCATTCATTAATTTTATCATAGACTCTGAAAATTATAAACTATCAAGAAATATCTCTTTATTTCAAGATATCTAAAGGTACATTTTGCACATTCCCAAAATTTAGCATGATGTCTCAGAAATGGACTTTGAGTTCATACATGGCAATGAATTAACTTGAAATGACACAAAACTGAGCATCCACCTGTGTTTGAGATTTATACATAAAACCTATTCATGTGTCACTGTACTGAGAAATGGAGTTTAAAGAATTATAAAACAGCCATATAAAAAATTAAACATGTTGAACAAAATTTAGCCTATATTATATTAAAAATTTAATGTTTTCCTTTAAGTAGATTTAGGAACTCCTACTCCAGGCAGGCCTAATTTACTAACCTTTGTACATGATTAGATGCCGATTTCCTAGTGGAATTATCAGTGTCCATAGTGTGATCTAAGAATTATGTCATAGTTTAAAAAAAACACAACTATATACTATAAGTTAAATATCAACTTATATTTTGCTAATATTAATTTATACTAACATGAATCAATACAAAGCTCAAATTTATACTATTACTAATGCCTCACAATATAAAGAAAACATTACCAGTGAGTCTAAAATGAAATATGAGGTGGCTTTCATTTCTTTGTAAAAATACACTTATCCATATGCAACACAGACAAGATAAAAAGTTATATATGCTATGTGGCACTTTCCTTAAAAGCTACTACATAGATGGTTTAAATGATCCATTGGTATGCTTTTTGATAACATGTGCTATTTGTCAGTATATCCTGCCTTTAACGTATACCTGCACCCAATACCCAAGTGCTTTCAAGTGAACAATCCATTCCACAGTCTAATGATACCTTTTGCTCCACTTTCAAAAACTGAGCCAGCTCCTCCACAGTCAGGTGATCTTTCTTGTCACTGTAGCTCAAGAGCAGCAAATAAAGGTCTCGCCTCAAAGACATCATTTTGTAAAAAACGCAGAATTCTTCAAATGTCAAGGTTCCCTGGTTCTCATCTGTGTCAGCTTCCTGAACAAGGTATAGAAAGGCGGTAAGAATTGGTACCAGTGAGTGTATTCAGAATAAGAAAGTAACATTTACCATAAAAGGGCCAACGCATAAATCACAAAAAAATACATTTTTAAGCACACATGGAACATTATAAAAAAAATTATTAGGTAACAAAGAAAGTTTCAACAAATTGTAATCAACTTTATACAAACCAATTTCTCAGACTATAGTACATCTATAAATTAACAGAAAAATCTTAAAGCAGAACACTGACATAATGTTTCTAAACGGGAAAGTAAACACTTCAAAGTGAACAAGTCTAATTCAAATCGATATGACCCTGAGGCTGGAGAGATGGCTCAGCAGTCAGGAGCACAGCACTGGCTGCTCTTGCAGAGGACCCAAGTTCAGTTCTAAGCACCTACATGGCAGCTCACAACTATTTGTAACTCCAGTTGCAGGAGGTGCGATGCCCTCTTCTGGCTTCCTTTGGTACTGCACACACGGTGCCCTTAATATGCATGCACGCAAAACACATTTTTTTAAGCCCAAAATTTGTATGACAGCCCTGCATCAATTGCAGCATCAGAAATAAAAATTACAAATAAGCAAACAAACCAACAATAAAATGGTATTGATACAATGAAATCTTTAAAGCAGAGCTTGAAGCTAAGTTAATTAGAATGTGTTGTTAGGAAACAAAACTTAACTACCTGTAATTCAGCATTCAGGAGGATGAGGCAGAAGAATGGCTAGATGGGGGCCTGCTCGGACTGCATAAAGAGACTCTGTCTCAGAGATAAAATAAAACAAAAAAGCTAGCAATTCAACTAAAAAGCTAAAAGGAATGAAGCCAAAGGAAACTATAAACAAAACCAAAAAAGCAATGATACTTTTTAAAATGCCCATCTTCAAAAGTAAGCAAGAAAACCAACAGCTGATCTTTGAGGGAACCAATCAAAAAGATGCCTTGAGCACAACGGATAAAGGACAAGAGAGAGGCCGTGCTTTAATGCACAGCACCGCACTCACTTCAGAACTATAATATCTTAGGAGATGTAATTCCTCCCCTAAAACAATCTCTCTGATGACTCATGGTAGCTTCAGGCTCTGACATCTACCAGAGCAGTGTAACCATCCAGCACTCCTTCCAAGGAAAAGTCTAAAGGGCTTGTGCAGGTAGATGTTTACTTTATTTGTCACTAATAATTACTGCATAAGAACTGTTCATCATGGATCTTGAGATTGGTTGAATTGACCATTAAACTGCCAGGGAGGCATACTGAGCAACCAAACCGTTTACAGGATCACCGTCATCCACAGTGAACACAACTGTAACAAAACAAACCCTGACAGGGAATGAGTGGCACTTCGAAGCCCTGGGTTTTGGAAAGAACACTCGGCTGTTAAACAGATTTAAATATAGCCTTGAAAGTCGAAATGCTCGTGAAAATTTTCCCTATTGCTCATGCTCAATTCAGTGGCACATTTGCTAAAAATGGAAAAATACAGAAGATTAGCATGGCCTCTGAACAAAGACAGCATGCAAATTAGTGTGGGGCATTCTAAACTTTTAAGAAAATTTTTGCTTAATGCTAACTTTAGGTTAATTAAGAGCACACAAAAACATAGTTAAGCCTTGAACAGCTTCTATATGAAGCCGATATCTCCTATCTTGTCATTTTAAATGTGAATATAGATTGGTTTTTGATATATGGGGCCTAATGAGGAGTCTTTGCATTTAAGAAATAGAATATATTGTTCACTTTACTGTTACAATTTTAAATCAGCATGTTTAATCCTGCCAGGCACAATGATGTATGTACACCTTAATCCCAGCATTCAGGGGGCAGGGGAAGGCAATGCTATTCAAGTTCAAGGCCAGTCTGATCTACATGGTGAGTTCTAGGTCAGCCAAAACTACATAGTGAGACCCTGTCCTTAAGAGTGTGTGTGTGTGTGTGTGTGTGTGTGTGTGTGTGTGTGTGTGTGTGCATGTGTAATCTTATTTAACAGATATATTTAAGAGTTCCACTTACATGTACTGAAATATTTCTAAACCTGAAAAATAAAGTCTTAAATCCAAAATACTTCTGGATTTAAGTATTTCAGATGAGGGTACTTAATCTGTATGGGAACTCCTGGACCTTTCATTTCCCACTATAAGCCTTTCCTTGCAGACTCCTGCTAGACTCAGGACCCATGTGGACATATTTCACACATAGCAGGCCTACGTGCCTGGTCACTTTCTGGCTTAACACATTTAAATTTTAAGAGTCTAAAGAAAGACTGGATTTTCTTTTAAACTTGTCTCACCACATGTACAGTGGCTTACTCTCCCAGAACAAGAGTCTGAGACAGAAGGAGCTTGATAAATTCTGTGCCAGCCTGGACTACAGTATGACCTTGTCTCAGGATATACGGAATGATACGGATGTATTTAAGGGCCACAAGGGTACAAGTGTGTGATGGGGGCAGAGAGGGGAAGAGAATCAACCAAAGTATTACGAAAATGCCATAAGGAAACCTGTCATATATGCTCATTTGAAACAGTAACTATTAAATAAGTAAAGTTGTCTGATGAATTTACTCTGAGCCCCTAAGACATAGGGCATAAATATGTCTAGTTTTCCTGGCTCTCACTCCTTCCTCTTTTCCTTTTTGCTCATGTTGCTCTCCAGTGCAGGGGAACCAAGTGCCCCCAGTACAAACCATCCCTAGCCAGGAGTATCCCCTCAGCAGGACCACCTTGAGGGTCAGAGAAGGGAGCCAGCCTCTGCCTTCCATGTGAGATTGGACCACATGGCCCTGTTGTTTATGTCCTTGCTCTGCTGGGAGCAGCAGGTGGTGAGAGAGCAAAAGCCCCAACCACGAAGCAGTCTACCTTCCTATGCTTCCTATGTGTCTGAGATACAGACCTAGTCACATAGAAGGAGGAGTCTTCTAAAACGTGGACTACGTGTATGATCTATCTACAAATAAGTACCATTTTGTAATTTAATTCTTGCTCATTACTAACAGTGCAATCTGGTCTTTGCCCAACACTGTTCACTTCCAAGCACAATCCAGCTGGATGCTGCAGAGTAAATTTCAACCCAGGACCTCCATCAGGGTTGTCCTTAAACTCTTCTGAAACAAAGGAGAACTCTTGGGGCTCCTGAGTGCTGTTTTTCTCCAATCGCACGGTCTTTATTCTAACCCCCACAACAGCTCCCCAACCCTGCAGCAGGCAGATGAAGTATTTTCTTCCTCTAAAAAGGATTTGATCAAGTTCACATCACTGTTGAAGTGTCAGAAAAAGTGCTTATTGCTCTCCAAAAACAGCAACAACAAAGAAGTATTCAAGGGGATGAAACTGAATGCTCCTTAAGTTGATGAAGAATTTTTCCTTTAATGAGACATAATGCCTCTCTTTATCAAAGAAAAATGAAAACAGTACAGAGCAAGTAATGCCAGAATCTAACAAAATAAAAGGTTTTAATGTGCCTAATTACATCAGTAGTCACTGTGTTTTACAAAAGACCAACACAACTGTGAACACATACCTGAAACATTTGCCTGACTTTTCTTCGGGGCAGATTGACATTTAGTTTATGCATCAACTGGTGAATCTCTTCAATATTCAATAAGCCATCACCATTCTTATCAGCCTCCTCGAAGGTCTGCTTCACCCATGTGCAGAAAGGTCAAAGAAAAGTTTTCTTCGAAATAATAACCGCTCTCTCACTGAATGTCACGGGGACACTATCAGCAACACGGAATCAGAAGAAATGCTTTTGAGGAGACCCTGCAATGTACAGGCTCTGATGAAGGGGGGTGCACATGGGTAGTACAGTCAGACTAGAATGCTGGAAGGTTTAATTCAAACACTCTTGCTCGACCCAATCTAAATCAAATGTTAAGCCTATTGTTGAAAAGCACTGTATTCCACCAGCTGTAAGGAGGACAGCTATATCACTAGTTCCAATTTCCCTGTAAAGGACATCACCTTAACCTCCATTGACAACATCACAACACAAATATTTCTCTATGACTTCCTATATTATCCTTTTCTCGTGTCCTGACTTCATCTTCTCAATAATGCAGCGACGCTAACACAAATTTTGTTCATACACCAAGGTTAGAGGTCCTCATTTGTGGACACAGAGACGGCACACAGCAGGAATAACCTGGTGTTAATGCTTTCTGCTCAAGGATCTCATTATGATGAAATTTCAAATATAACAAATCTAGGCTTTATGCTCTCCTATGCCCTCTCACTTAGTATGTTTTTGCTTTCATCATTCTCCCAATCAAGAGCTCAACTCTCTTTTCTGCCTCTTACTTTTCTATTTTAAAAATTAAACCCTCTAGTTATTGCTAGGAAAAAGAGAAAGTCTCTAGTCAGAATAGGCAAGAGAGTGAAGTCTCATCTCAATTGCACAAGTCTTACAACCTGTTCTACCATCTATGTTTCCTGCACATAAGGCTGCTTTCTAGCCTGGATTCCTCCTTTATCATTAGATATAATGGATAACCCTGAGCTTGAGCTCACTTGCAATTTCCACATTCTATGAAAGGAAAACCCATTATTTCCAGTGGCAGTACATGTAGAAAAGCAGTTGAAAGGTCCCTGGTATCTTCAAGCTGTGCTTTATAACCAAGATGTGAGCATCCAGAACCCCCTGAGCTGACGGTTCATTACCACACACAACAACAACACTAAGAAGAGGAAGCGGCCGGGCGGTGGTGGTGCACGCCTTTAATCCCAGCACTCGGGAGGCAGAGCCAGGCGGATCTCTGTGAGTTCGAGGCCAGCCTGGGCTACCAAGTGAGTTCCAGGAGAGGCGCAAAGCTACACAGAGAAACCCTGTCTCGAAAAACCAAAAAAAAAAAAAAAAAAAAAAAAAAAAAGAGGAAGCATTCTGCAGAGGAAAAATTGGAAGAAAAAGGAAATAAATGTTATAGTTGGTGTTTTCTATGACAAAACGATAGGAGGATGTGAAATGATGTGGTATTATTTCACATTGGGGTAAGAGTGCGCAAAGTTTCTGTAAAGTGGCTGGCAGTTAACCTTTTGGTCTTGGCAGACTACTCATCTCAGCTACAGCCTCTCCACACACAGGACAGCAGTCTGATGAACAGCAGCAGGAATGTGCACAGCTGTGTGCCGGTCATACTTTGCTTGTGCACAATGAAGCTCAAACTCTAAATAAAAAGGTTTCATTCTTTTGACTTTTTTCAACCATTAAAATTAAAACTCATTCTTAGCTCGTGGTCCTGGACAAAGCCAGACAGTGAGGCCTTTCCCCTGAGGCCCGAAAGAGTGAAGTTCTAACTTACAGTACATGTAAGGGGATGCCCACAAGTGACAACTTCCTCCCAGTGTCAGGACAGAGTGAGTGGAGAAAACCGAGAAGGATGGGTGGATGGAGTAAATGCTGAGACTATACACCATCACCATCATCTTGGCATGGGGTTGGGGGCACTGAGATTTCAGAGTTCATCTACCCAAAGGAAGACGGAAGAGATTTGGCAGCCTTCACCACTGCAGCAGCAAGCAGCCTATTAAGGAAGTGTTTGCTATGTGGTGGGCGGTGCTTACATCAATTCCTTTGCTCTCTACACCCTCCACTGAGCAGGCACCAGCATCACCAGCACTGACATCCTACAGATGCAATGAGACAAAAGGGTAGAATCCACCCAAACCTGCACACCATGATGCCAAAATAATGCATGCCTTAGGTAGATGGATTTTTCTCCTCTGGCCACTTAAAATTCGTTATCCTCATTATTTATTCAAGAAAGTTGAAGTCCTAAGTGAAATCTAATTATGAACATCCTCCATCCTTTCTCCCTGATTAATTAAACACATGTCCAGTGAAGAATGTCAGTCTAGAACTGGAGAGACAACTCAGTGGGGAAAGGTCCTTGGTGTCAACCTTTGATGACCTCAGTCCAATCCCTGCAACCCACAAGGTAGGAGAGAACTAACTCCTGAAGGTTGTCCTCTGCCCTTCATACTCTCACCTTAGTATGAACATGCACAGTCATGTGCGCACACATGCATACAAGAAAATAAATGTAAAAAAAAATTAATGCCAATATATTATTTAAAACCTTGGCAATTCTGACGAACGGTTCCCTGCATCAACCCACTTCTCACAATTTTTTATACTGTCTATTAGTTTCTTCTTCCCTTTTCCTTCCCTTATTGGCATGAACACCAAGTGTCTCTTACGTGTCTTTAATTGCTCCCCTGTGGAGTTCTCAGGTGCACTCCATTCCCAGATCACCTGTGTCCAAAATATGAAATGTCTTAACCACCACACTGACTAATTCAATTACAAATACTTTCAAGGGACAGTAAGCCTAAATGCATTAAAGAAAACAGAAAACCCCACTGACCAACAAAGCGAGAAGAGGACCCTTCAGTCTGTGCCCACCTC
This sequence comes from Peromyscus californicus insignis, assembly GCF_007827085.1. Taxonomy (NCBI): domain Eukaryota; kingdom Metazoa; phylum Chordata; class Mammalia; order Rodentia; family Cricetidae; genus Peromyscus; species Peromyscus californicus. Next base: position 42,654,770 of record NW_026294617.1, read on the forward strand.
TTACCAGTGTGTCAAGGATCATGACTCTGACCTGTGGGCTAAAGGCTCTGGGGTATTTGAGTGGGTCCTAATTAACGGGGTACAGAACAAGGCTTCTAGAACTGATAGTTCTCCCCAGTGACCACTGTTTTTCCTTGTCTCACACAGAACCTCAACTATATTAACATATCCAAGAGTCACATGCTCTAATGGTGGTCAGCCACTGAAGGGAGAGAGGGCAATCTTGGACTTAATCCACCCATCCTCAGAGTGCGTGCCTGCGTGTTTCTGATGTTTCACATCCTGTCTGTGTGAGGCTGGATTTTCTGTCACGTACTTTAAGCCAACGCATCCCTATAGGCTAAGTACAAAATACACGTGAAGACTCATGTGCTCTCTTACGTCTGACGTAAAAAACGTGTAAGATGATGAAGCAACAGGATCCTTCAAGTCTGTTTGCTTTGAAAAAATTACAGTCATTCTATATTACATTAAATGTAAAAATTACTATGATTTTAAACCAATTGACTCTTTTTCAGTGCTCAGATTTAGCTTTTAATATGACAAATATCACTATATACCTCATGTTAGCAAAGCATCATGGCAGTCTTCAAGCAGAACAGGCCTACAATAAGAATTCTCATCGATGAGGAGAGGTTATCTCTGGAGGGACTTCTAGAAAGGCTTTCTTTTTTTCTTCTCTGTCTCATTTGTAAGATGAAATGCTGTTCCCCTGGCCAGGACTGTGTTTGGCACTGCCACATGAAGATACTACATCACCTTTGACCAAGAGGTAGCCAGCCAGCTGAGGGACCAAGCCCACATGTTAGGGAAACAGATCTGGGTCTCTGATGATGTCGCTGAGCCACTGAATTAACCTCACCCTGAAAATGCCCATCTTAGAGATCTCACCTTTGAGAAAGCCCATCTTTACAAAAAGCCCCATCAACATGGCTTCTGATGATTGCACCACAAAGTGTTGCCACTGTTTAATACTGTTGCTTACTTGGGTTTTTCTTATTTATTCTGTTTCACCAAGTGTCAAACCAACAGTTCGAGGCAGAAATAGTTAGCCCCATGTTTTAACTCATTCAAGAATTCCACCTATGCTCATCTGCTTGTTGTGAATAGAGATGAAAACATTGTGGCTCTTCAGCTCAGCCTTCACACTGTTGAAATCACTTCCTGGGCTAACTGTTCCATTCTACTTCAACAGTATCCTATGTGTGGATCTATACACCAATGAGTATAAATTTCTCCTCACTCCTGAATATGATGGTGGTGGTGGTGGTGGTGGTGGTGGTGGTGGTGGTGGCGGCGGCGGCGGCGGCGGCAGCAGCAGCAGCCATGGTGGTGGTAAGAAGGAGAATGACACCAGAATGTAACATTCTCCCTTACAAAGACATGACACATATACTTTAAGACCATCGAAGGCATGAAGAAGGAAACCACAGACCTGGACTAGCCAAATACTCTCACTTCAAAGGCAAAGAATTGGGGTCAAAAAAACACAGAACATGATCAACTCTACCACAGCAGGAAAGTGTCTTCAGACCAAGTGCATTAATTATTTATCTCATCTGCAGGGCAGGACCACAGGGATAGGTTTCATCAGAAGGATGGCAAAATACATTAATCGAGGCTATAATGAGATGAATGTTTCATTGAGGCTACAATGACATGAATGTTTAGAGAATAACCAACTGCTTTCTGATGGGATTTAAGGCCCATTCTACAAGAAGAAACTCATGCTTGGTACTGTTAACTGGGTCAAGAACCTCTGGCTTCCCTAGAGAAGAACCTAGTACTATCATTCTGCTAAATGGACGTGATTACTAAACTTCCTTCTAGATACTTGTCTTTATACATGAGTGCACCTTTCAACCCTTATCAGAGAAGCTTCTTTTTGCAGTAGATGTCTATTAGTACAGAGACTAACAACTGGTAAAGTACAGAGAATATGGAGTACTCAGCTTTAAATAGGACACCTACATCACATCCTCTTCCCCCAAGCCTCCACTCTCATTTCAGAAGAGGAAATGGAAAGATTTTAAGAGCCGGAGATAGTAGATGACTATTGTGAAACAGTGTTTTCCAGACATGGAAAACATGACAGGGCCATTACACACATGAATTCACAACGGCTATGACTGAGTCATAAGTCCTATGCAAGATCAAGCAGCCAAAATGCAAGCACAAATGATGAAGACTCACAAAGTCCAATACAAACTAAAGAGCTATTGTTAACTGATGGCTGTGGGAGGAGAGAGAGTTAGATTTCTTCAGATGCGGCCCCGAGAAGCTGCCCATGTGGGTAGCCCTACACTTAGTAGCATCACCAAATGGGCTCAGTGAATTAAAAAAAAAAAAAAAAGAGTACATGAAGTTTGGGGAGGGAGTGGGGAGTTATGGAAAGAAGATAGATTAATCAAAATGGAGACTCATTTCTCAATCACTTTAGAGAGGGCAAGCATGGAAAGAAGACAATCCCTTCCTCCTTCTGCAGTGCTAACCAGTCAGTGTCCATGCTGTAAGTTCAAAGGGAGAAAAAAGCTGAGAGGCACATGGAGTACATGACATTAATTAGAACCCAAAATTTATTTGTTAAAATCAAATTTATGACATGATATGATTTCCTATAATCCAAATTAGTGTTCCCCCAATTACAGCTCATGAACATCTCATTATAAAAATGCAATCATGTCTAATAAGGGAACCCCTCTGATTATGGCGCTAGATACAATTTCTTCAGAATTCTGCTCCTGAGTTCACACATGTCTATGTCTCTTTGGTTTTATTTATTCATGCCCTGAGGATGAGAGCAAAAAGGACAGAGGACAATTCAAGAGACAGAAAAACAGACAGCAAGGAGAGATGCTTCAGACCTCACAATCATGGGAAGCAAGGTTCACTTTAATCCTCACTTTGTGAACATACACCACCACCATTACCACACACACACACATACACACACACACATGCACACACACACACATCCACATGCACACACACGCACATCCACACACACACATACACACACACGTGCACACTGGGGCACATACAAACATACAACTCAAACATGAAGTTCTAGGAAGGATATTGGTCGTGGGTCCTCTGCCTCTTAGCAAGGGAGTCTTCGTCACTGATGCCAGCCATCAGATACTTGAGGCCTGTGATCCAGGTGCGTGCCTCCTCTGGGTTGGAGGTAATGAGGTCCAGGGACTCCATGTGGTTGCCATGGTAGATGGTGAAGCAGCAACTGGGATCAAAGTTCCCCTCAGCCTGTCTGTGGAATATTTCCGACTGCCTGCCCTCAGTGACTTTGTAGATGGAATCAATAAGTACTGTAAGGGAAGTGAGGCATATAGTTATATGGCAGGTGAAAACATTTATCTATAATAATTATGAAACAAGAAATGCAAAATCATTTAAAGCATTTTAAAGAAAAAAATCATTGTCTATAAGTAGTGCTTTTTGAGACCAAATGTACAAAACTGGCTTCAAAGGACTTACCTTTGGGGGGCGTTCTTGACAATGTCTTCCCCAAGGCAATCACTCATAGTGTGTTGAGATTTAGGAAAGAAACAGAGGTGCCTATCGGGGCAGGAAGACTAGTAGAAAAGGTGGCTAATAAATATTTCAAGTTTAATTTACATATTTATGTAGGGAGATGTGCACAAACAGAAGTGAATGTTGTTTTGCAAAATATTTAAGGTGACCATGAAAGGTAGCAGAACAGTTTAGTGTGAAGTGTGACTCTCAGGTGAAATGTAGGGACAGTGTGGCTTGGAAAAGTGGGAAGGAGGAGGGGAGGGATAGACAGAAATGGGGCCCACTGCCAGGATGCTGTTCTGAAATGCTCAGAAGACAGAATAGTGGGAGACGAAGTTGGAGAGGTAGACACAGGCTAGGTCTTAGAGAGATCAACAGGCAGAGAATAACATTACTCAGGGAGCTTAACAGAAAGACACTTAAGGACTACACCAGAGAAGTACTAATTTTTGTCCATTCTGCACGTGTATTTTAAAGAAAGAATCTGAGATGTTCCATTTCCTACTGACTGCCATCTACCCACCCCTCATTCTCCATCATGGTCTGGGTCCTGGTTGTACTTTGGTATCAAGTCATTCCTGCATGACTCACAGGGAAATCAGCTGACGTTCAACCACAGGAAAAGTTCTGGCAGATCTTAGCCACTGAGAGGAGGAGAAAGAAGAGGAAGAGCAGGAGAAAGAGGGAGTCCCTATCTATTTCTTAATTTTTATTGTGTGGCTCAGAAGTTATGCTACTATTGCCTTGATTGCAGTATCAGCACCAGAGACGGAGTCGAAAACAACACAGGGAACAGAATAAGAAATAAAATACCCGATGCTTGGTTCTGAGTTTCTTATTAAGGGTAAAGAGATTTTCAACCAATGACATTAACACGAAACATAAAGAAATGAGATCATGAGAGCTATTAAAGGGAAATCTAACACAAACTTGGTGTTAAATCCAGAAGGTATGTATAATAGTTACAGTGCCAACATGCTTGTTACAGAGATGCCCAGATACCAGGGACAACATCATTGCTGAGTATGTCTAGGAGAGTTAGTAGGAAAGAAATCAGTATTTAAATAAATGGCCTGAATAAGGAAGAGTCATCCTCACCCAATAGGAGTGGGCAGCATCAAATCAGCTAACAGCCCAGAAAAAACAAAAAGGTAGAAGATAAAAATGAATTTTCTCCCTCCTGGAGCTGGGACATTCATCTCCTGTCTAGTGATATGAAAACTTCATGGACTTGGGCCCTTGGACTATGGGACTTAAATCTACAGTACCCAGGGAGCTCAGGCCTTCACCTTAGAACTGAGAGTCACACTATCCCCTCCCCTGGCTGCAGGCCCTGAGACGTAGGCTGAGCCATATTGCTGATTTCTGTGGTTCTGCAGCTGCCAATGGGCACATACACCATGGCACTGCTTAATCACTGTAAACACATGAGTCATTTCCCCTTATAAATCTCATCTACCTATGTCTACCCAAGTAGCTATCCATCTACTTGTTCTGTTCCTCTAGAGTAATCCTGGTAATACAGACAGTACAGATGGGAGAAATAAACTTTAGCCATTTAAACACTGTTGTTCATTCACAGATTACTTGGTTACTTGGAGGATGCAATAGACTTTAAAGTCCATTGGATTTATAATATCCCTTACCTTTTATAGGAAAAAGTCTCAAGCTATGAAACCTGATATCCCAATTAAAAATAAAACACAGAGTATCTCCAACATTAGCATTTGCAACATTTATGGACAAGAAAGCCTTCATGGATTTCCATCCCCCAAAGATCATTGTCACTTATTGTTTTATGATCAGCTGACCCCAAACTTGTAAAAGTGGGACAGTTCCACAGATACGAAGAGTCCACAGAGCCTACTCAGCACTTCCCATGTTATTATCCATGCATTACTGTGCCAATCAAAGCAAAGAAATCAAAGGGTGGTTTTACTTTTTGCCTTCTCACTCTTCCGAGAGGGTCGCCATCGGAGGCGGGTCCGGTGCTCATCCAGGTAAAAGAGGCGAACGAGCCCTTTGGTGCCACGCTTCAGTTTGACCATCTGTGTCCCGGACTGCATTACACTCATGCATCTTTCAACTGCAAGAGATTGGAGCACATTCAGCTGCGCACAATACAAGTGCATGCTGGCATGCAAAGTTTACAGTCAAAAGAACTTCTGATTCATTCTGAGACCCCAAGGATCAGACGACATGTTTGGCAGAGGTAACCTGAAAACAGACTTGTTAAGGAACCTATTCATCAAGCTTAAACCAGTATTTTTAAAAAAAAAAAGCCTTATGATAAAAGTAAATTTTTTTAGTTTTTGGGACAAGAGTCGAACACTGTAGCCTAGGTTGTCCTGGAACTCCCTGTGTAGCTTCATGGTAGCCTTAAACTCACAACAACCCTCTTATCTCAGTCTCCTGTGTGCTGGGATTACACATATGAGTCACCTCACTGGGCTTGGATGAGAATTATGGTTGTTGCTACCATTTTCTGGGCAAGGGCCTTGTGTATGTTAAATGAACACTCTGCCATTAAGCTAAAACACTAGCTTTAAAAAAAAATAAACAAATTCTATTTCCAGATTTAAAAAAAATGTATTGCTGTTGCACAAAGCTATCTTTTGTTGTTTGTTTGTGTGAGACTCATGATGGGCTCACACCTGAATTTATATTTTTAAAGAAAATTTTCAAACAGGAAACCTTGTGAGTTTTTATTCAACCAGCTGTATAAAGCACCTATAAAAGGGCTCTAAAATGCAACCAAAAGAAATAGCATTGTCCCAAGGCCAGTGGTTAAAGTTGGATGATGATACCATGTGCATTCATGTTATATTTTTGTATGTTTAGAAAGTTGAATACATGGTTTTATGTAATCAAGAAAAAAGTTTTCACAATTGCTGGTGCATTTAGGCTGCTGAGATTTTTTTTCCATCTGGATGAATAACTTGGTAACTTAATTTAGGTAATATTCAAACCACTTACTGTGGACCTTCAAGCTCTTATTTACACCTAGTGTGCCTTGAGATCAATTTCCCTGTCAGCAGACATCTGTTTGTTAACCCACTTCCCCTGATTCAGTAAGGCTGTTCTCCTTTTTTTTAGAAACACTCTCACAGATTTTGTGCATCTTTGGTGGCCTGTCAATCATCCCGTCCAGGAACAGGCACCTGACTTAGGCTTAGAGCAAATGGACTTTTTCAGAAGGACCACGAGTAGAGGATTGACTAAAATGGCTTTGGTCATTTCAACAACTGAGCTCTGCAGGATGCCCCATTGGTCTCCCCAAGATGCCACCGCTGTCACGTTTCTTGCTCTAAGAATGACAAGAGACTACATCATGCCCTGACTTCTACAAGTTTTCCAATATTCTTCCAAACACTCCTTTTCATTGTATCAGTCAGAAACAGAGTACTTGACATATCTAGCTGAATTCCTGCCTTATCAAACAGATGCGGTTAGTGGCAGAGTTTTTTTTTAATGATAAAAAGAAATCTCAGCAATGTCAAATCTGAGCTCCTAGGGATGGGGAGCAGGGCGTCTTTACTGGGAAAAAAAATGATCTGATTCAACAGCTTAGGCTGCATGCACAGTATGTCCATTAAAGGTAACGTCAACACACCCACTTTAACCTGATGGAACCAATAAAGAATCACACAAAATTATAGTTGGAGGATTTGATGGTGGGAGGAGATGAAGTAACAGAAATATTGCTTAAGAAAGCTGGACATTGAGATATACCTCAATACAGAATGTTTGCCTATAACACTTGGATATATAAGGCCCTGAATTAAGTCCCCAAAGAGAGGCTGGGATTGAGAAAGGGATGGGAAAGAGAAGACCAGAAAGAAAAGGAAAAAAAATAAAGAAACTTAACAGCACACCATAAAGCAAAACACAAAATGGGAGGTTTGGGGTCAAGAAGTCACTAAGCCATCAAGTGCCATCCATTGTGCCAATGAAAGCTAAAGAGATAAATTTATTTTTAACTAGCCAAAACAATTTTTATTTCTAGTGTTTAGTGGATATTGCACACACTGCATGACCTGGGTTTAGATTTAAGCCCTCAAGCAGAATTACATTCCTCACAGTAAGAAGCCAGTTCCATTCAGGATCCACTATCAACACACACCTAAGTTAAAACATTTACATCACACCTGGCATCTGAATAAAAGGTACGAATATATTTAAAATTCATATTTTATAGAAATATTAAAAATTCAAGTTATACACACAAAAAAAATCTGTTAAAAAGTTTTCATAGCATTTCTGTACCCACCTGAGTTAGAACTTGGAAATGCAATGAAATCTGCCTTGATAAAATACATTCATTTATTTAACATGTTACCTAACTGTAGCTATCTGGCATCTCCAAAATCAAATCATCATCAAAATCATCTTTTATGATGGGGTATTTTTCTTGATAGGAAACCAAAACCCAATCCTGCTGCCTCCCAATCCTGTTGCAGCAAACACCTTGCTTATTTGTATGCAATGATTTGATTTCTTTTTCAATATGTATGTGTGTTCTTCTGGCTGTAGTAGTACACTGTAAAGCTACCTCACAGTGCACAATGATGAAACCTGCTCAAAAGAAGGCTGCATGATGGCATTTCAGGTATAAGAAAATATTTACAAATTACCGGAACATGTAACATCAGCTTTTAACTTGCTAGAGTGAACATGCTCCAGCTTAAAGTCATGGGGTAAAAGTGCCTTAGCACTGGGGATTTCAGAAAGCTTCTGAGGATGGGTGTTGGCTGAAGCACTCACATTTTGGCTCATGCTCTGTATGCTTCCTACTTATTTGGTCAAGTGACTGTGGTTTTGTAGAAAGGACATTCCAGATGGTGGAAGGCAAGGCACCAGAGCACCCTTTGGGTTTGATTAGAGAGACAGTGGTGCATCCCTGGCTGGAATGTTTCTTGCATGCCAGCAGTCTTTGGCTGGTCCCCTTGAATTTTACCTCGGATCACATATTGACCACTTAATACCGGAAATTAAAAGGACCACAGAAGTGAACATTTCAGAGAACCAAGACAAAGCCATCAAGTCAAAGCAACCAACACAAACTTTGAGGATAGCCTCTGAGAAGTTCGCTGACAGTGGTGACAGTGACCACAGATCATGTCCATGAACAGAGGCTCCCAGAGCAAATGTCTATCTTGAGGACAGGGCTATCATAAAATGAAGCAAAGGAGAAAGAGTCTTTGGCTTCAACCAAATGCTACCAATTACAAACCATTAGGAAGATGTTTATTAATGTTACTTAGAACTAAGGTTAAGAACATCGATGGCATCTGTCCTAAGATGAATTGCAGCACAGCTCTGACAACCAGTACTCACATGACTTCAGCAAGCAGCTCAAGAGCCCCATGCCCTCTTCTCTATATGATGTATACTCATGACATTTCCCTCTCAAATTATGATGAGGACTGAATGGGCTGATGTGTGTGTGAACAGCACTGAAACACTTCCTGACACATTAGAAACACAACATACAGAACCTTTGTTTGACATGCAAATGTCTTGTCCTAACCCCAACATGAGGGTCTTTAGAGATGGGGCCTTTGAGAGACCACCGGGCAGATGAGGTCTTGGGAGTAATGAAATTTGTGTTCTTCAAAGAGGAGTGCTTCTGCTTTCCTTCATTCCATCCCTCCTCACTGAAAGGATGATAAACGGCGCTGGTGGTGGTGCTGGTTACTGCGTGGAAAGGTCACGGTCACGACAGAACCCAGTGTTAGTTTCCAGAGCTTTATTAGGAAGGAAAAAGGGGGGAGGGGACCAGGCCTGGTGAGAGAGAGAGATGGTGGGGTGGGGAGGAGAGCAGAGAGCAGAGAGAGAGGGTGGGGTCTGCATCTAGCTTTTAAGACCTGTAGGTAGTTACCAGCACACACTGATGATGTAAGACGCAAGACCCTGAACTGGGCTTAGCTGGAGTGAGGGCAGAATCCTAACACTCACCATCCTATCCCTTTCTCTCTGCCATATAAAGGAGACAATGATAAGAAAAGAGCCTGTTGGTGAGCCAGGAAAAGAGCCCTGCTGTGTAGCTTATTTCCTGTGTGGAAGCATTTCTTTACTAGAGGGAGGCTTGTAAGTTAAGGTAGCTTATTAGACCCACAGGGCTGCCCTCCCCCCAGTAATGCACGTGTATAGAAAGAGAAGTCTATTGGTTGGAGTGGCCTGCATGCTGTTCTGGGAGATCTAGTGATAAACTGCTTCCATGCATCCTTCTGGGCAGCCTTTTCAGTGAATCAGGACCCTTGAGTCACTGATGCTCCTGAAAGGAACCTCAATGAATACACCAAGATAGAGTTGGCTGGGAGTGTCCTTTTCTCTGTTATCAGTGCTCTACATGGAATGGATGGATATCTGTTCACATCTCCCAAGGAAAACACACACAAAAACTCCCCAAGTACTTGTCAGTACATCTTGGATTTTGCAGCCTAGGTACTGTAAAACATAAGCATCTGTGGTTTATATCACTTAGTCTGTGATAGTTTGTTATAGTATCTAAGCTAAGGCATAATCACCTATCTTTAAAGTCTTTAAACACAAAGGTCAAATCAGAATTGAAAGAGCAACACTGTGCAAGCCAGAGAAAAGTGGGGTAGGCTGGCCTGCCAGGGAGTGCAGTCGTGGCAAGATCAATGAAGACACAGGGGCAGGAAAGTTGACCCCAAGTTACTCAACCTTTGGCAGAGTAACTCAGAGGACAACTGGTAGAAAAGGCCCTCCACATGCTAGTAAGAGGAGGCTGCAGGGGTCTGGGGTGGTGGCAGATTTTGATTCCCTGAGAACATTCATCAGCTATTTCTGTGCAAAGAATTAGCCAGATTCAGACATAATTCAATTCAGAAGTCTGTCTCCCTGGAGATAGAAAATGCATTGTTTAAACCAGAGTGAAAATTTAAATTACTATACCATCCACACACCTGGCAGTGAGAACTGCCTGTGCATCTGACTCAGTGTCCACTATTGTCAGGATTCCACTTACTTGCTATTGTTTAGATAAGTTACACACACACACACACACACACACACACACACACACACACACACACACACACTCACACTCACACTCACACTCACACACACAGAGGTGGGGGAGGGGAGACTCATATGTTAAAGCCTTGGTTGCCAGCCTCTAGCAACTATTGGGGGACTGGTGGAACTTAGAAAAGGTAGGGCCTAGCAGGTCATTGAGGACACGCCCCTGAAGAGGTCCGTAGGTCCCCATCTCTTTCTTTGCACTCCATGGCTTGTGATGTGCGCAGGTTTGACTCTGCTGCACAGGCCTTGCCACAGGCCTAAAACAAAGGCCATTCAACCATAGACTGATTGATTGTTGCCTGGTAGTTAAGTTAACCCCCACCACCTTTTGAGAATATTTGGCTCTCACTACAGCAAGATAAAGCTAAGACACTGCCCCTTCTTTCCTTCTCTCTTCCTGAAAGGGGATGGGTGTGGCTGTGCCATCTGAGCACTTTAACAGGAAAGGCATGCGGATTCAAAAGCAGTTTCAGTGAGCAAGTATCACTCAGACAAACCCAATATTTTTGAAAGTTGAACTTAGTCTCTCAGTGAGGGGTGTATTGGCATAATATATTGAATGTTCATTTAGCTCTGCATTTATCTACCTACTCAGCCTTGGGTATTTCATGAGCTAAGGTGACATGTCCCCTGCTGCAGTGGACATACACATGTGATTACAAAGTACTTGGCTATCAGAGTCTGAATAACATAAGAGCTAAATTGCTTGTGCATCGGCTTTATGCTGCCTCCCTACTTGTTCCCTATCAACAGAAAAATGATTTGGTTAAAATTAAATGGAAGGAACAAGCCAGTGAAGTCTTAAGAGACATGCAGCCCACCTCTCTTTTCCCCAAACCTGACAGTACACAATCCTTCATAGGTGCAAAGCTAAGCAAATAAGGAACACTCAATCATGACTTGTAACACATTGTAGTGAGAGAAAATTACCAAGGATGAAGACAAAATATTCCCCCAGTCTTACCAAAATTACTTACATATCAGAATATGCCAATCTCCAAGTTCTGCTTTTAGTACAGATGCATAAAACAGTTACCACCCTCCATAAAAGTCAGTCTCCACTCATGGAAGATTGGTAGCGAACTGAAAGAGTGTTTAAAAGATCTTACTTGGGCAGAAGAAGTGGCTCAAGGGTTAAGAGTACTTGATGATTATTCTTCAAGAGGATCGAAGTTTGGATCCCGGCACCCAGCTCACAACTGCCCATAACTCCAGTACCAAGGGATCTAATATCCTTCCCTGGCCTCTGAAGGCACATGAGCACATGTGCCTTACACATACACATAAATAAAAATAAAGTAGATCTTAAAGAGAGACAGAAAGAGAAAAGGAAAGAGGGGGAGGGAGGAAGGGGGAGAAATGAGAGGAGAGAGAGGGGAGGAGGGGAGGGGAGGAGGGGAGGGGAGAAGTGGGAGCAGAGAGAGGGGAGGGGAGGAGGGGGAGGGAAGGGAAGGGCAGGGAAGGAAAGGGAAGGGAAGGGAAGGGCAGGGGAGGGGAGGGGAAGGGAGGGGAGGGGAGGGGAGGGGAGGAAAGGGACTAAGAAAGACTTTACTGCAGGTAAACAAGGTCTGCTGCCTCAATGAGTACATTTCCAGTGCTGGAAATTTCCCCACAAATACCTGCAAAATCAGACTATAAATTGAGGCAGCTATCAATATATGAAAAAAAAAAAATCTCTCTGATCCTATACAGTAAAGCTTTAGTATGTCTAGAAAACAAGTTTGGTGAAGAAAATCCAGCAACAGATGCTGAAAGAAATGCCCACAGGCCCTTTGCACCAAACACAGTTCTTATTTGCTAAACTCCATATGCATAAATTTGCTACTCTCATTGAAATCATGGTAGTTTAGCCGTCTGGCACTCTGCTTTTGCGTTTGTATCATAAACCAGCTTCCCATGTTTCTACAGACTTTATAATTATCCTTTTAATGGCTGCCTACCAGTTGCATAAATATTTAAAGAGCAGAACAGATGAGTTGAGGACTATCTTAACTTTATTACATAATTAAGAGTTTTAAAACTCGTAATAAAGTCTCGGCTATAAAATGAAAAGCATAATAATCTTTTAAGGCATTAAATAAATCTTTGATAGAACAATTAGTTTAAAATATACAAAATTTCCTTAAGGGTTGTCAGTTCTCTAAATCCCACAGCAGAAGAAGCAAATAAAGAAATAAACATATAAATAAATAAATGAACGATTAAATAGATAGATACATAGATAAACAAACAAATAAATAAACAAATAAATAAATAAATAGTGCATGCCTATAATTCCAGCAACCAGGAGGTAGAGGAATTTTGAGTTGGAGGCTAGCTTGGGCCTCATAGTAACACTCTGTCTTAAACAACAATGAAAATTCTACTTGTGATGTCTACATCACTCCATGGCTTAGAGACATTCATGGAAGAGGAGATAGGAAGTCTGTAAGAGCCAACTGTGGAGGATGACATCAAGGAAATAGTGTCTAGCAGACACAACAGGGCAGTGGCACATACGAACTCACAGTGATCATGACAGCATGCACAAGACCTGCACAAGATTAAGCCAGACAAAATCTGAGAGGAGGGGGCCATGAAGTCCCAACCCCAGCTGAGGAGCTATTGGTATCTGACAGCTGCCAGGAAAGGGCAAACTAGTTGTCTGTAATGATGTGACCACTAGTATGTTAACCACACCCCAGGGCAGGCCCTGCACCCAAGAATAGCAGGCCAGGACAAATTGGACTCAATGGGTTAGGGTGGTGGGAGGTGGATCTAGGAGGAGTTGGGGGAAGGGGATGGACATGATCAAAGTTCACTGTATGAATTTCTCAAAGAAGAAAAACATTACTTAAAAAAATTCCTTTGTGATTTGTGCGCTGAAGTAACACACTAGTGAGGTGGCTTAGTTGTTAAAAGCACTTGCTTAGTGGAATGATGGGCAAGAGTAGAGTTAAAAAAATGAAGTCTATATAAAAAAGCTATGTGGGAACCTGTGATCTTGCAACTCAAATAAAAATATATAATAAGAGATGGTTGAACACATTATGAAAAAATACAGAGGGATACAGAAAGGAATGGAGGGGGTGGGATAAAGAAGGAATAGGAAACAGATTAACCAAACCTAAAGCTATATAAAGAAGCCTTATGAAAATTCACTAGTTTGTAAGCTAATTAAGAACAGTTTTTCAAAGAAGTTTGAACAGTAGTACCCAACATGGATAAACAATGCTGCTCTCAGAGGCATGGACTGTTAAATGAAAAGTCTCAGCGCCAAGAATGGGTTACTTCTTAGGAGTTATTGGTCAGAGGGCTCTCACAGGCACCCAAAACAACACTGAAGACACCATACAATTAGGTTTTAGGATACAGAGAAATCAGTCTAGAACTAGCCAGGAAACTCTCCCTGCGGGCTAGCTTTTAAAGCCCTGGAAGATGCTATGTCGGATACTGGAGGACAGAAAGACATCACTGGCCTTACTTAGCTAGTGCTTGACCCTTCATACTACAATTTGGATCTGCAATGCAAGATACAATCACTGATGCAACTGTTCATGGGGCTAACCAATGGTTGTCTTGGCTAGATTTGAATGCTAATTCACAAGAGGGAAATAACACTAGAGACCATAAACATGGTTATTGGGGGACTTATTAAGGCAACTCCACGTAGTTAAAAGGGAGATTTATTTTGGGGTAACTCACAACGAGTAAAAGGATAGGTTACAGGATCTGGGAAAGGTGAAGTGCAGTCCAGCAGTGTTCTCTGGAGAACTCTGTTTGGTGTACAACCAACATCCAGGATCACCAGGAACCAAGAGAGCTGGCTCATCCAAATCTCAGGTCTTAAGGGCTCCTGTCTTGACCCTGCCTCAGAGGCAGGCCATAGGTAAGCGTTGACAGTTACCGGAAGCCTCACTGGGGGTAGTACTTCCAGGTCAAAGCTGGAACAGCTACCCACTACACATGGTCAAAACCCCTGATTAGGGAGGTCATAGGCCTTAGTGTGTAGGGTGAGGGGGCAACTATTGTTGTTTTGTGAAATAGTCATGTTGTCAAACTGCCTTCTAAATATTTCTGTTTCTATCTATAGATTTGTGCTGCTTTCAACCCTGGTCAGAGAAATTTATTTCACTGGGTAGTCATTAATGAGAGACTCATAACTAGTCAAAGGTTGAGAATAAATGACTCAGAGTACTCAGCTGTAGATCTATATCTACCAACCTGACCCCAAGGCTCAGAGAAAAGGAGGCAGAAAGAATGTAAGAGCAAGAAGAGGATGGGTAGGTGTGCAATGAAAAGTTGTCTTCTGGACATGACACAGGATGGGTAGGTGTGCAATGAAAAGTTGTCTTCTGGACATGACACAGGATGGGTAGGTGTGCAATGAAAAGTTGTCTTCTGGACATGACACAGGATGGGAAGGTGTGCAATGAAAAGTTGTCTTCTGGACATGACACAGGATGGGTAGGTGTGCAATGAAAAGTTGTCTTCTGGACATGACACAGTTGCTGCACTCACGACCTCCCAGCAACAGTGACTTGCACAAGATCATGCCAGTTAAATATTCCAGCATGGATAAGAGAGGGACTACCAAGGAAAATCTGAGAAGCTACTGGCAATTAATGACTACTGACACAAGAGGAGTTGCTGTTTTAGGGGGGTATTGGTAGGCTGCCCATGCTCCAAGGGATGATCCTACACCCATGGGCAACACTAATTGGTTTGGTGGGTGAAAACAACAATAATAATGATGACGACAATTTTTTTTAAAGACATAAAGTTGGAAGAGAGATATGTTGGTGGGGAAGTCCTACAGGAAAATTAGAGGGGAGACTAGGGGTTGAATATGATCATGATACATTATATACCTGTATGAAGTTGTCAAACAATGCATTTAAAATATTTTTAAAGTGCTTGTTGCAGAAGCATGATGAACTAAGTCTGATCCCCAAAATTC
This sequence comes from Peromyscus californicus insignis, assembly GCF_007827085.1. Classification (NCBI taxonomy): domain Eukaryota; kingdom Metazoa; phylum Chordata; class Mammalia; order Rodentia; family Cricetidae; genus Peromyscus; species Peromyscus californicus. Next base: position 42,670,290 of record NW_026294617.1, read on the forward strand.
TTGAAGGAATAAACTGACTCCCCAAAGTCTTCTGACCTCCAGCTGTAAACTGTGGCACACATGTGCCCACACTCACATGTATCATACACATATAGTAGTAACAAGTAAATATTTATATACATAATATTAATATATTTATGAAAGTTTATCATTAGGAAGAAGAGTTTTGAGAATTTCAATGATACATGACAGCTAAGAGTTGTATTGAGGTATGTGATAAAATTGACCTGCTTTAAATATGTCATTTAATGACTTTTATTTATCCAGAATATGTGACTATATAATACTTTTATTTTGTTTTTTGAGACAAACAAGATC